>NC_137639.1:3846444-4453944 GCF_963383615.2 Lipophrys pholis | reverse complement strand
ATTGCATGACCATAAAAAATAGATAAAAATAAAGCTGTAAGCAGCGTCGATTCGGACCTCACACTCCCTATCATCAATCAATCCACCTAATCATGCTCTCTGGTCCATTTCAATATTGATAAAATAACAAAATAAAGTACTTTTATTTTGAAGGAGTTTGGGGCTTTATTGTGAAAGCCAGCAAAGCCTTAGCCAAGCTAACCCCGAAATATGAACTTTGATAGTTTTAAGTGTCATTTTAAATAAACAAGGACTTTTACTTTAAAGGAGTTTGGGGCTTTTGTTGTGAACGCCAGGACATGCGGGTGAGCTGGTCACATTATAATTGACATTTTTTCTGCGCAACAGTGGGTGTGAATTGTTATTGTTCTATTATGGTTTCAAAGCTGTCAGACTTCAGACACCAGTCTGAAGGAAATGCAGGATTTTCCTCTCATTGGAGGCTTTTATAACTCATTATTTATTTTATAACTCATTATTTTACAACTCACTATTTTATAACACAAAATGTCTGGAACTGAGGACTTTTTTTTTCTCTCTCCATGTTTTATGGAATTTTCCCTGTGTGTTATATCGTACCACCAATAGCGTCCTTGCCTCCGTCTTTGGGGATCGGTGCCTAAAAAGAAGCCAAACAAAGGTTGTATTATTGCTTTAGTTCACTCTGGAGTGATTGATGGAGCACTGAGCTCTCACAAGTACCAAACTGTGTTGGATGTGTTGATGGAGGAAGTTATCAGACAAAACGCAGGGTTACAGCATATAGATCTGATTTTGGAGAAAAAAAAAGAAGAAAACAATGATCTGGCACAAAGTCCAAAATACAAGTCGTAGCAGCCAGAGGAAACGTGTCACACCATGTTAACAGGAGCACCTCTGCTGAAAGTGAGCTTCTTTATACCTCCTTTCAAACACGTCAACAACACATCAACAACGTCGGACAAATTCAATCTTATTTCATGCTGTAACATGAGGCTGTATAAACACAGTCCTTCTATTATTCTGCCTCATCTGGAACACGCATGAGATTCCACTGTCAAGAAGGAGAACGCACTAAAACAAAAGTGTGTTATTCTGCATGTCTGACAGACTCAACCCTCAATGTGCTCCATACGTTTAAGTGAAATATCGTTTTTATACACACAAACCTTTGGCAGAGTAGCTCCTTGTAGATACAAGCTGTGTTGAGCGCATCATTTCTGACTGAGACTCCCAATTATTTTTATTTTCTCAATTCTGTCACAGATCTGCTTTGTGACGTAATTCCTCATAGCTGCCTTAAATGTCGAGTTAAAATTGATTAAAACCAATGAAAAATCTCCCATAAAAGCACTTAAAATTTAAAGCTATGGCACATCCGTTTGTTAACATGCTTCACTACAAGGAGACTAACATTTTGTATTTGCTGAGTGAAAACGCCGCCTCAACACCTTCTGTTGTTTCTGTCAAGTGAAGATGAATTATTCAACAAAAGACCTCATAGGTCTCCCTCCAACAGCCTCCACTGTTTAAAATTGCCAGCATGCGACTGGACAACAACACAAGTAACACATTTAATGCATTGAATAATGTAAACATTTAATAATCTCATATTGAGGGAGAGAAATGCATTTTTTTGAGTAATGGATGATAAAAGACTTGTGTAAATGATGATCTCAACACTGCTGGCCAACTTTAAACACCCCTCAGCTTTAAAAGCCTGCGCTGCAGAGACGGGGGGATTGAAATGCAGGATTTCAGATCCTAAAGCACATGCTGGTGCCTGTCAGCGCACAATTCCAGCAGCAGGCAGCTGAAGGCACAGAAAGTAGGTATTAGTGCGAGCTGTGCAAAGCTCATTTTCCTGTATCTAGTGTGAAAGAGAGCGCTCTGAGGTCAGAGTTAAGTGCAAAGTTGAGGCTGTTTACTGCCTCCTCCTCCCTTAACATATGCTGAGTTTGTCAGGCTGCTGAACTGCTCGCTGTGCCCCATTTGATGATTCCCTGCCTGCAAATCGGGGGCGCAGACTCAAACATCGACTGTACTTCAATAGAGCCCCTCCAGCGGAGGTCACAGCCCGGGAACGCAAACATGTGCTTCATGTGTTCATGTCAGGACGCCTGGAGGTAACGCTCACTCAGGAAAACACGCTGGAAGAATGACCCAAATTCTGTGCAACACACACACACACACACACACACACACACACACACACACACACACACACACACACACACACACACACACACACACACACACACACACACACACACACACACACACACACACACTCCCAAACAGCATATGTGCTCTTATGCCCAGTTAGATAAAGCTTCCCTCCAGCTACAGTGTGTGGAAAACATTTGACTCCAGCTGTCACACGAACCAGATGTTTCTATACAAACACTTTTAATGTCATCATGAGCTCCGTGATAGACTGGCAACCTGTCCAGAGTGAAGCCTGCGTCTCACCCCGAGTCAGCTGGGATCACCTCCAGTCTCCACTCTGGGAATTCAACATGGATACATGATTGGAAATCCAGCTGTTGTGTTAACCTGCAGAAGTGATTTGATGACAGATGAAGTGACACTGTTGTCATGGATCTTGTTCCTTGTTTCCATAGCATTATTCTGCTCGTCTCTTCTTCGAGGCCCAGAAGGCTGAAAGCAGACGTAGGTGTGTGTGTCACTGACAGGGTCACTGAGCGCTCCGCCCTCTGCCCAACATTGACCCTCACTGGGGCGCAGACCCAATAACTGCAGAAAATATGCAGCATATAATAAAAGATTGTCACAACTCATTGCATGCATGCAAATGTTGATTCCTGCAGATCCCTAGTGAATAAATAGACCAACGCTGGCTTCAGGTTGGCTGTGCTTTCATAGGTAGTATATGGTGCATCACTTCTCTGAGCTCATGTGGCCTTTGGTAAAAACTGTATATGTGAGGTTACACACACGGCAATGTTTCAAGTGGAATCGCATTGTTTTTGCATTTTCTTTTCCGAAATGTTTTACGTTTACACAGCAAGATTCTGAAAAGGATGTAATGGAAGCACACACACAAGCAGCAGAGAACAACACACTAAGAACATTAGCAATGGGAGTCAACGGACATCCTAGTGGACAGACGACCAAGTTGGATTGTTATCACGGCGTCTCTCAGCTATATAACTATCTCATCTCATTAGAATATGGACCGGGACTCATGACACCCTGGAGGAAACATTGTTAATTTTGTCCATCTACTGAGCATGTGCAGAACAACGAGTTACTACCAACATGGTGACCAGGACAAATAGCAGCGTTTCCACCGAGTCCACCGAGTCCGAATGTTTCCAGAACGTTGCATTGTCTCTGTTTCCACGAAGACAGAGGTGGAGCGTTTTCAAAACGTTATGCTTTCAGGGGCTCAGAGAACCATTGTTGTGCAAAACGAACACTCAAAATGGAACAAAAGTTTTGTGTTTTAACTTGACAATGGTGTGGTGTAAACATCTGCACTATGGGAATAAAACCAAGGAGTTTTCATCAATGACTTCTAGAAGGTCCAACAAAATAAATGCTCACAGATAAACATTCCTACTATACTCATTTTGAGTTGTTGGATTTCCGTTGAAGGTCTTCAATGTGTGAGTGTCGGATGTGTTATGCTCGAGTATGATTGCAGGGAAATATTGATATTCATTATATATATATTATTGATATATTTTACCATTACATTATTTATTTCCTATATAATATAGGAAACGATCTAACTATCTCTATCTAATTGTAAAGCTTCTGGTTTGATATGCAATGTAACAGTCAAAGTAGAACTAATGAAAAGAACGCTTAGTTGTTGGTCCGATTTCCAAAACCCAGAATCCGCAGTTGTGAAGTTGATTATAATCCAAACCATCTAGCAAAATGCAAGAGCAAAGTCAACGTCAAAAGTCACGCCACAGATGTGACGCGCATCAGTCCTGCAGTCACTCTACAGAGATCTTAGTTTTATTGTGTGAATTCTGTGCGATGATATACACTACAAGAATATCCAATACATTTTCTGTGATGATGAAAGTGTTGATGTGATGTCAGGGAGAACCTCACATCACCTCACCTCCTCAATCCAGATCAGCAAACTGCAGTAAAAGTGGCAACACAGCATGAAGTAGTGTCTGGACAAGATTCATGTGGTCAGTAACAACACCGAGAGAGGCCCGTGGCATTCTCACCACCATTAATTGATCTTAAAAGGCTCAAAGTGTTCCAGGAAAATATTCCCTACATCATTACACAGTCAGCTACAGACTGAACTGTGGAAACAAGACTGTTTGGCTCCATGAATTCATGCTGCTGACACCAAATACTCAACCTTATACCTGCAGACGCTGCAGAAATTTTCTTTTTCCGAGCCTTCAGCACTTCAGTTTTTTGGATAAGTAGCTCATCCATTGCTTGGGAAAACCCAAGCAGGAAGTTCATCATATGGAGCTTAAAAGCAGTAAATCAATCTGGAAGACCGACCTTCATCCATCAACCAATCATAGCTCATCTTCAGGCATACCCACACGGGAGCCAAGCCCTGCTGCAGATAGTCTCTGCCCCAGCCAATCATTGCCCAGGTTCCCTCTCTTAAGCCCTCTTGTTCACCGCCTCAGCCGCTTCCAGCCGTGCTGCTGGTCTCGTCTCTCCACCGCCAAACAAAGCTCATCATCTTCTGCCACCACCAGTGTCTAGACTCCGGGTGGAAGACTAATCCATTGATCATCGTGCCCATCCAGTCATACCATCAATGCACTGAGCGCCAAATAACTTTCATATTCAAAAATGCTTTTCAAACGCATCTTTAGTTTTGTGAGTCTTTTCAAGTTGAAATCAAAACTAACTTCATCTGGTAAAATTATACTGGGAAAATCTGGAGTAAAATAACTCCATAATTTAAGAGGTTCATGAGTAACCAACACACTAGAAATTTGTAGCCACAGTTCAACATTCTTTCAACTGATATCGGGAATGCTGCACTAGATGAGATTGATGACTAGGATTCTTCAAAGTATTGTTGAGAAACTCTAGGAAGTACAGCAGTGGTTCAAGGGTCTGCAAAGGAACGTTTCAACCATCTACAGAAGATCATCATAAGGTTCATGGGATCAGACAAAAGACAAAGCTGAAAGTCACTATTGGATGTTGTGATTTTCAGGCTTTTATGCAGAACTGAAGACCCGATCGTATCCTGGAAACCAAAGCACGGGCAGAAGAACACAGTTCACTCTGCATGTTCATGTTAAAGCTTTATCCTGCAGGGAACACCAGATTACACCAGGTGACGTGAAGAACTCGTCTTTGGTAATAGCTGCCAACAGGAAGAGGGCACTCCACCATGGAAAACAAGGTTACAGTATGTCACAGTTCTTCAGATATTTTGCTGTTATTAGATATGTCGTTTATGGCCTGTTGAAACGGAAACATGGTTATTGGGAGTCGCACAGAATTGCATCCTGTTTTATTAAACATTTCCACATTGTACCACCATATTTAGAACTGGGATTGTAACAAAACAAGATGTTGAACTGACATAAATTGTTGCTGCAGTACTCACCACTGGGAGTAAAGAAATAGCTCGGGGGCACTAATGGTGCTTAAAACCAGTGTCTCCTCTTCGATTCTTGGCAGACACATTTCACATGTTTGCCAGTGCTATCTATAGCCTTTCCTTTTCCTTCTGGTTTCCGTCTCTGTGCAGCGTGAAGGCCTCTGGATCTGTTACAGTTCAGGTAAGTCTGGTCTGGATCCAAACCAGATTGAACAGTGACTTGTCAGAAATGCAGCAGTTGTCAAGGCTGTAAGAGAGAAGCAGAAACTGTGGGAAACACATGCAGGCTGCCAACACACATTGGGAGATACCAGAAACCACCAACACCACTTATAAATCAGTACATTAAAAAATAAAAAGTATGACTTGGTTACTGTTTCAAAAAAAACGCGACTGAGAAGAATGATGGCAGGCAAGTGAGATGTGGGAAGAACGGTAAGGAAGGAAACCGTATTAGAATAATAATGAAAATCTTGCGAACTGTTTATTTAATCTTGTGCTGCTGATGTGAGATGTTCCCTCACATTAACAATACTCATTCGATACATTCAGGCAAGGCAAAGCAAGTTTACTTGTTTAAGAACAATTCATGCCTGAGTCTACTCAACGTGCTTTGCAGCCACACAAAAATATAAGACTGATAAAATCAATCCATCAATTATCTCAGGTTGTCCAGATTTTATTACTGAATCATAAATAGTCATGCATAGTCATGTGGTTTGTCTGTACTGGACTGTCGTCGTTGTTGACATCATCATAATTATAAAAAAAAAAACATCATTTGATCATCATCATCATCATCATCATCATCATCATCATCATCATCATCACCATCATCATCACTGCCACCATAGAATAAAACTAAATAATATACATTAATAGGCAAAATAAAAACAATATATACATAATTTACAATAGTGAAAATATAAATAAATAGATGAATAGTTGTCTGATGGCTGCCTGTCCTGAAATCCACGGTCATCTCTTTCATCTTATTCAAGTTGATGCAGAGATTGTTGTCTATACTGGCTCTCCAAATGTTCCCCCTCGTCTGCTGCGTCGTCTGCAAACTTCCCAATGTGATAGCTCGGGTCTTTAGCAGAGCAGTCATATTTTAGCACAGGGGTCTCAAACTCAGATCCTGGAGGGCCGCAGCTCTGCATGTTTTCCACGTCTCCCTGTTTCAACACGGCTGATTGCTATGAGTGGCTCTATCTGGCTTTGTGCTGAATGTGGTGATGAACCATCAGGACATTGAGGTGTGTTAAAGAAGGGAGATATGGAAAACATGCATGGCTGTGGCCATCCAGCTTTAGCAGGGTGAACAGGAGGGTATCACAACCCCGGGGGCCACCTGGGGGGGTCAGCACACAGCCCTGGGGGGCCAGCATATAGTCCTGGGGGTTCAGCACACAGCCCTGGGGGCCTCCTGGGGGTCAGTATACAGCCCTGGGGTGAGCTAGTGCTGAATATGATGGGGTAGGACCCTGGTCCATGTTGTGGACCCTGACGGACTGTAGCCTGTGGGTGAGAAAGTCCAGGACCCAGTTGTAGAGGGAAGGGCTCAGTTCGAGTGCTGCCAGTTTCTAAAGCAGGGTCTGTGGGATGCTGGTGTTGAAGGCCGAGGTGGAGTCCAGGTAGAGCAACTGACGTATGAGCTTGTGTGCTCAGGTGGGTGATGCTGTGTGGACCACTGATAAAATAACATCGTCAATGGAGAGGCTCTTCCTGTAGGTCTACTGATGGGGGTCCACAGTGACGTTGATGGACTTGTTCATGTGGACCACAGCCAGCCTCTCAAAGCACTTCATACCTATCGGGGTCAGGGCTACTGGCTGTCATTCAGGCCCGTCATTGTGGAGCTTTGGAGGATGATGGTGGCAGATAGCTGCTTGTGAGAGGAAGGTGCGGTGGATGTCTGTCAACACCTCAGACACCTGGTGAGCACAGTCCTTCAGTACCTGCTCAGGGATGTTATCTAGACCTGCAGCATTGACTCGGTTCATCCTCTGTGTGTCCTTTTCAGTTCTGCTGGGGTCGGTGAGGGCCCTCTTCTCTGCTCGAAACCAGGTTTCTGGTTTGAATTAATAGTGACTGACTTGGTTGTTGTGACATCATCAGCACATTTGAAGATGAATCCGAAGACAGATGATGTGTAATCCTGGGGACCACCTCTCCCTCTCATGGAGCTCCCAACAGTTTTTACTGGAAACAATCCTGCAGCACTGAGGCAGCGTCACTGGGCCACATGGTCATGGTACTCTGTTTAGGTCTACTCCGAGTCAGCAGGGGGCGGTAGGCATGGACAAACTGGATGGAGGCCGTGTGGGGGGTGGGGGATGGCTCTGTTCACGCAGTGTATGTTCATCTACACGGTTCAGCTTGTTGTTTCCACGTGTTGCTATGGTGACAGGCTTGTGAAACCTGGGTAGAATGTCCATCGTGATGAAGTCATGATAGAAGATTAAAGTCTCCCACAGAGCGTGCTCACACTGAAGCCACCTGATGCTATTGTGCAGCTGTTGAGTTTGATTATAGTTTTTCAACTTTTTTTCCTCAGAGGAAGGAAGCGTCTGATCTGCTTGATGTGGTCTATAAGCTCATTCTGCTCATTGCATATATTATAATTAAAGTAACGCGTATGGAGGTAAAAGATATCAGCATTGCGGTTTTCATTCTCTTGCTCCATGCAGCAGTCACAGTATCTTGTGGCATGCAGAGCATGTTCACTGTGATGGGAAAACAAATAAAATCATGAGGTTTGATTGTTTTGGAGACAGACAGAGAAAAGTAATCAGAGCTTTTCTCAGAGTTGTTAAATGACTTTTTAATGTCTACTAATGTGTGTCAAGTGTCAGCATGGCTGAGTATGGATTGCTGGCTAAGTGCCATTAATCACAGTGACACTGTAGAAGTTTTTCTCATCATTAATGAAACAATAAACACACAAAGGGATCATTTGACTCTTCTAGGCCAGGTTAAACAACACCATCCACAAAAGTACCGAACATATACAATAATGTTACTCTTGGCTTCCAAGCAGCATTAGCAGCACACCTCTGCACTATACAAGGTGACTTTTACCAATTATTGTTGAAGGTAGTGAGGCATCGCAGTGGTTGGCACTCTTGTCTTAAAGCAATATTATCCCTGGTTAGATTCAGAGCTTGTGGGACTTTCTGTGGGGCGTTTGCATGATATCCCTGTATTTCCTGCAGTGCTGGCCTGCAATGGACTGATGATCTTTCTAAGGTTCACCCTCGCCAATGTCATCTGGGATCGACACTAGTCCCCTGACACAGGAAGTCAGTTAAAGCAGGTAAAGGAGATAGATGGTTTGACACATTAATACAAAAAAACCTAATATATGGATCTGAACATACTGTATAATGAGAAAGGCATGCGTTATCAATACAGGCAGCAATACTGTTACCTCACATTTCAAATGGAAGGTCAGAATGTCAGATCAGGCCATGGTAGTTATATTAGTCCCTCCTGTGAACTTCATCCCTGTTACCAAAAGTATTTATACATTTAGAGTTTCCATAGAATGTCACCTGGTGAGAAGTTCTAACAAAGACATTAACTCCAGGTGCAGCCCATGATTCCGGTTATGTCCTGTAAACCTTCTTTATCATCACTGTACAGAACGTGATTTGTGCAACACACCAGCACCTAAATGTTAGTGACAGAAAGGCATCAAACATTTTAAACATATTCAAATCATAGCCAATATATCAGTCCACTGTCTTTCAATAAACTGTCATTTCAATTCATCAAAACAATATCTACAGATAACTTTATCCTGAGTCATTTTATACTCCTTCAGGTGACTGGGCCCTCTTCACTGTGCTGGTCTGAGGATCACTGGAGGATGAGCCTCATGAGAGTGGGACACCGGAGTGACAGGAAGCTGTGATTGACTCCAGTGCTCCACGACCCAGCAAACACTAAGCCGTAAAGAAGATGGACGCATGGCTCAGTGAACTTTAAATTATCAATAAACCCCATTGTAACTGAGTCTATATCAACATTCACATGCATTCATTTTTCTCTTAAATTGTAGAAAAGCTTCCCGTGGGCTCACCACCCGCAGGAAAGGTTCTCAATCGGTGCAATGTGACCTGGGTGACGGTGCTCAGACTGCCACCTCCGCGACCCGGAAACGGATAAGCGGGAGAAAATGGATGGATGGATGGATGGATGGATGGATGGATGGATGGATTGTAGAAAAGCTTCAGACTCACCATCCTTACACTTGATGCCATGGTCAGATCTCTCGTGTATTGCGCATCATTCCAGCAAAGGAATGCATAGGCTTGAAGACATTGTCCAGCTTTAATGTCAGCGAGCTTAGGACTCAGCAGAGCTCTGTGCTCATTAACAAAGTGCTCCTCAGGCATATGGCAACAGGTATGTTCTCGCTCCTTTGGCTGACCGGGAACATGTTACTCTAACTATCTTTGTTTTTGTTTGCATCACACTGAACAGTGTTCAAGCCTCTGATGAATCTTCTGTCCCTTAGAGGTTTCAGCTTAAAATAATTATTTCTCTTGGTAGAAGGGAATGATAATGTTGCCATTGTAGCAGTAAGTTAAAAACGTGTGTTTGAATTGGTCGGAGGGACGAAATGACATGATACTGAATTTCAGGAAAGGGTTTAATGAGGTCTACTTAGTTGAATGATTGTTGATTTGACTGTCATGGCAGCTGATTTGTATTACACCCTTGTTAAGTATCTATTTTATTGTTTTTGGATTAACATTGGTTGATTTTTCTCTCTGTTTCTTGAGTCTTGAATATGTTGACGTTATCATTTAATCTGGTTACAGATTCAAAGTAAGATCCTGTTGCATTTGGTTTTGTCGGTAGAGTGAGCTTAGTTTCTATGTTGAACTGGTCTTCTCATGCTCCGCTCAGCTCCTCTGAATGGACCTTTGGTTACTGCTTCTGCTTTAGTGCTGCAGTGCAGCTTCTGTTTCAGCTTGAATACGTTCTGAAGGTCTGGATGACCTGCTGCTCCCGGAGCTTCATTTATTTGCGTTGATGTTCTGCCAAACACTTTTGTTTCTATGTTTGAAATATGATCACTGAGCTTCACTTCATTCTCATCTCGACCCTTAATGTCACTTTGAGGAGGAATAAACCCGCATTTTCTGAACCCTTGATCACATCACAAACAATCTTGGTAACCATTAATTTTGCATTTGACTATTTTTCATGTTTTCCATCCACAGACAGTTTTGTTTCTTTTGCTTCATCTTTTGTTTGCCTTTGTAGAGTTTTTCAAAAGCACATCCCACTTCAGTTTCATATTATGTGTCCTGCATTATTTCCTGAATTGTCATTTTGAGATGAGCCTCTTTGTTTAGTTTAGATTTTTTACTCTTCCCCAAGGTTTCCAGCGTATCGAACAAAGCTTTTTCTCTTTCCACCTCAGTTTTAGCACTTTTACACAGATTGCAGTTGCTCAGAATATGCACAATTGCACACCCCCTATTGAAATGAACAGTTTTCACAGACACATAATATAAATGCCAAGTTTCAGTGGAACATATCCCATCTTGTAGTGCTGCACATACATCCGTTCTGTTACTGTCGCTGGGATTCGATCCCTTGATAAACAAAGACATGAGGGAGGTGGGTATGGAAACATGAGTTATCCATGTGTCAACATGTGTCATGACAAAAACCGTGCACCCATCATGATATGACTTCACCCTTTTGTGTAACACGACACAAAATTCTACCCAATGATGAATGATGTTTGATGTACTGTTAATTACTGAGGAGGATGAGCTCTTCAGTCAGTGGAGTGAGGATGTGGAACAAACTCAGCCAAGAACTGAAACAATGTCCAAGACTGAGACTGTTTAAAGATCTATAATACAGCTTTTGAACACTTACTCGTTGGTCCAAAAACATTGTATTCAAAGGTTGTTGCCCCAAAATCCAGCTTTTCCTTGATTTTCTTCAATTTGAATATTGGATCATAGGAGCTGCGTTCAGAATCTGCTGTGTCTGTGTGAGCTGGACTGGCTCCGCCCAGACATGCCCATCTTTGGAAGAGGAGGAAGTACTTCCTCTCGTGGTGCCATGTGCCAGAGCAGAGCTGCCTAATTGTGGGAGGGTCAAAAGAAGGGCCTACCTTGATTGGGATTGGCTCAACCCCCGATGACACAATATTGAGTTTGATTTCTGATTCGCTCGTTGAACCACACACTTTTTAAAAAAAAGAGACGGCTCAGACTGATCATTTTAAACAAATACAGCGATGAAGATCGGTGCTTAATCAATATGGGTGTCTCTTACATTGTCAACAGGAATGTACACGGGTGTATGTTTGTACATTTTTATCTAGGTGTTGGGTATTATGAGGGCGTGACCGGGTGAGTGAGGGGTGCACTCTTTTTTTTAAATAAAAGATTTAATTTCAAGTTGTGCACTTAACAAAATACAAAATATAAAGTGCATTATTGTGACTAAATGAAATAAGAAAAAAACAACAACAAAACAAAAAAACAAAGTAAATAATGAGAATAAGTAGATGAACAAAAGAATTAATGGCAGACAATTCTAAAAGTTCTTCTTATCATTCCCATCTACACCAAAAGACAAATAATCTTTGGTTCAGGAGCAAAGCCACTCTGAAAATACAACTCAAAAACCCTTGACAAGGAACGTGAAAGAAACAAATTCAGTAAAGCACAACAGAAATGTACAAGAACCTTCCCCCTCCTTTGTTCTTTCTATTCTTCCCCATTCCTCCCTTCTCTGTTCCCTCCTGCTCAATCACCCCTTAAGTTACTCTTGTTGGTAAGTTGTTTGGTAATTTAAAGTAATTCATTACCAGAGCCCACAGAGTCAAGAACAAGACCCATTTGGCAATTGAGTTTTGCTGTTATTTTCTCCATTAAATAGACTGATTTTATCCTTTCTTTCCATTGGTGCAGAGTGGGGGGTATTGGTTGAAGCTAAGATAAAGTTATCATTTACTAACAAGAGGATAAGTAATAATAATTTTGCTTTGTTTTTGTCCATACCTCTGTCTGAAATTAAGCCTAATATATAGTATCATGGGTCCAGTGGCCGATCCAGAAATTCTTTATTATTGGGCAGTCCTGAGGGGCACTCTTTAAATGATTATATATATATACAGGTGGCTCAACCCCACCTGCCCCTAATGACCAGTTGCCACTGCTCACGACTGTCTAAACCTAGCTCACATTCCCTATTAGACGGTCAATAATCCAGCGGTTGGAGAATTCTCCTGAGTAAAATATCATGTCTGAAATGAATTAATAAAGAAAAAAAAGTTGTCCAATCAGGGCCTGTATTTGTGCCAGTATTGTGTAGCCGGTTAGGTTAGGCCGGAGGCCTGAATCAGGTGGTGGGGGTATGTAGCAGAAAGGTGAGGCAGCACACCTGATTCACGTCAGGGGCTTAATCACCTCTCTGCCCATAAATGAGGAGCCGCCCAGACACAGACATAACAGGCGGAGGAGACACACTTGACTGAGCCTGAAAGAGGAGCAGTATGTCTGAAGTTTTGTGTTCGTTTTGATTTAATTTAATAAGAGTGTGGTTTTGGAAAGATCGGTCTCCGTGCCTGTGTGGGTGGACCTGATGGTGGCATGCATCGCTGCCACAGGAAGGTTTTCACTTCATGGTCTTCTTTCATTAAGTGATGCCTTCGATGTGGAACCTTACAAAGATTTAAAATGAACTCACTGCTACCTAACTGATCTTATGCCCCAATGTACTATTCATCCATTTCAACTGTGAAAATAAATATCTGTTTCATTCATGCGTGCATGGCTTTCCTCCAAGTTTCCTTCAACCGTCCAAAAACATTCATTTGAGGTCATTTGTGGAGTAACCAGATGATGAGCACAGATGATCTTTCAACATGCAGACAGTGTGTGATGGTAACTGCTTCTTCAAGACTAGCCAATCTCAAACTGAAAAAAAACCACAACTCAGTTCTGTTATTCCATGAGTGTCAGGTATAAATAGAACACTTCCCGAATTGCAAAGTAAATTTCATTAAGTGCTGGAGTTAAACAGGCTGTTTAGTCCATACAGAGGACGTGGGACGTAGTCGTCAGTTTCTATTTATCCATTTCTACACTGAGAAATCTTTTATGGTGCTTGAAAACTACATTAAGATGTATGGAGCATGTTTTACATGCTGTTAAGGTAAAGAACTGTCCTTTCGTGTCCTTGTGTAATGTATTGCTGAGTGATGTTCTGCTGAATGAGTATCTACAGGAAGGCCAATAACAGCCCATGTCCATGTTTATAAATGTGTCCAAGGACTCTTGTCTAACATGGAAAAGGTGACGCTCATAGTTTCTATTAATGCCGTCCACTTCAGATTGTTGAGGTTGTAATTACAGGCAGGTCAATACTGCCTCTGAACACTTGTTAGAAAATGTTTTTAGGACATTTATGTTTTGACAATACAGTTAAACCTCAGATCTATGGACACGCTAAAATTCAGGACAAGGACAAGTTGTTCCTGAAGAAATGTGCAGCTTGTTCATGAGCTGAGTGCTATGCTGTGTGCTTTTTCATATCTTTAATATTTTGTCAATAAATTTAAAGAAACTGCGGATCAAGCAGGTCAGTGTCTGTTGCCATGGAGATGCAGGGGCGAGAGGCAGCAGATCAAAGGAGATCATCGTCTGTTGTCATGGAGATGCACGGGTGAGAAGCAGTTCATAGGAGATCAGCATCTGTTGCCATAGAGATGCAGGGGCGGGAGGTAGCAGGCAGCCTTCAGCATTCACACTTGCATTTACTTCTGGAACTGTAAACCTCTAGATGTACTTCAGGGGGCATATACAGTCCAACATTTTTTCTCTGTTGTGGTGCATATTGCCCGTGATGAAATTGTCTATATTATTGCAAAATCAAACAATTACTATTGACTACTATTGATTAAAATGACAACAATCTAAAGTCAATATATAACTCATAGAAATCCTATATAACCACCTTGCTTGGTGGTTTGTGGGCCAGATTGGAGCCTTTTATGGACGGTTTTGGCCGGTTTGGTCTTATGTTTGATTCCCCTGATGCATTAAAGTGAAAGTGAAAGTTAAGCTGAGAGGAGTCACAGCATAGCATTGTGCTGGGAGGTGGCGATTAATCACATCTCAAAATTAGTATCCAGCCACCACAACAACCGAATGCTCAGACAATCGGGTCCAGCCCAAGTATTTTGGACGTTTTAGTGTCGCTCAGCTTGAAATTTGCCAGGAAAACACGTCTGTTGTCTGCGTTTGGCAGGTTGTCCGCGCATTAAGGTGTGTTAACAGTTAAATACGTGTCAGCGCATGACGAGTCGTCCGCTCAGTAAATCCAAAACTTACAACGAGGTTGTCGTGTTTTGTTTTTTTTGTTTTTTAGACACAACAATAAATACAATTCAGCACCGTAATTGAGCGGGTACGTCAAAAACTACCCATCCCAACAGTAAACAGACACGTGACGCCTCCATTTCCCATAATGCATAATTTTTTAGAGACAGACAAGCCTCCAATAGCAGTCCGGTTAATCCAAATGTGATTCACACGTGCTGTGACGCTCCTTAATGAGAGCTTAGTTCTGGGCTTCCCCCTACCCTCCGACCAAGACAACGTACTTGTTTGCCCCCCCCCCCATTGGCAGGCGGTATCATTGCCTGAACACAAAAGAGGAAGAGTGATGTCTGTGGTAAGATATCCCTTTATTTATCTCGCATGTGGAGAAATTTGCAATTTGGTTTGAGAGTCTGTAATAATGACGATCACAAAAATAACAGACTGTAAATTATGTTCTGATAAAATATTAGGCAGAAGAGAAACCGTTCATATAGCAGCAATGTGGATCAGTAGAGTAGAGTTAGCCATGTTGCTCATTCACTTCACTGCTCGTCTGAGACATGCTACATGCTAAAGAGTTTCACGCTCACACACCAGAAATGCTTCATGCTAAACATGATTAAAGTCTGACTGATGCACTCAGTAACAAGGAGGTGCATTAGTGTAGCTCGCCCCTCTCTCACCCTCAGTGTGTATTGCATTAGTGTAACTCGCCCCCTCTCACCATCGGTGTGTATTGCATGCAATAAAGTGAAAGTGCGCATGCTCAGGCTGTGGCTCCGTTCATTCAGATCACGTGAATTTGATGCCTCATGGGGCTTGAAGCCCGAAGCCTCACTAACTGCGTCATTTAGATGCTCAGAGCTGATTGGCTGGCGCTGATTGAGGCGAAGCTTCACAGAACCGGAGCGAGTCGTCACAAATACCAGCTTGTTAGCAGCTAAAGCTAACAAACCATTAAGAATCAAAATAATGAGGTGGATTATTTACGGGTACGAGCTTGAAACTTACTTTCGCGGAGAAACTGAAGGTAACTAGTGGTGAACGGAGTGACGCGGTGACCAACAGTTTCTAAGAATCTCATGACTTTGCAGCTTTACCGGTGGTCAAGCGGTTGAGCTTCTACCTTTAAAACAGCATGACCTGGTTTGATTCCTATTGTTGACTTTTTTTTTTTTTTCAATCAGCTATCCCCAAGGCTCAACATTTTTATGGGATCAGCACCTATATGGTTGTTATAATGTTGTGGCTAAAAGGTTGTGCACCCACTTTACTTTGGAATTCAGTGGCGTCACTAGACCTGAAATAAAATCTTGCCCCACCAAGCATTTACATCTAGAAACACCACTGGCTATGCACACTGTAGACTGTAACGCTGTTGGAGGTGACATAGCGTCAACACAGAGGCTGTTGGAGGAGGTTCACAGTAACACATAGCCTTCATATAGAAATCTTTATGGTTTTGCTTTATGGTATTTAATAAGTGCTTATATCGTTACTCGGTACCGATAAGTTGCTAGAGTTTAGAACTCACATCAAGTACCTTTTTAAAAAATGGTATCGGTGCAACCCCCAATCTCAATTTTTTTTAAGGCCACCAAGCTGCTGTATGCTTTAACCAATGAGTGACCTTTAAGTCACTTCACATCTGTAAGAGAAGGTCCTTTTATTTGGCCTGCCTTGTTTTTGTAGTTACTGTGTGAATCTTTGTAGAGGTTAGTTAGCCAGTTTTTGGAGGATCTTTCACTGTGCTATTAAAACAGCCTTGCATCAGTGACAGAAGCAGCCCATCCATCCATCCATCTTTTTCTGATCGGGGTTCTGGAGGGCGAATGCAGTCAGTGAGTTAATTCCAGGTGAGACTTTCCAAAGGCTCTGCTGGTGATTACAGTGTGGCTTGCAGGAACTTGAAGCACAGAGAGAGGAAAGTGGGACACTCCAGTGCAGCAGAAGTGAATCCGTGACCATTTCTGAACGCCACTCTTCCCCACCATGGAGAAACACCAGGACTCTTTCTCCGGCTCAGACCACCATCCGTCATCAGCAGGCTTTGTGTTTTAACACACAAACTCGCACTGAACAATAAATACAGTGACTGAGCACAGTGGATCTGAAGAATAATACTTTGATTTTATTGTAAAATATATTTTAATTTATTTTCAGGGTCATATAAAATAAGGTTTAGTATCACTGCTGCCAGTGGAATGTACATTGACTTTTACAAAGACGTCTGTTCATGTGCCTTCCTTTTCTTCTGCACGCACGCACACACACACTGAACCAGACTACTTGTGAAGTGAGAAACTTTCCTTTTCATACTGGGTGTTGTTTGACACACTCCAGTAAGCTGTTATGTTAGTATGTGAATGCATGTTTCTCTCACTGCTGAACTGATATATGCAAACAGGAGAAGCATGCCAGCGCTTGGGGCTTTTCAGGCACTACTGTGTGTGTGTGTGTGTGTGTGTGTGTGTGTGTGTGTGTGTGTGTGTGTGTGTGTGTGTGTGTGTGTGTGTGTGTGTGTGTGTGTGTGTGTGTGTGTGATACAAACATGAAACTGCTTTAGCACACATGTGTGAGTTTAATTTGACAACATAGAAAAGTGCAGTTCCAACCATGTAAAGGGTACAAATGTAGTGCTTTGAGTCTTTCACAGAGAAACAGATTTCAGTGATTGTTACTTAGGACTTCTCTATCTGATAGGAGGCAGAATCAACAACTGGAAGCTCCTTTCTCCGCTCTTGAAACTCAGTGCTTTCATTCTGATCCATCATGTTCAGAAATGTCTTTCTTCCTCCCTTGGCTCCTGTCTTCTTCCTTCATTTTTATGCACTCCCACTAATCTGCAGGATTAACTTATTCTGCATCTACCTGTATTCTTTGATTATTGCTGAAAGCCTGAGCGCTGAGAAGTGGCTGAGATTATCTCCCCGCGGAGTGTTTGATGTTCACCGCTTAATGAGGCTGGCAGCAAAAACCCGTCAAGCTTAAAACCTTCCCTTTTAAGTCAATGTAGTGGTGCAGCCACCTCAAAAGTACTTATTTCCCAGACATCACCTTCATTCATCCATGTCCACTTTCACATCAATCTGAGGTTGCATTTGGGTCAAGTAGTGTTACTGCTGAACAGCGGTGCTGCTTCCTCCAATCGCTTCAGAAAGTTCTGAATATCAAAGAGGTGTCTGGTGCCACAAATATCTACTGACTGCAAAACAAAATATCCAAACACACAGAAAACGGTTTGTAGTAGCTGCTACATGAGCCTTGGTTTTTTTTTTTTTATCTCCTTTTTTTTATTTCACAGTTGCCAAAAAAATATACAGAATTAAAAACATGCAATTTTGCCCTCATATCCCTCCCTCCCCCCCTCTACAATCAAAAGTAATGATAAAATGAACAGATATTTTAACATTATATATAAAAAACGAAAAACAAGAAAGAGTAAAATGAACGCAAATGATATGTTAACACAAACTCTGATATTGCAAATTAGGTAAATATGATTATAAAAACCATAATCATAATAATAATGATAACAGGGATGTTTATACAAGTTTACCATCATAGTGAAGGGTTCCCAGGATCTCACCTGCTCTCTGCAGCAACATTCATATCAGAGCTATGAACTATTAGACACCCGGCGCAGCTCTAATATCATCACTTGGAATACCAAGGTCTTATATTATTGATTACATTTTAGAGAAAACTTCCATGCTTGAAAGTATTGGCTTCCATAAATCTTGAAAGCTTTAGCCCCGTTTATATATTTTTCGAAAGTTAACTTCTCCATTGGTAAAAATTCTGATATTTGGGACAGAAATGTCTTAAAAATTGCAGGAGAGTCGTCCTTCTAGAAAAAAAAGTATACATTTCTTTGCAAAGTATGTTATTATAATTAATAATTTACCTTTCGTCCTGTCCAAAGGGAGATCTTGCATATCATGTAGCAAATATAGGTTAGGTTTCATATCAAATACCTTTTCTAATGTTTTTTGCGTAAATGAATGGATTGAGCTACAGAAATTTTTCAAATGGTCACATTCCCAAAACATATGCAGAAATGTTCCATCCCCCACTTTGCATTGAGGACACTTTATAGATCCATCCATCCATTTTCTTCCGCTTATCCGTTTCCGGGTTGCAGGGGTGACAGTCTGAGCACCGTCACCCAGACCACATTGCACCCTTTAAGAACCTTCCTGCAGGTGGTGAGCCCACGGGAAGGTGGCGCCCGGCGTGGGACATGAACCCTCAGATTGCGAGTCTGATGCTCTACCAACTGAGCTAGTTGGGGCCACTTTATAGATATGTCTTCTGAAATTGTGTTCATTTTAACTGGTGTGAGTTACATGTTAGCCTCGGTTCCCCGATATTTGAGCAGTGAGAAAACAAGTGAGGACAGAGTCAGCTTTTTGAGTGGTCCACATCTTTTTGTTTTTTATTTTCCAAAAGTGCAAAGTGCAAAAAAGTGCATTGGAGGATTCAGGAGTGTGGCTTCTCCAGCAGCAGAACCCTGAATGATGTTAAATGGCGCCTTAAATACAGTTCCCTCAACTGGGTGCAACCATTAAAACTCCATTGGTAATAAAAGTTAACCTTAGTGTCTTAAAACTAAGTTAAAATCCTCACAACCAAAACCATAAATATAAGTTAATAAAAGAAAACCCATATTAGCAAATACACCTAAAAACCAAACACCTAAATAATAAACTAAATCCTAAATCCTTCTAAAACTATGTGCCACCCCCCATTTGCTCCTCCTCTTGGTTCAGCCCGGAACTTTCTTTAGCAGTGTCTGTGCAAGGGGGAATCTTTTGCCTGGACACCGGCCTGAACACAAGAGAAGAAGGAAAGTGAAAACTCTCCTCACACACCACACACCACTCTCACCCACATCTTAAAACATTCACAGCAACACATCAACAACTAAAAGAATCAGCCATTCTTAAATACACATATATTGCACAATGCTCAATTCATCAATTAATTGTTGTGTTGCCTCTACAGATGGCCGGATATACGGACAACAGAAAATTCAATAAATAAGTTAAAAACAACAATTGTGTGCATAGCTATGTTTTTGTGCAAATAGCCTGATCTTACAGTGCTGTGTGCTGCTCAAAGGGCTGGTAACATTAAAGTGCTGGTATAAAGTGCTGCGAGTGCTTAAATCAGGAACGAACTGCCTGTTCGTTACAGTACAATTTATAGGTGCATTTAAAATTTGCTTTAATTTTATTGCTAGTAAATGTGAAATATGTTCACATATGTTTGACCAGACAACCTTCTTCAAAGGTCCACCCTAAATCATTCCCCCCCAGCTTTCTTTAAGGTCTGGATTGATGACTTTCCTCCTTTCGCCAGAATCTTATAAGATCCACTGATCTTTCCCTTGATTGTGTCCGAAGTTTGAAACAGATCTTTGATTTCCAGAAGTTCTTTTCGCAGTTTGTTTGTTTTTTATAAGTGACTGGACAACAATACAAATTTGTACAAATTTTAAGAAATCTTTATTAGAAATATCATATTCATCCGTCTTTGCTTCAGGAGTCGTAAGCAGAGTTTGGGTTCAGTGTAAGTCACGTTTGGTGGTCAGCAGGGCGTCCTCCAAGTCCGAGATCCTTTGGTCTGCAGTGTCCAAACGCTGCTGGTGCGCATGCAGTGTTTGGTTTGTTTTAGCCAATGTGTCCTTTATCCCTGATACTTTTCTAGTGACCTTATCCAAATGGCTGTCAATGCCATCCAGGCGAGTAATGCTATCTTGGCCTTGTGATTTCAGTTCGGCCATGATATCTGCCAGGTCTGGCCCTTCGTCATCCTGGTGTTCCTCCACCTCTTTGTTCTTAAGCTTTGACTTTTTTTGCCTCTTTGCTTTGGCTTCTGGTTTTACCATCATCAGGCATTGCTCTTATCATGTTTACTCGCTCAGTCGGTCAAACTTGAGATTCAAATTGTGCGGTGAGGGCGAATAAAAGTAAATTAAGCAGTGAGGAAATTAGGAGCTCTCAGCTCAAGCAGCCATCTTCGTTCCTCAGCCAAGCAGCCCAAAACCTTGATTTTTACAGCATTTACATTTTGTGTGTGTGGTCTGGCTCACTGCAGTGAATCACTGTAAACTTTGATTGATCGACCATGAGAATTTAAAGACCATTTCTGATTAGAGGCCTGATTAGAGATTTACAAAGATGCTGGAAGAAGTCTTCAAAATCTCAGGGAAACAGGAGTATTGGAACAGGGTTTGTGTGCATTCTGGCAAAGAAGTTCAAATAAAACTGAAATCTCCTCCTACACACACACACACACCCACACACACACACACACACACACACATATATAGGGGCATTTAGTGATGCTGGAATCACGAATGCTTATTGAATCGGTTCCCTCATGAACGAGGATCATTCCATGTTTAATGGGAAAAGGAATTAAAAGGCCACCTTGCATTTACTTCATGTTTTATGCAAATACAAAATGCACCCAGTAGTGAGATGAATAGAGAATGGGAAGCAGAAATTAAATTAAAAGATCAGTTGAAGAGCTACCATGAGTTTTCCTTTTTTTTAAAGATCATGTTTAAAGTGTTTCTTCTTATTCAGACCCTGTAGGAAGGACCGATTATCTTCTATGACTTTAGACTAACGGAGCCTCTGTCCTCTCTCTTTCAACCTTCCTGCAGGATTTAATGTCAATATTTATTGTTCCTACTCCTTTTGACTTCGTTATTGTAATTGCGTCCATTTGTTATTTTCCAATCACTTCTTTTGTCTCTTCACGATCTACCAACCATGGTTGAGGCAGATGTGGTCCATATCTGTTGTGCCTGATGTTTCTTCCTGCTGGAAGTTTGTTTTTTCTTTCTCCAGATTCAGTCATGTCGTGCATGTATTTGCTGTTAAGTGTTTTTTGTTCTTTGGCCTTAAGATGGCCGGATATGTACTATCATATTTTAATTCTAAAAATACAGCGGGCTGAAGGGCTGCCCCTTTTCCCCACCCAGTCAGGGATTATAAAGTAAGACATCCAGAATAACCATTTCCTCACTTCAATATTTTGAGCAGTAATTTAATTTCATGTAAAATTTTTCTGTAGAAGTTATTTTGTATATTTTGCTTCTTTTGGCTCTCTGCTGGTGTAACATGAATTTCCCCATTGTGAGGTGAATAAAGTACAATCTAATCTAATCTAATCTAACCTATCACTCTTTCAAACTGTGCTTTTGGGCATACTCTTGAGGCCCTTCCATCTTTTTCACATTGTGCCTCTTCAGACTGCTTTGACTTGCACACGGACCTTGTATGTGCACGCGGTGCCATTCATAAATTTCAGGGTTCACGTCGGTATGCGTTCCATAACATAACGTAACAATCCCAAAAATAATTAGATTTCTGGTGGCCGGCATTCTCCGCCTTTTCTACAGTTGTTTATATTTCAGCCAAGGCATTCAAGGCTGTCTGGCTCTTTATGTTCTATTAAAATAGGATTGTACAGACGGGGATACCAGAGGATTTCCTCACACAGGTGCTCAGTAGGCATCCATTGTTGTTGGTGTACGTTGCTTCGGTGCATGCAGTCTGTGCAGTTACCAAAATTGGGCTGCATGCGGTTGACTGCAGAGGGGCCCGCAGAACCTCCGGCAGCGGGGATGATGACATTTATGTCACATGGACCAAAGCGCACCTTGCGGACACAGACAATATGAATTGGTCTTTAAAAGTTATGACGTTATGTTGCATTTATAGATTGTTGATTGTAAGAGGCAGGGTCCATGTTGCCTCAGGCTGCCGACACAATACAAGCCATCACTCCCAACATTGACTTCATACAGACAAAGTTAAATGAATTCATGCCACTACACAGAAGGCGTAAGGCAAAATAATGTGACGTCTGGAGAAGCTGGGAGGTTTTCTTTTGAGCTCAGGGTTTGTGTGCAGGAACTGGATACAGCCAATTGCTGCATTTCATTGTAAATAAAACTCAATTGAGTCCCAGTTGACAACCTTCACTATACATCAGACTAAATGTTCACTAGGCCAATCAACACCTGTTGTACAGCTCATCAGCAACCCTTCACCTGACTACGCTCCTATATGTGGGATTTGTAGTCGTTCAGTTGTTGCCAGAAACTCTTGTGGTTCTTGCAGCCACCATAAGAACTTCTCTCTCCCCTTTATTACATAGCTCTTCCTGAGATCACGTCTCTCTTCTGGGTTGAGACCATCACCTCGGTGCAAACCTGCCAACCTGTACGCATTTTGCGTAGCAAGTACGCAATTCGACATCTAAATACGCTGGTACGACTCGCCCCTCTAAACTACGCAAAAAGCTGCGGACATGTGAGTTCTGTGGCAGACGTGCACGTGCGGTACTCATGTGTGACAACACGATGCAGCAGCGTGGTGAAGCAGTTTCGGCCAATCATTGTAGAAAAGCAGAGAATAAGGAGTCTACTAAACCTATAGCGTAACATCCCGCCCCCCTCCTCCCTGCCTCCTCCTGCCCTCCGCCTCCCTCTCTAACTGTGTGTGTGTGTGTGTGTGTGTGTGTGTGTGTGTGTGTGTGTGTGTGTGTGTGTGTGCGTGCGTGCGTGCGTGCGTGCGTGCGTGCGTGCGTGCGTGCGTGCGTGCGTGTCAGCGGACCTGCGTAATGTTACTTTCACTGTGGAAACATTCGAGCCGAAGTCTAAGTGAACAACAAAAAAAAAAAAAGATTTGCGAGGTGTTTTTTCTTAGCAAATCTATTGATCATGTTCCCCTAATGACCCCAATGCATCGTCAAAGAAAAAAGAGAAAGAGGGAGCTGTGTGTGTGTGTGTGTGTGTGTGTGTGTGTGTGTGTGTGTGTGTGTGTGTGTGTGTGTGTGTGTGTGTGTGTGTGTGTGTGTGTGTGTGTGTGTGTGTGTGTGTGTGTGTGTGTGTTAGCATTTACATATATCCATTGCAGATAGTCAGCCTGTATAGACTGTAAGGAGGAATGTGATTCTTTATTTATTTATTATTTAAGTTTTGCAACCACTGTTAGGTCAACAAAATATATATATTTTTAAATAATATAGTTACCTTGGTTTGTTAACAGCATTTTCATGTTTTGAAAGTGTTTCTGTGTTCCATTGAAAGGCTGTCATTATAAGAACATAGCATTTTTTGGTTTTCTGTTGATGAGTGCAGAATGTCTATATTTTCTTTATTAAAAGTATTGTAATCAAAATATAAGTTTTGTTGTTTTTTTATGACCAATTTCCAGCCACTGAACGGGTAAATTACTGTGTGCAAAGCAATGGAGTTGCAAAAGTCTGCGAAAAAAAGCCGCACAACACAAGTGGTACTCCAAATATTTTGACAAGGTTGGCAGGTGTGCACGGTGAAAGAGGCCAGCCAAACATCATGTGGTAACAAGAACTCAGCAATTCCATGTTTCCAACCTGCCTGTGATCAACAGAGAAGTTAATAGCTTGAAGACTGAGAAATCACTACTTTTTGTTTCTTCCATTAAAGAGAGGCATGGTGTGTGAGCAGTGAATTTATGCACCATGAGCTGATAGTGGAAAGTTTAATGGGCCCACTTAATGGCCACGACCCACCTCTGAGGCATCTGCCTGAACAAACGCCTCACTGAAGTCCTGTGCTGCCAGTGTTGGCAGGGAACATAGAGCCCTGTTTAGGCTGGTAAAGGCCTCTTCTGCTTTCTTTGACCACTTAAGTATTCAGAGTTGCTTCTCTGTTGTCAAGTTTTTAAGGAGGCAGGACGCGTTCACCTGGCTCTTTGACACACTGTGTGGCCACTCTGAGATGGCCTTGAGTTTAACCTCCTGAGGTTTGACTAGAGCCTGGCCTCGTGTATCTCAGGTGCTTGGTTTCACCGTATACAAGTCTGCAGTGATTGGCTGTGAGTTTGGCTGCAGAAAGAGCATCCAGCGCCTGCTGTAGCTGAGGTAGATGACTTTTCCAGTCAGTGCTATGTATCACCCTGTCATCCAAATAGGCTGCAGCATACTCTTTGTGTGGTTGCAGGGCCTGGCCCATTAGTCACTGAAAGAAGATTGGAAGAGTCTCTCACTTAATGGAAAAATGGTTTTCGCTCTTGACGCTGGGGACAGGGGAACTTTTCGGGATCTCTTTGTGAGCTCAAGAGTTAGAATAAATGAAAGCCTTCCTAAACAGTTTATCAGTGGTAAACATGGTAAACATCAAAGTCAGAGACTCCATTTGCTTTTCTAAACGTCATTGCAGAGTTCAGTGTCCCTGTCAGGCACTATGGGATTCATCAATGAGTGAGAGCTGAAATTGTGTAGAATTGTTCTTGGACCAACACCTTGTTTTAGGCAGACTGAAAGAGTCCAGCAAAACAAATGGGAAGCGCTAATGTTTTAGAATGCATCAATATAGAAATGTTGATGGGGAAAAAGAAAAATGTTTTTGTGAGTTGCATATATAGAAAACCAAGTTCTAACAAAGACTCATCTACTGAATAGATGGAGGAATTCAAACATCCTCCCTGCACACTGAGCTCCCTGCCTCCCTTTCATATGTGAATTTTTTTTTTCCCCTTTCTATCTCATATTGTGCTTTTTCTTTTGCTATGTCTCACTACTGCCAAGAACCTGAGGGGTCAGTTTGTCCGTACAGTGTACCATTTTCCTTGTTGTTATCGTCATTATTATTTGTTGTCGCTTTTTTGTTTATGTTTTTGTTAGTTATTGAAAGATTCAATAAAAAAAAATTATGGGAAAAATGAATAGATGGAGGAATTGTAGTTTTCACTTCTTCCTACTCCTTTTTGAACATGTAAAACCAGATTCGCACATAGTTAAAACAGGTTGTGAGTGAGAGTCTCATCTATGTTTGTTTAATCATTTGGATGATTTCCTTTGTTTCTTTTAGCTTCTTTTTTTTATTTTTTTACACGTTTGAAAAAAAGAGATAAATAAAAATAGATAAATGAATAAATAAGCAAATAAATAAATAACTAAATGACATAACATTAGACACAAATGCCCATGTGTGAGGTGTCACAAAACTTCTTTAACTTGAAAAACATATCCAGCGTGTGGACATTACTCTCTCTGAGCAACACCGACACTAATGCACACCTTCGTATTTAGGTAGACTACTGTATCGCTCTCTTTTCTGACCTTCATCCACAGGCACAACCTCTCAGGGCACCTTAGATGGCTGAGAATATGTAGGGAGCTGGGTGAGACCGTATTTAATTGCAAGGAATCATTATTTTACTTTCTGGTACAGCACAAACTGCTGCATTTTTGACGGCCTAAACGTGCTCAAACCGTCATGAAAATTTGCACTCACATCAGAAGTGATGAAACATTTGATAATTTATGGAGATTGGACTCGTGTCTGGCAAAATGGCTCCATAGCGATTCTGCAATGTGCCTGAAACTTCACGTGTCAACGCAATGCTGCTCTGAACAAATCCAAACATATGCTTATGTATATTCAGTCATAGAGGCACCTTTTGGTAGGAGGAGGTTTAAGGATTTGTTTATTCACTTACCATGGCCCCAAACTTTATGATATCATCTTTGACATTGGTCGGGATATGAAGCACATCAGGACAATCATAAATGTCATGACACCCAGACTCTAAACTCAACAGGAAGTCAGCAATTTTGCGTGAACTCTGACAATCTCGTGTTGATCTCCTCCTACAGGGCCAATCCAAGGGACCTAAAATTTAGCCTGTATGTACAACGGTCCTTCCTGATGCAAATGGTTTACGAAAATTCACAAAAGTCAAATGACGTGGCCCTGGCAGTCTGGTGAACATGTGAGGATTTGCCATGAAACAAGAAGTGGTGTGTAACGCTGCTCCACATGCTGCAATGGGCCTAAAACGTTACATGTTTGATCAAAAACCTCTGTCAAAATCCATACACAGACATAGTGCCACATGCTGGTAGCAGGAAAGATCAGGTTTTACATTTTAATGTGTTATTATTACCTACTTGACCTACACTTATTAACCTTAAATGTTGTAGTTTAATTGTGTTAATTTTGTCATTCTAACTACATATGCATACTCTTTTTTAACGAAAGGTGAATGCAGTAAAACGTTTTTTACCTGGCTGACATGTTTCGGCTGCAGCTGCATCCTTCCTCAGAGCGTCCTCTGACGTGTGATGACGTGTTGTCATCAAAGAGAACGTGAAAAAGAAACAGCAGGATGGCTCACAAGATCAAACAAAGACACAGCAGAACAACAAAATGCTAAATCAGCCGTCACCGACCACCGCAAAAGAAACAACCATATCATGAACTGGAATGAGGGAAGGGTCATTACATCGGAATAGAACAAGCTCAAGCGGTGGATAAAGGAGGCCATTGAGATCAGAAAGTGGGACACCATAAACCTGGACGAGAGGGCTTGCATACTCCCACACACCCGGGATTCCATCCTCCAGAGACCACCGAACGGTAGGGGGCGTGGCCGGCCTGGCAGGATCTGACAGGCCGGTCACCCGATAAAGACCGACACGTCATCACACGTCAGAGGACGCTCTGCGTAAGGCTGCAGACGCAGCTGAAACCCATCAGCCAGGTAAAAAATGTTTTCCTGCATTTACCTGTCGCTAAAAATAGTCTATACATACTTAAATGGTGCTGTGAGTGTAAAAACTGTTGATGATGACTCACGGTGAAAATTGTGACTTTTGGTCAAAGGGCCTCTCTGTGGCGCCTCTCTGAACTTTGATGTGTCGGGTCTGACAGACACACAGGTCCTGCAGTGAGCTGCAGAACCACACTGAGCCCTGCTGAGGAGTCTGACACACGGTCATTACATAGCAACTGTAAAAAGCAACTATGAGGTTTTGCGGAGTGGAGGGGAAGTGGAGGAGGCAGTGTTGCCAACTCCTCAGTGAGGAAAGTACAGTAGCTATTGGCTGTCCTCAAAGTCGCTAAATGACGTCATCACATAATTTGCACAATTGGACATTAGCGTGTAATTGTAAGGCACGCTGTAGGAAAGAGGAATAACATCAAGGAAGAGTCAAAGTAAGTAAAAAAAAAAAAAAACCGCCCTAAATGTTTAGAACTGCAAATGAGCTTTCTGCTGCTGATTCTAGTGTTTTTGTTTTTATTTTTGTCATTGAAATAGGACGGTGCGAGTCAAATGCAGTGATTTACTGGATCTGATTTTGTGTGATTGAAAAAACATTTATATTTACTTGCCGCTCAGTAAACCAGCGGCGGCCTTGCGCATGCGCGGTTCCTTCTCAGTGTGGACGCAGTGTGGTGAGGGTCTCCTCTGGTCTGACTGCAGGAGGGGGGGACGTACTGTCAGACTGACCACAGGTCTGTCAATGCTTCGGGACGGAGGAGAGGCTCACAGCAGGACCCGCTGCTTGTTGACCACAGTGACTGCAGAACCAGACCTGCTTTCATGTCAGAGTCATCAAACACACTGAAAACACCAGATAACATCACTAGATTTGTCGCTGGTCGCTTTTTACAAAAAAGTCACCAACAGGACCAGAAAAGTCACTAGATTTAGCGACCTTAGTGGGGGGAGTGGGGAATCTCTGCCGACAGTGTAGCAGACATTTGACATGTTTGTCACTTTCACGTCACATTGTTCGCCCACATTTCTAGCGCACATTGACGAGAACAAAACCTCGGCATGCTCCATGTTCCAACCTGCATGGATGTGCGAGGACCTGCTCAACACTGCTGGCAGCTTTAATTTCAAACGGGACCTCAAAACTAACCTTTTCTGACTTTTATGGAATGATTTGTTATCTATAATCTTATAGAATTTGGCTCAATGTCTCACTAACACTATCTTTCTCCAGAAAGGTTTGACTTCTATTTTAGTTGTATTTAAATTTGAATCACATCTCACGACTGAACTCATGGATGAATTACGGGGAATACTGATTCTACCATTTGGAGGGTGTGTGTTCATCCTTATTGCACATACTGTATATGTTCCAAATGCTATTGGTTGAAGGTTGGACTATAATGGCTTCCTGCAGCCTGACCAACCAATCCGAGGCAGGCCAGCTGCTCCAGAAGCTCCAATAAGACACGGTTCACCAGGTGACCCTCTAAAGGACCAGTCATGCAACGGCGAGTGCGGGAACAGCATGAAATTAGTTGGCTGGAAGAATATTGTACATGCAAGCAGAGTTCCTTCACACGTTTTCCTCCCGCAGTTTCTGCTTCATTACTTCCTGTCTTGTCTTTGCACCAACATGCAAAATAAAGCTTGAACATAAAATCCCGTTTTATGACGTAGAAAATGAAGAACTGCTCTGGTGAACCATATTGGTACAGAGCTGCAAGCGTTTCTCCTTGTTTTTCCTGTCCATTGTTTCTATAAATGCTTTTCTAGCATCACATGTTCATAAATATCTGGTCTATTGCCATTTGACTAGTTAAATGGGATTAAATAATGGGATCAACATCATCCATGTGTTAACTTGATACAGATGAGTTGAGAAGAATTTATTTCTTTACCTAGTTTATTTCGGAGATAACAACAGAAAGATAAACTAACACAAACAACAAACATGACAGAGCAAAGCAAACAAAGCAAGAAAAAGTAACGGATAACAAAATAAATAATGGCCCAGCATATCAGAAAAGGAGTAGGAAGAAGCAAAGCTTATTTACTCCGACTCCTTATTCACCTCAACCAACAGTCATTTGTACCCGTTTTTTATATATACATATATATATATATATATATATATATACACATACACATATACATACGTATACATGTATATATATACTGTACATACACCAACAAAGTGTTTATCTATATTCTTTACAAAAAACAAACACAACAACAAAAGCAAACCAGTAAAATGAAATATAGATAAATAATAAGTACTCCTTCCACACGTGTCTACAGCCCGTCCTCCTTGTACTTTGTGTTGTGAATACCATTGCTTTGCACTGTTTTTTGAATTGATTCGTGCTTCGACACTGCCTGAGCTCCACCCCTAAACTGTTCCATTACCTCACTCCACATATAGAAATACAAAAGGACGTCAGTGTAACCCTCATCTCTGAAAATAAACGGGTTTTGAACATTTGAAGGAAGTTGGTTGTGTATTGCTTTATACATTATTTGTGTTGTTCGAAGATTTACCAGCTCAGTGAATTTTAGTAATTTTGCTTTTAAGAAGAGTGGATTTGCATGGTCTCTCTAGACAGTATTAGGAATGATCTGTATTGCTCTTTTTTGTAAAATTGATTGTGGCTGTAGTGAACAAGTGTTGCCCCAGACCTCTGCACAATAATTTAAACATGGTAACACCAGTGAACAGTATAATATGTGGAGTGATTTGTGGTCCAGAGTGTATCTTACTTTATTGATAACTGAGATGCTTGATGATATTTTGTTTTGAGTGTGTTTTATGTGAGATTTCCAATATATTTTATCATCGATTATAACACCAAGCTTCCCGTGGGCTCACCACCTGCAGGAAAGGTTCTTAATCGGTGCGATGTGACCTGGAAACAGATCAGTGGGAGAAAATGGATGGATGAATGGATGGATAATACCAAGAAAATTACTTTCATGAACTATCAATTTCCACACCATCCACCTGTAATTGTGCTAATACATCCCTTTTGCCATTGCCAAATACCATGAAATTAGTTTTGCTTAAGTTTAATGATAATATATTTATGGGAAACCACTTTTTTAAGTTTGCACATTTTGCCACTGATTGTTTTCAGTAGTAACTGTAGATCACACCCTGAGCAGAAAATATTTGTGTCATCCGTGAAAAGAACTACTTTTATTACTTTTGATATATTAGTAATGTCATTGATATAGAGCAAACATTAATGTGGACCCAATACTGACCCCTGAGGGAAACCACAGGCAATGTCCAAGCACGCTGATGAGTACTGTCCCATCTTCACAAACTGTTTCCTGCCCATTCAGTAACTTTTCACCCAGTGCAATACCACGCCCCTGCCCAGAAGGCTGAGAGGCCCCTCATGGACTTTGTGTTATTTTGGACCTGCAATCGATTCTGTCATGTCTGAGATGACAGATGATAAAAGTATCTGCCAATTTATCAGCTTTCACCAAGCTGGAAACCCCAAACACAAAGTGTGTGAAAAAAAGTGAGTCAACCCTCTTCATAAAGCCTGGGAGTGACAGGAAATCCATTTCTGTCGTATGCAATTACCAGCATGCTGATTCGGGGAAAACACTGCTGCTTTATATTTCATCAAGGCCGTGGAGGAGCTGAGGTGGCACTCAATACTGGCCTCAGAGCAGCACACATACATGCACAGAGCACAAGATGCTGAGTGATCACACACACCGACAACGGGACAGGACTGCACAGATTTGATTTATTTTAATGTTATGAAAGGAGAGGAAAATGAAAATTCCCCTCCAAAAAAATAAAGTGACAAAACAGCCTTGGTCAGTGTATGATTTGGTCATTGGATTTACAGTTAAGAAAAAGATATTGGAAAAAACTAAAATGAGTTGCTATTTGATTTTTATTATAAAATTTAAAAAAACTCATGATTGAAATTCAATCCAGTTTTTCTTTATCAGGATCAAGAAGGTACAAACAAAACTTTGAAAAGTATTATAACTCATGTTCTGTTTCTCAAAACAAATACAAAAAAATTATTTAGAGAACATAAACAAACAACCGCCCATTTCTACATATTATCTGAGTGGAAGTTACCATTTTTCAAAATAAGGGCGCATATGAGAGGGTACTGTGGAAAAGAAATAGAATTTCAGTGCTGCTGTGTAAGAAAAGTTGATAGATTGATCAGTGTGTTGTTTTTTGAAAAAATAAAAGAGTGTACCTGGGCAGGAGGAGGGTGGAGGCGTGGTCAGACTGGCTGAATGGTGGCTGAATCCTTGCTGTACGGCTGTCTCTGGAGAGAGTAACAGTCATCCAAAGTTCTGTCTCCTTTGGAGGGGAAGGCGATGTGCTGACGGAGTTCCAGCATCATCTTCCTCAGGGTGGCACTGTTAAAATCCCCGGTCACGATGAAGGCTGCTTCCTGGTGGTTAACCTGGTAGCTGTTGATAGCATCATGCAGCTCGGCTAATGCAGCGTCCGTGTCCGCTCACCGATGAATGTAGATGGCACTGAGGATGGTGGAGTTGAACTCACGGGGTAGATCGAAAAGCCGGCATTTAATGGTTAAGACAAGTCCAAGTTGGGCAAGCAGGAATTGGAGAGATAAGCAACATCTCTGCACCAGTTGTTATTGGTCATGAGGCACACAGCCCCGCCTCTCAACTTTCACGACTCAGCTGTTCTGTTATACAGTCAACTTTGAAGAACTCGGCTGGTTGAACAGCATGGTCCGGGATCATGGGGGTCAGCCGTGTCTCCGGGAGTCACATGATGTTGCGGTCTCTTGTGGCCCATCACTATTTTATCCTGGCTCTGAGCTCATCCAGCTTGTTGTCCAGAGACTGGACATTAGTAAACAGGATGCTGGGTAATGGTGGTTGGTGTGTGCATTGCCTCAGCTTGTTCCTGATGCCGCCTCGTTACGCTACTGGCCTCCTTTGTTGTTGTTGTTGTTGTTGTTGAGACCCTACAAGACCTCGCTGGACCACAACACAACGGAGGTAAAAGATGTGTAATATGCTGCTAAACCGATTTACCAGAGTTTCTCTGTCGTATTTTATGCGACCAGAACGTGCCATGGCAAAGACAGTGAAAAAGGATGAATTGCAATAAAAGAAGTTGTAATGGTGCTGGATCAGGTATGACAGTGGCTGACTTCACCGGCGCCACCTTTGGTAGGTGATATAATATGGAACGAACAGTCAACATAGTTCTGTCAGCATAAAGTCCTCACAGGACATTAGGATCTGGTACACACTCCCGATATGTCATATCAATAAATCAATAAAACGTGTTAATGTATGTGTGCCGTCCTGTTTGAAGTTCAGTTTCTGTGTGTGTGTGTGTGTGTGTGTGTGTGTGTGTGTGTGTGTGTGTGTGTGTGTGTGTGCGTGCGTGCGTGCGTGCGGGCGGGCCCATCATTACACATGCAAACCTTTAGTACATAAAGCCCAAGTTGGAAAATGCCCCAAGTCTTTTTTAGAAAATGAACACCACCAACTTCTGCAGTCTTATCTGCCAAGTTTTAGAGTAGCTGCCACACTATATAAACTGAATATTTTCCATGAAATGGTAAAAAAAAACATTTGGTTTGTTATCTGTGTTGTATTGTAAGTTGAATGTGGATTTGTAAGAGTTGCAGGTCATTGCATCATGTTTTTATTTACATTTTCTACATAAAATGAGAATCCATTTTAAAAAGCTTCAAATTGAGTAATTCACAAAGTGAAGCTTCACAACTTGTGGATCAAACACCCAGCGGAAACTGGCGGTCACAAAAGTGCAGCTCCACTGTCTTTTCCAGTTTCAAACTGAGAGCAGAGCAGAAAGTTTGGCTTTAAAAGTGAGCCTGGTTTCTTAGACCCTGGGGAGGTGGAGTCACAGGTCGTCAAATGTTAATGAAAATGGACAGACTCTCAAGCAGACACCTTGTGGCCCCCCGAATTCTTTAAGATCAGTTATATTTCTTATTGATATAAACATTTGATTTGAAAAAAACATTTGATTAGCGATGATGAATCTGTCAGTTTTTTCACAAACTAAAACCTAATTGGAGCTCCATTTACAGAACAACCCCATACACGTGTGTGTGTGTGTGTGCATGTGTGCGTGTGTGTGTGTGTGTGTGCATGTGTGTCTGATCTCTGACCAGAAAACAAATCCCAGTGACATTGGATCATGAAAGTAGGACATTTGAGAAGAAGGATCGATGGCGATTTCATCTCAAGCAACTTATTGCAAAAGCGAATGACACGGGAGTTTATACCAAAACAAAGAATGTCCATATCTCAATAACTTCTCATGTGACCTTGAGCGTCAATTGCAGCTTGACAATGACGTCTCCTGCTGTTCACAAGTGGACTTGATGTCTGCTGAGGCATCAAACTCTTCTTGGAGGGCGGCTCTCAGGGCACTAAGGTTCTGCGTCCAGAGCCTCTAAACGACTACTCAGCTGATAACAAGGGTTTTCTATGGATTCAAGTGTGGAGGACATGCAGGTCGCTCTATTTCAGGTCCCACAGTCTGCAGCAGCTGTTCACTGATGATGTCACCTCCATACGGCTGGAGCATTGTGGTCCATGAAGATGAAGTGAGGCCTGTGTTATTCAGGCAGGAGCACAAGGACTATATGAACAATGTTCTTCAGGTAGTCTGGGCTTGTCACTGAACCATTCACAAAGTGTAGAGACTCTCCCAGTCTCTGTATCTCAAACTACAGCAGGTAGATAGATATAGCTATATTTGTCATTGTTTGTTCATATAATGGAAATACAGGTGGCGCTCTCTTTGTACATCAGTAAAAGTTAGACAAAAGATAAAAACTAGACAAGAGTAACACAATATAGATGTATAAATATTAAGTGTAAATGTTTAAAAAGGTAAGTAAATGAGTATGCAGACACTTTGTAAAATAATCATGGGCATGTGGGGGGTATAAAACTAATTAAAGATCTGATGCCCCAAAGATAAGAAGATTAAAAGTCTGGATGTGCGAGCCTCCATCAACCTGGTGCACTTGAAGGCAGCAGTTCAAACAGGTGATGAGCTGGTGGAAGGGGTCTTTGAACAGCTGATGAGATGGTGGGAGGGGTTTTTGAGAAACAGGTGATGAGCTGGTGGTAGGGGTCTTTGAAGAGGTGATGAGCTGGTGGGAGGGGTCTTTGAGAAACAGCTGATGAGCTGGTGGGAGGGGTCATTGAGGATTGCAGTAGTCCTCCTCAGGTATCTTTAGCTGGTAATCCCTTCCAGAGAGGTAGAGGGCAGCCAATGATTTCCTGGGCTGTGTTTCTGACTCTCTGCAGGGTCTTCCTGTCTGCAGCCAAGCTCCCAGAGTTCAGTCCTGTAGGTCCAGCAGGTGGTTTATGTGAATGTCTGGTATGATTGTGTTGAAGGCTGAACTGTAATCAATAAACAGCGGTCTGAAATAGGTTCCTGGTTTTTCCAGGTGACTCAGTGTTGACTGGAGGACGGGGTTGATGGCGACCTCGGTGGATCAGTTGGCCCTGTAGACAAACTGAATAGGGGTCGAATGCTGAGGCTCGTCCTTGATGTGACGGGAGACCAACCTCTCAAAGCTCTTTATCAGCAGCGATGTGAGCGATGGCCTGAAGTTGGTCAGGCTGCTGTTTGATGGAGCTTTGGGGACAAGGACAATGGAGACTGATTTGACTCAGGCGGGATGGTGACTGTGGACAAGTCTGGGACAGATTGAATAACCTGACACTCTAAGCTCAGTGGACACTTGAACGTCCTGTTTGAAGCCCTCAATGTCGAGGTACTGTTGATCAATTGTTAGATCTGGGCTTGATTTCATAATGTTAAAATATGTCTCAGGCCTTGTCTCTGGCCTTGTCGCTGGCCTTGTCCATGGCCTTGTCCATGGCCTTGTCCATGGCCTTGGCTGCGACAAAGCAGACAGTGATGGATGAAGTGAGGACGGACTCAATGATGGCAATGTAAAAGACGCTGGCTGCCTTGGTGTGTTGGTGCGCTCTTCTCACCAACTGCCAAAAAGAATTTTGTTGTACTTGTTCAATGACAATAAAGAAAATATGAACTATGAACTATAGAGGTTCATTATCATCTTCGTAGGGAGGTCAAACTTTTTCAGCTCCTGTAAAAAGTTAATCCTCTGTTGAGCCTACTTGGTGAGGAAGCTGATGTTCTGCTCCCACCAGAGCTCCTGGGTGATGGTGGTGCCCAGGAAGTGGAAGGACTCGACAGAGGTCACCGGTGTGTCACAGAGAATGACACAGAGCAGGGTTTGGCTGAGCTCCTGGTGGTTCCTGCTGCACCATGACACCAGAATATCTGTCTCACTCCACTTTAAAAACAGCAGTAGAACTGATTCAGTTCATTGGCCAGGTGCAGGTCGTTAACAGAGTAGGGGGCTTTTGGCTTGTAGTTAGTGATATCCTTGTTCCCTCTTCAGACAGAGGAGGCACTGCTGGCTGAGAGTTGTTGTTTCAGTTTTTCTCCATGAAGTGATTTAGCTCTTCTCACCTCTTTGCGAATCTGTACTTGTCCTCCATGTCTGTCTTTGTCCCCACATCTGAATGCAGCCTCTTTCTCTGACCTGAGCCTTCCGAGTTCAGCTGTGAATCAGGGTTTTTCTTAAGTGTAACTCACCCATGTCCTCACAGAATTCAATGTAGGATGTCACAGTGTCCGTTTATTTGTCCAGACTGAATGTGGCAGACCTCAAAATATCCCAGTTCGTACTGTCCAGACATCGCTGAAGTTCTCCCACATCCTCGCTGGTCCACTTCTTTGAAGTCCTCACAACAGGTTTACAGAGTTTCAGTTTCTGCCTGTATGCAGGAATCAAGTGCGCCATGATTGGCTAAAGTTGTGGGATCTGTGAAGAGGTGTTACCCCAGCAGTTAGGTTTGATTTTTCTTGTCTCTCATTCTACGTCATGTGACTCAGTGCAGTTTGGGGGGACATTGTGCAACCAGCATCCATCATTACACAGCGATTCAAAAATCTGAAGAATGGCGAAGTAGATGTCCGTCAAACTTTGACCAGTTCACCTGAATGTCCTTGCTTTCAAAATCAAAGTCCTATACTACTTGAAAAAGAAAGCTCCTGTTAATTAAAATGACAGTTAAAACCTTTGAAATTGATATTTTATTCATATTTAAATGGCCCAGATGCAATGATTGGTCCGATCTGATGACAAGAGTATAAAGTCATTATAATTATTATTATTATTATTATTATTATTATTATTATTATTATTATTATTATTATTTGCAGTCAGTGTAAGAAGTGTCTCTTGTTCCCCGGTTCTACTTGCACATTGATGCAGAGCCAGCATTGACATCTAAGTTTTTTATTTTCACCATCACAAGTTTGTGTTGCTTTTTCAGGGTCCAACCGCCTCCTCCTGGAGCTTCTCCCCCTTTTAACGCCTTCCCAGCCGCTACGGTCAGGGAGGAGACACACAATTAAACGTTCATGGGCATCAGGTGTGCCGCCTCCCACTGTCTCTGCTGCATCTCTGCTCGGCCACACCCACACCACCACATAGGACTTAGGCCGGGGAGCTGTCTGGCTTAACCAACTCCCCCTCCCGCTCCTCATGAGAGCGGGTGAGAAAGTCGGCCCCTGGCCTATAGATCACATTGAATTTAAAGGGCTGTAAAGCCAGATACCACCGGGTGATCCGGGTGTTGGCATCCTTCATGCGGTGGAGCCATTGTAGGGGAGCGCGGTCCAAACAGAGGGTGAATGAGCACCCCAGCAGGTAGTACCTGAGGGAGTCAACCACCCACCAAAAGGCGAGGGCTTCTTTCTCCACCGTGCTGTACCTGGTCTCCCTCTTCGACAGTTTGCGAATTTATGTACACCACGGGGTGGTTGACACCCCCTACCTGCTGTGACAAAACAGCCCCCAGCCCTCTGTTCGAAGCTTCGATCTGCAGCAAGCGAGAGAAAAGTTAGGTGTGTGGAGAAGCGGCTCCCAACAAAGGACCTGCTTCACCTTCTCAAACGTCCCCTGGCACAGCTCCGACCACTGGACCGGACCTGAAGCACCTTTTCAGGTGAGGTCAGTCAGAGGACTGGTCAGGTCAGCAAAGTTTGTGATTAACTGCCGGTGGTACTCTGCCAGTCCCAAAAGCCTCCTCACCTCTGTTTTTGACCTGGGCTGCAATTGCTGCAGTCTTGTCTATCTGTGGCCGCACCTGCCCGCCCCATAAGTGGTACCCCAGATACCGCACCTCCCTCCATTCAACCGCACACTTCCTCGGGTTGGCCGGAAATCAGAGCACCGCTGCCAACCGCTGCACATGCTCCGCCCACGTGCCACTATAAATAATGACATCATCCAAGTAGGCGGCAGCATACCCAGCGTGAGGAGGCAGGACCGGGTTCATGAGACGCTGAAAAGTGGTGGGGGCCCCAAACAAACCGAAAGGAAGTGTTTCAAATTGGAAAAACCCGTACGGAGTGGCAAAGACTGTTTTCTCCCTGGACTCTGGAGACAATGGAATCTGCCAGTAGCCAATGGTCAGAGCCAGCGTCATGAAAAACCGAGCCGTGCCTAGTCGGTCCAGGAACTCGTTGACCTGGGGCCTCGGATAATCATCGAACCGGGAAACCGACAGTAGAATCGTGTAGACCCATCCTTGATAGCCACCAGCACAATGGGACAACACCAGGAACTGTTGATCTCCTCTATCACCCCGATCTCCAGCATAGCAGCTAATTCTTCCTGAACCACTTTTCTTTTATGTTCAGGCAACCTATAGGGTCGTGAATCCACCATCACCCCTGGGGTAGTCTCAATATTATGTTTTATGAGGTTTATGCGTCCTGGCAGAGGAGAAAACACATCCACAAACTCCTGCTGCAACCTGGCAACATCTGTTCTCTGGGCTGGGGAGAGATGGTTGTCAAACGTGAGGGAGGCAGGATTGGTGAAACTTGGCACCTCAGGCCCCAGCTCATCTCTCTCAACACCAGCACCTTATCTCCCGGTGAAAATGGTCTTAACCTGGCCCCCCTGTTGTACAGGCGTTGTTGGCGTTCCTGGGCCTGGAGTAAATTCTCTCGTGACAACCCTCAAAGTGTGTGAAGTTTTGCTGTCAGGTTCAGAACATACTGAATTAAATTTTTACTGGGGCTTGGACCCTCCTCCCAGTTTTCCTTAATCAGGTCCAGCACTGCCAGTAAAATTGGGCCATAATTCTTTCCAGAGTTTAATCATACCCGATGTGACCAGCAATTGGGCTATAATGACCCGCCTGGAAAACCATATTCCTGCAGCTCTTTGACACTAGCACCTGGGTTTTTTCTATGTTTGTACGGGTGTCACAGGTCACCCTATATTATTGGTCCTTAGTGACAGAAAACCGTGGGTACGTCTGTGCTGCATCAAGGCGGACCAATAGACCATCAATATAAATCACTTAATCAAAGGCTGAGCGCAAAGTGTCGTCAAGAGACTGCTGGAGTGGCAAATCCTCCATGGAGCTTATTTCTGGGACCAGCCACGCCTCCTGCGGAGGAGTCGCAGCTTCCCCCTCCCTCTCTGCAGCGTCGGACGACCTTGCCTCACCACTGTGCACAGCACAAACCCTGCACGTCCGTGATGAGCGCACCCCTGCACACTGTCCTAATAAACTATTAAACCCAGCTCAATCTGTACCCATTATCAGGGGGTGCTCTTGTTGGGCGCTAACCGCAGCTTTCATTCTATGCTTTTTACCCAGAAATTTAATCTCAACTGGTACCAGTAGGTATCAGTGAACATCCCCATGCACACATTTTATTTCCACCCACTCTGCCTCCCCCAAAGACCCAGGTTGAACCAGGTTCTGATGAATCATGGACTGCATGCAGCCAGAATCCACCATAGTCCGGTGTACACCCCCTTGGATCCTTACCAGAAAGCTGTGTGTTTCTCCCGGACTGGGGGAGGGTGTCGAAAGTCCGGCAACCTGGATCACCTGGCCGACCTCCATTAGAGGGCAGTTGACCGCCAATGTCCGGCCCGGCCGCACCTCCAACACTCCTTCCCTGACGTATAAGGAGTCATTTGTGGGCTGGGAGCAGCGCTCAGAGCGGCTGGGATCTTTGGAAGATAAAGCACAGGAGCGGTGTTAGAATAGGCGGGGCCCCCCATCTGCGCTGTCACGGTGGACCCCCAACTGCCATGTCCCTCTGTGAGGAGCTGGAACGGTACGTCCGGCGCTCAGGGCTCGACTCTCCGCCTCCGGCTGGGAGTTGATAGCCAGATGGTCCTCTGCGGCTTCCAGGTCGGCCGGGCGATGGCAGCGGACCCACTCGGACTTCACTGTCAGCACCCCCTTCACGAACTGCTCGAGGACGACCTACTCCAGCAGCCGGCCCTCCGCCGCGGTCGCTCCCGGCCGCTCCCGGCCGCTCTGCCTTTCCCAGGTGAGCTCCCCAGAATCGATGACACTGATCCTCCGGCGACAGCCCCAGCCTGTCCAAGATCCCCCACATGATGTTCCAGAAGTTGCCGCGGGCTGTGGCAGGCAGGCTGAGTTCCGCGGTCTGAGCATCCCCAGTCAGGAGTGGAAGCTGCCTCACCGCCCATTCTGCTGCGGGCCACCCACACGCCGCCGGTGTCGCCACAAACACCCAGAGGAAGGTCTGTGGGTGGTCCCATGCAGACATTTCATGCAGCGTAATGCCGGCCAGTGAAGAGGCTGCAGCACGTCCCTGTGCATCCCCCGACCGAGACAGCAGTCCCTCCAGCACCTGGGTCTGCCTCTCCAACTGCTGCAGGGGGTCCTCCAGACACTGCCGGTTCACAGCTGACTGCTCCTGCTGTAACCGCGCCATGTCCCCCATCATAGCGGCCAAGATTGCCACTGGTTGTGTCATTTGTCAGTGTAACAACTGTCTCTCGTTCCCCAGTTCTACTTGCACATAGATGCAGAGCCAGCATCGATTGTTACGTTCTTTTTTTGCACCACCACAAGTAGGTTTTTCCTTTTCAAGGTCCGGCCGCCTCCTCCTGGAGCTTCTCCCCCATTTCAACGCCTTCCCAGCCGTTACTGTCAGGGAGGAGAGACACAATTAAATGTTCATGGGCATCAGGGCATCAGGTGTGCCTCTCAGTGCCTCCCTCGAGTCGCCTCCCACTCTCTCTTCTGCATCCCTGTTCGGCCACACCCACACCACCACATTAGTATTAGTATTAGTATTAGTATTACTATTAGTATTAGTATTATTGTGGTGTATGCAGCAGCGCCCCCACCCCTCTCTTAAATCCTGCATGGAGCTTCATGCATGAAACTTCACTCTTTCACTGGAATGATTTTTCTGACTAGAGATCAGAGAGCTGATCATTACAAAACACCTCTGCGTTCAGGTAACAAGATGTAACCATGGACACACGCATACATACACGCACGCACGCACGCACATTGAGGTGTAAGCAGGTGATTCTACATGTTAGGTTTGTTAGAAATGTTTATTTAGCACATTCGGAGCTGTGTACCTGTTTTGTGAAGATATTTTGAGTCACTGTGATGTGTGTGCAGTTTATCACGCGAACGGTAAACTCTAGTACACAGTGACATAATGAAGAGGAATCACCTCAGTTCTGCCCTCTTTAAATATACAAGCCGCACTTGCTTCTTTCAGCATGAACACATTTAGCCATAAATACATTTAAGTATACATCCCTCCATTAAACCTTGATGAGGGTTAGATGTGTTTAGAAAAGCATAATCATCCTGCAGAACTGTATTCCAGCTTCCTGTAGGCCTTCAATAATAAATACTGACTGATACAGCAGCACATGACTCTTTTATAGTGCTCAAATGTCTCCTAAGCTCTCCCTGAAGCATTCAATTGACACTCTGTACCACCTGTCTAACCAGCAAATACTGTGTCACATACTGTTAGTGCCCATTGTGTGAGGCGGGACACTCATTTTGAGGTGAGATATTCTCCTCCACGCTGTGGGGAAATCAGTCCACACGGCTGCAGGAGCCATTAAACTATTAAACACCACTGTAGCGGCTGCACCATGAACACAGTCAGTCACATGACAAAGTCATCACCAGCCTTGAACCGTACACGTAAAGGCAAAAGCAGCTCAGACACAAAAGGTTGAAATTGCGCTTTAAAATTGAACATTACAATAATGTGAATTATAACATGATAGAATATTTTATAATGTGATCGCTATCGTAGACCAAAACGACCAAACATCTTGAAATGCTGTCTTCAGAAACTCCCTTGACTGGTACACGAAGGATTGTTCAGTGTGCAGCAGGTACAGTAAGCTCATTGACAACATGAGCAGGTCACATCAGAAACGTCTGCATTTATCTCCAAAATGAAGACAAATGGAGAACTTAGAACTTCACGAGGAGTTATTTTACCGGCTTTCACACAAAATGTGAACCATGGAGGGAGAACGTGGTTAAAACTCGTGAAACAAAACCGTTTGCAAGAAATTTATCAAACATTTTTCATAGTCATTTTGGTTAAAAATGCTCTTTGTGAAGCTTATTTTCAGATTTTTTTTCTATTATTGTCCAGCGTGTGTGCATGTATGTTTGTGGTGTGCATGCGTGTGTGTTTGACAAATGGGACCTCTCTCGGTCACACCTTGCCTTTTACCTCCATGAGTCTCATTCGTCCACCAGATTGTGCTAATTCAGCAGCCTTGTCAGTTTATTCTTTGCTCCACGGTGTCACTCGAATCTCATAACGTCCTTTGGTACAACATCACTTTTGACTGGATGACGTCAAACACCACTCATTCAGAGGACGGCTGCTACAATAAATCAGGAGAGAAGAATAACAGAGTGTCATGAACAGTGCTGTGAGGAAAAAAAGACTTAAATTTTCACGTAAGTGAAACGATTGTCGAGGTTTTTATTTGCACATACAGAAAATAGAAAAAAAAGCAAATGTGTGTGTGTTCTTGTGTTTGACCTCTTTGAGAATCCAGAAGTCATTTGTTGGACGTTCTTGCCAGCGTGGTGTGGATGGTTGTGTAATTTGTATTGAAAAGTAGTATTAGGTGGCAACGTCTTGCAGGATTTTATCTCCTCTCACATTATCATTGGTGAGTGACAGCCACATCTATTAAAATTTTTTTTTAAACAATTCATTATTTTATTAAAATATACAGATTTTAGAACAAAATGAGTCGTGAGAAATTGAGAGACAAATTACATATTTATAGTTGGATCCTCCTGTGAAAACAGCAGCCATAGATGGACCAAGTCCATTGCTTCACTGGCATGTTGGATATTTGAATGACGGGAATTAAATTGTGGTAATGAGTTCATAAATGCAACCAAATAGTTCCTGTCTTCATTATCTAACTCATGGTTGCAAAACAGCGGTTTTCTTCTCATCACAGTGAGTAGGCAGCACGCATAAATTTACATTAAAAATAAACTGCAGACGTATCCATTGTTACCATGATTGGTACAACTGTCCAACTTTACAGGTCTCCTTTTACCGGTGACATTAGACCCTATTCCTCCATAACAACGGAGCTGTTGAAGACTGCCAATGACTATTCACTTTAGCTGACACCAATTCAAACTAATGGACATTTATTGCAATGAAGCCATGAAGCCAGCCTGTTTTAAAGCACACAGGATTCACAGACACCCAAATATTTCACAGTTTTCTCAGTTTGTCATCTTTGTTGTTTGGTCTTTCTGAAAGTGGTTCTTGGTCCCGTTATCACCACTGCCGCGAAGTTTTCTAACGTCAATGTCTTGTTCTGCAGTGAAGACGTGCAGTACTATATGAAATAAAGCCTTTTGGTGACAGAAGAGTTTTTTCTTCAGGAACAGGAAGAGATTGGAAGACGGTATTTAGCCCCGTTTCCACAGTGCCCCTTGGTACCGGTGCCGGTCAGGTGGGGGTTGACTATCCGTAACCAGACCCGTATCAGTGCCGCGTTTCCATTACACGGGGAACGGTTTGAAATGTAGGAGGGGTTATGAACGGTTGCGTAATCATGCAGGATGTGACGCCATAACTAGTGGACATTTTCAAAAAAGTTTCCTGATTGCTGCAGAAGAAGTGATTGGAAATGGCTGCTTGCTGGGAGAACAGCGGTTGTCACGTACCAATGAGCAGACGGCAGTGTTGAAGCTCCTCCCCCTCATATCCGGCACATTGTGCCTGATACCCCAAGTGGAGGGGTAGCGAGAAATGGTTACCAATGGTACCGGTTGGTAACGGTTCTGAGTCAGTGGAAACGCACAACAACCGGTCCCAACCTGACCCGTACCGGCACCAAGGGGCACTGTGGAAACGGAGCTTTAGAGACTGGCACGGTGTGTGTGTGTGTGTGTGTGTGTGTGTGTGTGTGTGTGTGTGTGTGTGTGTGTGTGTGTGGGTGTGGGTGTGGGTGTGTGTGTGTGTGCACACATGCATGCTCACTGGAATGTCTTGAACATGAAGATGTGCAGAAGCGCTGAAGGAGGCGGCGCTTTCAATTGTTTAAAATAGGAATCTACCTTCTTTAATATTTCACAAGCTCCGTCTTTTCCAACTTTTGTTAAATGTAGAAAAATTAAATCTTTATGAGCATTTCACGCATGAGAAGCTTGCTAATAATAAATAAGTTAAATGCGAGCGTCATGTCGGCTGATGTTTTACTTCTGTCTGAGAGACCAAACTTCAGAGTGGAACATTGGAGGTTCTGCATTATGAGAGTGCCGTGCGCTTCGCTCGTGTCATGTCATGTCTTTGTCATCCTTCGCTCTGCTTCATTATGGCTGCAGGATTCTCTCAGACGGCTGCAGATGGAAGCAGGTCGAAGTGTAAACACAGTTTTACGTTTGATAATAAAATGTTTGCCCTGCATTTTAAAATGTATGCAGAATGAGCAATAAGCCATATAAACCTGTAGAAGAAGGTACATGTGACAAATAAAGAGCCTCATTACTGAAGTCCGTGTTTTCTGACAGCTCTCCACTGTCTTACGTCTTTTAATTAGCTTGGAAGGGACATTTTTATAATTTGGATGGCTTGACAGGTGTAATTTAAATATAAAAAGAGCCGCTGGATCTCACCTGCTCAGCAAGAGACATAATTAGATCTGTTCCTGAGGAACAGAACCAGACCGTCTTCTACAGATTTCTCTCTGTACAGCAGCTTGTAATTCTACATTTTCCACAAATGTGTTCTCTGTTTATCTGAATCCGGATAACTGGAGACGATCTGGGCTAAAATCAGGACTCACATGATGGTTTCTTCTGGTTTAAAAGGATTTATTTATTTTGATTGTTCACTCCATTTGCTTTTGTTTTGTTCTTTGTTTTTATATAAATTCTAAGTTTCAAATTCTATAGTTTTCATATTTCTAATAAATAGTTTTACGTTCGTTGTAAAATGCTGTCACATGACAATGATATAATTATCACCACACAAATGAATGTGACCTGATTGACACCGGTTGGTCAGTCCACCACAGAACAAACACAAAGACACACAATCCTCACAAGTGCTTCACTGCCGTTCTTTTACTGGGATTGTGAGCAGATGTTGGGCCACCGTGATGAAATCCAAGGATGCACAAAGATGCACTCCAGACAGAAAGTCCCGGAACCACGACCCATTTCAACAGGGTTTTCCCACCGTGTCCATTCAAAACACACATTGTCCTGTTTCTGCAACCGTTCAGTCAAACAATGAATCAAATCACTGGTTTGATCTTCAAAAGCTGGTGAATGTCTTAAACAGTCACCCTCTCAGTGTAATGTCAGCACTCTCACAAAAGAAAAATCCCCGGTTTGATTCCAACCATAAAAAGTTTCCTCTCTCTCTTGTTCTCTCTCTACTGTACGTTGGGTTGGATCCAGCATCCTGCGATAAGCAGCTGCACAAGATGGATGAAGATGGAGAACTTTTCACTGCTGTACAGCGAGCAAGGTGCAGATATGCTTCTCTACAATCCAGGATGACGGGGTTCAGAGGAAAAGTGCCGGGTGTTCTCCAGCTGTAACGTGTTGTTTTCAGACAACAGCGGCATTTCTGAGGAGGCAAAGGAGGTGAGGATGATGAATGGATTTTGTAGATATCCATAGAGTGGGAAACTACAAACTTCTTTTATTTCTTCCAAACAGTGAAAGATTACTTGAAGGAATGGTTATGGCAAACAGTAAGATTTGTGTAAAATTTCAAGATACTTATGAACATGTTAAAAAGGCATTCATCATCCATCCTTCCTTTAGTCCTGGGCATAATATTATAATATTAAACTGCATCCGATGGTGAGTCTCCAGAATGGGAATACTGGAGTTTTGTGGAAAATGGGGTGAGCCCTGAATCACCATCCCTCCCAGGTCCGCTCTGACCCGGAGTGGGAGCACCTGCCCAGAGTGCCAGCTATGGCTCAAAAAGTCCACTTGGCTGAGTGTAAGTATAATTTGAATGTTATTCTAAGGTACACTCTGGTGGTAAATTTTTCAGTCAAGACCTTTTCCCACCACAACGTTAAACAGAAAACTACCAGCAACAAAACACAAGACACAACATGGTTCATTTTGTGCATGTTTAATTTGCAATCCTGTATAAAAATAAAGTGCCTTAACAGTAAACAGATATGCATCATGTCGCAAGAAACATTTCCATAAAAATATTAAGACGTTTAAATGCTGAAGTGTAAACAGTACTACTCGTATACTATTCAAAAGACACAAAAAAATTGAACTGTTTATGCAAACAATCTTTCAAATTCTCAAAATAGTTCTGCTACAGTCAGAGTGCTGAGGATGTGTGTGCCTGGTTGTTTTCTTTGAGGCCTTGATGGTTGCTGGTTGGGTGGGTGACGGTGGGGGTGGGGGTCCAGGCCAGCAATCTTTATTGTCATTATTGAACAGAGTTCCATCTGCAAGCACGTCGGCACCGCTGTAAATACTCAGTCTCAGAGAGATCAGTGACTACAGAGGTGGAGAAGAAGAGTCTGATGTGAAGGTGGAGGCCTGAGAGTGACATCATGGGGGAGAGTGACATCATGGGGCAGCACCAGAGCTCACTACTGGACCCCAAAACAGACTCATGATTGTGACGCCACCGTGTTTCAGAGTGTCGGAGAGGAAGGAGACATTCTGGTGGAAACACAGCAGACCGATAAAGTTCAGTTTTATAGTTTATTAAATGTATAAATTAAATATATGAACGGGGACTGTAAAGAGGAGCCCCTGGCTAGCTCAGTAGGTAGAGCATGAGACTCACAATCTCAAGGTAGAGGGTTCATGTCCCACGCCAGGCACCACCTTCCCGTGGGCTCACCACCCGCAGGAAAGGTTCTTAAACAGTGCAATGTGATCTGTTATCCCGGAAACGGATAAGCAGGAGAAAATGGATGGATGGACTGTAAAAAGGTTCAGTGGACTTTGTGTTTTATCCTCAGTCACTGGAAAGTTGGAGGTGGAGGTGGAGGTGGAGGAGGTCGTCTGTCTCCAGCAGCAGTGCTTCCAGAGCGAATGACCGTACCGCGAGCGGCTTTTATCAGGATTCACAGCCATAATGTAAAAATATACTGAACTGTACCACGTATGTATGATAATAACATAAGCAATATAGAATCTATAATTTCTTTATTTTACATGGAACCCTTTGGTAAATCATCTCAATTACAGTTTTTTTTTGCCTGAGACTTTCCCAGAGACTCACTTTAGTTGTACCGTGTACCTACAGTTTAGTATATTTGTACCTTAAAGCTGTAAATCCTAATAAAAGCAGCTGGAACAGAAGAGACGTCCCCATCGACAGCCAGTCAGTCTGCTCTCTCGTGGACGGGAATCAGTTTTTGGCACAACACCGGCGCAGCCACACTGCAGCTTTACACACGACTGTCACCGCACTATTTATGTGTTTATTCTGAAATTAGACTGATTGTTACACACTTTGTCACAATTGATGATCAATCAGCTCTATCCACCGCTCTGGATCATTTGAAGATGAAACTATGACATATGAACATGGTGATGCTGATTCAGCAGTAACGTTCCACTAAAGAAACATCTACACCATTGCAGCTCGGCTGTTTATGATCACGTGAGATGAATCTGGCTTCAATTCTTCACCTCACAATCAGCACCGCCAGGTTCCCCGTCTCCAAAATGTGTCGCGCTGAAGGTTCAAAGTTTGCGTACCAGTACACACATTCTCCCGCAAAATGTATGTTCATAGATCACAAACTTTACGTGGGAAGTGGCGTACGCGTCTTTCAGGACCCGTTTTGTGCTTCAGCAACCTTTAGGAATGAGGCCCCAGAGCTCTTAGTGATGCAGCGGCTGCTCGCGCCGTACAGAGCAGAAGAGTGGAGGCGGAGGCGGAGCAGGATTGGTGGGATTGCGACGCCAGGAGATTCACTGACTCAGAGTTCATCCACAACTTCAGCATGTCGAGGAAGAATGAATACATCTGTCAGGGTTTCTCCTCGCGACTCACAAGACAAGACACTAATCTCTTGTCTCACGTCGATGAGCTTTCAATTCTGATTCCGTTCCACTGATGGTTTTTTCAGCACACTATTATCCCCTCCCTTGGATTTTTAAATGTTTTATGTCATGTATGTATGTAAGTGCATTATTATTGTTTTATACTCGCTGCAACACCAATTGCCCTACGGGGGGAACAAATAAAAACTGAAGAAGATTTAAGAGCAATAAATACCTTGTGTGCACTGTGATGTTCATCCTTCACATGCAGTTCAATCTGCTAATACATCATCAAACCTCTGATGAGCAGAGGGAGAAGTCTTTTTAAAGGGGTGATGCAGCTTCAGGACTGAACTGATGATTTCATGGTTGAAGATGAAGCGACGCCACAAACCTGCAAAATATCTTCAGTTTAAGTAATAAACACCAACAGCAGCTGGTCACAGGTTTGCTGCCGAATTGTTCAGAGGAGAGTCGGTTTCTCAGTCGGTCCTTGACGTGTATTATCTGTCATGCTTGGGTTCTGCCTCTCTGCCAAAAATAAGTGATTAACTAAAGAAAAGAAATTTATTGACATTTGTGTGAATCCATGAAGAATCTTCGGGAACCCACGCATGCATGGGAAGAACGTGCAAACCTCCAAACAGAAATGGAGCCTGAAGCAGGACTGTCCTCACTGTGAGGTCAGACTGCTAATAACTGTATCACTCCACAGGCCATTGTGCTCATTTGAAAGATGATATTTTAATCCGACTTTTTTGATGCAAATACCTCTTCAGAGGTCCACAGACGTCTCACATTTCCTCCACTAGTTCTGTGAGTGACACAATAATAAACACCCCACTTCAATTTGTGGAAAACGACAATATATCAATTTATTTTTGTAATTAGTGCAAAAAAAAAACTGGAAAGGTTTGGAAGGTTTTATTGCTTGTATTACAGTTCATCAGCTTTCATAAATGGTAATTATTTCAAAAAGACGAACAATGAGCCTAAGAGCGTTTCAGTGATCAACTTCTCTCTGTCTGTCATCCTCTTTTAAATACCACTTGCAAATACTTTTCACGGTGACTTAAAAATCCATTCCCCACTTCACGTCGCTGTTCTCAGTCTATTCATCTTGCCAGGACTCCCGTGCTGTGCGTATCGATTTGCTGCTGCCTGCCGTCGTGGACGGGACCAGAGGAGACCTTGAGAGGAGGGGCAGCCAGTAATGGAGTCGTCTCCTTCTCGTTATCCTCGGCGTCCGGGCAGCTTGTGACTTCTACCTGACCTTCACCTCCTCTTCAAAAACAACAGATGACAGGCGCTCCTGTTGGCCAGCATACACGATGAAAACACACATTTTCTCTGAGTCCCTCCACCTGCAAAACAGCTGCTGTCCAACCCCCCCTCCAAGGAGAGTGACTGGATTATTGGCCTGGCAGAATGGGAACATACTGATGAAAATACTTCCAATTTAATGCGCTCATGTTTTGAAATCATTAGGTGTTGTTACAATTATATGTTGTGCTGTTTAAATTTGTGAAAATTGCTTTTTTTTAATATACAGTGATGGTTTAATGCAAACTTATACTGTGGTTTCAGAAACAACACTAAACATAACACACACACACACACACACACACACACACACACACACACACAGACACACACACACACACACACACACACACACACACACACACACACACACACACACACACACACACACACACACACACACACACACACACAACCTCACCTCCTCTTCAGAGTAACTCAACTGAAACCCAAAAGAACACAAACAAATGTAAAAATCTCACCAAAACAAAACACAGCAGTCCCCGGCTCCTGCAGCTAATAGCTAATAATCTTAGTGTGCGAGTACAAACCTAATCCCTGCCAATCTGGTGAAGTTCCTTTGGAAAAGTGCCTCAATTCATTGATTTTAAAGACTCGAGAGAACAAGACCAATCATGAGCAGTAAAAGTGGGACACGGCGGTGGGATTATCTCAGACAGATTGACAGAAGGAGGCGAGGTCAGACTGGACTCAACATTAACAACAGGACAGAAATGATGACAGGCTCACTCTATTCAGAGAATCCCATCACAGACATGGGATGAAATCAACTGTAAACAGAGTCAGAATGATATGGTTTGATGTGATACATGCACTTTAACCTCTTGCGTCTTGAATGAATAGTCCAGTTTTAACTCTTTCAGGGCCACGTGTCCACGCTGCTGCTCGTCTTCCTGTCCCTGGTTGGCCAGTACTGATTCCATTTCTCTGTTCTAGTCGGTTCAGGTCTGGCTGAGAGGACTGAGACCAATGTGAGGACTGGAGCATCACTGGTCAAAAAACAGACAGTGTGTCAGTCAGTGGATAGAAATGTGGACACCCTGTAATCTGAGTGAGAACACAAGGGATTTTAGAAGAAAACTTAGTGACAGACAGAAGAAAATATGATTGCGAAGACAGCAAAGAAAAGCTGCTCAACTTGTGGGTTAATGATTGTTTCAGTGTCTATAAATACCAAACAAACAAATTGATTTGAAAGTCAAAAGTGAAAAGTGAAAATAAAAAAGTCCACTGTGTAAAGGTTTAATTTCAAAGTTTCGAAATTAAAATGTCTTGTGTTCTTGTGAGTCATGGAGATCGATGAGCACTTCAGGAACTGACAGTGACTGACAGTTGTGGCTGCGGTAACCTTTCATACATATTACACACGCCAGAATGTGGTTTTCAAGATGATAGCGTATAATTCACAATGCACACTTCATTAAGCTGGAAACCTGCTTGAGCCTGCTCAGACTGCTTCTCTCCTGCTCACAGCTTTAGAGATACTTCATTTCCCTCTGGGCAGGGTCACCTGCCCTGGCAGCTGTGCACGGTGGCTTTATCTGATGATTTCAAAGCCTCAGGAAAGGAAAGTGTGAAACAGTCACTGACCATGTTGAGAAAATAATCCTTTATATTTCTTGAAGAGTTCCACTTTGGCACCACCGAACGTGTTTATTTAGATGTGCCGCATGGCTCAGTCGTCTCCAATCAGTCAGGTAAAAACCTTCTTGGCGTTATCAGTTGTCACGATGAGGTTGTGTACTCCGTGCTGTGAAACGTCTCTTGTTTTATGGCCTTCACTCCACCGAGTGGGCAGAATAGTGAGTGGGTACTTCATTCACGAGATAATTTGGTTCCTTATTAAAAGCAGAGAGAGTGGCTCGTTTAGTGTTTGCTGAACATTTTTCTCCACTCTCACGATGCTTCTCTACATGTCTCCATGATGATTATTGTATGAGTAATCTCTCCTCTCATGACCATCTGGGTGGGAGGACTGGAGCACACAAGTATCTCACCCCACCACTTCCACCTCCGTATGCAGCATGGACGAGACGTGAACCACAGCTGACAGCCACGCTCCCAGTCAAGTGCAGATGGTTAGCATGGAATCATCCTTCTGTTACCACCTTACTTTATCAGGATTTTTATTCATTCCTCAAGAATAAATGCTTATACTGCCAATGCCGTGATTGCCTCATTGTACTCTGAAATGAAAGCATTAAAGGAAACAGACTGTTGAAGTCAAATGAAGGTATAATTGAATTCAATAAAAAAAAACAGACACACTTATCACATTATTTCTTTTTTCTAATCAAACATTTTCTAATAAGTTCTCCCATGAGTGGCAGAACTTGGTTTCCCTTCATTCTTCCGTCCAGTTCGTCCCAGACCAGCTCCATGGGGTTTCATCCTAGTGACTGCTGGCGGCTATGTCTTCTCAAAATTACATGTAGTTTTCCTTTGTTTTGTTTTGTTTGTTTTTTTCTGAGATAGGTCTGCCGCAGCTGCTGCTCATGTGTTGGTCATTGTTGTGTTGTCAAATGAACCCCTGACCAACTGGATGGTGCTGCAGGATGCTGTGGGCGTCTCACATTGTACCAGTCACTGAGCCTGGATCCAGAACAACAGCCCCACACTGCCAAGCTTCCTCTACCAGGTTTGACCGTTGATTTCACAAACTGAAGAACCCTCCCATCACCCACTCAAAAATCCCTTGTGATGGACCTGAGCTTTCATAATTTGCTTCATCAATCCGGAACACCTTCTTTAGCCTTGTTTGCACTGCGCAGTGTGGCACAGCACAGCACGGTTTGGTAAGGTAAGGCAGAGCGCACCCAGATTTAATTTGTTGTGTGGTTCTGCCACAGAGAGTACCATTAAAATGTAGGCGGGGCTGTGAACACAGCGTAACGTCGCAGGTATGTGACGTTATTACTCAACAGTCAATGCGGGACCAGCCTCCAGTCCCGGTGACACAGCTTGGAAAACGTTCTCATTCTGAACAACAGCGTCCAGCTCCCGCTGAATCTCCTCTGGAGAGGAGCATCTGCAAGTCGTCAGAACACCAGGGGGCGGTGTAGCGCCGACATTTCAATAAAACCTGTTACCAAAACAACCAGTGAGCACAAAGCAGCATATGAAAAACAACAACAGGAGGGTTTATGGCAGATGAGCTATTTCAATACTTCTGCTTGTCGAGGGTGACGATCGTCACTGACCAATCAGCAGACGGCTGCGTTGTAGCTCCTCCTCATGGAACCGTACCGATGTGCGAGGTACCTCAACGGAGGGGATATTAAAATGCTTGGGTGCGGGATTTTCAGTACTATTCACAACTTTTGTCTGTGGAAATGCATGAAAACCTGTATCATACGGTGCAGTACAGCACATAGTGCTCAGTGGAAATGAGGTTTTGCAAAAGTCAATAATCCATTGGCAGTGTTTCGTGCTTCTTGTACTCGTTCTGACATCTCAGCAGTGTCTTACTGCAACTGGACCTGTCAAACCTGCCGCTGCACGTCTTAATCAGGCTTGAATGTGAAAAGAAAACCTGTGAGATAGATATGCATGTTTCTTATTTGCTTCACTTTCATTATGTTGACTTCACGGACAACACAGGTCTGTAAACAGTTTGTTTCTGTGAGATGTTTGCATGTTCTCCCTGTGTGCCTGTCCAGGTGAACCTGACTTCACACACAGTTACCTGGGAGCCGATCAGCTGCCCACAACAGTGAACTAAAGAAATAAATGAACATCATCGCTTTAGATTTTTGTTTTTTGTTGCTTTTTCTCCAACAGTTCTCCTCGTTCATCTTGAGACATCCACATTCTTTGAGTTGAAAAAATAGAATAATCAAAATACATCACCTCGACTGTGTTGTTACTCTGCCAAGCTGAGGTCTTTCCTATTTGTAAGTCCAATGTTGGAGAGTTGCTCATCTTACGCTGCCAACATGAAGTCAACATGTTTAGAAATGCAGCCTCAGTCAGGTCTTAAATGCCTGGTGGACAGTGAAGAACATTCTCCTGCGTGTGGATATTCCAGAGTTACATTCCTGCCGGGAAAACTGATGCAAGCCTCGTGTTTTCTCCTAAATCATCCAGTTCCAGGAGGATGAGCAGCAGCAGGGCAGAGGGAAGTGAATGGCAAACTTAACCTGAGGGATTGTGTCTGTTAGAGATGAACTATGGATCTGCGTGAGTAAAGTGAGCCGTATGTGTGTGTGCGTGCGAGTGTATGTGTGTGTGTGTGTGTGTGTGTGTGTGTGTGTGTGTGTGTGTGTGTGTGTGTGTGTGTGTGTGTGTGTGTGTGTGTGTGGTGACACTGAGGAGGCCTGACAGACTTGTCCTCTGTCAGCAGATGGAGGCATGCATAATTCAATGGGGAGGCAGTTTCATGCTGTTTCTTTTCCAGCCTCGTCTCTGTTCCCCAGAAAAGACAAAGCAGGACTTGGATTTGGCTGCAGAGACGCAGGCCTACAAGTTGTCCTTCCTCTCGGGCACAGCGGCGTGTGGAACTGCCCCTCGCTTGACAGGAAGAGGGGAGTCCAAATAAAGACTACTGCCTAAGATGTGAGGATACGTTCTCACAGGCTTGTTTTGTATTTGAAAGTACAGTATAAGTGGCATGAATCCATCCGGCTTCCTTCTGTCTTTGCCTTGTACACAAGATTGACAGGAAGCAGCGGAGTTTTGGGCAGATACAACAGGAAAAATGTACAGAGTTGTCACCAGGACAACAAGACAAGCATTCACAAACAGCTCATACACTTGCGAATGCAGCCAGTTTAGACCCCAGCCTGTGGAACTGGATCCCTCCAGTCCCCCATGACTCCAAACTCAGTCTGTTGTCTCTGACTTTCTTCAGTCAGAGCTGCTAAAGCTGTCACTGTTCACTTTTATGTTTTTTATTCTCAGTTCACCTGCATTCTGACGTATTGGTTGAGTGATGTAAGTCAGGGCGTTTTAGCTGTGGAGCTGCTTCTGAACTCATAATGTGATAAAGCTATGAGGTGGCTGTGGGACTCCAAACACTTTCATGTCCAAACAGAGTATGAGATAACTGAACCTACCAAATACCACCAAGCTGGTGTCTTGGATTTTCCATATCACTCTGTATCACAATAATTCACAATAACCACAATATCATAAAGGTCCAGATCACAGTTAGAACACCACATGTACAAATCTAAATTCTATGACATTAAAGAAACTCACAATAGCAGGTTTCAGTATCATCGGCTGTATTATATACTCTATTATATGCTATTTATACTTCAATATACACTAATATAAAGGCACTCCCTGAATTAAAAATGTAATATAACGGACAAAAAATATTATATGATATAACATAATGATATTAATGATGTTATATTTCCTTCACTCTGAGCTCTGTGGAACAGCCTAAGGGGGATACAACGTTTGTCTTGTGATGACGGCGCTGGCATCCGTCCTGAGTGTGTGAGTGTATTTTCTTCCTCATTGGATGTGGCTGATCTGTGGAAGCAGCTTGGTCTGTTTCCTGTCCACGTTGACGTGTTTCCTGTCGAAGCGCCTCGGCTACTCTCTGGTCGGATGCTCACGTGTGGTAACAGGATTCCCCAGACTGCTCTGTTAGTCACCATAAATAATTGTGAGTTTGTTTGACTAATGCTGTAGTATGTATATCTCATGCTGTCATCTTTGCAGAAGAGCCTCAGATCAAGTCTCATGTTTTAGTGATCAATAGTTTTGGGCCAAGATCAATATTTACAATATTTGCATTGTGCTTTCTGTAATAGTAATGACTTAATTTGCTGCACCAGAATACATTCATGATAAATTTGATGTGTAAATCCAAATGCCATCAATGCACCTGTGTGTGCGTGCGTTCGTGAGCGAGCCATTAACATTAACATTCATTTCAAGATGAACAATCAGGTGAAACAGTTTAGGTTTTCTTTGTGTCTGTATTGAAGAATTAAAAATCTTGTTTAAAAAAATCATGCAGGTCATTTTACCTTGCAGCATCTTTACGTGATGAGGGGGCGTGACAGCAGGGTGACAGTTTTCTTTATTTTTTTTATAGTATCTAGTGAACTGCATATATGTGACAGGTGTAATTATCATTGAGTTTATTGAGTGACAATACACACAAAATCATCATGTTCCCAACTGTAGATGTGAGGCGTCTGGTTTCACACCGACAGCACAAAGATTGAGTAAAGACAAGAGTCTTCTATCAGACGTAACATGGACGACACCGGCTGGCTGTGGTCCAAAGAAGGCATTAACGTCTCGATCACCACATAGATCAGTCTCACTCAGGACGGGACAGCTGGCCGGACTCTCGCAGTATTTTCTTCTAGCCATATGCAGCGCAGTGATCAGACAGTAGGAGGGTGTGAAGGTCACTGTGGTGTCAGCGAGGCAGATGTCTCTGAGGACGTGGCGCCCCAGAGAGAACCCGGCTGTAGATTTAAAGGCTGCTGCAGTCTGAGCCCGGCAGCATGCCGCTATGACACCAGGAAGCTGGAAGACGACAAGAATTTTAACAGCAGACTTACTCTGTGCTCAGGCTAATGCCAGAAAAACAACAACCTGGGGAGTACACAGGAAGACGGGTCAGAACCATACCGTCACTTCTGGAGCTTGCTCAGCATGTGACCTGGAAAATCAATATGAAATAAAAAGTGAACAAAACTGCACAGATGATCAAACCATTTCTACCTGACGCCCTGTTACAGACTGGAGACCTGTCCAGGTGTATCCACAATGCGCTGGATGGATGGATGGATGGATGGATGGATGGATGGATGGATGGATGGATGGATGGATGGATGGATGGATGGATGGACACCATGACAGTGTTTCAAACTGGGAAGCTGTTGTGTTCACTTGTTAGATCCGGATCAGAGCTAAGGTGAGCTTTCACAGAAACCCAAATAAAGCCCCTGAAGTGAACTCTAGTCCAGATCAAACAGGCTGGTGTGAACGAGCCCTAAGAGCCTCCGCTAAAGACCGAGGTGGGTGGAGCCTCCATGCTGATCAGTGTGTCACAGATTTATTCTGCAACACTTTAATTGATGAGGCCCGACGTTCCTCACTGCTTCTGCGGTCGTTATTCCTGTCAACTCGTTCACAGAGGCGTGACCGTAAATGACCTGTGAGTGTGTCACGTGCGTGTGGGTGTGTGGGTGCGTGTGTGTGTGTGTGTGTGTGTGTGTGTGTGTGTGTGTGTGTGTGTGTGTGTGTGTGTGTGTTTGTGCGTGCGTGTGTGTTTGTGTGCGGGTGTGTGTGTGTGTGTGTGTGTTTGTGTGCGGGTGTGTGTGTGTGTGGGATAGATGGCTTACCTGTCCAGATGAATCTCTCTCTCTCTCTCTCTCTCTCTCTCTCTCTCTCTCGGTGCATGCTGGGAGTGCGGAAGGGCTGGGAGCGTGTGTGAGCAGGGAGCGTTTTGTCACATTTTTTTCTGTATTTTTCATTGTTAATGTCCACAATCAATATAGTTTAATAATCACAGAGCACTTTTGGTTTTATTTCGTTCTTTCTTGGGGGTTTCGGTGGGTTTGCGTGGTCCGTGTTTGCCGGCGACTGGCTGAGGCCATGTCGTCCGAGCTGAGAAGGCTCACCCGCAAACACGGGATCCGCATCTCGACACCTTTCCCCTGCAGCGTGGAGCAGATTGCTCTGGCTGTGGGGGAGAAGGTCGGGTACAGCAGCGTGAAGGCGGCGGCCCGGATGAACGGCGCCGTGGTGATCTTTAGGGACCGGGTGGAGAAGGCCAACTCCGTTGTGGAGACGGGAATCACCGTGCTGGACAGGTTCGTCCAGGTACAGCCGCTGTCCCAGCCTGCTGTCCGGGTTATCCTGTCCAACGTCCCTCCTTATGCTCCAGATGAGCTCTTGACTAAGGAGCTTTCTAGATTTGGAAAAGTCGTGTCTGGCTATAAGGAAATCCTGTCTGGAATTAAGTCTCCACTGCTGAAACACGCAATATGTTTCAGAAGACAAGTATTTATGATACTCAATAACCGGAATGAGGAGCTCAACCTCAGGTTCCGTGTGAGAGGAAATGATTATGACTACGTTGTCTTCGCGAGCTCAGCTGGCATGAAATGCTTCGGCTGTGGTGAGGAGGGACACACGGTGAAGTCCTGTCCGCGGCGGGCTGAGTCGGCTCAGCCCGGTTCCGCGGAGTCCCGTGGCGCTGCTGCCACGGCCGCCGCTGCCCCGATGCCGGGGCCGCGGGCCTCCGTCTGGGGGGTCCCCCCACCGCTGGTGGCTCCGCAATCCGGGCTCCCGGGAGACGCGGTGGCTGGGGCTCAGTCCGAGCGGCCAATCGCTGCTCCTCGGGTTTTACCGAGGAGACGCGCTGCTGTGACCGATCAGGAGAGCATCAAACACGGGGTGAGTAGTGTAAATACACCGGGTGGAGGTGTGAATGTGAGCGTGAGTGAGGAGAGTATGTCGGGTGGAGCTGGAGAGGAAGGAGGAGTGAATGACCCTGAATGCAGCGTGAATGAAAGAAATGTAAATATCACTGGTGAGGTGGAGGGAGAAAAAAGAAAAAAAGAAAAAAAAGTGGTTGATAAAAAGAGTGAGCCAGATGTGGAGCAGGAAAGAGAGGAGGAAGGAGAAGGAAGGAGCAGCAGAGCTGATCAGGTGGAGGAGACAGGAGGGAACAGCATGGGCAGAACAGGTGGAGGAGGCAGAAAGGAGTACAGCATGGGCAGAACAGGTGGAGGAGGCAGAGATGGAGGAAGAAAAAATTGGAAAAAATAAACCCGCAAAAAGGAGGAGGAAGAGAAAAAACAGTGAAACAAAGAAAATGTGTGGGGAGAATCGGGGGTCAGAAGACAGTGGAAACGAGTATGCGTCGGATAACAGTGACATTTCTTTTAACAGTTCTCAAAAATCCAAAGTACCGTACAGTGCAGATAAATTTAAGATGTTTTTACAGCAGACGAAAAACCAACACGGGGTAAAAGTAGAGGACCATTTCCCAGACCTCAGTCTTTTTATTTTTTCGGCCAGACCCCATCTGAGCAGCAGACAGGAGTCTGTCCTCACAGGACAGGAGGGTTTTAGACTAAGGAAACTTGTGCTGAAAGCCAAAAAACTTTTAGACGATGATGCTGACAGCCAAGTTTGTTTTAATTAATGTATTTGTTTTTATCCTAGTTTTAAACATCTCTTTTATCATGGATGTTTTTAAACTGGGTATTTTAAATGTGAACGGAGCAGAGATCTGAGAAAAAGACAAGCAATCTATGAGACAGCCACACTTAAAAAGATAGACGTCCTGTTCCTTCAGGAAACCCACAGTGATTTTAGTAATGAAGCTGAGTGGAGGAGGGAATGGAAAGGGGAGGCCATTTTAAGCCACCACACTCCTCTCAGTGGAGGAGTGGGCCTCCTCTTCTCCAGGGCTTTTAACCCCAACTCACTGGAGGTCCAGCACTGTGTACAGGGGAGGTTGCTTTTAATCAAAGCTCAGTTCCACCATTTTAAATGTGTTTTTATTAACTGTTACACCCCAACAGCCGGTGCAGAGAGGAAGCCGTTTTTCCTCAAGTTAAGTGAGGTGGTAAGTGGGTGTGGGTCGGAGGACTATTTGTTTCTGGGTGGAGATTTTAATTGTACAGAAGACGCAGCATTAGACCGCAACCATGCAGAGCCTCATCCAGCCTCTCAGCACGCCTTAAGGTAGCTAGTCCACTCTCAGGGCATAGTGGACGTCTGGAGAAGGATGCATCCTGACTGCCGACAGTATACCTGGTCCCACTTTAGAGAGAGCAGGGTCTCCTCAGCCAGGTTAGATCGTATTTATTGTTTTAAACATCATTTTAATGTCTTTAAGAAGTCTGATATTTTACCTATTGGTTTTACTGATCATTGTTTACTTTTAAATAGTATTTTTATCAGAAATGTTTTACCCAAAAGCGCCTACTGGCATTTTAATTCAGTTTTAACCTTTGATAGAAGTTTTAGAGAGGCTTTAATATTTTTTTTGGGAGGTTTTTAGAGAGAGGAAGGGTGATTTTAGCAGTCTTAGGCAGTGGTGGGACCAGGGTAAGACTCAGATCAAACTCCTGTGTCAGCAGCACACCCTAAATGTCACAGGTGACATCACCAGGTCTATGAAGCATCTAGAGACCGAGATAGTGGAACTGGAACATTTAAATGAGTCCACAGGAGATCGAGGTTATATTGAAAGCCTCGAAAGCAAAAAAAGGGCTTTAGCCGACCTGCTGAACGTTAAAGTGCAGGGCGCATTGGTCCGGTCCCGGTATCAAACCATCTCTGGGATGGATGCTCCCTCTAGCTTCTTCTTCAGCCTGGAAAAAAAGAACGGTCAGGGGAAAGTGGTCCACGCACTGCTCTCAGACACGGGGCAGGAGATCTCGGAACCAAGCCAGATGCGAAGGAGAGCGGTGAGCTTCTACGCGTCCCTGTACCGGAGTGAGTACAGGGAGGAGCATGGTCTCCTCGAGGGGTTCCTGCGGGGACTGCCTCAAGTCTCCGAGGAGACCAACAAACAGCTGGAGGCCTGCCTGGAAATGCAGGAGCTGCGGGCGGCACTGCAGGCAATGGCAACGGGCAGGTCTCCTGGGATTGACGGGCTCACCGCTGAGTTTTATAAAGCGTTCTGGGACATCCTAGGTAAGGATGTCCTAGACGTATTTAATGAGTGTCTGGCCTCTGGTTCCATGCCAGTGTCCTGCAGGAGGGCAGTCCTCACCTTGCTCCCTAAAAAAGGGAACCTGCAGGACATCAAAAACTGGCGCCCTGTGTCGTTGCTCTGTGTGGACTACAAACTCCTGTCCAAAGTACTGGCCTCCAGGCTGGGGAGGGTTATGGAGCAGGTCATCCACCGGGACCAGACCTACTGTGTCCCTGGCAGGTCCATGGTGGACAACGTCCACCTGATTCGTGATATTTTGGAAGTCTCTAGTTCTTTGGACATAGATGCTGGTCTAATTTCAGTAGACCAAGAAAAGGCTTTTGACCGCGTTGAACACGACTTCCTTTGGAGGGTCATGGAAAGCTTCGGTTTCAGTGCTGGTTTCATAGCTAAGATCAAGGTGCTGTACAGAGACATTGAGAGTGTGCTGAAGTTTAACGGCAATCTGTGTGCTCCTTTTAGAGTGTGTAGAGGTGTCAGGCAGGGCTGCGCCCTGTCTGGGATGCTCTATGCACTCTCCCTGGAACCCCTCCTCAATAAGATACGTTCTAGTTTAGGGGGTCTGTTTTTACCGGGTTTTAGTGAAGGTGCAATTTTATCTGCTTATGCAGATGATCTTATTGTTTTTATCAGGAGCCAAGAACAAATAGACCTTTTAAGTAAGATAATAAGGGATTTTAATGTGACATCAGCAGCGAGGGTCAACTGGGGAAAAAGTGAAGCCCTCGCTGTTGGCAAGTGGCATGGCGGTCTCCCAGTTCTTCCCCAGAATTTAACATGGAAAAAAGATGGTTTTAAATATTTAGGGATACATGTGGGTAAAGAACATTTTGTTCAGAAGAACTGGGAGACCGTCATGTAAAAGATTGAGGGTAAGCTCTCCAAGTGGAGGTGGCTCCTCCCCAAGATGTCACTCCGAGGTAGGGTTTTAGTTTTAAACAACCTGGTAGCATCCCAGCTGTGGCATCGGCTCACCAGTGTAGACCCTCCTCCAGGCCTCCTGGCTCAAATTCAAAAAAAAATGATGGATTTCTTCTGGGATGGTCTGCACTGGGTGCCACAGGGGGTGCTGTTTTTAGACAGAGAGGAGGGGGGTCAAGGCCTTGTCCACTTGGCCAGCCTTACTGCCACTTTTAGACTCCAGTTCCTGCAGAGATTCCTCACAGGCCCGGCAGATCTGGTGTGGAGAGGGGTGGCCAGCTGCATCCTGAGGCGTGTCAGTAAGTTGGGGTTGGATGATGTTCTGTTTTTAACTGATTCTAAATTCCTAAATCTCAAGGGGCTTCCTCCTTTTTATCAAAGTATTTTTAAATGCTGGGCTTTATTCACACATAGAAGGTGCCTGAAAGCCGACTCTCTGCACTGGCTGTTGAAAGAACCCCTGATCCACGGAGCCAGACTGGACATCAGCGGAACAACAACTCCTGGGCTGACGGGAAGGCTGATCCAGTCTGGGACCCTCACCGTGGGTCAGCTTGTGGATGCTGTGGGGCCGGACCTGAGCGACGCCCAGGCCCTGGGCTCTCGACTGAAGCTGCAGTCTGTCCGGGTGTTCCAGAGGCTCCTGGAGACCTGGAGGACGACACTCACGGCCAGAGACAGGAGCCTCCTGAGGAGATACAGTGAAGGAGAACTCTCCCCGGACGCTGCAGACCCCTTCCCTGAGGTCCTGCTGAGCCCGGGGCTGGGGGGATTGTCCGGCCCCCTCCTAGAAATCACACAGCCCGAGAGACTGTCGTTGCACAAGGCAGACAAACGGATTTTTTATCGGAACTGTGTGAAGAGCATCCACAAGGGTGGACTGAGCAACAGACCCCCCACTGTGTGGTCGCAAAGACTGGGTCAGGGCGGACCCGGTCCCCAGTGGAGGATCTTATATAAACCCCCCCTAAAGAAACGAACTGGAGACCTTCAGTGGAGGATTTTACACGGCGCGATCGCTTCCAATGCTTTTATCTCTGTTATTAACCCTGCTGTTTTAAACACTTGCCCATTTTGCACTAAAAAAGAAACTATTTATCATGTTTTTACGGAGTGTAAGAGACTTTCAGATTTCTTCACCCTTTTAACAATGGTTTTTACTCTTTTTAGTGTTGTTTTTACTGAGAGGATTTTTATCATGGGAGCAGGCTATAAAAAGAGTACAAAAGCAAAATGGCAGCTCCTGAACTTCCTCTCAGGTGAGGCAAAGATGGCCATATATGTCAGCAGGAGGAACAAGGTGGAAAACAGAGAAGGGCAGGATGTCATAGAAGTGTGGCGAGTCAATATCAAATCCAGACTCTGGCTTGAATACCGTTTTTTTAAACAAAACAATGATTTGAATGCTTTTAAAGAGGTCTGGTGTTTTAAAAACATTCTGTGCTGTACGGAAAACAATGAACTGCAATTTGCACATTTTTTAACATAAATGATTTTATAAGGCTCTGATGCACAATGTCACTGTTTTCTGACAAAATGGTGTAAATAAAAGTGTTTTTAAAAATCAAAAAAAAAATCTCTCTCTCTCTCTCTCTCTCTCTCTCTCTCTCTCTCTCTCTCTCTCTCTCTCTAGGCTTCAATCCTCCTTCACTCCAAGTACAAGATGCCTCACAAAGTAAATATAAATATTAAGTATTAAGTAAAAGTAAGTCTATTCCAGTGTGTTTGGTATCAATCGGCAGAACTACCCAGAATGCCTTGGGGAGCATGTGGTCAGTAGGAACAAATTAGTGTTGCTCTGAACTGACATTCTTGTTACTTTTCCTGAAGTCCACTGTGTTATTTTTCTGACACACTTTTACAGTGAGAGTGTGACTGTTTGCGTGGTCAGTGACCTCCTGTCAGTGTGTCTTCACTGTCTGTTGAACAATAAAGCTTTTGGCTCTCGTGGTCGTGCGGTGGGGTCAGCCTTTAAACGGTCGTCCACTCTGACTGACTCCAGCCTGCTGTTGAAAGGAGGAGCAGTGGTTTTGTAGCTGCTATTGACTTCATCATGAGAAACGACCTGTGAATGGATGAATGGATGTTCACAGACAATTATTGGCTCAGAGCAGTCGCTGTGGTGAGTCCCACCTCACCAGGAAATGGATGGAAAGGAGAAAGGAGAGGAGGAAAGAAAGGAAGGAAGGGAAAGGAGCCAGGAAAATTGATTTCACTTCAACAGTCCCCAGACTGCTTTATGTTGATGATCACATGTTCTCTCATTCACACACACTCTCACACTAATGGGACCGCTGCAATCTGGCCAATAGTGTCTTGCTGGGGGAGCCTTTGACATATACTGTATATGGGAGGAATTAACACACAGACTGAACACAGACTGAACACAAAGTGAAAGACGACCCCGTCAACAGGTCACCTCAGTCAGTGGTAAACCAAACATCCAGAAGAAACCTCACGGTCTGATGCCAAATCTTCTGCTGGAGGTGCAGATAGAAAATCATATCCCTGCTCAGTGAAATGTCTCTCATGTATTGAGTGGTGGTAGTTTTGTAAAACTCTGCCTCACCAGAAATGTTTCATCTCAAACTCTCAACCACATCTCAAGAGAGACGCGGTTGAGATTTGATGAGAAATTGTTGTTGCATACTTTATGATGCCTATTTTAATGTGTGTGTCCACAACAGGAAATAACTATTTTGGTTTCAATGTTTTGGTTACAGGTTTAGCAGCGGATTTTAATTCCTGTAACCTCAACATAGAGTAGCAGTCGTAGCAGTAGTTAGGAGTTGGGGATGCTCAGTTGCTCTTCGTGGCTGCTCTGCGTCGTGTCCACATGCGTGGTGGAAGCAGCGAGGGCGAGGCTCAGATCGAATGTGATAACGATCCTCTCCAGCTCGCCTCACTGTCGGTCTTCAGGACCGTTTCGGGTCCGAGCCCGGAGTCTTCAGACTGCTGGTGGCCAGCTTTCTGAAAGTGGGCTGACATGTTCACCCGGTCGGTCTCAAAGCTAAACCTTCACAGGTAAACAGAGGAGCTCTGCCTTCCTCATTTTATCAGTTCAAAAACACAACATCTGTTAATTCACAGGCATCGAGAGGGCGAAGGTCCTTCGGATAGTTTGATCAGAATGTTAATTAAGCTGTATAATAGTGTGGAAATGCAGTTAAATCAAGTTTAACTAGTAAATTTAGATGGAATAGTTTCTGGTTTACTGGTATCACTGTTTTTTGTCGATATAAAAGTTCTGCATGCTTCAAACCAGTGTTTAGATGCCATTATTGTTCCATCTCTTTAGTGATTTATATTGTGCATGTAACTGTACCAGTTGATAGTTATCAGACCATAACATTTCTGAGAATAGGACAGAGTCCAAAAGGTGTCTGTCAAAATAAAAGTACAATGAAATATGTTTATTGTAATGCGTTGAGCCCCCGGCTAGCTCAGTTGGTAGAGCATGAGACTCACAATCTCAACTTAGAGGGTTCATGTCCCACGCCGGGCGCCACCTTCTCATGAGCTCACCACCTGCAGGAAAGGTTCTTAATCAGTGCAATGTGATCTGGGTGACAGTGCTCAGACTGACACCCTCACCACCCAGAAACAGATAAGTGGGAGAAAATAAATAGATGGATGTAATGTGTTGATCATAACATTTCTTATTTTTGCACCATTAGTCTATTTGAAAGATGACTTTCATTATTCCAGATAGATAGATAGATAGATAGATAGATAGATAGATAGATAGATAGATAGATAGATAGATCTACTCACAGTGTCTGGTACCAGCATTCTCACTACAGATCCCAGGATGCTTTGCATTGGCTTAATCTGGTCATATGACCAGGCAGCGTGAGCACTGGTCACATGATGTTGTTAGCTGAGGCTTAGGAGCAGCAGCATTTCCACTGAATCCAGCCCACATCACTCCCTGCAACTAAAGGTAAAGCCGGAGGAATCTCTCTTTGTGTTTTGTGGGCGATGCTGCATCCCTCAGTGGGAGGGAGAGGAGGAGGAGGAGGAGCAGGAGGAGGAGGAGGAGGACAGGGGACCAGGGATGAGGGGGATGGGAGGCCATCAGGATGCCTCTCCGTTGCTTTCTGTAGACAGGAAGCACAGATGTTAGCAGTGTGTAAATCCACCTGCTGTAAACAGGTTGTGTGTCTCGGACATCAGACTCTTGTGTATTGTGGTGGAGTCTGATGGAGAGGTGACGGATGTGAGCGTCATACATATTATGTCTAAACAGGAAAGCTTTGTTCTTCTGGCAGGGGAATGGGATGTAGAGTGTGATAGCAGAGATATTTTCTCACAATCGTATCCTCCATGGGAGGTAATGACAGAGATTTAGTGAATCAGTAAAACTTCTGGTTCTGGGAGGCTGTTCCTCTGCTGGAGGTGTTTGGTTGGGAGCTGTTGTCACCCGGAGGTTCAGGTGGTTGGCGTCCCCCCACGCTGTTCTGACTGAAGTGGTTGATCTGGCTTAGATGTGAGTGTGATACCATGACTGACCCTCACTGGAGAAACACAGTATTTCATCTCCAGCTCCAGCTTTGCCCAACATAACCCTGTTTAAAAATCACAGGGCCCTTGTTTGTATGAAACCGACCTCTGGTCAGTTAGTTCTGTCGTTAAATTAATGTGACATCATTCAGGGCTCTGCTCTCTGTTCACTGACAGTAAAAGGTTTTTATTTTCTCCTTCAATCTTCCCCAACAGGTCGAATCAGATCAAACTCTTTCTGAATGAGGACACGTGCCCGGTGACAGCAGCGCTGCCAGTCTGACCTGCAGAGTTTAAATCTTAGTTCCTGTTCAAACACTGTTCACTGCTCCATTTAGCGATTCCTCACTTTATTGTGGCGACCCCTTCTAGTCCGACGAAGGATGAAGATGGGCTGAAAGCTCAGCTACTTTAAAAATGACTTCACAACAAGTGTCAGGTATTAATGAAGACGTTTTAATCCATGGAAGTGAAGCACAGCTGCACATTTACTGTTTGACAGGCACATTTTCATTCTACAGTGTGTACTGCTGACGGAAAGACCTCCCAGTGTTTAGCTCCTCTAATCCAGGAGAACAGTGCTGGTTTGGAGGTTAAACCGCTGGTTTAAGAGGTAAACTGCTGGTCCAAGGCCTGGTGAATGCTTGTACAGTAGTGACCTGCTGCTCTGCCACAGGGACGGGGAACATGGGTAGAGTTGGATGAATGCAATATTTTTTTGGAAGCCATTTTTCCTTTTTATTTTTTTTTGGTTTTTAGTCTTTTGGATGACGTGGTTAATAGTTTTACTCACGGTTTAGTTATTTCTGTCCTTGATAGTTTTAGTCATTAATTTCAGGCAAAACAATAATGACTTTCAAACATTAAACCAAGACAGACATAGGAAAGTGTAAGTTTTGTCAAGGTTGACAGATTGTGTTGCAATTTAAAAAGGACCCGTTAACTCTCCTCACACTTTGGTTTAAGAAGATGATATTCTGTCTTGCTGTGCTTGCTATTCTACTAAGAATAATGTTTTAAACACAGATAAACTAGTAACATTGGGTGGAATCAATGCTCATCACACCAAGACGGTGAAGAAACAAAACATTCTACCTTTGTGGCTTTATTTCTGGGAACCAGTAAAGTGCAATTAACACAAACGCGAGCCCACAATATGTTCAATGGATGAGTAGATGGATGAGTGTGTGCTGTTGTTTGGACCGCCGGGTTTGGTTTCAGGTCATGTGGTCTCTGGGATCTGTCACAACAATAAAATGCGGACCAATGATATTTACATTCTTTGATATGAATGCACTGAACAGCTGTAATGTAATGAACAGTTTTATCATAGGACGTGTCACATGTGACTTTTGAAATGATGGGATAACACAATACAACTCGCCTATATTATATATACACATCATCATGTGTTACACCATATTTCACACAATCCTACCATGTTAACAGAATAACCTACAAGGTTTCTACAAGTTACATTTAAAACTTTTTTTAAAGACCTTTTTAAGACAACTTAGAACAGAATTGATTTCAAAGATTAGTTCACGGTCGGCACAAATTTCTTCCTAATTGGAACTGGAAACACTAATATTACTTTCTTTGCAGTTTGGACACATCTGAACACAATATACAGTAAAAACAATTATGGCAACAAAACGTTAGTACTGGCCCCATCGGCTAATTGTGTAACGATTAATCTTTTGACTAATATTTTGATTAATCAATGACTAATTAGTCATTGATTAATCAAAATATTAATGACTAATTAGTCATTGATTAATCAAAATATTAGTCAAAAGATTAATCGTTACAAAATTAAAAAATTAAAAAAAAAAAAAAAAAAAAAATCTAATGGTTTTCATTAACTTGTGTTCACTTTATTTTTGAATTCAACTTAGGGGCCAAAATATAAAAGCTCACCTGTTCCATGACAAATGTAAATTAAATATGACCAAATAATAAAAACAACAACTTTATATATATATATATATATATATATATATATATATAGTAGTCTGCTTATCATCCAAAGACAGTCATTGTTCTTCTGAAAACTTAGCCCAGGAACACATTTATTCTTTAGAAATGGGCACTTAAGCCTACTTTATTCAGTAAAAATTCATCCATATTTGCTCATTGTCACGTAATCTTGGTATAATTTAGCGGTTAGCAATACTTTGTAATGACCCACCCTACTCCTCCTGTGATTGGCTCATCAGCCCTCATGCTGCAGGTAAACATAGATGTTAACCAATCAGATTAGAGAAAGCAGCCAGCCCTTGCCAATCAGAGGCAGGGTAGAGCGAGTCGCCGAGACGTTTGTCCAACCAGGTGCAGCACCTGAAAGCTTCCAAGGAAACTGATCACAGACCGAATGACATTAACCAAATCTAGCAAATGTACATGTGACGTGTTCACGGGACTTCTGCTAACGGTAGCCTTCTGCTAACGGTAGCCTCCTGCTAACGGTAGCCTCCTGCTAACGGTAGCCTCCTGTTTGTCAGAAACAGCAGCGTGGTGAGCCTTTAAATGCCTCTTCACGTTGGTCGTATTCGTGCCTCGTAGTTTGTAGCCACGTGTTGCTCTGTGTCACACTATAAGGCATTTAGTTTTATTTTCTGATGGATTATATGTAAAGTAAATCCATAAATCACACATCTTCTCCATGGTCCATTTGCTGCGTGTCTGACTGGTGTGAGGCTGGTGGTGGGCGTGGCTACGTGGCTGGTAGTGGGCGTGGCCAAACAAGGACAGGGTGCAGGCGCATTCCTGATGCGTTCAGTTTGTCAGACTGATTCCACGCACAGTTGAAGGAAATGCTCTGCATTTTCAGCACTCTATAACGAACACACTAACATTTTCCTCCTGTCTCCTCTCGTCAATGAAGATAACAGCTACAACTCGTCATATCTTTTGTCATCGACGAGCTATGTTCAGCTTGTCGCCATTTTTGTTTCAGCCATGAAAAAAAGATGCGTGAACAACATCGTCCTGTTATCATAAAACGAAAACAACACTGCATGACGATTAAGCCGCCTTGTATTTAAATTAAACACTAATCGGTTCTGAAATTTCTTCTAACGAGAGGCTGAACTTTTACTTCTTTGTTCCACTAACTGTGCACATCCCCTCTTTAAAGGAAGAGCATATAATTCAGAAAATAAGTCAAGGATGGAGAAATTTATAAAACAATATTTGAAATGCTTTATTATTTTATTTTTGTTATTTGGGAACAATTTTAATAAAAAGTAAAAATATATTTGAAACAGTGAAATTTCACCACAACTTTTTGTTATTATTTTCCATAAAAAAAAAAAAAAAGTCAATTTAGTTTCTTTTCTGACAAAAGTTCTTTGTAATATTGCAATAATAGAAACCCTAAAACAATTGTGGTTCAGTCATGGTAAAATGTTATCACAATATGATGAATGATGTATTGGAAAGGAAATCTCCATTTCATTTATTTATTTTCAATTGTTTTATTCATTGTACTATATTAATTCCCCTGGGGGGGAATTTCTTTACTGACTTGGGTTGGCAGCCACACAGCGCAGGGCTCGGGGGGGTCGAGGGTCTTGGTCAGGGAGAGCTGGAGGGGGTCAAGTGGGGGTGCTGGTGCATGTATTTTGACGTTTTTGGCGAAATCTCCTCTTGCTGTATTATATACAGTAAGTTGTTATTAACATCACTGCAATATGAGCTTTGCGCTACATCATCCTAAGGAAGGAATAAAATGAAATGATTTGGATTGTGGTTGAAATTCTTCATTTATTGAGATGTTTGAGGATTTAGCGCAGATTCAGAACTGATCTCTAATTTTCTCTGATATGAAGTAAGATCTGAAAGAATTGAAGGTAGAATGAGTTGAAGGACAGATGTGAGCGAGTGGACGGCCCTGATGATGAGCTGCACCTTCGTCATCTGAACTGAATGATGACATTATGAGGTGTGAGTATATGTAACGGATGGAAAGTAAGACGGAAGTGACTGCTGCGTGGCTCGCTGTGCTCAGCTGATCTTCTTCCTACACTCACATTCCTCCCAGAGCGTCCGTGGTACGCACTGGGTTTGTTAATGGTGACTCACTGTAACTTAAATCAACTGCCAACTTCGCTTTTACAAGTTCAGTGTCAGTGTGGGAGCATCTCTCGATGGATTCGTCATGATTCCTGTTTGAACATTTATGGGCAGATTCAGGATATACTGAACATGTCTATGGCAAACAAATTCATTTGGAAAGGAATCCTTTCCTAACCTGGTCCTGTGAAATGGTTCAACTCCTTTACAGTTTGTCGTTTTGGTTTTAAAATCAGCAACATTGCTGGTTTGCTCCAATTACTGATTCTCTGATTAACCGGATTCTCAGCAGCAGACAGCAGCAGTTTACACACGCACGCACGCACGCACGCACGCACGCACGCACGCACGCACGCACGCACGCACACAGATCTGTAAATGTAAATTAATATAAAATATAAATATTTAATATAATATACGTTTTAGAGCAGGTAGAGGGTTTTGGGACTTTTCTGTCTCTTGGTGGAACTCATCAGACGGAATTTGTTACCATTGTCTACCAAAACCAACTTCCCTTGTCTGTGTTTCAACAGTCTCTTGTAATATATTGTCTAAACTGATTTCTAACACTTTATATTCTCTCCTCTTTCACTCCTTCCTGTCTCTTCTGATGATAGCTACTCATTATCTCCGATTGAATTCAAGTTTTCAATAATTACATTTCCATTATCATTGTTGGCATCTAGTATGAGTCAGTTTACAACAGAACATTGGATTCTTGCCACTCAACCAGTATTTACAAGGGGAGCAGGATGATTAAGTGGCAAAATATAATATGTAAGTCATCTCATATGTTCTAAGAAAAAATAAAGTGAAGCTTGTGAAATGACATGGCCATACAGTACATTTTGCAGGTAATCAACTAAGAACAATACTGGGAGTGAAATCAAATCCAAACATGAGTATTGGAATAAAGTTATCATGTGCATTCAACGCTGTTTACTTCTGAACAATCTTGTGTTTTCCCTCGTTTGCCACGCAGCGACTGGACGGAGCGTTGAGCCGTCACAAGAAACTGTACTCATGAAGTTGGTGGAGGAGAAAGAAAATCTGTAATTGATTGAAAGTTTTAAATGTTTTGTAGTAAACTGACTGATCACTGATTGATCTGTGATCGTGGACTGATCCCAGTACTTTGTGTGATCCAGGAGGCGCACCCATTATTAAATCTTCATTGTTCATGTGCGCCGTCATGGTCTTGGGCTTCCAGTTGCTGATAGAGCTGAGACACGACGTGTTCTTGTATAATACAAAGTGTGTGTGGTGCTAAAATGTGTGCAGGGCGCCGCCCACACGCTGAGCTGTGTCAGCATGGCTTGGGGCTCAACATCTCCCTTGTATTTGTGGGCAACGTTTACACATGGCTCCTATTCAGAGCTGCCATCTGCTCGGTATCTGCACAAATATAAGATCATCCTTTGGCAAACAGTCCCAGTTACAGTGTAAATATCCTCTTTTATCCTGACACTCTGGTTTTTTAGCAGCACACTGCCTGCTGACCATGTCACAGGGACGATGAACAATTTCCACTGCTAATCCAGATCCTAATAATGTTATAGTTAGATGGATGATTACTTCTGTCCAGGTTTTCAGCCGGTCACAGCACTCTCATGTCCCACGTTAATGTAAGTTATGTCTAAATTAACACCATAAGTCAGATCTCAGGACAGGTTTTCTGTTTGAAATTAACCAAACTGAAGGTATTTGATGATCTTGAGAACTTCCTTCATCATGGATGGATGGATGGATGGAGGGCTGAAGACGCAGCAGAAAGCAGAGTTTATGTCTACCCAGTACTGAGCGCAGCAGGTTTCAGTCCGGCCCATGGGCCAGCCTTTGTTCTGTGAAGTGCAGAAGTGTCTCTCTGCAGAACATTCAAACCCGCATTGTTTACAGTTTTTGTGGGTGAATGGTTGGACGTGATTGATCTTGACTGGTGACCTGTCCAGAAGTCAACTGTCTTCATACACTGTTAGCGTGCATTGGCTCCATCAGCCCATGATCCTGGCCTCCAGACTTTCTATAGAACCAGGCTCAGAGGTGAAGAAACCTGCAGAACCAGACTAGAGGTGGAGTCTTTCTGCTGCTCGGGTTTTGGTTCGGGGATATAAGGACAGAAAAGGACAGAGACTTTGTGAGGTTGCTAAAATCAGTGGTGAAACATTATAGCTGAAATACATTCACCATTCCACAGGTGTGTGTGGGCAATTTCATGCTGACACCATGCTGAATGTTTAGTGGACCAGGCCCTCCGTTTTTTTGGACAAGTTGCAGGTCCATCACAGGACAAACACAGAGACACATGTTGGACAGCTGTTGATTTAGAGACGCAACTTCAAATAATGCCATCAGCTTTGGAAGTGGGTTGGGTTGGGTTGGAAGTCGCACCTCCACACCCTACAAATAGGATTGGTCAATGTGGAAAGTAAAATTCCCCATGGGTATTAAAGTTAAGATATCCTTTATTTATCTCACATGTGGAGAAATTTGCAGTGGTACAACAGACAGGATAGTAAAAAAGAAACGAAACACACATAGCAGAAACTAAAAAAACAGATAAAAATACAATATAATAAAATAGAAATAGATAGATATTAAATATTATGCACACGGTGCATATAAGTGTGGACATGTACAGAATATGGGGGTGGATGTATTGCACATAGTAAATACGTTTTTATAAATTATTATTGTTATTGCACAGTTGGAGTGGAGTGATATTGTCCGGTTGTGGTGTGTCAGTGGTCTACTGGGAGCAGGCTTGGTTGAAGCGGTGGTGGTGGATGAGAGCCATGTCATCTTTCTCTCAGGAATAACTTTAAACATTTAAAAACAATCTGCTTTGACCTTCTGGGTAGACTATATTGTGGGACTGTCTATGAGGAAAATGGTTGAAAAACACTTTATTAGTCTATTTGCTGAGGATGTGGACTCAGTGTGAAAACACATGATGACTTTAATGCAGCGGCATTCTGGACAGACTGGAGTTCCCAGTCCTTGTTAGGAGCTTCAGTGGAAACACACCTGAGCACGAGGCCTCGTTTGGTTCCCTGTAAATCCAGGTAAAATGTGGGTTCATCAAGAACACTGCCCAATAGCACTGCTGCTGGATATATTCACTAAAGTATTTGTTCATTTCGTTCTGTGTGTTTGTGTGGGTGCACTCATTTTGAATAATGTCCGTCAGGGCATACAATTGATTTTCATCGCAGGAACAGTTTTGTGGAAAATTTTCAACGTTATCAGGTTATTTTAGTTATTTTTCTTAGAGTTATTCAGTAACTTAAACTAATGTGTAAAATATTGTGAAAAGGCTACTTGATGTACTAAAATGAGTGTTGCTTAGTTTCAACTGACGGTTGTAAAATGAGGCCAAACATCAAACTGCAGATAGAAATCTGTTCAGCACCAAGGACAGTTCACTCTGACCCGAAGAGAACTTCATACATCACAGAGGTGTTTTGTCACCCAGTGACTTTGCGCAGAAAACATAATAAAGTTTGCATTAACTCGTAGTGATTCTGCTCCTTATCGTGTTCCTTATCACGTTCCTTATCGCGGCCAGCCTTGTGGTCGGTTGTTTCAATGACGCTTATTTATTTACAGGCAGTGTGTGACAATATTTCCATGCAAGGTTCCAAGTGAGCAATAGAAAATGTTCTAGATGACACACAGTGGCGTCGTGGTCCCTGGAGAAGTGGGGATACTCTTGAATTTTGCTTTATTTAAAATAAGCACAGAAAGACATTGGGTTGTTTTTTTTAAACAGTAGCATGAAAAACTCTGTTTAGTGAAAATGGTTCTATAGTATTTGCTCATTGTCTCGGTATAATTCATTTGTTAGCAATATTTCTCTTATAATATATAATAATATAATATATATATATATTAACCAATCAGATCAGTGAATGCAGCAAGGAGGGCGGGTCAAGGCTTCATCAGCCTAGAGAATAACAATACTGCTGAGTGAAATGAGATTTAGAAATGGGAGCACATATTTCTTACTGTACTGTACCTGGGAATACCCTGGACACTGAAAAGCACATGAATAATACAGCTCTTTTGACTGTGGGAGCAACTGAGCGTACATACAGGTAAACATGCAAACTCCACAGAGAGAGGCTTGTCAATAAAACAATACCCGTCCTACTGTCTCGCTGTGTGGCCTTGCACCCTGAGTATCTCTTTTAATCTTTGTGCTGCATAAACTCCAGACTTTCTAAGAATAACACACTTCTTCATGTCGCGTTGTACTGTGATCTAGACGGGTTTATGAAATACTTCACCACCCAGCAGGTCTTTACCTCTTCAGTCTTTTGACTCCAAAGACGCTCCAGGAATGCAAAATGTGTTTTCATTCAGCACCACTGCTGCGGCTCACTTAATAGCTGAGGTAAAAGTCTTAAACGCCGAGAAGCAACTGAGAGTCTTCAGTAAGGACAGGGAGGAGAGGGAGCCGAGACCTTTTCTCAATTTAATTTGTGGATTCAGGGAGACAAGAGGCCTCGCCATCGGCGATAACAAGGCCAGGCGCTGTGATGTGTGAATAATGGCCGGATGGAGGTTTAGACATCATTAGAATAATCAGTCTTGATGTGGATGGAGATGCGCTGCAATACAGAGGAGGCCCACTCATGGCTGATATTGTGCTAATTTAGATAATCTAGAGCTGGTGCACCGTTCTTTTCTTTGACAACGCTGATATGATATAATCCAACCTGCCAGGGTTTCCCCATGAAACTCCGCTCATCCTTTCATCCAGACTTGTTCCCTATGTGGACGAGGATCTGTTGTGGAGATCTTTTGGGCAGTTTTGTGCAACAACTCTGATGTGGAGCAGAGAAAAAGACCCATTTATCTTCTTTTTAATCACTCTCGCTGGAACATTTGCATGGTCCCCTTTCTGCTGAGGCCAAACAGTTGGATGGCAGCTCAGTCCTGCTGGAGAGCATTCAGCATATTTGAGGTTTTATAGTATTGCACTACTCATCTTGCGGTTTGCCAGATTGGAAACCCCATTGATCATATCAGATTGGTTAAGTAATTGATTGTTACTGGTTATTAACCTCCCAGAACTTTGGACCCACTTGCCAGCCACCGAGAACAGCCTGTAATCAGTCACAAATGGCAGCCGCTAATGAAATTAGTTCCTGGTTCTGCCTCACAACTTTGTTTGTTCCACAAAGTATTGGCAAGGGCAAAGAGATGCCATGGTTTACTCTCCCCGGAGAACGGAGTGATAGAACAACAGAATGCAGATAATGAGCTGCTGTGTCTGTGTTGTCTCTTTGTAATTACTCATGTGTCTGACCAAAATATAAAGATGAGGACATGAAAACTCCAACCTGCAGCCGTTTGCTTGCTGCTCAGTTTCTGAATAAACAAGCGGTGGTTCAGGTCCAGCGTCTCTGAGTGACTGTCAGAGGTTCCCCAGACCTTTCTGAAAGCTCGTCGTAGTTTTAAACCCACAATTAAATATACTATTTCAATCTATTCACCACAAAGCCATTGCAATCCAAGTCATGATATCAATACCACAGATTAAAATGTATATCTGAGTAAATCAAAATATTCAATATTGATAGAAGTGGACATTCCTCTGTTGACTAAATTTCAGTTTTTTAATTTGTGTTGACTCGTCTGAAATACAAACCTCCACAAGTGACGGGGCTTTTTGTTTCCTTTTAACACAATTCTTTACAATAAACAGAAACAAAAGCAACACAATGCAAATTTTGATTTTAAAACCACAATCCAGCTGTGCTTGAATTAAATATATAAGGGCAGTGAAGTCATTTTATTTAGAGGCCACATAAAGGCTGGTTTAATCCAAAGAGGCCCAGAGCATTTAGATGACAGCACTATAATGTTTAACTAACCACAAAATGTTAAAACAAAGCTGTTTTATCATGGAGAGGCACATCATGAAACACACAAAGTACTCTACCTCTTCTCTTTCATTGTCTTTGACACGCCGCACGGTGGAGCAGTGGTGAGCACTGTCGCCTCACAGCGAGGAAGCCTGGGTTCTCGTACCTGGTAAAGAGGTTCGGAGCTTGCTCTGTCTCTGAACTCAACTTGAATCTTACTGTTGTGCTACATTCCAACACAATCACTATTATCAATTTGAAAGAAATACTCTCGTTTGATTTTTCTACGGCTCTGGTCAGGTTTTTCCCTCGAGTTGTATGTTTCACACCCTCAAAGTATAGAACAAACAGAAACAACATTTAACAAGTAAAATGTGGAATCTTTGCATTCAGTTGGAGTACAAGTTTATTTAAGGTTTGTTCATTTTTTTTACCTCCCAATGTCTAAAGTCACTCTTGAAATCTGTGCTGTGGTTCAGTGAGAGCCCTTCCTGGGACATGGATCCTCAACAAATCCTCTCACTCAGTTGGTCCTTCAGTAGGTTATTTGGGCAGGTGATCAGGAAAAGTATCTCGCGTTGTCGTGTCTTGTCTCACTTGCCGCTGTCTCAGTTCTTTTTCATCTACATCTTTTTTGCTCACAACAGGCAGTGATCAGCGAGCAAGGAGCTACATTGGGCAGATTATACAAAATGTGGTTTCAGTGTGAAGGGATTTCAAGTTATGTTGTTAATATCAGTGATCTAGTACAACAAGTAATCCCCACCAGAGGGATTCATGACAGATGATCATTGTTGTCTGACAGTGGCAGCAACTGAGTGACAGTTAAGCAGCCATAAGCAGTACAAAAAACAGCATCCACCGCATGAATTTATGGTAAAATTCTTTTGTCATTTTACCAGATACATGTGAAATACCAAAAAAAGATCATACACAATGTCTGATACTATGGATGCAAAACAGAATGATGTGTGTGTGTGTGTGTGTGTGTGTGCGTGTGTATATATGTGTGTATATACGTATGTATATATACATAGGTAAGGTGGGGCATTCCACAAAGCCATTCATGTGTTAGGAACTTCATAGTGATGACAGGGTTAATTTAAAGAGCTCATGAGGTAAAACAAACATCAACATGAGAAAATTTTAGCTGTTTACTTTTCAAGATGCCACAAAAGTGATAATTGTTCAACAAACAGAACAAATGTGGTTTAGAGAATTTAATAGTAAATTGTCAGAGATGTGACAAATGCTGAAACACGTTGACACGTTCACATATAAAGTTTTCACACCCGAGTTAATGATTTTTGAAAACAGTGTGAGCCTATTTAGTGTCAGTAATGGTAAACTGTGCAACTCTGATTAATAGCTTGACACACAAAGCTGTTCATAACTTACTCAATATAATTTCTGTTTGATTGTTTGATTGTTTGTTTGTTTGTATTTGCTTCAGCTGGAAATATCTCACAGACATGAATCTAATGCAGCTGTGTTTATAGTCGCACATCTGTCCTCCAGATCCAACACTGACAACAGAATTCATTCATTCATATCTTCTTTCATTGGAATATTGATTGTTCCTAATGTATCCGCTTTCGTGTGTGTGTGTGTGTGTGTGTGTGTGTGTGTGTGTGTGTGTGTGTGTGTGTGTGTGTGTGTGTGTGTGTGTGTGTGTGTGTGTGTGTGTGTGTGTGTGTGTGTGTGTGTGTGTTTCCTGCTCAAATACATAGATTTGCACTTTGACCTAAAAGCCTAACGGGCTTATAAAGACGTAAAAAGGAAAATCAAGCTGTTTCATGTATGTTTTATTTCTTTGCCTAGAAGCTGCACTGTCGCTTTGCAGCTTGTGAAGCTGTGCTTTACATCAAGCCTCATATTCCTACTGGCTGCCTTTGTAATTGGGATTTCGTTTCTTCAAATGATTCTTTCATGTGTACTTGGCTGCATTTTTTGTCCACCTGCCTGTGTGTCTCTCTCTCTCCGAACTCTCAGAGCTGATTTACATTCATGAATTAGCTATATAATCAATCGTGTTTGCTTTCAAAGTATTTCATGATTAGCCTGAGCTTATCAGTCAGCCAAAGCAGGCTGATTGTTTCCCAAAGCATGCGCAGCTGACTGCTCTGAACGCTGCTGATTATCTTCTCATAACAACGGTGAAATCCATTTGTGGGAGAGTCAGCTATTTCCAAGCTTTAAATGTGATGCGTCTTATCACGGAGTTCCAAAGATCCAGCTCCATGACATGTGAAATCTGAATATTGAGGCATGTTAAGACACGCTGATGGCCACCACAGCGTCCCACTGTCCAGAATTAGGGAAATGTGTTGTGCTGATAAAGCTTTGCTTTGCAGTTTGATTGTGCTGATCTGAGCTTGAAGAGGCTTTTCCTGCTGGTGTGTGTTTGTGTTTGCTCACGCTGAGGTCTGTTCTCTACAGTTGGGATTGTGTAGCCATGGTGACGGCTGTGAGGGACTGTGAGAAAGCCATCTCCAGGAAGTCGTAGCCGCGGGGTGAAGCATATGTAGCATGAGTATGGCACCAGAAGGCCGCATCCTGAATGTCCAGTTGGCCATCTGTTGTGGTCCTGCAGACGAGGCCAGGAAGCCCTCTCCTCCCCACAGAAAGCACAGACGTCGAGCGACATTTCAAAATGCCAGATCTCTGGACAGCGCTGTGTCCCAACACATCGCAGACACTCGGCTTCACAGCCTCTCTGTGGGACTTCCAGAAAACATCCTTGAGTGGAGCGATGACTTCCTGCTGTGCATTTGTTGATGTGTAGAATGAGACTCTCACAGTGGACAGTCTCAGCCAAAGATCATTACTCTTCCTTATCTCAGGCCAAGTCCTCAGGCTGCTTCAGTCCGGGTCACTCCAGGCCTTTCCACCAGGCGTGAGGAGAAATATTGGCATTCATTTCACTGCTGGTCTGATGCTGGTTTTGTCTCTCGGCTCTGATTTAATACAAAAACAAAACAAACACAGATTTTAATTGTTGGAATGCATTCCTCCATAAACAGAATTAGCGTGATTGTTACAGCTTGTGTCATATTAAGCTTAAAAACATTAACAGATGAAACAGGACTGAACAGGATGATCTGAAGAAAAGTCAAATAACAATGCAAATGAAAAGAGTTGGTGTTTTCTTCACAAGAGAAAAACAACTCTGTCATGTCAACTGATAATTTGGACTTGTACCTTCACATATTGAAGGTATGCTATAGCTTCCAGTGACGACCTGTCCAGGCTGACCGGCCCTCTTCTGGTAGTGGAGGTCAATTAACCCCCTGACCCGAAATTAGATGAAGCTGTATGAACTTTTCATTCCTGGTTCAAACCTTTGTGTGTGGAGCTTGCATATTCTTCCTGCGACAGTGAAGGTCTTGGTCCTGATCAGCAGTGACGTTGCAGTCGATGAACATCCGGAGGACTTTGTGTCTTTGACTGTCCTTCAGATCTGTGGTGGTTCGTGAGAGATTCATGTTAGATTCTGGACTTCTGTCTGTGGTTCATCCCACAAATGCATCACAGCTCCCGCAGCACTGAAAGCTCGGAAACAACTTACATCAAACTTGTGATGAAAGTTGCATGTTTGAACTGGATGAATTGGACTTGATTCATCCTTTTGTTGTGTACTTAATACAAATATGAACTGTCTTAAAAAACAGGTGGATGCTACTGGGAATGCTCTGAACACAGTGCGTGCCCTTTGAGAACAGAAAGCAAACATTTGCAGCTTGTGACCTGTGCCTGACATCTTTGTGCCTCTCTTGAAGTAAAACCTGCCTCTGACTGTTATTATGCTTCAGCCTCTACTTTAATCCAAAGCCTTCTGGTTATTTCCTTGTTTACTTTCTTCTATCAAGGGCCATCGTTCTAAAAACACAATCAGCCGAGAAAGTTCCTGGACGGCCTGAGATAATACTGTAGGTGTGTGTGAGCACGTCACACAACCCTGAGGTAACATAATAGCTACTTTCCTTAAAGGTCAGATGAAAAAGAGGTCTGTTAAAGTGTCCTGCATGCTCGTCTGTCCTTTAGAAAAAGGCCAGAGCCAGACGGAGAGTCTGAAGGAAACCAGAACAGAACAGTTCTTAAACACAGATTAGTCAGAGGAGTTTGTGGAATAATGAACTTGTTTCCCTTGAGGACCATCACCTGCCTCGCTCCACATTCGTATGCATGTGAGATGCTGACGTGACGTAGAAAATGTTCATCCTGCCACTGACAATCCAATCAAATAAGTGCAGAGAAGACAACCTTTCTGGTCCTTTCAAACAAATGAAAGCAAGGTAGCACGGTAGCCCCGCCACTCAAGGTCACCTTCAACTCCAAGCCCCGTCTCCCGATGACTTTGTGTGAAGTGTAACATTCTAGGCTACAGGACAGGGAGTTTTGTGCCTAAACACTTGTGTCAATCCTAATGACAGCTGGTTCTTTGCAGAGAAGAAAGGACTTGTTTCAGCTGCATTTCAGGCTCAGAGGTTAGAAGAAATGTGCCAACAGAATACCAGTGTGGTCCAGTTGTGCTGCACTGTGGCAGCTCACCACTCCCAGTATGTCGATAAGGTTGACGTAATGCAGAATCCGTTTTCACAAGAGGATTAGTAAAGAATGTCTTCTTTCGTGACCTTCCCAAGTGAAAATACAGTTACAGTCTACTGAACCACACGGTGGTAGCGGTCAGCCTGGTGGGAGCCTTTCTGTCTGGAGTTTGCATGTTCTGTCTTTTCACCGTTGTTTGCGTTGTGTGTGTGCTGAAAGCTGCTAAATAGAAGGTGATAGGTTATCTCACTCTATGTGTTCCCAATATTTCGTATGAGATAATGTGAAATATCATGTGGTGCTTCATTACAAAGATTTGAATTCTGATGTTTCCTTTTTCATCGACATCATGTTAGTAAGTCTTTTTAAGTTTAGAAACCAGTTTTAGATCTTTGAGTGACTTTCTCCACGATTAACAGGATTTTTTTCTTTTTAGCTGAGTGCTGAACATTTATGCCAAAATGAGAAGCATGATATTATGATAAATAATGAAATTGTGATCAACTATCATGATAATTTATACATTTTAGGAAGAATATATTTTTTGAAGCACCTACAATAGATGACACTTTCACTGGCATTCTGTTAAGCTGTGGCTAAACAAAGTGTGCGTTGTTATGCACTCGAGTTTCCAAGGAGAAAATACAGGCACAAAATGTCCTGAAGATAGAAAGAAAATACACGTCTTCTCAAATTCAAATGGACCAAAGCAAACAGACCAAAGGAAGCGGAAATGTTTAAATATCACAACCATTCATCATGAAATGTAATCTGATTAGCCTCCATGTGTAGATCCTGTGAGCTTCTACAATTCAAATCAGATACTATTAACCATAGTTGAGGTTTACTATTTCTAATGAGCTCTTTATTTTTTTCTAGTAGCACTAGTTGCACAAAGTAGTTTTTAAATTATAAATGTGGTCAAACCAATGCGTTGTTGTCTACTTGTGCCTTATTGTCGGATCAGATTAGCATTATGATTATTTGTACCGAGATGTACGTGATTTCAGAGGTTTTGCAGAGTTTTCTCAGCTACGTGCTGTCATTGTAATTAAACACGCTGTCATCAGACAATACGTTTGACTAATGAAGAGAAACAGTCCTGTGTTTAAACGACATGTTAGCTGGCTGGAATCTTTGTTTTTCAATAAACAAGAGGTCTGCCTGTGTGAATGTGAGGATATATGCAGTATATGCATTGCAGGAGAGAAAACTGCAAGAAGAGACCAATGTCACTTTTCATTTTATCACTTCATGTGAGACAAAGGGCTAAAAGTTGTAGCTCTCATTATAGTGTTCATTTCTGCAGGACACATCATGCTGACCAGTGGTCCTCTGAGAGTCTCAGTGTCCCTGCAACCCCCCCGGGAGATGTCCCAACGGATATCAGAGGAGGACTTTTATAAAGCATACCGCATGTTTGTTTCATACTGGACTTTTTGTTTTCCCTCCCTCCAGATGAGCCTTTTTGCCACTGTTTTAACTTTCACAGTCCAGAGCTGAGCTCCAACTTGCTCTGTGAACGGCAGGTAACTGGAATTGATTCCCTTCTGTCACACAGAACAAGCTGTGCTCTAAAAGTCTCATTGTCTTATTGACCAGCTGAAGCACAGCGATGTGCAGAAACTTTTTGTTGGCAGTGATGGAACACTTCTGTGTCACTCCCCATCTTTATAGTTGCCGAGACAGCTCAAAGCTGAGGCTGCATTGCTTGGCATTATCTCCTCAGCTGAAGGTGTCTTTCTCAGCTTATTAGCTCCCTGATGGAGTGGCTGTCTCCATGGTTTCCAAACCCAATTAAGGAGGTTGTTCCAATTAGAGCAGAGAGAACTTGGCTGTGATAGGTGGGAGCAACAAGGACCCTGGTATCGCCCAGTAGGCTAGCAACCCCTTCCTGTTTCCAGGCTGCCAGAGAGTTATATTCCCAGTTCTGGGTTCAGCCAGTAGAGAAACTCATCCAAGCCATGATTCATTCTGCCCATGTACATTTATAGAACATGAAAAGTTAAGAAAACTAAATAGAAACATATTTCATTTTTAGAAAGAAGACAAAAGTAGTGAGGTATTTTCCATGTACCATTTGATTCGCATGTTCTGAATGTCACATGTTGTTACTTTAGAAATGTAGAATTTTGAAACTAGTAATTTTCTATTTTTTAATTTAGATTTTAACAACAATTGGACTGTAGTACCACATGGGAAAATATCAATATGGGCCATTATCAATGCATTACTGTAGTGTGCATTTACAAAGGGTTGCGCTGAAAAGCCAACACAGTCAGCTTCCAGTGTACTCCACACAGCAGGACATGATAAGACCTGTGAGACGGTAAGAACTGAGGAGGGTTTCTGCCTTTCTCAGGTCAGTGTCTTATCCTGAGCAACACTGTGACAGCGAGCAGAGCAAACACTCCATCGAAACCTCTTTTATAACAATTCAGCCTACAAATGTACACTTATGAATAAAGAGGGGAAACAAAATCATTGCTGCAGTTCATCAGATCCATATCCTGAATGATTGTGAGGCTTCTAACTTCTCCGTCACACTACTGTAGATTGCCATCAGAAATTTTATGTCGGTGCTGCACACACAAGCCTTTGTGTTACAGCGTCAGAGACACAGTAGTGGTCTCGTGTACAGATCTGTGCACAAACCAACAATAATCACACAAATAACTAGCTATGCATCTACATTGTGGTAAATACTTTTATTGAGCAGATTAGAATATTTCATCATGGTAGTGACATAATGAATGTTTGTATGCGTCTTCGTTTCACAGGGACACCAATTATGCTACTTCTTGTAGCAGGCTAAATCCAACATATTTTCTAATCAGTCAGTATACTGAGATCTAAACCTCCACCCAACCCCCACTACAACCACAGATACTTTAAATTGGCCACATTGGGCTTCAACTACTTAGATTAACTCAAAAAACACATATAACGAAAAAAAAACAAACAAACAATATGTCAAATTCAAGGGTAGGTTTACACTATGTCCACGGCTCCACTGCAGCCCCGTTTGCCCGAAACATAGTGCGCCGTGGGATTTTGGGGAATTCTGAGGAAGGCGTGGCACGTTTTTCACGTTCTGTCAAGGCTTTCTACGGATGAAATGTGGACGCCGGGCCATTTTGAAGCAAGTTTAAGCCCCAATGGATCACCAAAAGTGAAGGCAATCATTGTATCCTGAGATACAATATACCTGAGATTGTGCTGGGTGCATACATACCTCTTGATTTCTTTGTCGGTGGCAGAGCTTGTAGAAGGTGTTCTGTCGTTAATTGCTCAGACTCAAATGAAACTCCCCTACCGGCACGACTTCCTCCCAGACCATGCGCGCCGTGGCAGACCGGAGTAGAACGCAACGTGTCGGGTCCACAAACCGTCACACGCCGGGACAAGCCGCGATTGAGCATGATGAAACGGCTACCATACACCGTACCTACGCCGTGAGAACCGTGACGGAGCGCGGCGCGACTTGACAAAAGGCGAAGCAAACGGGAAACAACCGTGATAGAACGCGCACTAAACGTCACTTCCTGTAAGCCTCCCGTCCCACTACGGACCGCCTCCAAGTTCTGTTACGGCCAATTACGTGCTGCCACGTTTTGTGACGTTCAACCCGTTTTGTTAAGGGCTACTAAGTTTCTCAGCCGCACCGTGGCCGCCGTGGCCAATTTTTTGACAGTTTAAAAATCTGCCACGGCACACATTTGCAATCATGACCTGTTACGTTTGCTCATCCCGTCCCCCTGCGTTGTCTCATGTCTATCCCGTTTTGTTCATGGTGGCCTGAAAGGGGGCTGCCGTGGCTGCCGGGAACACAGTGTAAATGTACCTCTAGCTCCTTAATAACGCAACATTATGAATGTGAACAGTCAAACTGATTACTAAAACCAAACAAAAACACGGTGGCCTTATCCACTCTGATTTTACTGTGTGGTGTTTGCATGTTTTCCTATGCCCACGCTTTGTTTTCTTTTAAAGCTCCCTCAAACAGCACGATTTTCAGCCGTCTGAGACGAAAGATCAGATCGTGGGAGAATCATTCGTAAAATCTGTGGTCGCGGCTCAAATCGGTTGGGCTTTGTGCACATTTCTAGGACGGCCAAAGTATCAACTGTAAGCCCGCGACCACTAATGGCCTGTGTCTGATATTTGCAAAGTCATAGCAGCAGCTGTGATCACTTCAGCTTATACAAACCGATAGAAATGCAGTATGACATGATGTAGCTATCCGTGTGACACTGGAATGCTGACGTAAAATGCTAGTACATGCTTACTAACTTCAAGCTCTCTTTGCAATGTTGGCATCTCCAGTTCACGTCTCTTTCCGAGCCACGACCTCGTCCATGTTCCGCTCTTCCTTTTAGGGGGATTTTTATCCAAACATAAGAATACCTCAAGGGCAAGAGTTCTGTCCATGTTTAGAACCTTCGTATTTCCTAAATGGAAAGCGTACGCTTTTTACGTTGTATTCTTGCGTGATCACGTTGACTCATGCCGGTGTGATTGCATAATCACGTCAAGTCGGTGCAGATTCAGCTCAATCAGTCTGCAAAAACGATTATGTAAATTCATCTTGTACAGCCGTGAACAGTGTTTAAGACTTTGACAACTCAGACCGACGAAGTTTGTGGGAGCCTTAAATGTGACAAACATAGCATTCATACTTACTATATTGGTCCAAATATATGATGAAAATATTTGTTTTCCCCAAGAAATAGGTTTGAAAAATGGAGGTATATCATCTAAATTAAAAAAAGTGATATATGTACTTTCTTATCTTGACTTTTAAATGTCAATAAACATAATCTGTTACAGTTTTTATTCTATGAAGAAGTAAAAGTCTCCCTAACATCTGAATAATATTAACCTGATCCTAAAAAAATGGAGCAATATAACTATCATCTGGAGAATAGTGGATGAAAAGTGAAATGAATCATCTCCGCAGGACGACTTATGAGGACCATTTTAATCTGATGGTGATCAGAATGACTGTCAAGATAATTGGAGCAAATAATTGTCAAGAATTGTAATCTGCTACCCTGATGTCCGGACACAAAGCTGGGTTAGCAGTTCACCATCTTTATTACCTCTATTACTATAAACACACCCAAACCTCTGGCTCATGGTCTCCACCCTCTGGCTCATGGTCTCCGCCTTCTGGCTCATGGTCTCCACCCTCTGGCTCATGGTCTCCACCCTCTGGCTCATGGTCTCCACCCTCTGGCTCATTCTCTGCCCTCTGGCAGACTTGTAAGAATCTGGCCTGGTGGAGAAGATCCATGAAGTTCAACAGACTGTCATTATGGAGGAGAACCACTGTTGTCTAGGATGGACTCACACTGAGGAGAACCAATGTGGTCCAGGATGGACACAGAGTGAGGAGCTGCAGTTGTTCCACACAGGAAGATATCAGTGACCAGGAGGTCCAGTGGATTGAACAGAGTCAGTCTCTGTCCTGCTGCATGTCTCACTGACTGAACTGAACGTCCTCCGCAAGTAGTCCTGAAGCAGGAAAACAGCTGCATGGAGAACTGTCCCTGTAGATGTTCTGACATGTTCTGACATGTTCTGACATGTTCTGATGTTTATTTGTTCACACATAATCATCATGTGTCAGTCTATATTAAAGTGTTTTTTTCCTCTAAACAATATCTGGTATGCAAAGTTTTTCTTTATCAATATAAGACTTGTAGGACTGCACGGTGTGGAATGGTGCAGTGGTTAGTACGCTCGCCTCACAGCGAGAAGGTCATGGAGTTTGGATGTTTGCCCTGTGTGTGCGTGGATTTGCTCCTGGTACTCCGGTTTCTACCCAATGTGTGATTGTCTGTATCTGTGTGTTTGCCCTGTGATAGACTGGTGACCTGTCTAGGCGTATCCTGTCCTCACCTGTCCAGGTGTATCCTGTCCTCACCTGTGCCTGTGTATCCTGTCCTCACCTGTACAGGTGTATCCTGTCCTCACCCTTCGTAAGCTGGGATCCTCTCTAGCGCCCTACGACCCACAACAGGATAAGCAAAATAGAAGATGGATGGATGAGTATTGTAATAGGGGGAGGTTCGACATTCAGGGATGTCTTATTTTAAGAACAATGCACAAATTGGTTGAGTAGTTAGTCCCAACTGTGACACGAGTTTGGATTCATCCAGAGTGAACCCCGGCTCCAGCTCAACCCCACCTCTTCATTGCTGTGTGTTTTAAAGATAATGCATACAGATAATACATGAGTTATTTTCCTGCATTACCCCTGCTGTAGTTGTAATTGCTATGTTGTAGTTTAGTTAGTAATTTAGTTTGATTAAGTACAGCAGATGGACTATGTCCAAATCATATCAGTAATTGCATTTACAATCCAAAAGGTAGAAGCAGATTTATCATTTTTAAATGACACAAGCTCCTACATAGCATTTATTTTCTCTTTTGTGTAGGTAGATGAACAATCAGGCTGAGAAGACACAATATAACAGCATTATAACTTATGTTTTACAACCTGCTCTGCAGCCTGACAACTTGTAAACCTCCCTTACTTCTACACTTCATTACTTTCACTGTATTGTTCCTCTTGAGCAGAGACCAGCCTGTTTGGTTATTGAACTGACTAACAACCACATCTAATTTTAGAATCAGGCTTGATTGTTTATAGTCATTGTGTTTCTGACTCAAACTGCTTGTCAAATGTCTCTTGTGAGAAAATGGGAAGACCTGCAACAGTTAGCTCTTGTCTATTTCTTGAGCTTTCTTCTATGAGGTTAGTGGAGATGATACAATCACGTATAATAACAAGTCACTCAGGCCTCAGATTCTCCATGTTGGCTTGTAGGCACAGCGATCCACCCTCTGCCTCACCACCACAGATACTATTAGTGCATATGCAATGCTGTTTTTGATTCAACTGCCTTCCCAAGGATATCCTTGAGACATGGGATTGTTTTTATGTCCTGGACACTTTCCACCTCTCTGGAAAGTGTCCAGGACATTACAAGAACTGATTGGACCAATAGCCTGACAGGCATCAATCAAAGGTCAGCATGGCCAAATAGAAACAGCTCACTAGTTATTAATAAGAGATGAGGAATTAGCATTTTGTGATTCCATTATTGATCAAATTCAGCTTCTTGCTGGTCTACTAATGTGTAAATCTTGGTCACACTTTTAATGGAACCTTTTGAGTTGTGGTAGGGTTGAAATTAGTAGAAACTGGCCGAGCTGATCTGACTCTGGACCTGTGATACTATCCTACTGGGGACCAGAGATTTATCAATCATTCACACATCCATCTTCTCTTTTACATCCTGTCCAGCATATAAGACAGAGGGCAGCAGGGCAGTGGAGCTGATCCCATCTGTGGGCGAAGGCAGGGTAGCTGGACAGGCCAGCCGTCCATCACAGGTCCTTTTACTAAACATTTAAAAAACATTCTCATGAATGTCTTAATATCACTCCATGTGTGTGAGGACCTCAAAGAACAGTGCGTGTGCAGTGAGTTGTATAACATGTTATATCAACAAAAGGTCTGCTTCATGAGAACAATCACCGAGTGAACATGTCCTCTCCTCCGCTCAACGTGAGGGAATTTATAGGGTGGCTCAGCCCAGTGTGGGAAACACAAGGTGAAGAGTACACACCTACATACATGTGAAGAACACAGGTTCCATGCATTACAATTCCTTTGTGTTGTGTTGAACGGGCACAGACTTATTTGACTTAACAGTTTTGTAAGTCTTAAATGTTTTGATGCTTTATTGAATATTCTTTCAACAAATGAAACAGGATCATCATTCCATTATCGTATTTTGCCTCGTCCACATGAGATTCTGGAGATTCTCATCTGTTCACAAGCTGCTCCCAGGCCACAGAGAAATGTCTCACCTCGGGACTTCCTTCCAGTGGGACTTAACTGGTAAATGGCAACCTACCTCGACTGGTTCTTCTGAATGCAGAGTAGCGGATCACATTCAGTTATTCTTTTGTTCATGACTCAAAAGGTCATAAGTGAAGGTGACGGTGTGGATGTACTGAGCCTAATAAGAGCCTAAAATACCTGAACTCCTCCCCATAGAGTAGTTGAAGTAGTTTCTTCTTCCTTAATCTTGACTGTGAAACAAAACGGGACTTGGAAATGGAGGTATTGAAAACAGGAGGACCTTGTCTGATGGTGCCAAAATGACATCATCTGTGAACAGCAGGGACGTCATCCGTCAGCCTGCCCATACGATGTCCTCCTGAACTCGTCCATCCATCCATCCATTCATTCATTCATTCATTCATCCATCTTCTATACCTCTTATCCTGTTTAGGCTCATGGAGGGCAGGAATAGATCCTGGCTTACGATGGGCGAGGGCAGGATACACCTGGAGAGATCACCAGCCTAGGGTCACCAATTAACCTCACATGCATGTTTTTGAAAACCGGAGTATCAGAGGAAACCCTTGCGCAAAAGGGGAGAACATGCAAACTACACAGAAAGACCGCAGGTGGTGTTTGAAGGTGAGAACACTAACCACTGCACCACCATGTGGCTTGTCCTGAACTCAACTGCTCATATCATCATCATCATATGGTCAAGAAAGTAGCTGACGCTGTCTGGAATAGAGTGAAAAAACACTATGAGAGTGTAGAGTTCAAAAACAAGAGACAAAGGAAAGTGAAGAACATCAGGTTTGGGTGGAATAATGTGGAGAACTGTATTCATTTCTGTCCTCAAGAAGAACTCACGTCCAAAGAGACTTCTCACACTCACTAGCAAATGAAAAACCTGAATAAACAAGTTTTGATGGAAACCCTGCAGCCTTGAAAAGAAGATCAGCAGCAAAGTCTCTGTGGAGGGACTGTCATTCCGTCACCTACTATCCTCCATGTAGTTCACTTATTAAAGCAATAATGAAACAGATGGATCACCAAGGTAAAAGAGAAATGTGTGCGCCACTCCGAACAAGTTTGAAATAAAAGTGGACAGTTTTAACAAACAGTTCTGACTTAAATCCTGCTGATAAACTGAAAATCTCTCATGACAGACAAAGGTCCTGCACACCCCCTAAACTAGGAATGAATGAAACGAGTGGAAGTAAATACTAGCAGCTGTATCAAGCAGTCATTAGTGGCTAAACGTCCGGCCCCAAACGTTAGTGAGGCGTGTCACTACTGTGTCCATGGTGCATTTCATTTCATGGTCTTATATACTGAAGATGGTGGGACCAGACTACGTTCTACACAAAGTGATGCCACAGACATGTAGACGTGTCGTTTTCTTCTGACAGACTCAGCCTTTACCGCTGGGTTTCAGCTCAGTCATATTACAGACGTTTTGCCACTTACTTGTAATGAACTCCACCAGCAATTATCTTTACAACTGCACAGCGGACTGCGGCCTTCCGTGGCCCTGATCCTAACCTTTCTCAGGTGTGTTGCTGTTCAAGCTGTCCAAACCCAAACTGCTGTAATTTCTCTTGATATAATTGCAAAATGTCTTACACTCCATGTTTGATCAGACGTTTATGTTGTTTTGTGAAAGAGAGCTCCGAATTATTGATATTGTGTTTTTTCCCATCATTCTTTTTTTGGTTTTGGGTGCAGGTCTTTATATTCTATATGGAGCGTCCCACCAACTCGTGCTATATGTGGGCTCTAAAATCAAAACAGCAACTGCTAAGTTGTTAGTAAGAGTATTTGAGTCATGTGAAAGTGAGTTTGGATGGTGGATATTGAAGTTGTACCTCCAGGCGTGAGGGGAATCATCTGTGTGAAAAGTCTCTGTACCTGCTGTAGGTTGTAGGTGGAGTTATGGGAGTTATAGCTATGCTTCTGTGTTCGGGGTCGTCTAACTTTGCAGTGCCTCTTGGTATTTCTTGGTGCTCTATCACATTGTGAGATTGTTCTTTATGCTGTGCATGTGGTGTCAAATTGATGAAGATGTTTTCTTCATTTGTATGCAAATATGGTGATTTCCTGTGTGCTCTGAGTGGACCTGCTATAAACAGTTTAGGAATGTAGACGAGGAAATCAGGACTGTGCAAGGGCACTTTAATTTAAGCCGGAACGTGTATGTTTCTGCTTTTTTTCCTTGTGAAAAAAGAGTCTCACTGGGTGCCGTCGGGCGGGGCACATGACACCGCAGTCACACCGTCACGCCTGGAGCTTATTTTACTGTCTCCTTTTAAACAGACAGTGTTTTACCTTTTGACTGATGCCTCCAAATTAAAATGCAGGTGTAGATCACAGTGGAAAAAGCAAAGCCACCGGCAGCAATGTTGGACTGAGGAGGCAGACAGTCTCAGTCTAAGAGGAAGAGCACATGCGATGGCTCGGCTGGATGGCAGCTGCCACTGGAAGGTAAGCCGAGGCAGAGTTTAGTTATGGAATAGAATGGGGTGATTTATCTCAATAATGACTCCTTTTTGTGTGACAAGGCAATTTCACTGCCCGAAGGCGTTGTTTTCTCTCCCTCTCCCCTCCTCCTCTGCCTGAAGGTTGTTTTCAAAGGGAATGGTTGAGATCAGACTGGGGACAAGGTAGGAGGCTTTAGTAAACACACAAGCAATCCTTAAGTTTGGCTGTGTCAGCTGGAGAGGTGACAATAAAGAGAGGGGATGAAGGATAGCTGCTGGAGAGACTCTGATTTCCAGTTCATCTTCCCTTTCTTCTGTGAAGAGGTTACTGTCGAGGGTTGAGCTTCCAAATACTCAGCCTTTTGATTTTCAGGCTTGGCTTTGATCCTGTCATACAAATCGACCATGTGGCGACCTATCTGTATTTCCAAGTACCCACATCAAAAAGCCTGCAATCAGACCAACAGTGCGTTCATTCTCTTCATGGTGTCCATAAAACTTCCGTTGACTTTAATCTTACATTACAAGCAGGCTCTGAGTGTAGCCGCAGGGTGTTTTAGCCGCAGTACAGAGGGCTGCATTCAGAACTGCTTGGAGCAGGTGAATATTGGAGCGTTTTAATGTACGACCTCTTGGATTTGTCTCAATTCTCCAGATCTTATTATAAAACCATTGAAAGAGGGTGGACACAGTGACACATATGGCTAGTAGAGTCAGTGAACAGTGAAATGTGATGATGAATATTTATTATAGTGACAAATCCGTCCTTAATCTCAAAGCCACACGTCATTTTAAAACTACTCTTTCCAAAGTATTTACCATCTAATACAGGTGTAGCTGCTGTTGGGTATGAAATGTTTTTGATTTTAACCAAATAGGAAACAACATGTGACATTAAAGAAAGAAATGCTTCCAGACAAGCTCTCAGAAGAGCAAACGGGCCGTTGGTATTCTGGGACGTCAACTATAACTGTCCAAACAGTCCTCATGTTCTCCACCCACACTGAACTCAGGTGGAAGTTCTGTGATGCTGAAGGTGATCTCAATACTGGACCGACTGATATGAATGACAGTATGAATACTTTCACTGATCCTGGTTCAACTACATCTAATGTCAGTTTGAATTTCATTGACTGGACATTTCCTGTTATTGCAGATGTTCACGTTGTTGTTTCCCATTCCAGAAGGATTCACATGCATGTGTGGATTAGAATTATTGTTTGATTTATTATAAATGTTCATTTGTGTATTTATCATTTTGTTTGTTGATGAGGAGATGTTTACAGTCTAAGAGACAAAGTGGAGAAACAATTCAAGAGGAATGTCTTAAAATGAAAAGTTTCCAAGACCTTGGAATCTTGCTCATCACTCTCAGTAATAGTAATAAAATAAGATATGAGTTATGGAACATAAAAAAAAAACACCTCTGTGGACAGGATTGAAGAGTGAATGCTAATATTTGATGGTCACAGTGTTCAGGCTGAAACTGAAACTGCATCAAAATCAGACCTAACATTCCATTTTAAGATGCTACAATTGATCAAGGATGACAGATTTACAGGAGGAAACGTCTGGTAGAAAAGAGCAGTTTTTTATGCACCGTGTGCACATGTAAAACAGTAATTGAAGTTTCCCGATCAGGTGAACTAAACAGTGGAAGGAAGGGATGTTATGCAGGACCTCTGATGGCAGCGAGGTATAAATACATTGAGCATGTTATGATCTACTAAGCCTGCCCCTCCACGTCCTCTAAAAAGCATCAGGCAATATTCTACTAAGTGTAACGAGGGCTCTTAAAGTGCAGCCTGATCATTTCTTCATGTCCGGACAGATGATCTCATGTTACGACTGTCACTGAACTGTTCGTCCTGCCCGAGGACACAAATGTTAGGAAGAAATTAAAAACATTACCAAAGACTACAGAAACTGGAATGATCCCAAAAGACATTTCTAGGTTGGTAAATGAATTCGTACTAATGCCTTTATATATCCATTGACCTGCGTTGTGTAATTGTACTTTGTGTGTTCACTAATTAGCTGAGTTGGGATCAGGAGGCGTTGGATGTCAAACTGAGCTGATTGGTGAAAATGGGCTCAGCCGACAACACTGTCGTGTTACTGGCGCTCCCTGAAGAACTCTGGATCTTTTCACTCGAGACTGAACCATACTGACGCCGATAAAACCTACAGAACAGGACGAGCTGTGTGTGGGTCTGCACTCATCAGCCGTAACGTTAGGCACAACTCCCAGGGGGTTGATGAGAATAGATGTGATATATGGACATGAAAATAGTGCCCAGTTCACTCGTGACTATCAGGAAGTGTGCATCAAATTGCAAACTCCATAATTCTGTGAAAAAAAGTCCTTCATATCCAAAAAAGATTCTGTTTCTAAAATGCAAACATCAGTTTCTGTATGTGAGGCTCAGAAGAACAGAATTACCAATTAAGATTCCCAGATATGGAAACTGTGTTACTTGGCCTATTTTATTTCCCTGAGGAATTAAATGAAGAGAAATTGAATAGCTCACTCATGAAGTTTGTAAAATCTGAGGTTTTGTTTTGTCAGCATTTCCATGGAGGGTGTAGTGAACGTTTTCAACGGCCCACTGACACTTTGCAAAACATGTTTGTATGTGCTTTCTGAAGTGTTCCACAGTTTCAGCACAAAACTTTAAAATACATCCAGATTGATTCTGGCTGATGATGTAGACCCATCCATCCATCCATCTAAAGCTTTACACACACACACACACTCACGGTTGGTGTCCAAACTGTTTACTAATATCTACTTAGAATCTGCATTAAAACATGAAAGTAAAACAAGTTGTGATTCACAAAGATCCAGTATCTTTACCAGAACTACCAGCTGTGATTGAGGCCGATCGTCCTTCAGAATGTCGCTTTACTGAGGCGAAGCAAAGGCAGAGTGGTCGTGTGTGTGTGCGTGCAGTCAGTGAAACAAAATTCAAGTCATGACATTAATAATATTTTCTGAACAAAAGTTGAGGATGTATAATGTGAACAAAAATGCAGCCATTGGTTGTTGTCATTGTTGTTCTGATCCAGACATTTAATAAATACCTCGATACCTTAATTATTGCGCCTATGAAACAGAACTGAGCCGCTCAATGTCCCGGGATTCATTCAGAAGAAAAGCTGCATTCACTTTTAAAAATAGTCTCGTTATGAGAGCATGAGTGCTTCACAAACTGTTTCATGCTTTTTGTCTTTGATCAAACTCACAACTGAAATGCAACCGTCAGAAAAGCAGCATGAGGGAGGAGAAAACATCACACGGCTGTGGTGGAGCCTCCTACAACCACCATCACACAGCCACACACAGCTCGGGATCCAGATTCACATTCATCACATTGACTTGATATTGACCTGTAATGGGAACTAGAATACCTTATCCCCAATGAATGAAACTTTTCAGACTGCCTCAAATACAACAGCAACCTCAGCATTAGTTTGCTGTGCCTCTTATAAATCTCGTCCATTTTAGCAAGGAAGTTGCGTAGTGTGAAATGAATAAAGTCGCAACCTTTCCCTTGATTTAAAATCAGTTGGGGCATTAAAACCCGAACTGAGGCGTACCAGGAGGGATTGGGATGCACAATTTCTGAGATTGGTAGCAACAAAACAATGATAAATCCTTGATTGAGCCCTTGCTGCCCTTCAATAGCGGATTCTCTTGTGGTGTTACATTTGAATTTGAGGTCATTGAGAGAAGTTATGGAGGCTGTAAAATTATTTTCTTGGGCCTTGATGCTCATTAAACGGACTCGGTCCACACAGCCTGATAAGAACAGGAGTTGGGGCAGATAATTGGAATTAAAAGCCCACTGAGTGTCGTTCCGGGGGAGTAATAAACGCTGGTACACTGCAGTCCAGGCACATGCACACCAAATGTTGGACACAGTATCGTCAATAAACTACAGCATTTAGAAAGAAAAGAGAGCAGGTGAAAATCCAGCTCATTACTTACTTTTTTAATAAAGTCATCTCCTGGGTCAGTCAGGACTATCTGTCATGACAACGAATACAAACCCCATCATTCACTACATTCCTTCATCCTGTTCCGTCTTGATGCAATAGAATCACAATGTGACACCACACTTGTACGATTCATCTGCTGTTCCTCTGCTGTTCCTCTGCTGTTCATCTCCTGAAGGCAGCTGGCTGACACATTGTTGATGGTGTTTATGTCTCATTCTGTCTCATTTATCTAAAAGCAATGATTTGCTCTAAAACTTACCCAGAAGTGGAGGATATTTGCGATAAATGTAAGGGCTCCCCATGTCATCTTGGCCATATGATTTTTTTTATCTGTCCTTATTTATAAGATTTATGGTCCAGTTATTTTAAAACAATTTCTTTGACTCTTAAAGTGAAGGTGCAACCGTCTCCATTCATTGCCATATTTGGGATTCCTGATTCCTCATTGGCTTTAAATTCAGCACAAAGAGATATGGTGGCCTTTACGTCCTTAATAGCAAGGCACACATTATTGTTACATTGGAAGTCCACCACTTATCCCTCAATTTCCCTGTGGCTTAAGGACATTATATTTTTTCTAAAACTTGATAAAATTAAATATACAATTAGAGGATTTACAGAAAGGTTTTACCAAAGATGGCAATGTTTTTCATCTTATTTTTCAGATCTCAAAATGCTGCCCAACTAAATGTGCCTGTGTAAATATGTATAATATACATTTGTTGTTGTACTTGTACTGAATTTAGTGAGCTGAGGAGGGAGGGTATTTTGCTTATTTTTTTTTATTTTTACTTGTTTATTTTTTTCTTTTTTTGTTCCTTGGGTAGAAAAAAAAACACAATAAAACAAAAACGTGTGCATTTTTGGAAGTATACTTTAATGCATTGTTAGATTGGAACTACAGAGTTAAATGTGTGCTTTAAGAAGATGTATCATGTAATATAACTCCACACCAAAAGGAATGTGTACTTCACTAGAAAAATCTTGATTTGATTTGATTTGAAGTTTTTATTTCGAACATGTAAAAAAATGAAAACACGCACAAAAACAAAAAACAGAACATCTAATTACAAAAACGATATAAAAGAATCAACACCAAATGTGCCCATGTTTATCACATGCACGAAAAGGAGTCGGAAGAAGACGTACTTATTTAATCCTACCGCTTCACATCATTGCTGTTTTCTTAATTTACAACAATATATCTCCATCACTTTCAATACATTAAATCCTCCAATATACAATACTATCAACAGTTAACACACACCTATCACTCAAACAATACTACTGTATAAACAAACAGTCCTCATGTCATCAACAAACAGTGTACCTCGCCAGGATCAACTCTTTACATCTCTTTTTGAATTGGCACACATTTGACAATCGTTTAGTCTCCACACAGTTTATTCCATGATTTTATGAAAGTTTTTGACACAAAAACCTTTCAGGGTGGTGCGGACTTTATGAGTTTTAAACTGTAACTCTCCTCTTAAATCATAAGTTTTCTCTGTTACAGAACAGTTTTTGAATATTACCTGGTAATAAAGTTTTCTTTGCTTTATGAATTAATTGAACAGTTTTAAACTATGATGATACATAATTTTTAAAATTTTTGATTGTGAAAAAAGGGGATTAGTATGCTCCCTAGTACCAACATTGTGTACAATTCTTATTGCTCTTTTTTGCAGTATGACAAGTCTTTTCAGGGAACTTGCATAAGTATTTCCCCGTACTTCCACACAGTAAGTTAGATAAGGTAGTATCAGTGAGTTGTACAGAATATAACGAGATTTCTTGTCTAGCAAGTACTTAGCTTTGGCCAGGATTTTGTCATCAATCAGTACTCCTAACAAATTGTTTTGATATAGCTACACCCTCTATCTGTACTTTAGCCTGATTATTAATTATATATTTTCCAAAAATCATAATTTTTGTTTTACATAGATTTAATGCTAACTTATTTTTATCACACAATAATTACATTGTTTTCAGCTCTGAGGTGACTAATTCCAAAAGTTGCTGGGAATTCTCACCAGTTCCTAAAATACTTGTGTCATCAGCAAATAATACAAATTTCACATTTTCAGAGACTTTACAGATGTGGTTGATGTTCAGTATAAACAGTTTAGGTCCTAACACTGATCCCTGGGGGACCCCACACACTATATCCTACTGTTCAGAGTAACAGTTTCCCATTTTAACAAACTGTTTCCTGTTCTCCAAACAGCTTCTCACCTAATTCAATACAACTCCTCTGACTCCATACTTCTCCCGTTTATCAATTAATATGTCATGATTCATGGTATCAAATGCTTTTTTCGAATCAATGAAAACTTCAGCTGTGAGTTTTTTTATTGTCTTTAGAAATTGTAATCTCCTCAATGACTTGGGTTAGAGCTGGTGTTGTCGACCAGTTGGTTCTAAACCCAGATTGACTTTCTGAGAGTAACTTGTATATTTCTATGAATTTCTCTAATCTAGTACTCAAGATTATCTCAAGGATTTTAGAGAATTGAGGGAGAAGAGAAACAGGTCTGTAGTTTGTAAAGTGGCGTGTGTTCTTGTACAGTGGTATGACCTTGGCTGTTTTCATTTGATTTGAAAATTACCCTGTTTGAAATGATCAATTAAAAATGTAGGTTAGTGGTTTGGAAATGCCCACAATGACTTCCTAACGACCAACATGTCAATGTCGTCATAGTCAGTGGATGTTTTGTTTTTACAATTATTAACAGTTTCTATTATCTATTTTTCGTCAGTGGCATGGAGAAACATGGAATTTTGTGTTTTATCTACTAATATCTCAACACCTTTTGTGGGAGCAGGAATTCTTTCTGCCATAATGGCCCCAAGCAAGATTTTTTATTTTCTTCTATTGTCCAATCAAGGCTACTCTGTGTGACTTCACACCATATTTATTGTGTATCTGCTTTATTATGTGTTAAGGAATGACCTTGGTAGTGTTTTGGTTGTAACCTGTGGTTATATTCTGCTCTGTTTAAGCAGTTTGATGATCCTCCTCTGACCTCTGCAAGCATCAAATTGTCTTGGTCAGTGATCTGCTGCTCACTTAATATCAACAAAACGACTTTATTCATACAGGACCTTTTACACAAGAAAAAGAAAGTATCATGAAGGCCTTTACAAACAAAGAGACCTACAATTATAAACCACTAAATAAACAGTATATATACTTTATAATGAGGAAACACAAGAGGTAACATCAGTCTACATTAAAAGGTGGCGCCCTGAGTTCCTAAGGTAAATATTGTTTGTGTCCACAGCATTGACGACTGGTTTGTTCTAACTTTTGGTTTGACTGAAATATGTCCAGATGAGCTGTGAGCTCTCACGGGCTCAGATGATCAAATCTGAGGTTTTCTCCCCGCACCTGTAGTACAACAACTAAAATCTAAGTTTTAGCTCTAGAAGGTTTTTTGACATCCAAGACTTTTTGTCGATCCATCTTTTATACCGCACGGTCCAATTCAGGGTGCCGGAGCCAATCCCAGCTAACAATGGGTGATGACAGGTACCTGGACAGGTGAGGACAGGTACACCTGGACAGGCGAGGACAGGACAGGTGAGGAGTCCATTACTTTGAAAGAGATACATGGTTTTTGTACTGTAAGAGGAAACCCATGGATATATAGAAGATGCAAACTGAATACAGAAGGGTACGGCCAGTATTTGAACCAATGACCTTCTGGTTGTGAGGTGAGAGTGATCCACTGTGCAGACACAAGGCTTAATATGAAAAATAAAATGAAAGAAGATATGAATCTCTCCTGGGCCTGAGGAGACAATCCAGGAGGAACACCACAGTCCATGCTATAAAGACTGCACAGATTAGGGTTGGGGTTAGGATATGGTAGGTTTAGATTAGGGGTAGGGTTAGGTGGGGGTGAGGGTAGATTTAGGAATATGGTGGGATTAGGAGAGGTTTATGGTATTATTAGAGTTTGCATATGATTATGGTTAGGTGAGCATTTTGGTAGGATTCAGGTGAAGTGAGGACTGAGTTAGGATAAGGATTAGGTGAGGTTCAGGGTTAGGGCAAGATTGGGATTAGGATTAGGTTATGGTCAGGTTTAATTTGGAGTTCGGGTTAGAGTTACCCTATCTCTATTTGATGGTAACCAGGTCTCTACTAATCATGTCCTGAGACTTCCACATCCTTTCTCTTCAGAGTAAATTTTAGAATAATTTGATTGTTATACATTTTCTTAAAGGAATGAGCCACATTGCACAATAAATTGCCTTATCAAAAGTACTAATTTCCTAATGATGCATTTGTAAATGTATTGTTAGTTAATGTTCCATTTTCTTTCAATTTGAATGCTTCTGTATTTTTTCACTGTGACTGTGACTTTGTCTTGACTTTCTTTATTTTGACTGTCATTTTTTGAAGTGTTTACCGCTAAACCATCTCCAACATCACAGGAGGATGGTCCAAATTGTCCAGTCAGGAGCCACTTTATTTGTAGAATAAAACACTGAAACTTCCTGCTGCTCACAAAGATTGATATAAAAGAGGACACAGTAGCGCTCAGTCCTCTTCAGCACACAGATAATGGCATGATGATGAGCATGTCAAGCCCAATTTAACTAAATATTAATCAAATTTTCACTATTTCAATGTATTAATGAGTTTAGCCGTCATCCTTCTCATAAATTTCTGTTATAAGGAGGGGAGGGACACAATTAGTCCTCCTTGGTTTAAAGTATCATCTCTCTTGTGGTTTGGCTGTGAAGTATGCTGCATAAAATATACACTGTTAATCTGCCTGACGGCCTGCCTGCCTGTCTGTCTATCTGTCTGTCTGTCTGTCTGTCTGTCTGTCTGTCGAGTGATTGAACTCAATCATACTCATTGTGTGCTGTGAGGAGGTTTGAACAGAATCCGAGTTTGTACATTAATGAATCAGTGGTATTAAACACTCCATTCAAAGGTCATCAGGGGGTATTTGTTTGTGAGATACAGAGACTGAGGGTTCAAGTTAGAGTCCAGTTGGTGAAGTTCTCTGGTGACAGTAGAATTGTGTGATCAGACAGACGAAGGAGATGCAACAGTTGTGACATAATTTAAATCAAAGGAGAGTTTCTAATGTCAGATTTTCCAGAGAAGCAAAAAAACAAAACAAACTCTCTCTGTCTAAATTAAATCAATCAATTAGATAGATAGATAGATGGATGGATGGATGGATGGATCGATAGAAGACATTTTTTTTTATATTTTCTTAATTTTGACTACATATGTAAAGTCAAATAAAAGTGTCAAATAAGCCATTTCAGAAGAAATACATAAAACACACACACACACACACACACACACACACACACACACACACACACACACACACACACACACACACACACACACACACACACACACACACACACACACACACACACACACACAAAGCAAGAAAAGGACATTGAAGACAGTGTGACTGTTGCATTGGGCTGCTGTGTGATGGGCTGATCAGAGATGTGGTGGAGCCACGATGGATGAGTGTCGATGATCTCAGTCCACTCTCCGCTGAGGAACACATGTGAGGCTTCAATTCGCAGACTCCACTGCTAATCTTCAGGTGTGGAATGATTTTCTACTTCCTGAGAAGCTGCTGGGATCATTTCCTCTCAACATGGCGAGAAGCGTAAACCACAGCTTTTCTACTCTGGAGGTAACTACAGAATTTTCAGGATTTCTGCAGCATTCCTTCCTGGCTTTGGCTGTGGCAACAGTCCGGCTTTTAGCCTGGTGGATGTATTTTAATTCTTTATATTGTTATATGTAATAGTCATCTGCTCCTCCATTATGTCAGCTGCTCTGCAGGGCTTGTGATTGGCCAGACGATGAAAACTCTGCCCATTTCACGTGAAAAGCGCACTGATCCTGGAGGGAAAACTCTGGGTTGGAATATCGAGTTGATAACCTGCTTCATAGTAACGCCGCTCAGGATTATAACTGTCTGGGTAACTTAACTAGGTAACAGCCAGCTATCCAGGTATGTTTAGCGCAGGTTGTAGTATAGACCAGCGACCCTCAACTGGCGGGCTTGTTCTGGGTGGGTCGCGGACCACTGGTCAAAAATAAATAATTCGATAGCATCTCGTGTTGAACTTATCTTTTGTTTTGAAAATTTTTTTTATTTTGGCAGGCAGGCATTAGAGACGTGCAGTAGTACCATCTCTGACACATGCCGGTGAAAAGTTTTTCACAGTAACTGTTAGGTATTAGTGAAGGTTTTCTTATAACCATATATATTATCCTACGTCCGTGGAGAGGTCAATTTATTTAGTTTGTTATATATATATATATAAAGTAATATTTTAATAATAATAGTAAATTAATCTCTATATCCCCTTGTTTGTTTTCTTGAGGGATTATCTCAGTATTTGTTATTTATTACTTTTTGTAGGATTCGTTAAAGCCCGCCTCTCCGCCTATAAATAGGCGATGTCTAAAGCGTTCGGGGCTGCCCTCTCTCGATGAATCCCGTACTGACACGCAGCCCGGCGGCTTCTCTACTTCGACCTCTCCCATTCGTACCCGCAGTCAGGCGGCTTCCTTCTCCAGCTCTTCCGCCTTCGTTGTATGTTTGGGGTTAGCACAGATCCTTTTTCCCTGGTGGGATCGGTGGTCCTGTTTTCGTTTTTTGTTTGTCCTGCAACAGTAGGTTGGGGGTTTTGTTTGTTAGATTGGGTGTTGGTACCGGCTCCGACGGCCCTGTACAGCACCTGTTTGTTTGTTTGTGCCAGCCCACCAGGTACTTGTTCTTTTGGATATTTTGGTAGTTTAGGACACGGGGTGGTTTTGGGTTTTGTCGGGTTCTAGTTTGTACATAACCCGCTTGTTTTTCAGGTTCAACATTTTTTTTTAATTAAAAACCAACGAGTGAATTAAAAGAAAATTTAATAAAAATTGTAAAAATCCAACTGTTTCCCAGTGTCCTTCCAGATATGTTCCGTCCCTCCTCGGGGTGTAACAGTAACCATCATTTGATTGAGGCTCATTTTAAGTTTTTGTTGATGTCCGGATATCAAGACGTCGAAGTGCAACTATGACCTGGAGAATTCAAAATGTGGATTTTCCTACATTGAGGACAGAAAAGTAGAGGAAACCCCAGTGTGTGGTCTGTAGTGAAGTACTTGAAACCATTGAAACTGAGGCGCCATTGAGAAAATGAGCATGATCTGAGAGTAGCGCCATCTCCTGTCACCACAGACTTTGAAACAATTCAATTCAACTTTATTCATATAACTACGGTGGCCCAGAAGGGCCAACAACACAACACACCAACAAAAGCCAGAACACAGCAACAAAAGTCGCAACACAACAACAAAGAGTCGTAACACAACAACATAAGCCACAACACAACAACAAAGAGTCGCAACAGAACAAAAGTTCTTAAAAGCTCTCTGACTGCTGCGTCCTTCCGTTGTGGCATTTTGTTGTTGTGTTGTGGCTCTTTGTTGTTGTGTTGCAGCTCTTTGTTGTTGTGTTGTGGCTCTTTGTTGATGTGTTGAGGCTTTTGTTGTTGTGTTGCAGCTCTTTGTTGTTGTGTTGAGGCTTTTGTTGTTGTGTTGCAACTCTGTTGTTGTGTTGCAGCTTTTGTTGTGTTGCAGCTTTTGTTGTTGTGTTGCGGCTTTTGTAGTTGTGTTGCAGCTCTTTGTTGTTGTGTTGTGGCATTTGGTTTTTGTATTGTGGCTCTTTGTTGTTGTGTTGCGACTCTTGTTGTGTTGCAGCTTTTGTTGTGTTGCAGCTTTTGTTGTTGTGTCGCGACTGTTGTTGTGTTGTGGTTTTTGTTGGTGTGTTGTGTTGTGTTGTATATATATAAGATGATGTTTGTTTTCAACATATATTTTTGAAAAATACATTTGTTGGTTGAATTCTGAAAAATTGGGTTGCAGCTTAATTACGTGTGAAAATGTGGGTCCCAGAGTGAGACCTGTTAGAAACCCCTGCAATAGACCTCTGATGTTAAACCCATAATATAAGTGTGTGTGGCATGTATGTGTGTGTGTGTGTGTCTTTAAATAAACTTCAGTTCTTTAAATTGTAGAATATTTGCTGCTGGGCTACATGAGATGAAAATGGAAATTAAAAGAAAAAAATAAAATTTAATAGAAAATAAAATAATTGTTACTGTTGAGAATAATTTTAACTTAAAATTGAAACTGTAATGAAGGAGGCTGAGAGACTCAAGAACATGAAATAAAACATATATTGAGATTAATTGTCTGTAATAGAAAATCATTTTACCAAATGATTCCCTCAAACACAATTTAAAAAAGGAATCTGACTAATTAATATTCTACTTTACTTGAAATCAGCTGTTTGTGTTTGATGTCCTCCTGATTCTTTATCAAATATCATTATTAACTTAAAAAGAGAAAGTTCTGTGTTTTAATATTGGTTTTTTTAAAACAACACAATTAATTGAAATCATGAGTGGCCACTAGCTTATGGTGTTGGTGATGATGTGTTCATTCTTTCTTCGGTTTATGTTGTACGTGTTATAAAGAACCGGTTTGAAAGTGAAGACGTTTAGAAATATTTTTCAGACCTTTCTGAATTGTGGAAAATCACAGTTTAAGTTTACATGGTGTATTTTATTACATACCAGAGTAACTAAATAGTTTTACAACAAAATTAAGAACTTTAGATCCTTGTTGACCTGGAAGAATTAAAGTTCTATACTTCTTAGTGTGTCTGACGGAGTTGACACAAATCAAGTTTGAGAGAGAAACATGTCTTCAATTAAAAAAAATTAAATAATAATAATAAAATGTTCTTTTAAATGATTAAATAGCTAAGATTGTTCTTTACAGAAACATATAACTCTAAATAATATTGAGTGAAAAAAGATTTATAAAACCTGTTTCGTCCGAACTCTGAAGAATCAGTGACAGTTGAAGATGTTTGTGTTAGAAATATTTGGATTGATCAATTTCCTGGTCAAAAACAAGACACTCATGATGACCACTGATAATCTCTGAGATCTCCACAAGATGGAAATGTGAAACTGAGGTGAAGAAAATACAATTAAATGTTTAAAAAATAGGTTCTGTTTTGTTTTTGTTTCTTTGTCAATATATGCGGAGATGATGGATGGGGGGGGGGGGGGTTCAAATCAAGAGCATTTTTTATGGGGGTGTCCATATTCTGCTGTGGGTCCATATATGATACTACCCCAGCACTCCAGGGATCACACCCTGATAGACAGAATCGTCAGAACAAGAGAGAATCTGGCCTTCGATGCTGAGCAATGAGAAACTGTCCCTGGAGTCCTCTTCAGCGGGGATCCACACATCCTCTGAGCACCTTCATTGGTCTGCAGCTCTTCCCCTCTGCCAGATCAACCTCAACATCATCCAGAGGTGACGAAGGAATCGTGGGCAGCTCTTGTACAAGATGTATGGAACGCCGCTGTTTGGCTTTCTTCACCATCTCCTGAACCTCTGTCCAGCTGGGCTCTCTCACCGCAGCAGAGTGCACTGCTGGAGGTTCTGGACTTTTGGTGGCCCTCTGTGGCCCAAGCTCCTCTGTGGCTCGCTCATGGCGTTATACAGGAAGGCCTCCTCAATTGAGCACATGAGGTTTCCCTACGCTTGTCCCCCCATAGCTTCTCAAGCCCCGTCCACACGAGCCAAAGTGATCTTTTTTCTCTCTGTCGTTCTCCAAAACGTTCTATCGACACGGGAAACATCTGCGTCACCACGACACCATGGGAACTATTCAAAATGATGTAGTACATACGCCAGGCTTACAGGTGGCACTGTGACACTGTGACACTGCCACAGAAAAGCACCAAAAAAGGAGGAGAAGATGAGGAGCATGCAAAAAATTCGGGAAATCGACAAATCTGACATTGTTCCTTATTAAAGCAAATAACATGAGTAGCTTCTGCAGCTCAGTCTGGGGCAGGTCGTCCTCCATCGTTGTTGTTAAGTGACGTTGTAGAGAGGGTCGCGGCGTTATCACATTAAGATGTGGGGCGATGACATCATCGTCTTCAGCTAATGTGCGTCTTGTCCGTCCACAAGACGCACATTAAATAAATAAATAATAATAGCAGCATAAAAGTCAGTGTCTGGAGTCTCCAGACTGCAGGTTCCTCTTCCTCCATGCTTCTGTGCGTTTCAGCGGCGTTTTAAAATTTCCCCACTCTGGGACCTTTTTAAAAAAAAAATCTAAATTATTTACTATTTATTTACCATTCTGTCCCTCCCCCGTCCTCCACTACTTATTCGCTGTGACTGCGTCTCTCTTTTTTCTCAATGTAATTACAATTTAACTGTCCAACGCTGGAAACCTTAATCATAATGTCACATCTTTGACATAATGCAGGTTGTCTTGTATAATCCTGAGAGATTAAAGTCCTGCTGCATGGAAAGCTGTCAGGACGATGTCAACTGCTGTGGTCCAGGCAGGGACACGCCATGAACGGATACGTTTTTTAGGACTTTATTTGTTTTGAGCCAGGTTGCCATGTCCTTGTCATTTCACTCGGGACATTCATTACTTCTGACTGCTTTGGCCATTTGATTGTAGATGAAAGTGGCTGTGAAGATATTCAGTGACACATCTGAAGTGATCAGACATCATAAACATTAAGACATCCACTCTGCGTGAGCTCTGTTTTTGCCCTCCACCACCTCCTGAGCTGAAAATACTCCCCTGTTATCATCAGCTCATCTCTGACAGCGTGTGACAGTCGTCGGCTGCAGTTACGAGTGCACTCTGACTTTAAAGAGCTTCTTCACTCAGAGCGTCTACTTTAGGCCCAAATCTGCAGGCTTTGACAAATCCATTACTCGTATTAATTAGACGTGTTTCCAGGAAAGAGAGACAGCTGGATGCTTCCATCCCTTTAAGCTACAGTAAAGAACATCATGATGTGACATCTTCGGTGCGTCTACAGGTCCAGAAACGCCTGTAAGACTCTGCTACCTGTGGCTCTTTATCTCCTCTGTCTCGGCTCACTCAATCACATGTAATCAGACCAACGACCTTTAGGCTGCAGGTTGACACCTTCATGAGGAGCGATGCGTCGGTTCACTTCCTTCCACTGCAGGTGATAAACGCTGTCCTCACCAGCAATAAATCCAAACAAAGAAGTTTCAGATGAAAACAAAGAGATTAATTGGATCTACTCGCTGTCATTCATTTTCACTGCATTCAATGCTAGTTTTGTTCTGTTTTTTTAGAGACTTGGAATTTTTTCTTTTTTTTTTTATGAATTGTGGAATAAGTGGACAAAATGAAACTGCTCATATAGATGAAACATAAGAAAGGCCAAAACATGTAAAAGTACTAAAGCTGCTAAAAGAGTTTAGATGGATGAAACAGGAAAGCTAAAATGCTAAATGCTAATGTAGCTGAACACACAATGACTGAAATGCCTACAGCAGTTAAAAGGGAGAATAAATAACACAGAAAAACTCATCTTAACTGTAGCACCTACATGTTATTAAAACAACAATAAATATAGTAAAACTTCACTGATGGTCTCTCAGACGTCTATTAACTGGTGAGGAAATCTCTCTCAAAGACTTAAATCCAACTAGTTTACCACAAACTCATTGCACCGGTTCTGTTCTGCTTTCCAACAATCAGCTTTTTTTTTTACTTTATTTCTCCCATCTATTCTTTTATATACAGGTTACTGCTGTGTGGTGGCTCATCAGTCTAACATGAGCAGTTCTGTCTGGCTGGTTTTAGCTTAATCTTCAGCATAATCTGGTTATTATCAGGACACCACATATCTCAAACACACTTCAGAGGGAATTGAGAACTGTGTGGAGTAATGTGAACTAAAAAAAAAAAAGAAGATTGTTTTTATTCCTCTACGATCTCGACAACTGTGATTCAATAGAATTATTGAAACAACCGTAATCCAGAATAATGTGGTTGAATAAAACTGTAAAGGACTGAACAATGAAAATACTTTGCATCATCACCAACAGATATTAAACACACACACACACGCACACAAACACACACACATACACACACACACATACACACACACAGGTTAGCCTTGCCTGTTTGTGATAAATGCAGCGTTGTGTCCCGGCTCGGGGCTTATTTCTGCTCGGCTGCCTGCTCAGACTAAGCTAAGCCTTGTGTTGCTGATAATGACAGCTGTGAAAGGAGTGGGGGACTGAATGGAAACCAGTGGGGGTGGCGAGTAGCTGTGGATCCAGTCACTCTGCCCTGCCAGGCCTGTATTTACCATCTTCTGTGTCCTGCAGTGTCACACAGGGGTGCACACTGCTCTGCCTCACTTCTGCTCTGTTTATCAGTGTGTAAGGGCTTATTTTTCTCTTTGAATGAGTGCTGTCTGTATTCAAAAGCACCATTTGACGTGCTTGAAAAATCTTTCACTACATGGCATTTTAGTATGTTGTACAATTGCTGGAAAAAGCACATGTTTTCATTGTGATGCGCTGTTTTGAAGTAGAAACCACCAGGAAAGGTTCGAACAATCACCTTTTATTACAACTTTTTGGAGTCTTGAATTTGGACAATGTCAATGTGAACTGCGGCTGCTTGCATACAACTGCAGTTATTTCAGGTATGGTCTGAGCCAAACGTCTTTCACCTATACAACCAGTAGAGTTTGTCCTTTAACAATAAAATGTTGATTAATGAAGATGCACTTCTCTCTTAATGTTTCATATGTAGTTTTACCATCAGTCTTCTTTACTAAGTGTGTAGTTCATGGTTATACGATGGTATCCCACTGACGGTGTGAAGGCAGGTTCACCTGGTCAGGTGAGTTTCCCTCACAGGACACACACATTGTCAGGAACCGAGGTGAACCCATTTACAGACTCAGACTCAGGCCCTGTTTTCACGACAACGTTTCACGTGACAACACCTAATCCATTAAAAAAGAAAGGAGTGCCTTTACACTGCAGCAGCGGACACAGAGACAACGATGTAGTTAGTATGCCGGGCCACTGGAGGGCGCTGCTGCTTGATTTTGTTATGAAACCACACAGACATGTGCAGAGAACAATACACTATAAACGTGAAGAAAATGGAGAGAACCCGACATCCGTATGGACTGATGATGCATCGGATGCTATCAGGGTGAGTCTCAACTATTAAACTACTGATCTGGACGATAAAACTAGAATATGGACCGAGGGTTGTACCACTACGGGTCGTACCACTACGGGTCGTACCACTACGTGGCCGCCATATTTGTTTACAACTGGATGAGCAGGAGGGAGGGGGAGAGATATGCACGCGCAGTAACAGGCTCTGTAGCCTCCATCAGTCTCTGCAGGAGGGATTATGCACCATGAAAGAATCTTTCCACCTTGGGAGCCGATATAAAAACTTTGCGCATACAATGCATCCGTAAACTGGTGCCGTGTAAAAGGACCCGACAAAAGTGAAGAAAGTTTTGCAGATACACTTTTATTCGTTGTCGTGTAAACGGGGCCTCGGATAAAACGTTCACAGAGTTTATTAGAAAGCCAGGCGTACAAAACCAGATGGGCGATCCAGAAGTAGTAGTCATAAATCAGGCAGGAGTCCAAAAACACAGACAGGTAAACACAAGGAAAAGGCTGGAGTCACAAGATCAGCTGCAAATGACGATTGAGCACTGAGACAAGGGGAAAAGAGTAAATACACAGGGGGAGCAAGGGCACAGGTGACACAAATCAAACAGTAATCAGACGCACACAAAGGGAGAATGAACAGGAAAGGGATCTCAACAAAGATGCAGACAAGATGGAGACTTCAAAATAAAACAAAATAAAGCTGGAAGAGACAAGCAGGAAAGAGACACAGACTTAACAGAGACACAAGAGGAACCCTTAAGGCCAATTCATACTCCACAAGAACAAGAAGAATGTTCGGCAGTGCGGGGTCCTGCCGAACAGAATTACGTCATTTCCTTGTTCCGGCTGTGCCAACCGTCCTGGCTGAACTATGTAGGAGCCACACTGCCGAAACTTCTGCACTGCCGTGTGCTGCGCATGCGTGTTCCAGTTTGCTAATAACTGTCAGTCATATTTTAATCATATTTAGCTTGTAACATCGCTACTGTACGAGCGCCGCGGCTCGTTAAAATGTCGGAGTGCAGGCTTACGTGATGCACCTGAATGCATCACGAACAGCTGTCAGCTCCTGTAGTTAAAACCGGACCTACATGGAGCTTGGATGTCAATGCCGAATTTTCTTCTTGTTCTTATGGGTTCAAAAAGGGAGTATGCAGAGGCCATACACACATTTACAGTCAGCAGTACGAAACACACGCACACACAGACACACACACACACACACACACAAACACTAGGAGAACATGCGAATGGTTCAACCTTCAACGAGGTGGGAGTGCTTTCCACTACAGATATCTCAGTAAGCTAACCCTAATTTGACCATTAATTGTAAAGCCTTAGTTTTTTAGCATTTTGTTTTTGGAGGGTTTGTTTTTGTTCTGACAGCCCGATGTTAAAGTAACAACTGTTTTTCTGTGGTACAGTAGCATGCTATGCACTGGTGTTGTACATTATGTTAATATATGTGACTTAAAATCCAGTACATGTGACATTGGTGCAGAGGTTAGCGCTCTCACCTCACAGCGAGAAGCTTTTATTGCTCCTGACATTATCAGTCACATTTACTTATTTTAGGTCACACTCACACATGTGTTATTACACCAATGGCAAGTTAGATGGAAAGAACCTAGTTTATGGTTTGGTGTTGTGCTAAAGGACACTTTGGTACCAGAAGATGATTATATAGGCTCTTAAACCTGCAACCTTCAGACTGGAGGACGAATTCTCCCTGATTACCACCGACCGTGTAACGTTTAATGTGCAGAGCTCCAGATAACAACCCTCCACGTGTCGTCAGCATCTTCAGCTGTCGCTGCTCAGACTTTCATCACCTGAACGCCACACGCTGCTGGAGGGTTAGCCACTGCACTGATAACCAAACAGGGAGACAGAAGCACGATATAGAGCACATTCAACGTTATTGTAATATCAACAGCTGCAGTACACATATTGCAAAACACTAAGATAACCGTGATAAACGAGTTTTCTAATGGACTGGAGATTCAGAAGAAAATCCCTGCAGTGGTTTCAACCTGAACATTTACAGTATAATGTATGCATGTGAGCTGCTATCAGGAATGAAAGGTAAAACATGTTAAATCTTCTCCTGCATGCTTGTGTGTAGCAGCCCTGTTAAACAGCTGGGAGGAAGATAATCTCAGGACACTGCAGCATGAATCCACTGTTTATCTTTACTGATACTTGAACCTTGAGCCCTGAGAAAAGGTTCCACAGGTTCCTTTTTTTCACACGAGTCATTGAATTAAATCCTGCCTTGAATGTTATTGGATCAGTTGCGTTGCTCAGAGGACCGAGGCAGCTCTGCTGGATGTTATTGGATCAGTTGCGTTGCTCATAGGACCGAGGCAGCTCTGCGGGATGTTGCTGTGTTACGGTGCTGTGTTGGAGGGCTGGACTCCGAGCGTGAGGACCAGCTCTGGTGATATCAGCATCGATGACGCAACCACATCAATGAGTTATGGCACCTTTTTCACTCCTCCATCATCATCTAATGACCTCAATTTTTGAACTCGTTGGAGAAATTAAGCAAACAAGTGAAGGGAGTGTAATCCAGCACAGTGATGGAGGGGGAGTGTGAATGTGCATGCATCCATGTGTGCATCTGCCTGCAGATGGAGGCAGTACGTGGCCACGTTTCAGAGGCTATGCGAGCCACAGTCACTGGGCTTCAAATCAAACAGAGTGAAGATTGTTTATGGACTGCCAAAAGTAATTAATCTCCACTCTCAATGAAAATTAATCGGATTAAACCTTCTCGTGGCCCAGTGAATCTGTTTCCGTGTAATGTGTGAGTCTCTCGCCGCTTGCCCCGCCTGCTTCTTACCCATAATGCTGCTCCTACAGGCCAGATTCAACGCTTTCACGCCAACAATGAGCAGCACAGTGACTCCGGAGTGTAATCACATTGTCCTGCTTGTCTGAATTCTTGTCTTTCACGGTAGGGAAATGAGCTTTGGCCACTTGACCAGTATCACATTCTGACCTTTGGTAGACAAGCTGAAGCTCTGAGAGAGAGATTTGTTGATTTAAGTGTCATCTGTGCTTTTCTGGCCGCAGGTCAAACACATGTTCATATCATGATTTGACCTTTTTCTGCAGCACTCACATTGGAAGTCTGCACCCACTGCATTTGCCCTCATGCCCCTGAAGTGTACGTTGACATCCTGAAGACGTGGAATCTAGTAATTGTACTCCCTGGGTGTGTTTAATGACACTAAACGTTCCAGCTCATACTCATACTGGAGAGTTTTTACTCAGGGTGTACTCAGAAGGCTCAGTGCCAGTCCCACATGTCTAACAACCAACAGCAAGTCACAGGTCTGCTTTTACAAGTGAAAGAGAGAAACAGAAACTCAGCAGACCCTGTTCAGTTATATAGTTATATATATTAGGGATGTATCGGTATCGGGTATCAGGTCAGATACTGCAGAGTACTCATATTCATGCTCGGTAAAAGATCCGCCATACAAGCCGGCAAGTACTACGTGACATCATCCAGCAGCAACGATACACACTCACTCACTCACACACACACACACACACACACACACACACACACACACACACACACACACACACACACACACACACACACAGACTCTTGTTTCTTGTTACTTGTTTTCTACCATCATTCGTTCAACTATCAAAATCATGTTTTTCTTTTGTTGTTGCTTCTTTGTTAATTCATGTTCCTGCTTGAAAATCATTATCTCTCTCTCTTTGAGCGATCCCCCCCGGTCGTATACGTCAGCCATGCCAACTTCTAATAAAGGCAGCAACAGGATAAGACTCTTAGTCTCTTCCTGTTGCAAGAGCAAAAACTGTTCTGACACCGGAAGGTTCTCAATCACATCATATTGTTTGCCCAAGCTGCCGAACAGGACAAGGGGAAAATAAAAAATTAAAAAAAGTACACATAAGAACATCAGCGATGTCCACGGTTTGGAGATTCTTCAATATCAATGAGAATGATAAATGTACGACAGATTGTAAATTATGTTCTTACAAAAAATCAAGAGGAGGAGAAAGACGCCAGCAGAGTTATCCCAATGTCAATCATTAGTTTAAATGTTCAGTACGTAACTCTGAGCCGTGCTACATGCTACATGCTACAATAAAGAGATTCAGGCTACATGCTAAAGAGTTTCAGGCTCACACACCAGTGATGCTGCATGCTAAACATGATTAAAGTCTGACTGATACACTCATTAACAGCGACTTCAGTTCCTCAGTCTACAGTTTAAAGTAGCATAGCGCAGTTGATGGATGCTACGCACTGCGCTACCGATACTGTAGACAGTGAGGCTGGAGGAGGAGACGTAGTGTCGACACAGAGGCTGCGTAGAGGCGGTTCGCGGCAGTGCATAGCCTTCAAATATCGTGTGCGTATGGCACTTAATAAGTACTCTTATCAGTACATGGTATTGGCAAGTAGCTATTTAGCAAGTAGCTAAAAGTTAGTGGTATCGGTGCATCTTTAATATATATATATATATATATATATATATATATATATATATATATATATTTAGCAGTGCTAACTTCCCCAACCACAGAACTCAAACCTCTTTCAAACAACTGAGAGCAGCTCACTACAGGCTTCACATCATGAGTTTTCATAGTCAAGCTCTTTTTTTTTTATCAAACATACACACCATAGCTTTAATGAGAATAACATTTGAATGCTTTTTTTTATGTAATTCTTCCAGAATTTATACTTTAAATATCTTAGTTTGACTGGAAAGGACCACGGGTGTTTTCACATTGCTATCACCCTTCCATTCACACCCATCCTCTCTAGCTTTCAGTCTTTCTTGTAAAGATCTGGGTGAATGTTCAATTAGTGAACATGAACTGTTTCCATTTTAAAACACCCTGAAATGTAGTGATTTGAAATCCAAACCTGATCTCTCCAACCTTCTTGGTGCATTAACTCTGTTTTGCAATGTGAATAACCTTTGATTGTATTTCCTCAAACTTTGGCACAAGAAGGATTTGTATGCCCAGAGAGCAAAGTGTGGTTCATGTTGGTATGATTGGATGAAGGTTGGTTTCACTGATCATTGAAATACTTTTTGATGTGTTTGTACGTCATATTTTATGAACGGAGCTCACGATCAACCAAATCCCCATAATAATCTGATACTGACCTCCTCACTTTTTAACTGTCTGCTGTTTTATATATTACATGACCACATACAGTATCATCCACCAGGGAGAGTCATGCAAAAAAATAAACCCACCACACATTGACTTGTCTCTCTCTGGGGTCTCGGGACCATCTGTTGAACAACGTCTGTTTTCCTGCTTTGGGTCAGGTTGTTTTTCAGCCTACAAAAAACATTTGCTTGTGTCTGCTGTGTGGGACTCTGATTGGCCCACACAAACCATCTGCACAATGAACCTGCTCCTGAACCCAGAAAGGAACATATTGAACGTCTATACAGAAGATTTTATGATAACTATTGGCTGTGGTTGAGGAAAGGTCAAATAGATGATGTTTTGCAGGATTTTTGACACAAAGGGTAATAAAGGTGACATTTGGAGCAGGATGTGGTGAGAGGACGAATTGTAGTGTAATAATTCAACTGTTCAAGTCCGCTGGAGACACAAAAGTCAATTGTCATTTTCAATAATAGTAACATGACACTCCGTAGCTTCGTGTTGGACCTGAATCTTTATCCTGAGTCATAATGTTTGTTTAACAGAATCATATAGTAAAGAAACTCCCTTCTTGATATGTCTTGAAGCTCGGCTGATGAAACGTCATCAAGAAGACACATTTAACTAAAGCTAAACATTCCACATGCAAGTACCTGTACACAGTATGTCCAGCTCAGAGTAATATTAATTTCTTCAGTTACCTTATTTATGTTGTTTAGTATGATGTTATTACTTTATTATTGTCTTGGTGCAGAATAGCTTAGGTGATATGAAAAGTGCATGCAGGTCCAGTGAAGTTGATAAGTTGCATTCTAAGGACCAATCTTTACTTTTAGTAGTTCCACAGATTGTTTTATTTTATTCCCATCATTTGTGCTAAATGCTGAATGGTTGTTTATCTTGAGCTCTGCAGACATTTTAAGTTCTGCGTCTTTATTATTAATCCTTTGACTGAGTCTGGATTGTCTGACTTTGATAATCTATAAATATGACAATCAGAACTTGACTGCTGGTTTTAGACTTCAGATTCTGTCTCCAGGAGGTAATACTGCAGCTCCGCATACATACATCACTGTCGCTTTGATAAGACAGAAGCACTCCTTCATCACTGTTAAAAACAACTGCAGTTTGCACTGAGCGGGCTTGGAGAAAACTTGTGACGAGACTAATGGAGCTGTCTGCAGAAATCTCTCAGTAGATGCATTCAGGTACTGACTATTTAAGGAGGGAGGAATAAAATGCCTTGTGGTTTCATTGTGGATGTTTCTTTCTGCCCAGGTGACACATCATCAGACACAATGTCCTACGGGTCCATCGATGGGGACTCCTTCAGAAGCCGGAACCCGTTTGGAGGTCCGACGCGGCAGGGCTACCAGCCAGTAGGTATGAACAACACCTTCTTTGTTTGTGAAATGTTCTTTACTGCTGTTCCCCCATTTAGCCAGCAGGGGGACGGAACCCCTGGTCAAGCACTGAGAGTATTGACACTTTCATTATTGCCGCTGCTGCCACTAAATTATCCAGAGTTTCACAAGGTTTTAATACAATATGGCTTTTAACGCGTGGACACTTTTATTAGATTAGTTTAGATCAGAGTTTATTAATCCCACATGGGGAAGTGCAGTTATCACAGCAGCTCATCACAGCACACATAGTTAAAGACAGTTAGAATAGTGGCGCAAAAGAGAATAGCCTATGTATATATAAGTAGATAAATATATATGTATATATACACATAGAAGTACTAGAGACCCAGATGGGTAAAATACACACAGTAGCAGTAATATTAGTGAGGAGTGAGCAGTGATAGGATGGTGGTGTTTACAGAAATTCGGTTTCTGCTGTTGAACAGATTAACAGCAGCAGGTATGAATGTCTTGTGGTAGCAGTGTCTTGGAGCTGGTTAATGCTGACGCGGTGGTGCTGGTTAATGCTCTCACAGTGTCTTGGAGCTGGTTAATGCTGATGCAATGGTGCTGATTAATGCTCCCACAGGGCTGGTTAATGCTCCTACAGTGGTGCTGGTTAATGCTGGTGCAGTGGTGCTTGTTAAGGCTCCTACAAGAGAGTGCGTCCTGGAAAGTCAGCCAGATGGTATAACACCGAGGCTCCTGAAGGACTGTGCTGCAGAGCTGGCCATGCCTCTGCACACGCTCTTCAACTGGAGTCCCCGAACAATGCAGGTGCCGAGCCGGTGGAAGACATCCTGAATTGTGCCGGTGCCAAAGGGTGGGAGGCCGTCTGGGGTCAAAGATTACAGACCAGTGGCCCTGACGTCTGTGATCATGAAAACCCTTGAACGGCTCCTCCTACGGCTCCTGGGGCCACAACTGCAGCAGGCACTGGACCCATTACAATTTGCCTATTGGGAGAACATGGGTTTCGAGGACGCCATCCTGTATATGCTCCATCAGGTCCACTCCTTTCTCTATGGCTCTGGAGGGTGTGTGAGGCTAAAGTTTTATTATTTCTCCAGTGCTTTCAATACCATACGGCCTCTGATCCTCAGACGCAAACTGGAGAATCTGGGCATGGAGCCTGCTTTCACGGAGTTGATCACTGATTACCTGACGGAGCGTTCACAGTATGTCAGACTGGGGGACGCGAACATGGGAGCCCCCCAAGGGACTATGTTATCCCTTTTTCTCTTCACTCTGTACACATCAGACTGCAGATACAGATCACCATCATGACGTATACAGAAGTATTCCGACGACACTTCTGTGGTGGCTTGTGTGAAGGGAGGGCATGATGGGGAGGACAGGAGGGTCATCTCTGACTTTACCAACTGGAGCAAGGACAATGGACTCATACTCAATGTGTCAAAAACCAAGGAGATGATAGTGGACTTTTGGAGACGGAGAACACATCATCTTCGCGTGATGATTGAGGATGTGGGCATTGAGAGAGTCCAGAGTTATAAATATCTGGGAGTTCATCTGGACCATAAACTGGACTGGCCGGTGCATGCAAATGCAGTGTACAAGAAAGGACAGAGCAGACTTTTCTTCCTCAGGAAGTTAAAATCCTTTGGAGAAGAGGATGAGGAGCACTACGAAGGCCATTCTCAAGCACCGTGGCCACCCCCTGCACAACACTGTGGTCACTCAGAGAAGCCGCCGCAGTGACCGACGCCTTTGAATGAGAGGTTCAGGAGGTTGTTTGTCCCGGCAGCCATACGACTGTATAGCAAATCTATGTAATGAAGATTTTATATCTCTATTGACAGTAGCTTTTTAACTTATTTTTTATTATTAGAATTGTTTTTTTCTTTTTAAGTCTGTACTAGTGTGAGAGTGTTTAGTTATTGAGGGCACCCTGGATGATGTTGGACATCTGAATTTCCCCAATTGGGGATGAATAAAGTATCCATCTATCTATCTATCTATCTATCTATCTATCTATCTATCTATCTATCTATCTATCTATCTATCTATCTATCTATCTATCTATCTATCTATCTATCTATCTATCTATCTGTCTATCTGTCTGTCTGTCTGTCTGTCTGTCGTGCAGCTAGTTAATGCTCCTATAGTGTGGTAGAGGGGATAAGAGGTGTTGTCCATGATGGATTCCAGCTTTGCCAGGATCCTCCTCTCACCCACACCCTTGATGGTCTGCAGACTCTGAAGGACTTCAGCCTCGCAGCAGTTGGAGTTGGCTTTGGCCCTTCATGTACAGGGTGTCTGTGATGATAACACATTTTGTTGGACGATATATTGCCCTACAAGTTGTTGCAGATAAATTATATTATTGTCAATAAAAATGGTTGAGACCCAATTTACCACAAATGTAATGGTAATATATCAAATAAATACAAATATACCCTTTCAAATGAAAAAACCTTTATTTCTTATTTTTTACCATCGTAATTGGAAAATAAAACAAACAAAAACACATTGCAACCACAAACAATTACAGAGACCCTGACGCTCTTTAAAAAAAACAAAAAATCAAATATAAATCCCCACACACCAAAAACATTGAATAATACAATAATAATAATTTAGAAAAAAAACTCAGGTGGTTATGCTTTAGCTGACCATATTTGCATTTCTTTGTTGCCACGACTTTTACACATATTGCTCAAACTGGGCTCGTCCGTGATGATGGGCTCACCTTGCTCATTCAGTTCGAAGCCGGAATGTTTCCACTCCAGGGCCGTGGCAACAGCGGCAGTTAGCTTTGCAATAATTTTTTTCTCTTAATTTCTAGTAAGGTACCTCGAACTGCTCCTCACAAGGCTCACATTCTACACTCTATATAAGCGTGCGTGCGTGCGTGCGTGCGTGCGTGCGTGCGTGCGTGCGTGCGTGCGTGCGTGCGTGCGTGCGTGCGTGGTGCGTGCGTGCGTGCTAGTGCCCCGCCTCCCTCCACAGAGACAAAGGTTCTAGATTACCAACACGATGGTTCACTCCTCTGTTCATTCCAGTATGAAACAAATGCAGAGAGTGAAGCCTCTTGCCTTCCAGTGTGTTTGTAGGCGAGTGTGTTTGTATGGTGATATATTGAGGCCGGCAAGATTGTCAAGTTCATTTCTTTTATAGTGCAAAAAATGTACTTATTGATTATCGTCCCTGGCATAGTTTTGGTGACTTTAATGTTTAAAATGGTCTTATTATGCAAAATTTACTTTCTAATGGTTTTCCAAAAGTAATATGCATCCCCATACCAGGAATGAAGACGGTCTGTCATCTCTCTCCCTGGCTTGTTTCATCTTTTATATATTGTGTCCCCCGACGAGCAAATCAGAAACCCTATTTGGTGTCATCGGGGTTTAGCCCATCCCAATCCCTCCCACAATTAAGCTCTTCTCTGGCACATGGCACCACGAGAGGAAGTACTTCCTCCTCTTCCCAAGAAGGGCATGTGTTGGAGGAGCCAGTCCAGCTCACACAGACACAGCAGATTCTGAATGCAGCTCCTATGATCCAATATTCAAAATGGAGGAAAATCTGAGAAAAACTGAATTTGGAGCAATAAACTTTAAGTACAACATTTTTGGACCAACAAGACCATGTGAAAGTGTTGAAAACCTGGATAATATGACCCCTTTCAGTAAACATCCAGTCATTTGTCGGAGTCCACTGTCTCTTTGTCCAAACCCTGGATGTTCACCGGTTTGTGTGTCGGCACCTTCCTGCAGAAGTCTATCACCATCTTCTTCCTCCTACTGGCTTTGATCAGAAGATGGTTCTGACCACAGCAGTTGATGATGTTAGTGATGACCTCCTTGTACTCCAGATCGCCCCCCCCCGATACACAGAAGACAATGGCTGTGTCATCAGAGATCTTCTGGAGGTGGAAGCTGTCCGTAGTTGAAGGTGTAGATGGAGAGGAGGAAGGGCGAGAGCACAGTGCCCAGAGGAACTCCTGTACTGCAGACTACCACATCAGAGACACAGCCGTGAAGCCTCACATACTCCGGTCTGTTGCTGAGGTGGTCCATGGTCCATGCAGTCAATGACATCCTGAGTTCTCCAGGTGAGACAGGGACCAGTTACAGCAGGTGGATGAGAGCAATCGCTACAGCAATCCCTGCTCTGTAGGCGAACTGCAGGGGGTCTGTCTGACAGTGATGAACTCTGAGTTCTGGTCCACACTTTAAAGCTGAAATCATTGAGATGATGTTGCTTCTCAGTAAACACAACATGCACTCTAAGAAACGAGCCAGCAGACCTTCAGATTTAAGAATGGCCACATGTTCATGTCAACACATCCTTGAGAGATATTTGTACAGATCCAAACAGGTCATCACATGCTTGAGCGACTACTGCTTCATGCACATGACAGATGGAATTTGTTGTTCTCAATCCCCAGAGCGCACATCTTTTTGGGTGACCTGCTCTAACAAAAGCAGTGAGACGAGGAGTGATTGACAGGAAGAGGAGAAAAGGCTTTTTCTGGCTCATATATAACACAGATTTAAGGCATGTATAATGAAACTGCTCTCATCGCAGCTCAAACACGGTGCCAGTTGGTGAAAATAATCCTCTCTTTGCCTCTGTCTCACAATGAAGTGAAATTGTTTTCTTTGGTAAAGGGAAGAAGACGCACTCATGTCACCATGTGAAAAAAAATAAAATAAAAAATCTTTAGAGAAACTTTGATTATTGCCCAACATTTCATCCTCACTCCCATCACCAAGCACATCCAGCACAGGATTTACAAAAAATATGGTCACTCAAATTGAATGATTGGAATTGACATCAGGGCATTGCATTTTCTTTATCTTGACAAAAACAGTAATTCAATCATTTTGGTTATTTTCCATTGGTTTCAGGTTCAAATGTGCTTCAAATGACCTGTGAAAACAATCATTCATAGAGCTGTTGAAAATGTGTTTTGGACACAAACGACAGACATGAGGGCTGAATGAGAGCCGTGGGCAAATTGTTGCCTGTCTCAACTTTAACAATGACAATTTCCCAACCTCAATGAGTTAAAATTCTACAGCTGCATTTGCATGCAGTAAACAAGTGAACTCAGCACACTACACACACACTCACTGTGAAGCAACTTTGATAAACTGTGGATCCTGATTAAAGGCATTTATTCAAGTGAATAACACGAATATCTATATTACACAAACTAGTCAAACTACGTGACTGGGAGATGACTGTTTCCTTTGAGAGATACAGATAACTGTTCATAGGTCAATAATAAATCTTGATTCATGCAGTTTTGTCGCAGACATTATTAACTGAGTGAGTTCCTGCTGACGTGTGGATCAGCGGTAACTGGCTGTTTCCTGAAGGTCCCCGGTTTAAATCTGTTTGTTGATGGGATCATTTTGTTTGAGGTTTGCATGTTCTTCCTGTTTTTCCTTGTTTCTCCAGTTTCTCCCTCCCAGTGTCAGGTTGATGTAGGACTAAATCTTCCACCTGGATTGACCCCAGCAGTCCGATACACCACTTTAATTTCAACCTAACCTGCTTCACACTGCACTGTACCGATGATCAGACACACAAATCAACCCAATCACTGACAGCTTCTGACAGCTCATTTCACAAGAAGCCGGCTAATATTGAAGAACATTTGTGAGTGTGGATTGTCAACAAGAGATATGATCCAGATGCAAAAAAGAAACTTGAAATCTTTTCTAGTCACAGAAAATTTTTGACAGCAACAAATTATTATTGTGGCTTGCCAACATGGTGCCTCTCGCAGAAGAGATTTCATAGACTCCCATATTCCTATTATAAAGCAGGTAATCAGAGTCAGGTGCCTCAATCATTCCAGCACATTTGTTATTCATACAAAAATGAATAATTCAAGCAATCACGGCATCATGCACATGTGTAAAAAAGACACATTCACATTTGCACAATAAGGTTGCACAAGGATGTAGTTTGTGAATTACAATGATAGTTTTTTTTGTTTCTCCATATATTTACATTCATGTTTGAATTTCCACATTCAGAAGTGTTTACCCATCAGTCCTGTGATGTTTCTGTTCAGTGTGTGGGAACTGAAAACCTCGTCACACACTCACATCGGAACGAGACATGTCGTCCGTATGGGGAGGACACCCGGGGGGCCAGAATGAGAGGAGGGGGACGCAGAGTCTCTTTTGCAGGGGTTACATGTTTTTATCGGGGTTAAGCAGTGCAAAAAAGCTGCTTCATTGGATTTGATCCTCTCAGTGCTTTCATTAGCTTCATAAGGAGGAGGTAGGAGCAAGACTGAACCCCCGAGGCAAAGCCCGTCCCCTGCCAAACCGTGTGCGTGCGTGCGTGCGTGCGTGCGTGCGTGCGTGCGTGCGTGCGTGCGTGCGTGCGTGCGTGCGTGCGTGCGTGCGTGCGTGCGTGTGTGCGTGCGTGCGGAGAGAGAGAGACCGACAGATGGAGATGAATAGATGGTGAGGAGGGGGTAATAATGAAATGACAGATATGAGACAGAAAGTAAATATCCTCACAGATAAACGCAGGATGGCTGCATCATGGGAATATGTCCAAAATAAGTAACACCAACAACTCCCATATACATTATTTGCTTCATCTGGAACTAGTGATTTTGTGATATTTAACAAACTAACGTCAGTTTGCTAAAACACACAAACGTTTCAGCCAAAATATCGTGATCAGCTGTCGGAGGACGTGTTGTTGTTGTTATCATCTTTCATTCAGCAGCTTTCAGTTCACAAACATTTACTTCATCCAACTGAACTCTGACAAACACAAATGGTGCTAAATTCTTTTCTGTCTGTTCGGTGATTAATCAAAGTTCTAAATTAACAGTTTTGTGTATCTTTTTTTGACTCATCTGATCCTTTTTGTTCAGTTTCCCATCTTGATAAAGGCGTTGCCCTGAGGAACTCAGTTTTAGGTGTGTAACAGAAATAACTCTGTGTCATTTTGAGCTTTATTACAGCTGCGCAAACTAACCATATAAATGGTAGCACCAAGGTGACCCGGCAGCACCAAGGTGACCCAACAGCACCAAGGTGATCTGATGCCATCAAGGTGACCCGGCAGCACCAAGGTGACCCAACAGCATCAAGGTGACCCGGCAGCACCAAGATGATCCGGCAGCACCAAGGTGACCCTACAGCACCAAGGTGACCTGATGCCACCAAGGTGACCCTACAGCACCAAGGTGACCCGGCAGCACCAAGGTGACCCTACAGCACCAAGGTGACCCGGCATCACATTTCCCAGAGTCAGCTCAGTCAGCTCACCTTCTTACTGTACCACATCATGGTGCCGTATGCTCATACTCACTTCATCATCCATCGCTCGACCAGGTAACCTTCATCGCCTCGTGGTCCAGTGCTAGTGTTCATGTATCACTGTTGGTGCTCTCAGTCTTGTTGGACTGAAGTCAGCAGTCTGACTGCTCTGTGACTATGTAGCCTCTTACACACTGAACTCTGATGCTCTGTTGATTCTAATAGATTGGACCATATGGGTCAGCTGTCTCCTACATCCGTCAAGCTTTGGCCCCCCATGACCCTGTGGCCAGTTTACTGCTTTTCAACCAATGTATCACTTTTAAAAATATACATATGATGGCCGCTTACAGGAAACAACCCACATGAGCTGCAGTTTATTTACCTAGTCATTGTCAGACTCGCTCCAATCCTTACACCATTCCTTTTTAAAACATCAGCTTTGAAGACAAGACGTTCACTTTCTGCCACAACAGGAGTTATGAGGAAGAGATAATCACCGTGACTCACTTCAGCTGTCAGTGTTCATACTGTTATGACTGATCATTGTTAATGCATTTTTATAACAGTCTGATGTTTTTCATTACTTTCGTTTCATTAACCACGTTACTGAAACGAGGTTAACCACATACTGTACCTTCATGCTTTGCTGATAATTATCATACGCAAATAGAAAAATATCTCTGAGCTAAATCTTTACTCTGTGCTTACTGCTTACTCATATGCATGCACAAATAACAGCTGGTCTTATCTGAGATGACATCAGAAAACCTGTAATGAAATCAGACAGCTTTTCTTGATGCTATACTATCTGCTTTCAAATTGATGTGGAACGTGCAAACAATGGATCTTCATATAATACGTCTGGTGCTGGAGCAGAGCAGCTGATGAAACGTAGTGACTATTTTGTTGTTTCACACTGAAACTCTTTAATCTCAACCTGTGCTGAGGGGTGCAGGGTGAGTGTGAACATGTTGAGTACATAGTGAGCAGGGTCAGACACCTTGTTTATCACTGGGGTTCGTCGTGGATCCAACTGTGATCAGAAGCTGTGTGAACAGCAGACCTGTTGCTCGTGCTCACAATGCATGAACAAAAAACATGGCCACTACCAAGAAGGCAGCAGTTTGTGGTAAAAAATTCAGCAGAAATGGCACTATTTGATCCAGTGGATGTTTGTCAAGTTTAAAAATTCAGAAATGCTTCCTTTTACTTTACTACAGTGACATGAAATCATTTGAAAGACCAAATGCATACACTGCATGGAATTGGTCATGGGCTAAGCTTACTAACAGCATGTGTGAACGTTTACTGTGGACATAGTTTTGGATATCTTCCCACCTTCAACATGTCAGACTATTCAAAACATGAAATACAACCATGAAATCCCTCAAAGTGAAAAACAATGTGGCACAGAAATTAGTGATGTTATGTAGTTGAGGCTTGAACACAGAGGAAAGGGAGGGAGAAGATACTCATAGATAGATGGATGGATGGATGGACGGACAGACAGACACTTTATACATCCCCATGGGGAATTCACAGGTTCAGCAGCATCAGTACACGGCAGAATGGCGTTGCACTAGGTAATATAGGACTAACAAGAATTAAAAAGAGAATATATAGAATTTGGTCAAGTGTCACTAGTTGCCCGTTCACCAAATCTATGATGATTTCACCGGTTTTAACCAGTTTTACCTGTTTTCATATTCTGTCTTAGATGAGCTGAAGCTTGGAGTGTGTGCTACACACACGCTGACTTGCACCCACCCATGGTGACTGATTTTCTTCCAGCAGCTTTTTTTGTGGATCTGACCTTCAGGTGTTAGTAACATCCCACCCAGCAAAAAATGGTTCAAAAGATGTTGAAAAGACGCCTTTGCTTTCCATCTAAATTACGTCAAAATTTGGTGGAAGAGTGAAAGGTGAAGAGCCGTCTTTTTCAGGTTGTAAAAAAGACGTTTCCAGAAAGACGTCTCTTCATGGTTTATATAAAGTTTGATATTCAAAGGAGAAACAACGTCTTTTTCGGTTCGTTGAAAGGACGTCTGTCTCTATTCAGACATCTCTTTCTGGGAGAAAAGTGAAAAAGTGTTCCAAGATAGTTTTCATCCCTCCATCTTCTACACTACTTATCCTGCTCTGGTCGCCAGTCTATCACAGGACACACGCAGAAACCAAGCTGTGGAAATGATCTCATCATATATTCACTAAGTTGATAAGATATAATACAAGGACAGTCATCAATCTATGCTGTAGATTTTGAACTTTCACTCTAAATGAGACAATGGACTAAAAAGTGTTGGTAAAAGATTAATTTATTTACATAGTTGTTTTCATAAAATCAAAAGTTACCAAAGTGGCTCGTTTCACCACGTCAGCTTCAAAAGTTCAGTGCCTAACAAAGCAAAACCTGGTCATAACTCAGACATTGTGCAGTCTACATGCTAATGACCCACCAAACACCTGACGTGATGTACACATTGATTTTTGGACTGAATCTGGTCAGTCCATATAAATTGGATTGTTATTGGTCCGTCCAATGTGATTTGATTATAGTCCAAATATGGTAATTGAAATTGGGGTATTGGGGTGACCGTCATTGGTGGGTCCAATAACAACTTAATTTCAACAAGTATATTTGGGCTAAATTTGTCCCAAAACAACCCTATTCTTCTGCCCCAGCTCCATCACACCATCAGCCTTGTCGTGTTGTTCTTCAAGACTCAGTGCTGGTTATGGATTTTAAACACATACATGCTGCCCCTTGATACCATTGTCCGTCTACGTAGTGTCCTGCCACTGCTATGCTTATGACACACAACTATAATATTAAGGCTGACCACAAGCCCTCTGTTCTCTTTTCAATGTTAACAACACCACTTAACACGTTCTCCTGCATGTGTGGAGGAGGTTATGGTGTGCATGGAGAATAGCTTTTAAAAATGGGAGCAGAGTCATGCATCTCCCAGGAGATTGAACTCCGGTGAAGTTTCACGAAGCTGTCTTGCATTGTAAACTGGTTCATTGAGAGCTGCAGACACTGGAAAGCAAGGTGGACACAGAACACCAGAGGTTCTCCATTGATCCAAGCACATGGTGACAAGAAACACTGGCCACTTACAGCAGCAGAGTTTTAAAAATGTGGCTTGCAAAATTTGATACAGCAAGTAGTCATCCAATGAGATGTGTCCATCACCGCAAACCAGACCACCAAAGTTTAGGAATCCTCATCAGCACAACTTCAGGGCAGTACCAAAAAATAACCCCAGAAACTAAAGTTCCTGGTTCCTTTGGAAAGTTCTTGCTGTGGAAATTCTGCATCACTTTCCTATAAACTAGATTGCTTGGAAGCACTCGTCATTTTTAGGATTTTAGACAAACGATTTCACAAACGTCTGTGCCTTCGAAACAGAGCAGAGTCAGAGTTACCATCCTCTGTATCATTTTGTCCCTGTGTCTGCATGGTCTCATCTTTACATATCACTGTCTACATGGAACTATCCCTTCCTAACTGAAGGAGCTGCTCGTCTCTCCGTTCTTCACACTTTATTCCAATAACTTAGACTGTTTTCGTCCACTTCTTTAAGCTTTGATCGAACATTATGGACTTTGTATGTACATTTGGTGAGAGTTTAGGATGCAGGTAGATATTCTCAGTAATACAGATTAAATCAACCTCTCAAATTTCCAGCTTTCCTGTTTGCACATTGCAGAGTTCGTCCTGTTATCAGCCTGTTGTTCCTCCTGTACATCTGAACATACTTTTGTGCTACTGTGATCAAGAGTGGCCTTCTCAGCACCAAGGAGACTGAATTACAACATCAATAGTGAATTGTAATGTGGTGATTAGTGGTAACTTGTAAAATACCAGCCATGCACTTGCTGGCTAACTGCTAAACTCGTTTGTGTGGTGTCATGGACAAATTGCCACATTTTCACTGGGAATGTGAAATAATGGAGACAGTAAATAAATCACGTTTGGTCGTTGACATTTCGGAGGAATCAAACTTGACAATAAATGTCACTTGTGTTTCGTCAATAATAAATGAAGCTCAGTTGATTATGAGCGTAACACAGTTTTAAAATGTCATCAAGATTTTTAAGTTCACATACATTTCATCTGAATAAGCGGGTTTATCTGCTTTCATCATAATATTTGGATTTGTTTGACTCATCACTTGAGGAACTGAATGACAGACATGATGAATGGAAACGTTGACTGAGCGTGTGGTTGAAGCAGACAATCTGCATTAGCCTCTTCAGAGTTAGCTGTGACACAAAGTAGTAAGACGAAAGGCCAAACAATCATTTTAGTTTATACATTTGTGACATTTGCTCTTCAAAATACTTCTTCTATCTTCCAATTATGTTTTGATGCCATGGTGTCTCCCCAAAACCATTCAGAAGGAGGCTGCAATGAAAAAGAAACATTTTCTCTTCTCTGGTTTTTCCTTTCATTGCTTACTCCACTCTTCTGATGTTTCTGCCAAAATACTGAGGTGCAATCCTCCTGAAAACCCTTAAAATACTGAGGTCTAATCCTCCTGAAACACATTCAAAATACTGAGATCTAATCCTCCTGAAAGAGCTCGTGTGGATATTGAATTCTTTTGTGATCGTGGTGACATTAATTTTCACCCAAATTGTTAGAGGAAAGAAGCCATCCACCAACATATGCTGTCAGAGACAATGTATCCGACAGGTGCTTCACTGCAGGGTTATGATAATTCACTTGATTACTGCTGCAAGATGTTTAATAGCATGTTGGGCACCATCGTTTTCAGTAAAAATTATGTTTCTGTGTTGTTTTGAAGGTATTTTACTTCCTTCTCTCACGAGCTACTCAGACATAATTATTATAGCTGTTAACCATGTAAAACTTGACTCTCATTGTTTCTCTGCAGAGTAACTGCTGGGAGCACAGATGCAGCAGTCTGTTCAGGCAATCAAAACCTCAGTAATTTATGAAAAAGCTCAATTTACTGAGCAGAGAATTCAGCACAAGCCAGTGCTCTTAGTGTGCAGCTTAATGAATAAAGCCTCGGGCCCTTTATACTCTCGATGTTCCCAATTTGGCCAGTCAGCACCAAAATGAATATGCCCTTATTACTGTTTGTGTGCACGTGTGTGTGATTTGTACTGTGCATTTGAAGGAGTGCGTACAAACCTATGTTCATAGCTGTCACGTTTGGGACTCCAGGGGAGAAGCTGGCACAAGTCATTAGTGTGAGATTCAGCCACACAGTGAAGGAGAAAGCCATGAAATGTCAGAGGAGAAACAAACATCTCATATGTTTTTTTGTCTGAGGACTTCAGAATACTGTACTGCAGTGTGTGTCTGCTCACTGCGTCTGACAGCAGCCCCTCGTCGCTGTCGCCTCCACTGTGGGCTGACAGACGGAGCCTCCGTCACCAAGACGGGGCTCTTTGATCACACTGAAGTCTGGATACATTCTGAGGGATATGAGAAGTGTGTGTGTGTGTGTGTGTGTGTGTGTGTGTGTGTGTGTGTGTGTGTGTGTGTGTGTGTGTGTGTGTGTGTGTGTGTGTGTGTGTGTGTGTGTGTGTGTGTGTGTGTGTGTGTGTGTGTGTGTGTGTGTGTGTGTGTGTGTGTGTGTGTGTGTGTGTGTGTGTGTGTGATGGGGAGATAGAGCCCGAGCCTGTCAGATTGGCCGTCTGTTGCTCAGGCTGATCTGAGGGGAGCTCAGGAAATGATCAAAGCTCAGGTTAAGTCTCTAATAGAGCTGTCGTTTAGGCTAATCTCTCTCCTCCCTGTCCCAGCCAACACTCTCAACCCTCCACCCTGCTCTCCGAGAGGCTGCGTGTCACTGCCAAGCACAGCCAAGTGTCTTATTCAGGACGACAGCACAGCATGCGTTTAATGTCAACACATACTGACGGGCCATATGTTCCTTTTAATGAATTCCTTATGAAAAAATGAAAACTTGAAATGGCACACTGTCCTCTCCAGTACCAAACACTACCTGCTGTCACTGTACAAGAGTATGACCAGATGTGTGTGTGTGTGTGTGTGTGTGTGTGTGTGTGTGTGTGTGTGTGTGTGTGTGTGTGTGTGTGTGTGTGTGTGTGTGTGTGTGTGTGTGTGTGTGTGTGTGTGTGTGTGTGTGTGTGTGTGTGTGTGTGTGTGTGCTATATTTAGTGCTGTATAAAGAATACATTGCTTAACATTCTTCCTGCAGCCATTGCTGAAATCCTCTCAGTCCCACTTTGAAGTTGAAAATGTTCTGGAACTCAGATGAGAGCTGCTACATTTACTTTCAGAGCTCAGTGTGGTGGGTTCCATGTCTGAAAGGGTCAGTCTATCCTCTGGTGAAGAGCACAGTGACTTCTCAAGTTGCAGAAATGACCAGCAGGTGTCGAGACTCTGCCCTCCAGTGGTCAGAGTCCCTGTAACAGGAAGGCAATGAAGGAGGAGAAGCTGTTTCTGAGGCAGACGCACACGAGCACACATGCACGCACGCACGCACGCACACACACACACACACACACACACACACACACACACACACACACACACACACACACACACACACACACACACACACACACACCCAAGTGAAAAGCAGGAGTTGACGAGTTGGGAGTCCAGATCAGTTGATGAATGAACAACTTTATATCTGTTGTTTATGACTGTTTTCTCATCTCAGCCACAGAGAACGTTCTTTTAAAGGTTCAGAATACAAGTGAGTTATTTCTTGAGAAAACCTTTTTGAGACTAAAATATTGAGTAATCAGTTCGGTTGTTTCAAATTCACCACCAACTCCCACCACGATGTCACTTTTCACCCTGGTTCTGCTGCATGGTGCTGGTCCTGGTTCTGCTGCCCATTGCTGGATCTGAGCTACAGATGTTTCCACAGTGTCAGCTGCTTCTGACAAGCTATTTGAAGAAACTGCTCTGAAAGATAAAGCAATGGGTCTAGTGCAGTGGGTCGGGTGGTGTGGGTCTGGTGTGGTAGGTTGGTGTGGTGTGGGTCTAGTGCGGTGGGTCGAGCGGTGTGGGTCTGGTGTGGTAGGTCGGTGTGGTGTGGGTCTAGTGCGGTTGGTCGAGCGGTGTGGGTCTGGTGTGGTAGGTCGGTGTGGTGTGGGTCTGGTGCAGTGGGTCGGGTGGTGTGGGTCTGGTGCGGTGGGTCGAGCAGTGTGGGTCTGGTGTGGTAGGACAGTGTGGTGTGGGTCTGGTGCGGTGGGTCGAGCGGTGTGGGTCTGGTGCGGTGGGTCGGTTGGTGTGGTGTGGGTCTGGTGCGGTGGTTTGGGTGGTGTGGGTCTGGTGCGGTGGGTCGGTGTGGTGTGGGTCTGGTGCGGTGGGTCGGGTGGTGTGGGTCTGGTGCGGTGGGTCGGTGTGGTGTGGGTCTGGTGCGGTAGGACAGTGTGGTGTGGGTCTGGTGCTGTAGGTCGGGGTGGTGTGGATCTGGTGCGGTGGGTTGGGTGGTGTGGGTCTGGTGCGGTGGGTTGGGTGGTGTGGGTCTGGTGCTGTGGGTCGGTCGGTGTGGTGTGGGTCTGGTGCGGTGGGTCGGTCGGTGTGGTGTGGGTCTGGTGCGGTGGGCCGGTTGGTGTGGTGTGGGTCTGGTGCGGTGGTTTGGGTGGTGTGGGTCTGGTGCGGTGGGTCGGTGTGGTGTGGGTCTGGTGCGGTGGGTCGGGTGGTGTGGGTCTGGTGCGGTGGGTCGGTGTGGTGTGGGTCTGGTGCGGTAGGACAGTGTGGTGTGGGTCTGGTGCTGTAGGTCGGGGTGGTGTGGATCTGGTGCGGTGGGTTGGGTGGTGTGGGTCTGGTGCGGTGGGTTGGGTGGTGTGGGTCTGGTGCTGTGGGTCGGTCGGTGTGGTGTGGGTCTGGTGCGGTGGGTCGGTCGGTGTGGTGTGGGTCTGGTGCGGTGGGCCGGTCGGTGTGGTGTGGGTCTGGTGCGGTGGGTCGGGTGGCGTGAAGAACGATGATGAGCGCTCAGTGTTGCAGCTCCATGCTCGGCTGATGGGCTGTAAAGTGGCCAAAGTGAGCCATATGTTCAAAGGCCACGCGTGGATTAATGGACCCACTGAGACGCCATTGATCTCCAGTCCCAGCTCCTGCAGCCTTGCTCCGTCATATCGGCTCCTGACACGAGCTCCGGCTGGGCTTTACTGCTGATCTCACTCCAAAAACACACCAGAAGTGATTATAGCTTCCATTGAAGTCTCATTTCACACCTTGAGAAACTTTTCTAATTGAAAACAAGAAGAAAACTCAGCTGCTGCAGATGCACATTTTTGTGCTGTATAATTCTTAAGACCTAAATAGACAAACACTTTTCTTTGTCTTTTATTCATTTGTTGGGTTTGCACTGTAAAAGTGCCCTGAAATGTCTTGTGTTAGATTGAATTCAATCTGTAATGAAATAAGTCCATGAAATTGTGACATTTCTTTCTTTTTGGAAAAAAGAAAAACAGCAGCATGACTCAACAGTGTCTGAATCATGACATGAATCTATAAAGATATATAGACTTGAATGGCCTCTCAAACAAAAGCATGAAAATTGCAGGAGAAACTAATTTCCTGATGTAGTACTTCAGAATGAGGCTCTTTAATAATGACTTCTGTGCTGCAGTCTCAGTTTGAATGAAAGCACAATGTTGGTCTCCATAAGGAAAAACGTAGCTAGATCATGGGATGATAACGTCCGTCAGGCCGTCTTCAGTCAGTTCTCCTGACAGAAGCTCAGACTTCGCTGTAGAAACAAGTCCGGTCCTGGTGAGCCGAGGGAAGAGCCTCCGTCTCAAACCATAAACACAGTTTCACTATGAGATTTTGACATCTTATTGACCACAACAACATAGAGATGGCCAAACTAAAGTGCATTTCAGGTAATTTACACTTTAAATGTACAATTGTAAGTGAATGAAACAAAACAGTAGATTGATTCAACCTGATAGATCGTGGCTGATCTGCAGTAGAAGATTCTCTGACCTCAGCACAACACATGGATGTTCAGTAATAGAATTTAATAGAATATGTCTTTATTGTCACTCTGTTGATACAGTTAAAAATCATGTTAGCAGCAGTGAAATATTGTAACTACCCTGGACAATGACTAGTATGAAGCTTAAAACAATGAGCTCAGAATAAATCCAACTTTAGTGACATATGTACTCATTCTGTCGCCTGATTGAGCTGCTGAGATAAAATAATTTATTACATCCATTATTATAAAGTTTTACTGAGTTGGATTCTTCCTCTCATCAATCCACTCAGCTTCATTTGTCTCACATGATGCAAGACTGTAACTCACGTATATAATTCTGCACCACGCAGTTACTTTTAGAGTACAGTAGACAGTAGAAAAGATGATTCGTCAGTAAATCTGTGCAGGAGTGAGTCCAGAGGCCCGACGAGACGGAGGGAGAGCTGTCACTTCTGTAGCAGAAAGAAAGTCTGCTTTATGGTATGATGGTGCTCAAAACAGTATTCCATCCATCCATCCATCCATCCATCCACCAGATTGATGAGAGCTTTCACACATATAGTATAGTATATAAGTGTCGGTGTTGGTTGTGAGCAGAACAAAGACGTGTTGAAGCTTTAATTTTCTTTTCTTTTAGCTTTAGCGTCGGTCTGCCGGCTTTGCCTGAGCGGCCCTGATAGCTGAACAGAGCCGAACGCCTCCAGACGGCTCGGTGTGAGGGTGAGCGTATGTGCACGTCTTCACAGTGAAGTCAGGGTGAATCTTTTATGGATTCCTGTGGTTTGCTCACTCTGCTGTCCGGGTACTCTAACCTTTATTCAGTCATCCTGCTGAAAATAACACACGATGAAGTTCCTGTATCGTCTGAATCACAACGCAGAGCTCCAGCCAGAGCACATCAAGGACATGAGTTTCGGTTCTGCTCAAGGCTGAAAGGAAAATCTGGAATGGAGAATATAAAGACATTCCTCTTCTGCTCCACTGTGTACACATTGAATCAGAATCAGAAACTTTGACCGTCGCTGGATTGAACAGTTTTTTCTAAGAATCAGCATTTAATTCAAGGTGCAATAAAGATGGGTCATGAGAAAATACACCGCGTTGCTTTGTACAGTAGAGAAATAGCAGATTATTATTAACTATTAATTACTTATTTTATTAACTTGATCACTGCCAGTGGGGTCAAATGTTTTGAAAATGGTTCAGAATTGGTGAAGCGGGATCTGATAGTCGCCGAGCCTCTGCCTCGGCTGGAGTTTGATCCAAACGCAGACTCGCACAAAAGTTTGCAGTCGACACGAAGAAACAAGAAGTAGGAAATTGATCTCAGACACAGGGAATAGCGACGATCTGGCACAGATACAGAGGAAAATTCACTGGGAGTGGGGGCACAGGCGAAACAAATCAACCCAATCAGACACACAGAGGGAGGGGAGACAGGAAGGACAAGACAGGTGAGTCAAACTAAAACAGGAAGTCACACACAGGTAAGAGATGCAGATACGATAGCCTTTCTAGAAATAGTTATTTTACCATTTACATAGATCTTCAGTAGTTTCATTAAACTGCATATACCATGCGTTTGTTTTTCCATTAAAAAAATCGACTCTCTATTTGGGAAATAAATGAACCAATTAAGGTCTGCAGGGTGCAATTAGATGAAATGTGACTCCAATTTTCTTCACAAGATGTTATGATGAAAATGAAGTGCAGTCAGATTTTTAGCCAAGAGTTAAAGGCAGAAGATTCAATCTGGATGTGTGTGAATTTAATGGAAACACAAAATGTTGAGGTTCAATCTAATGCTAAAGAAGAATTCATCACTACAGCAAAAATAACTCTGCAGATTAAACTGTTCACAGACCAGAGGATCAAACTCGGATCCTGAACCGTTTCTATGTGTATGACAGTGTCATTGAGGCTCTTCCAGCTCGGACTCTGGTCAAACCTGCCGGTTACTATGGATACGGAGATGCTGTCCTCCACCAGTAGCCCCGCTAACTAGCAGTCAACCAGTGGCGCTAAAGAGTTCGGCCTGACAGAACTAAACTGAAGTGATGGATATTAGTCAGGACACAAGAGACGTTGTTTGTTTGATTATTTTTTCGGGACAGGAATGGTTTCATGGTCTATTCTTTTACTTAAAGACAGAATAATTTTAGATGGATTTCCCCTCGCAGATGTCCGTTATATGGCTGTGTAGGCAGCTGAGACAGGCTCATGTTGCATTCTGCCAATGTTTGGTGATCAGAGACTAATGGAAGAGAAGTGTAACGTCAGCTCCACCTGCGGTGGCTGCTGCTGGGATCGAGCCAGCTTCTTCTGGCGGCGTTCAGCCGCTCGGTGCGCTCGATTGCACAGTTTTTTGGGGAGCAAAAAGCTGCCCGTCGTCAGCGAGGAGAGACAGCCACTGACCTCAGGCGTAATTAGATGGGAGCTCTTGATTAAGTTCTCTCTGATTTGAGAGTATAATTGAACATGTTTCAGATAGCACGTTTTTGCTATCGACCAGCTCTTCGGTGAGGGCGTGATGCTAATTCATCCCAGGCGTGCTCGGGACTCACACTCATTACAGTAGGACAAATCAGGGCACTTTGAATTGATTATTCAGCTCTTGAAAAAGACGATAGAAAGAGAGAAGGGAAATCAGTGGCACTGCCTTATTGATCATGTACAATCACTTTATAGGGTTAATCACTCACAAACAAAAAGATGTAAAGTAATCATGCGTCCTACTGTTTTCTGCTTTTTTCTTCTTCTTCTTTGATAAATCTTGAAAAGACTGATTGAGACTAAAGCCCTGTTTAGTCCACATTAACCCAAAACAAACACTGGGATCTAAAATTAGAATATGTCGAATGATTTGTTCAACGTTTGTTGAAATGTTATTGTTTTATGGTTATTTCATTCATCTTCAGTTGAAACATGCACACACCTGTTCGTTTCCACTCCATATAGCATATCAGCAAATGATGCAGCACAGACTCGATCTTAAAGTCCACTTCAGCATCAGAACTTGTGTTCGTCAATGAGCTCACGCCGCGATGCTTTAAGATTGTTTTCCGTCGGGAGCGATAGTTTCTGATCCCCTCAGGCCTGCTCACGCCACACTGAATGATCAGGAGTGTCTTTGCTTCCCCATAAAGCTCGTTCATGTGGGAATTCTCACCTCATTTTGTGGGACTTGTTTTTACTCTGCTGCCGTGAGTTCAATTAAACTGTTCGTAATATAGAGAGAATTGCCAAGCTGAAGTGGAAGCGACAGCAGAGTTCAGGACTGACATCAAGGAGTATATCTGAAATCATCTGCCTTCAAGTTCCATGTGAATACTGAGGTTTTTAACACTAGAGGATCTTCCTAACATGTTTTCAGGTAAAACCTCCACTGATGTGGCCAATTCGTATATTTTCTGTTGGACGAATCAATACATGTCTCAGACCAATGATGTAAGTTGATGTTTTCAGTGTTTGACATGAACCTTTTGGTATCCAGATTATGGGTATAATTGTTTTTACACTTTGCAGGTTGGAATACTTTCATTGACTTTAGAATCTGCTCGTTGTGAGTGATGAAGGTTAACAGACTGACTTCCTCCTCTGAGGGAAGAAGAAATGCTCTCTGACTCACAATTTAAAACAACATTTCCATCAATCAGCCTCAAAGACACAAATCCAGCTTTTTTATCACATCCGGGCTTTTAAAGTTGCTGTTATCTATTTATTAACATTTGCAAGCCTCCAAAAAAAAAACTTAATCCAGTTTTCATGTAGTTTATTGAGGAAAACCATCTTTAGTTTTTTTTAAATTGGCATGTCTGGAATAGAGAGAGACAACATAAACAGCTCTTTGATGTTCATGATGAGAAGTGACCTTCATCTTCAGATCTATGAACTTCAAAATGAAATCAATATGACAAATATCATTATTTTGTTCTTTAGTTATAATCAAGCTCAGATGGTGACAAGTGCGGATAACTGATGGGAGTCTTTTGCAACGTCAAACTTGACATTTAAAGGGTTTAAAACGGGACAATATTATTTTCTCTTGCTTCAGTGACGTGAATTATTTTGGGCAGATATTTCTGAAAAGTGCAGATCATGAGCTCCAGTTGGTTAGAAAGGGAATCTTTAGGTTGGATGACGGACTGAATTCAAACTAACCAGTTGGTTTGCTCCTCTTCTTGCTCTGCGTTTGTGATGAGTGACCATCAGAGATGGACTTTGTTCTCTGCTGCAGAGTAGACGTGAAGCGTCTCAGACGACCTGCTTGATCTCCTGATGGTCTCAGCTGATAGACGAGTGGAGCTTTTCATGCGGTAACGTAATACACATCAGAAGAAACAGTAGTGGACACTTAACACACGTTGTGCTGATAATCCAGACACTGTCCAGTAAATATTGACTGAGGAACGAGTGCAAATATCTGGTGTCCATACATAGAAATGTTTTCCTCCAGTGTTTGTCTTTCAGGATCTCCAGATCAAGTCATGTGTGTTCAGTCAGCATGTGTTCTGTGTGTTGGTATGAGGAGGTGATCCAGGATCAGCTCTGATTATCTGGTGGATCCGTGGTGAAGTGCTGAAGACATTTCTATCAGGAGAATCGAGGCGGCGACGCCTTTAAACACAGCAACAGTCAATCAGGCAGACTTCTGTTCAGTCCCTCGGCATGTTTCCAGAAAGAACAAAAAAACTACAGCATTTTTATTTATCTATGAAGGAATTTAGATGTTTAAATTTAAATGTTAACAGACATTGTGCTCCATGTCTGTTTGACATTAGATTGTGAAAGTTGGTCTGACTTCTGCTCCATTGAGAAGATGAGGCACACTCCACCACGGAATCAGCAGGAAAACATTGTGCAGATGAAGTTTGACTGTGTGACACTAACCAGCTGATGATTGGAATCACTTCAGGTGTGTGTCTGGTTTCACTTCACGCTCCAGACATTTCCCCATGATTTATATTAATGTGTTCATTACCATTTTAAAGGAAATTGCCTTAGACTTAAACCTGCTTCTGAATCTTCTGCGATTTTTTTCCAGTATTTCAGCATTTTTCACCTTAGATATATATTTCTTAAATAAAGACTGTGAGTTAAGGCATCCGTTTATCGTACTAATATTATTTTATTGTGTCAATGTGAACACCAAATTTAAAAAAAAATGACTCTAATTCAGCTGACTGCCTCAGAATTGTATATGACTTCAATGTCTGTGTAGAAGAAAAACATCTTAACATGTCCCCCCCCCCCCCCCAGTTCTCAGCCGGCCTGCAATACAAACCTCCATTAAAACCGGCAGACGCAGCCACAATATCACTTTTCAGATTCATGGAAGAAATAAATTAGTTGCAGTTAATAATTAGATCAGTGAAAAAAAAAAAGAAGATGAACATCTGTTTTGAAAGGCAGTAACATCTGCACTGGAATAAGTGAATCTCCCGTAGCTGCGATGCATTCATCACGTCCGACATGAGCGGTGAGCTTGAGAGCTGTCTGCTGCTGCTCTGCATCACAGCTGTTCCGCTGACGCTTCTTCTCATTGTCATTTTAAAGAAAAGGTGTTCGTAGGAGTTTTGTCCGTATCTGTATGTCCTCACTGGAGGACATACAGTGAAGCGCTGGCGGTTAGAAAACATTTTAGAATCGCCGCACGCGGTGGGTAACGCTCTCGCCTCACGGTGAGAAGGTCATGGGTTCAAATACCACCCGGGGCCTTTTTATTTGGAGTTTGCATGTTCTCCCCCTGTGTGTGGGATTCCTCCGGGTACTCCAATTTCCTCCTGCAGTCCCAAAAACATGGCACCTCCTTCCCCGAGCGCCATGCTGTGAATCTGTTACTGATCTGTCAGTGCGAGAAGGAATGTCCCCTCTGGGGATTAATGCAGTGCAATCAGATGAAAAATAATCATATCATACGAGTGAAAAACTCAAACGGGATCAAGTAACTTCAACGAACTGATGTCACTTATTTTCCACTCGTAAATGTATCATTGCGCCCAAAATCTATACTGCAACTAATGCAGGAGTTACTTTATCAGGCTTGTAGAGTAATTTACTCTCAGCACCTGGTCAGAACCCACTTAACTGTAATCAAGTACTCTTTGTGAGACACTTGCACAAAACTGCATCAGTGAATCTGAGAACTGTATTGTTTTGTTTCTAAAAAAGATTACTAAGTGGAAGTAAGTACAACGTGCACACAAGTGGGCCGAGCACAAGACCGCATGACATGTTGGTTCTGCAACAGCTGATGTGCAAAACAACAGATCTTCTTCTGACCCAAAGTCATGTGCAACCAACACAAAGTGTTAATGCAAGACGTCTCTGATTCTTTATACAAAAAGACCAAAGGAAACTTGAAACCAACTAGTGATTTCTAGAATATAACACACAGGTTTCTCACTCACACATTTGCCACACAGCCTGATTTGTCCAGTGATTTTAAAAAGTCGATTTAAAACTGATATTGTGAGTGTAAAAATCAAAGTTTTAACTGGAGAATAAATTCTGACGCTGCAAATGAGATTCTTGCTAGTTGTAGATTCTCCGGCACAGAAGCTCTCAGTCAGCACACGTTTAACCATTCATTTGTTCTCCTCTATACAGTGTGAGGCCTTTTCAAGCCACCTTTACACATCCCTAGGCTTTTACTAAAACAGATATTTACAAAAAAAAACTTTATTTACACGGACCCACATATACACCTGGTTCAGAGCTACTATGAGCATGCCAAACCTGTAGAGGGCAGTGTAACGAGAAGCATGACACCATGCTAGCCAATCAGAATCCTGGAGAAAACATGACATCATGAATGGCAGAAGTTATTTCCTGTTCTTTCAATAAAACTGTTTGTTTGGAATGATAAACAAGTGGAGTTCCTCCTAAATGTGACGTTAGAATATAACATTAAGGCCCTGTTTACACGACAACGTTTCACTTGACAACACCTTATCCGCTAAATAAAAGGAGTTCGTTTACACTGCAGCAGCGGACACAGAGACAACGATGTAGTTAGTATGCCGGGCCACTGGAGGGCGCTGTTGCTTGATTTTGTTATGAAACTACACAGACGTGTGTGCAGAGAATAAGACACTATAAACGTGAAGAAAATGGAGAGAACCCGACATCCATATGGACTGATGACACATCGGATGATATCAGGGAGAGTCTCAACTATTAAACTACTGATCTGGACGATATAACTAGAATATAGACCGCGGGTCGTACCACTACGGGTCGTACCACTACGGGTCGTACCACTACGGGTCGTACCACTACGCGGCCGCCATCTTTGTTTACAACAAAATGAGCAGGAGGGAGGGGGACAGATGTGCATGCGCAGTAACAGGCTCTGTAGCCTCCATCAGTCTCTGCAGGAGGGATTTGCGCCGTGAAAGAATCTTTCCACCTTGGGAGCCGGATTAAAAACTGTGGATAAAGTGCATCTGCTAACTGGTGCCATGTGAACGGACCCCCCAAAAGTGAAGAAACTTTTGCGGATACACTCTAATTCGTTGTCGTGTAAACGGGGCCTAAAACAAGCAGCTTTCACTGGATCCAGTTTCATCATAGCAGTCAAGCTGTAAACACGGGTCGTACACAAACAACACCAATGTCGCTTCCATCGTATATTGTAACGTAAACCTCCATCTCCCTTCTTTGTATGCAAACGGAGACACAGAGTTTTTCTGAATCTCCACTGTGGCCAGAGTTTTCAGGAATCCTTGTTTGTGGTGACTCGTAGCTGTGTTTGTGTAGATATCTCCGTTTTTTAAATACCTGGGTACACGGTCTCGGGCCGCTCTGCTCTTTCCACACCCTCAATAGTGATCTCTTTCTGTCCCAGCCTGCTGCTGTTTGAGAGATAATTAGTCCCCGATGAGACACAGAGACGCCGAGTTGACACTCTAGCTGTGTCCACAAACTCTCCCCTGCCAACCCAGTCTCGCTCCAAACTGTGTAATACCGGCGTTTGTCCACAGCTGAAAAACGTAGTCATTTCACAAAGTTGCACAAAAGAAATGCTCCCAAAATGTAAAATGGCTATGTTTCATCTGCCCCTTCTTTTCTTTGGACAGACTTCAGGTCACATGACTGCAGAGTTACACCAGGCAGGAAGACAAAACATGGCCGACATCATTTCTATTTTGAGCAGAAATCAATGTATTTTAAGAAAGACTATGGTTTTGGCTTCATTTTGATATATTTTTGGGCAACAAATGGACACTTTATTTTCATAGTATCCATTCAGACTATGTACACAATCTGTACTATTTTCAATTCAACCTACATTCATTCAGCTTTTTCAACTGAAAGAGTTTCTTCTGGTTGCTGTGGTGTTGCTGTGGCGTTACTAAGGCGTTACTAAGGCATTACTAAGGCGTTGCTATGACGCTATCAACAACGTGCCGTTAGGAAGTTGATGTGGCGTCACGGCTCTTAAAGCTACACACACATATGCTTCTCTGCATCAAATAATGGCTTCTGTTTGATTTTCAAAAGAAAACTAAATCTTTTTAGATCAAAGTATTTTAACCAAAATACAAACTGTAGAATGCAAAGATTTTTGGTTCTTAATTTTACACAATACTGCTGAAACAATATATCAACCTTTCAAATTAATAACATCTTTTAAAACAGGTTTGATAAGATGACAAACTGTGATCAATACCACAAATTATTTCTGCTTCATTTCTTTATATATATTATTTTGGTAGGTTTATGTTATTTGTTTCATTTATTTTATTTCTTTCTTCAGATGTACGCTATGTATTCATACTGAAACAACAATGGCGTTCCCCTTCTTCAATCAATCAATCAATCAATCAATCAATCAATCAATCAATCAATCAATCAATCAATCAATCAATCAATCAATCAATCATCAAAAACAATATTAAACTAAACTAAATATTAAACATTGAACATATATAAATAATAAAACTTGGACAATGTCTTTATAAGATAAAAAGATCAATTCTCCACAGCACATGGAACGGGGCTCCCCCTCCAACTGCATTTGGTTCCTTGAGAAACATTTAAAACTTCTTTACTACCATAAGAATTTACTGTCAGAGGACAGAAGAACTGTGCTGAGTTAAAATCCACTAAATGCTTCGTAGTAAAAGTTTATATTTACATTACATTTCTACTTCAAATCAGTACAAAAAACAACCTTCTGCAACTTGGTCTGTAGAAAATATTACAACAAACAAGGAGTCATTTTTCTTGTTCAGGCTGTTTGTGTTGAAACTAGATTGTTGTCAGATTCATTTAAAGGAGCTGAGTTCATTTAACCCTTTAAAGGAGCTGAGCTCACTTAACCCTTTAAAGGAGCTGAGTTCATTTAACCCTTTAAAGGAGCTGAGCTCACTTAACCCTTTAAAGGAGCTGAGTTCACTGAACCCTTTAAAGGAGCTGAGTTCACTGAACCCTTTAAAGGAGCTGAGTTCACTTAACCCTTTAAAGGAGCTGAGCTCACTTAACCCTTTAAAGGAGCTGAGCTCACTGAACCCTTTAAAGGAGCTGAGCTCACTGAACCCTTTAAAGGAGCTGAGCTCACTGAACCCTTTGAGGCCAAGACATGAAGCCTTTTGCTCTCATTTGTCCTCGACAGTAGAAACATACCTGAAGACCTCTGTAAAGTGTGAAATCATAATCTGGTGGAAGCCTTTGACGAGCCCCTCTCCAACAGGAAGTCGTTTCAAGAAGGAGGTGGGCCTTACAAATTTTCAATATTAGTCCCTGGAATCCGTTAAATGTCATCTTATTTGGAGCAAATTTGACGAAGTCATGACGCTTAAGTCATCCTTTTAATTGGATGTTTCCGCGCCCTCTACGGGCAGCAGGAAGCACAAACTGGTACACACTGTATGTTTGCAGCCGCTTATGTCAATGAAGTGCAGAAAAACAACTGTGGTGATCCTGTCACTACTTCACTGTAAAACCCTATAGTTCTTCGAGCCTTTCATTTAAATTCAAAAAAATGTGCCCATGTGGAATTAATCTGAAGTTATGACTGTATCAGGCTCACAGCATGAACCCACAGGGGCTAAATCTGTCCCAGTGATTCGGAGGAGGCAGTGCCTATCAGTCCAGCTTTGAAGTGGCCCGCTGATATGTGAAAATGTTCATGTAAAAGAAAAGTTTCAAGTGAGAATAGATAAAAAGCTGCTGAAATGAGCCAAGGCGCTTACCGAACATTGATTGGAAATGACCCTTTTTGGAGCTCTCAACCTGTCAGGGAACACAACATCATGGCTCTCTGTGAAATGTGCACATAATCAGACCTGCAGTCGTTGCTTTGTGGGCTGAAACGTTAACAATTTTGCAGAGGACTGTGTGATAGCTTTCACCCAATCATCAGAAAGGTAAAATATGCAGAGCAGTGGAGCTCTAACAGAGGCTGGATGATGGAAAGAGTGTCCAGGCTGCAATTCCACTGCAGTAATCTCACTGAGCACAAAGACTCATCCTAAAACGCGAGGGTGGTTCTGATGGCGTTCCTCTGAGTGGATCACTCTCCTCAGGGCCAAAAAAGTCCTGCTGGGTGCTGAGGCCTGTTCAGGTGATGATTCTCTAGGCGAGGGGTCCTCAATTCCGGGCCTCGAGGGCCGTTTGAGCTCTCCCAGGTCATCAGCGAGGTCATCATCAAGCTTGTAAAAAAAAACAATAATGAGTCCTTTTTGCATTCAGGTGTGTTGAAACTGGGAGGGACCTACAATATGCAGGACATCAGACCTTAAGCCCTGGAATTGAGGAACTCTGCTCTAGGACCCCCTTTTGGGTCTTACTTGCAAAAAATCTGTCTGAAAAACTTCAATCCGGTGCAGATCTTTATGAGCATACTACTACTACTACTACTACTACTACTACTACTACAAATAATAATAATAATAATAACTATTATTATTATTATTATTATTATTATTATTATTATTATTATTATTATTATTATTATTATTATCATTATTATTATCATTATTATGATTAAGGAAAGAAGCTTGTGTGGAACCTCCATCAGTCTAAGTGGCGGAACTAGAAAATGATCCAGAGTCCTGATGCAGCTTTAACTCTGTGCTTTAATACATAGAAAAGTCTTGATCCTCACCTTCAAAGTAAAGACTGTGTCAGCGTCCTCTGAAGAGAGGCGCCTGAGAGCTGAAAGCACAGCCTCACATTCTACTTGTAGAAAACCCGAGAACCTCCAGGGGGCAGCACTCTGAGAACCAAGCGTTCTGCTGGATCATATGAAAATGTGGTTTTAGTGCATTTTGCTCTCGAGGTTTAAAGGTTTTTGGTGTGTTATGAAAATGCAAGAAGCAGCTGCATCTGATTCATAACTGCAGGCCGGCCGCTGCACCGAAGAAACACAAGCTGAAATTGAACCTCTTGGAAAAAGGCTCCAGTCTAGTGAGAATTTAAGTGGCCGGTAGAAGGTTGTAAATTGGCTGCGACATTTTCTCTTTAAAAAAAAGTGTAATATATGGTTGTTCAAAGCCAGACTTCATGATGGGCGGAGTGAATACAAATGGGCATTTCGATTTTGCTCTTTCACCAAATGTTTGTCCGGGACTCAGGCAGAAGATCCAAACATAAAACACGGCAGACAGTTGATCTCCAGTGGTGGAGGGACAGGGTTCGACCTGGAGCAGCAGATCAACAGGCAGAATCAGATCTGTCCAAAAGCAGAAAGGGGTCAAAACTAGACTTCCCCCCCCAAAAAAAAACAAAAGCAAAAAGGTGAGCAACGGCATATTGTAAAAGGCTGACACAGACTTCTGATGCAGACTTTAGAAACAAACTGACAAATAACAGAAGAGAAGGCAGCACGGGTGCACAGCTTTCACTCCATAGATGATCTGAGTCTTCATACTGTCGACCAGTCAAGGTCCGATCCGTCCTTTCCCCTTTAGCCTGGCATTTTCCTCTCTGACGGTTCCTGTACCTCCACATCGGCAGAAGCTCCCTCGTCCCCACGGCTCTCCAGTTCAGTGCCATTTGTGCAGAAAGTACTCAGCCCTTGTGCTCATGTTGGTATCGACAGTGGCTGCAGCATGACGAAGCCTGCTTGACATTTAGTACAGCCCACATTGCTGCTGAGCAACAATGAGAGGAACCGAGTCAACTAGTGCTGCTACAAGGCTGAGAATGCTGGAAACACTAGAGGAGGAGTCACACCGAGGGAGAACAGGAGAGTATTCCAGAAAGGAGCGTGCACAACCACAATAAATAGCCATCATCAATGGAGCCCCGATACCACGAGTCGCTATGGCAACAGACCAAAAACTGCTAATTTTGCCGGAAAAGTCCCAGCGGAGGAGAGACGACTGGGAGAAAACTACTGCCAGAGTCAACGCATAAGTTTGAATGAGCTACTCCATTGGCTAAACATTTATAACTTAAGATCGCAGCACACAGGTAGAAATAATAAATAGGTAAACTCAGAATTTCATTTAGGTGCAATCCAGCAGGAGGAAGGCGACTTGGAAGCAGCTAACAATGAAATATAAAAATATCTTTCAGGATGTAAAGGCATATATGTAGATATGCTCTGATTGTATCTCATTTTGATTTTAATTTTAGTCTTTAAATTGATGTAGGCTATTAAATGTAAAGAAAATATTTATTCAGGAGCAACTTCAAGTAGTAATTTAAACCAGCAACAAAATGTTGTTTGAACTCGTCCTCTGTTAATATCCTACTGAGTAGAGTAACTCAGTGTTCAGACAGTTTTATTATACTGGGGTCATTTAAAATGTGACGGTGTGGACAGCAACACTCAATAAATTAATACACACATACACACACACACATACACAAACAAACACACACAATACACACACACACACACACACACACACACACACATAGGCATTTCTTTATTTACATAACCCCCCCCCCCCAAAAAAAAAAGAAGTGGTTTCAGTGTGACAGTGATTCTCTAACTGCTCTACACACTGTTGCTTTACCAATATTATTAAGGAAACTACCGTTTCACAAAAAAACATAATGCTGTGCATAAAATGTGCTCTGATGAGAGGCACGGGTCGATTCGGGAAGGAATTAATACAGTAAAAAAAATAAAACACTTCTAATCTGAAGACTCTCATGACGTAAGTTATGTCAAATTATTTCTGCTTCGATGTCGATCAGGTTTAGAAATAACAGACAATCCATTTCTAGCAGCTGCTTCAGGTGGGAGGAGCCAGTAGAACCTCAGGTTTTCCTCTACAAAACCTGCCGGCAAGCAGGTTCTGTTCAGAGTCTGTTACCGTGGTGACTGACCCCGAGCTTCATCCAGCTCTCTTTCTGGAACAGAAAACTCTGACTTTCCCTCGTTTCAGGGTTCAGGGTTCAAATGCTCAGAACACCAGACCACAAACAGCAGACCGGTGACAGAGGGAAGTTTTATAGCAACTACTTTCATGCTCCATTGCTTTTCAGTTGTGATAAACGCATTGAAACTGGCCAGTTCCTCACAATTGATGAACAGCATTATAACGGCTGCACATTTCAATGTTGAGTCTTATTTTTAGAAAACCAGACATACAAGAAATGGAGAGGGTCAGGATACGTCTCTGTACTTTACTGAATGAATCGATCTGCTTCATGCTCTCTGAAGACCTGCTGCCGGCTGGTAACTCGTACCCTGAGAGGACACCAGCTCAATGGACCATCTGCTTCTTCGGCATCAATTTGAGTACCAGTGAGGGAGGCAGCAGCTTGAGCACAGATTAACACTTTCCAGTCCAGACCTTCTTTTTATGATGCCATTCGTCCTGCCTACCAAAAAAACTTTTAAACTAAAAATTAGGCTTAATCATGAAGACAATTCTAGAAGAGAGCGATAGAACTGCTCGTCTGAGGGGCTCTCCAAACAAGTCATGATGGATAAAAAAAGTCCAAATTATTTGGTTTTTAAACTAATTATGCAACCATAAGTCAGCTTGCTGGGCTTTATGGTGAATTAGTGGCTAGTACTTCTACTGCATGTTCTCCCTGCGCATGTGTCTGGTATCCTCCACCAGTATAAGCTGTGTGTGTGTGTGTGTGTGTGTGTGTGTGTGTGTGTGTGTGTGTGTGTGTGTGTGTGTGTGTGTGTGTGTGTGTGTGTGTGTGTGTGTGTGTCTGTGTGTGTGTGTGTGTGTGTGTGTGTGTGTGTGTGTGTGTGTGTGTGTGTGTGTGTGTGTGTGTGTGTGTGTGTGTGTGTGTGTGTGTGTGTGTGTGTGTGTGTGTGTGTGTGCCGTGAAACTGACCCTTTGATTCTCTTTCCCTCCGGGATTAATGTCCTAAAAGTAATTGAAGTAATCTCCCACAGCTCCAATCACAAGCTGATGGGGACTTCCCGTCTTTGATTTCAGACAGAAATGGCTGGAGTAATAAATTTTACTATTAAAACATGAGTTACACAAAATGATACCTGTTTTCGACAAACTTCTCACCGCAAGTCATGAAAGGGTGGAGAGGGAGAGCCTGTGCTATTAGTCTGTACAGTGATGTGGATATTTAGCTCAGCATGAGCGGCACCATTAGCAGAGCAGCCGCGACGGCTGCAGTTCAAGGAGCATCAGGTTTCTGCTTCTGCATATACCGGGATTTTGAGTAAAAATGACATGAGAATGTAGATCACACATCCAAATAACTGAGGAACTGAACACTTAACGTGTGCATTTAGCGCTTGGCGGGACAACACAATGCATCACATAACTAAATCAGATCTTTATTGAACATGTACTGCAGTTTGAAAAAAGAAATAGCAAAGTCTTGGAGCCTTGTCTAGTCCTGGTGTAACCACAAAAAAAACACAAATTTATTTGCGAGTTTAGTTCCAAAAAATATGAAACGAATTCAACATGGCAGCATAACACTGCAACAGTTTCTACATTTCAACAGAGATGAATGTGAAGATTTTACAGTGTGATGAAGGGTAAACAACCACGGTGAATTCTTCTTCAGTTTGCTCAGAACGTGGACACACAAACACGTGAATGCATTACAAATAACTCAGAGATGCATTTTAACAATTCACCAAACAAACGAGTTCGAATTAGAGATCTGCAACCTTTCCAATCACACACATACAAAAAATAAGATGTAATACACTTCTAAACTCCAGTGTTGTGTTTCGTTTGGAAGTCCTGGTCCGAGCTTCAGTGTTCACTGAGAATTAGTTTATTCAAAGGTTATTGCTCCATGTTTTCAATCTCTTTAAACCAAACTTCAGGAGAGAATTGAAGTGTCTGCAGCCGTTTCTCTAAAATACATTCTGCATTTTATCATTGCAAACACACACAGTATTCATCACAAGAACAGGGATAGAAAACCACATTTATTTCAACAATTTAATCCATTAAAAGCTACAAAAAGGATGTATGCTCTATTTTACTGTAAGCAACATGGTGAAAGCATTTCATTGATATCGATGTGCTTTCATCACTTTGACCAGTCTCAATGAGCACACACACACACACACACACACACACACACACACACACACACACACACACACACACACACACACACACACACACACACACACACACACACACACACACACACACACACACACACACACACACACAGCTGCTCAAACAAAATGAGCAGCAACTTGTGGTTCAGTGTCACCCAAATGATTTAATCAAGTGTTTTTGTATAATAAGTATAAACATTAAAAGTCAGTAGTAATAATGAACTTCCCGTGGGCTCACCACCTGCAGGAAAGGTTCTTAATCGGTGCAATGTGATCTGGGGGACGGTGCTCAGACTGCCACCCCCGCGACCCGGACACGGATAAGCGGGAGAGAATGGATGGATGGATGGATGGATAGTAATAATGAAACAACGCTCGCAGCCAAGAGATCAGCAATGCAGTGTAGGAAACGCCAAGCCAGACCAGGAGTATTTGGTATTTGGTCAGTCACTACAGTGTTCTTTTATCTGAGGGTGTTTCCACCAGGCTGCGCAAAGCATACTGAGCTACTAACACACTCACAGACAAAAACCTCATCATACATCTGCACTGCATGGCCACCAGTGAGGTGCTCACCCGGTGAGGTGATCACCTGGTGAGGTGCTCACCCAATGAAGTGATCACCCAGTGAGGCGCTCACCTGGTGAGGTGATTACGTGGTGTGACTTGTGCCACCTCTGCTATGGTCTGAACACTGGAGAGCCATCCATCATGGCCAATGAAAAGTGGACAGTGTGTGTGTGTGTGTGTGTGTGTGTGTGTGTGTGTGTGTGTGTGTGTGTGTGTGTGCTGAGATAACATTAAAAATGTAATAAAGGTCCTTCAGTTGAAAAACGAGCCATTACCAAATGTATCACAATCTTGTAACACTGCTTGACTGACCGCATGCAATCATGTTATTACCTGGACAATTTGTCAGCACAGCTGAGAGAGTGGAGTTAATGACTTGTGATGTACAATGGAGGTTTCACACTTCTTACTCCATCCTGCACCATTACTCAGTTTCTCAGCTTTGGTTCTACCCTTCCCTCTTCTTGGCTCTTCCTCTCTCTTTCATGACAATATTTTCATCCCTTACTCATCATATCCTGGGACCTTTTAGCTTTTTGGCTCCTCTACCTTCAATCTATAACCTGGTCCTTTTGACCATGTCAGGAAAAAATGACAAGTGCAGTCATTTCAGCTCACAGTATTCAACAAAAGGGTGGTGGAGATGGCCGCTTATACAGGTCGTGATGTTGATCTCAGCTGCCTGTAATGGCTCCAGGCCATTAACCCTCCCTGTCATTTGCAATGACATGTGCTTTTGAACAAGGAAAATGGCCCAGCCCACATAACTTACACAGCACACTCTCCATTCCCACTGCCAGCCAGTGGCTCAGTGCCATGCCATTTTCTCTTCCCCTGTCCAGTCTATCATCCTCACTGCAGCGAGATTCTCCATTAGAGGCTCCCGCAAGCTTTCATGTTCCCACTTCTATTATTGTAGGAACAATGCATAATAATTCTGTGTAATTACTGGAGATGTCAAAATTGCCACTATTTCCTACAATTAATTAATCCAACTTTGATGTGGTCCCTTTTTTTTACATTTATTCTTCAAAATCCTTTTGTCAGCTCTGCTTTATGTCTTTTAATGTTCCATGATTGGTGGATTTTTCTTCCTGAAGAAAGGCAGATAAAAGCATATAGCCAGTTCAGCAATAGGCACTCGGTGGAGTGAAACAAGTGGCTGTCGTCCCATTGCGTTTTTTTTTTTCTTATTTTCCTTATGCAAAGAGAAGTAAAGGACACAGTGCTGCTTTTTTTATGCCTTTAACATTCATTAGTTCTATAAAACCAGAGTATTCACACAACCCATGACCACAATTCATTTCTCAGCACTCATATTTCACCCTCGATACAAAGCTAATTGTATGAGTGGATTTCTTTCAGTGTAAACTTTCCAATATTATTTTATCTCGTAGCCTGCCTCCAAAATGTAAATTAAAGAAGGGAAGAAATGAGCTTGTCATCAAAACCTCAAGTAACCCCTCAAGTGAAAAGAGTGGAGAGTAATGAGACCACAGACCTTTGGATGTGCTTATTCTAAATTATATTCCATCAGCATTGTTTTAAACAAAATGTTATCTATAAGAGAAATATTAGCTGGAACATCCTGTTTCAGCCCTTTTTTTTTACCTCCACTGTTTGGAGTGCTGGACGTCGGTGATTTCTGTTTTTGAACAGCAAATATTTCTGCTTGTTTACTGATGCACATCTCAGCATGGCAACACCTCGGGGTCCTTCCTTTTGTTTTCCCCACATAACGTGCCAGATATTGTAATAGGGTCACGTGGGGAATGCTGTCAGGCCACTTTAGCAGAACGGTGCGGTTGTTTGGTGATACCCTCTTGAAATGCAGAAAACACATGATCTGAAACCGAAAACATTGTTCAGCATGATCAGCGCCTGCAGGGCTGTGCCAGTGAAGCATGTCGTGTGCATGAATAAGCCCCCACAATATGTGACTTTGAACATGAAATATGACTTTGAACTGAAAGATAACTAGTTCAATTGCCCACCCCCATGTTACGCAGGATGATGTGATGCAAATGATTACAAAATGAAAAAAAGATTTGAACCAAAGGATTTGTGGATATTTTATTTATCGCAGTCTGTAAGATTTGCTTTCAGGCCCGTTTCTCAAACTTATTGGTGTCTATTTAGTCTTTGCTTGAAGTGGAGGAACAGGGGTTGAGTTCTGGGGGTGGCAGAAAGGGCATCCGACAGAAAAACTGTGCAACTCTCGCCGCATGCTGCCATGACTCCCTGTAAAACAAAGCAGCACAATGGACACTCGCGTAGTGTCTCCTCACTCAAACTGTGATCACAGACAGTGGTTTCCTCCACAGACTCATCCGTCACCACTTCATTCAGAATGGGCTCATGAAGAACTGATGTTGACTTTTCTGTGAGAGGAATTGTACCGCGGTGACATTCAGACTTCGGGTTAATTCAGAGCCTTCAGTTCAACTCATACGTGTGTATTTGGACTGTGGTTGATGTGCTGAATCATTAAACAGACACCAGGAAACCTAAAGAGAAAACATGCAGCACAACCAACGGCCTGGATTCCAACCCAAAGTGCCACAAGGTGACGGTGCTAACCACTGCACCACTGGGAAGTCCACTGCATGGTGGTGGTTTTATTTGAGTGTTATCTGAGAGCCTAGACGTCACAGCCAGGACTCATTGCTATGCAGCCCGATTCTTCAATTTCTGATTCTTTTCAGGTCATTCTATTCTGTCAATTGAAAATACAACGTTTTGTGTTTCATTTTGGAATAATTGCCTGAATCATTGCACTGTTTGGCAGTTACATACATTGATTTCTGTTTTATCCTGCTTGGCGACGAGGGACAGTTGCAGTTAAGCACCTTCACAGTTGGTTCTCTGAGCCAGATAATACATGTTATGGCAAATAGTGAGGAGCTGAATTGGAACTAAACAGGGAAGAACACTGACTACTGACTAATTTCTAAATAACCACTAAGATAAAAATAAGAAGCAAAATGAGTTCAGAGAGTGATTCAGTTAATAGTCAGCATCTAGTGGTTGGTACTGACAGTGCTTCTTCAGACATCATTATTCAAATGCAGCACTGCACTGGAATAATGAAACAATCTCCGGTGTTTTATGAACATAAATTACAAAGCAAATGACCTAAGATGCTACAGATTCACATTGTGAACCATCATCTCTTTCTATGTCCTTTTGTAAATGCTTTCTAAAGCAGTTCTCTGGGTTATTGATGGCCTGTCCAGGCATATCTCTGCACATAGATGCATTACTGAAGGTTCACAATAGTTCAAAGGGACATTATACATAAAATTGCTGTTGTATCACCTTGTTGGGTCCTTCAATCACTATTTATAATGTCTGAAGCTTGTATCAGCAAATACCCTTGGACGAGTGGAGAACCTATACAGTATGAATGGCTTGCCTCTGTGTTATGGTTCTGAACTATTCTCATATCTAAGTGGTGTTAACTGCTGGGAAAAGAAAGAGGACAACCAATATTTTAGGTTGGTTTATTAACCAGCCAAGCAGACCAGAAGCCTCCAACGCTTCAAAGTGCTTTCATGTTCTAGACTTCAGTTCATCAAAGGGCTGCAAATTTTCCTTTTAACGTTTATAATTAATTCTTAGAAGACCCCAGGCAATATTAAATCATGCCAGCATGGATTACATTTTAATTATGTTTATACATCATATTAAAGCATTGTTGAGAAACTGTAACTGAAACCAACAATTACTGTTGGTTGTTGCCTCTCACAATAGATTCTCTTTTTACTAGAAATGTGAAATATCAATGTTTAATTCAACATTCTCATTTCAGATTTAGATTTTTTTAATCAGAAAGATGAACCAAGTTTTATTCAAATATGCTAATAACCATTCAATCTGAAGAGATACAAAAGTGAGCAGAGGTGAAATGAAAAAAATAGGCAGACACCAGTTTTTCACTAATCGTGGCTCGTCAGTTTATCATTGTGGCTCCATTCTGCAGACTAATTAACTAAGAAAAGTAAATAAATTAAGGCGCTGCGCTGCATCTTTATGGATCTTGAGAAAATATATAATAAGATGCAGAGAGAGGGACTGTGATCACATGAGGACATCAAGTATGTCAGTGCTACAAGACAGGAATGACCATAAGCACAGCTTCAGCTGTGCTCCACCCCCCTCCGCTCCATTTGTAGGGTTTTGCTCCATTACAAGCAGGAGCTGATACCTGCTGAACACAGTGAGAGGCAGAGGGACGGAGGAAGTGAGGATCCAGGAGTCTGCAGGGACTCTGATGTTTGCAGACGACACAGTGATCTGCAGGGAGAGCAGGTTGAGGAGAGCCTGGAGACGGGGAGGTTTGCATCAGAGGAATGAAGGAGATCAGGATAAAACAGAAAACGGGTGTGAATGCGACAGAGGACGGCAAATCAGTGAGGATGCAGAGGGGAGTCAACTAAGGCCCCGTTTACACGACGATGTTTCACGTGACGACACCCAATCCGTTAAAAAAAAAAAAAGCGTTTACACTGCAGCAGCGGACACACAGACAATGATGTAGTTAGTATGCCGGGCCACTGGAGGGCGCTGTTGTTTTTGATTTTGTAATGAAAGCACACAGACGTGTGTGCAGAGAACAATACGCTATAAATGTGAAGAAAATGGGGAGAACCCGACATCCGTATGGACTGATGACACATCGGATGCTATCAGGGGAGAGTGTCAACTTTAAAACTACTGATATGGACGATAAAACTAGAATATGGACCGCGAGTTGTACCACTACAGGTTCGCCATGTTTGTTTAGGAGGGAGGGGGAGAGATGCACATGCGCAATAAGATCGCTCCATCGCCTTCATCAGTCTCTGCAGGAGGGAATAGCGACCGTGAAAGAATCTTTCGGCCCTGGGAGCTGCTATAAAAACTTTGCAGATACAGTAGATCCGCACACTGGTGTCGTGTAAACGGACCCCCCAAAAGTGAAGAAAGTTTTGCGGATACACTCGTATTCGTTGTCGTGTAAACGGGGCCTAAGAGACAGAGGAAAAATACACTGAATCAACCGTCCCGAACAGAGGAAGGAGTGACGGGAGGTGACGAGAGCAGAAGAGAGCGGAGTCAGGAGGACTGAGGGTCTGTGGCAGAAGAGTTCCAGTCAGGTCGTCCACAGATCAGCATTTAGTCCAGCTTTGTTTTAATGGATAATCAGGACCACCAGAGCAGAATGTTACAGAAGACATGACCCCCGAAAAAAACTGAAAAATGGGAAAAATGTGAAAGAAAAACGTCTGACCTGTGGTTGCTTTCAGGTGGCACGCAATGTGAATGCAAACAGCAGCAGCAACCTTTAGTTCTATGTCTGTCATTTCTCAGTGCTGTTAGTGTGTGGTCAGCTCTGTCCGGCTCAGCGCGACGCTCCACTGGTCCGAGGAGTGTTTGCTCACACCGTGTTTTCTCTGAAGCCACACAGGTCAGCCCCGCAGAGCTGCAAGACCTGTTCCAGACGACCTCGTCCAACATCTTCCAGATCAACGCCAACGGTAAAATCACCATTTATCACTGCGACTCAGTGTGTGTGTGTGTGTGTGTGTGCGTGTGTGTGTGTGTGTGTGTGTGTGTGTGTGTGTGTGTGTGTGTGTGTGTGTGTGTGTGTGTGTGTGTGTGTGTGTGTGTGTGTGTGTGTGTGTGTGTGTGTGTGAACTGTTCCTTCTAAGATGAGGATCTCACTGTCAGAGTGGCAGTAGATGAGGATTAGGGTAGTTTAAAGACATTCTTCTAATATTTGGAGAACCATTACTTCAGGATTAAGAGTACTTCAGAGATTAAAGCTTCAGTAAAGATTAAATCGGAGATCTGATATGAGCGGTAGCTGGCTTCAGTCATGAACAAAATCTCCACTGCAGCGTGTTGAGAGTATCAAACTGTAGTTATAAATCAATTTGATACAGATGAATTGTTTTTGTGTCAGTTTAAAACAAGAGCACGTCTTTAGTGACTTTAGCTTTTGGGCCTAATGTTTCAGGAGCCTCCCGAACTGAAACTGGGATCTGGTTCCTCCATTCTACTTTTAGAGAACCTGGGAACCTCCAGTAAGTCAGCGCTCTGAGAACGAAGTGCTCTTCTGGGTAGATATGGGACTACCAGTTCTTTAAGACATGATGCAGCCTGGTTGTTCAGAGCTTTGTAAGTTAGAAGGAGGATTTTAAATTCTATTCTAGGTTTAACAGGGAGCCGATGAAGAGAGGTTAGTGTTGGAGTGATGTGGTCTCTGATGCTGGTTCTTGTTAGGACTCTCGCCGCAGCATTTTGAACCATTTGAAGACTTTAAGCAGTTATTTGGTTATTTGGACACCCTGATAATAGGGAGTTATAACAGTCTACTCTCGAAGTAACAAATACACAGATTAGTTTTTCAGAGTCAGCATGTTTCTAATTTTGGAAATATTACGTAGGTGAAAAAAGGCCGTCTCACCAATGAATCTTCAATTAACATAATAACTGAAAGAAAAACGTTTGGTTTAGTTTCAATTTAGATTTTAGAAAATGTGCAAAATATGAATTCTGTGTTTCGCCCATCTGTTCCTGCAGTTGTTACATTAGAGAAAAACCTTCAGTCACTGGGAACATCGAGAGACACAGCAGAGCTACGACAGAGCCTGTAAGTACCACACACACACACACACACACACACACACGCACACACACACACACACACACACACACACACACACACGCACACACACACACGCACACACACGCACATTTACGCATGCATGCACAAACACACACACACGCACACACACACACACATACACACACACGCACGCACTTTTGCATGCATGCACACACACACACACACACACACACACACACACACAGTGAACTAGTTCCATGGTCTCGTTGGTCAGTTACATTTTCCGCTGCTTTATTTTCTCTTTCACCCTCTTTCTCCTGCATCGATCTTTTTCAGTTTGACTTCCAGCAATTACCAGATTCATCCATGATGACAAAGTGTCCAATCTAAGATGATTGCATCTTTTGAAAATGAATTGCATCCCACTACGTTTGCTGGCATGTAATCAATTCTATCTAACAGTTTCTATGATCGCCTCAGAAACTCACTGACAATGCTTGGATGCTTTAATTTTTAACTTCACATTTCCTTGTGCAATATTGATGCTGCTTGCAAACAACCCATCCAGTGCTTCCAACTGATGCAAATTACATCCAGTGAGGGGATTTGTGTTCTTCAGCGGCCCTCTGTGTTTTGAAAGATTGTTCAGGAAGCTCAGTGTTTTGTCAAGAATTTAATGGCGACTTTTCGAGCTCATTAACTGGAAGCCTTTTGTTTTGATTGGTTTTGTGGTAGCGACAGAACTCTCTTGTCGCCTGCCATAAACTTTCACACAGTTTCTTTCCATGATTCTTCCTCTCAGTCAGAGCGGCCGTTGTGCTGCTCACGTCCATCAGCCCCGCTCTCACTTTGCTCTTCTGCACCTTCTCTCTCTGCTTTCTCTTATCACTAATCAGAGCTCTAATTCCCTCTCAGCTTCTTGCTTGTTTCTTCTTTAGCCTGACCTGACAAAACCTCATTCCCTCTTTCCATCTGCTGCCTGGTTTTTATACTCTCAGATTTTATCGCCTTGGACACACTGGAGTCTGAGTTGGGCATTTGTTGTATGAACTCCACCAGCCTTTCACCAAAACCAACCCAAACGTGTATCTACTGTTATAATTACAATAATAATGTTGTACAATTCAAGACCATCCTCTCATTTTAAAGCCTTTGAACCTCTTGGATAGGACAACCATGCAAAAATCACTGAATCTGTCAAATCATCCTCACTAGAAAATCTTATTTATCGATCAGCCGGAAATAACATTGTGAAGGTTAGTTGGTATTTCTTGGCCAAAATCAATTCTCAACTAAATTTTTGTTCATATTGTGCCAAAAACTACAGTCATTTCAAGGCACTTTTACAGAGAAAACCCAACAATTCCACGTGAGCAAGTAGAGGAGAAAGGAAAAACTCCACTTTTTGATAGGAAGAAACCTGCAGAACCAGAGAAGGAGGAGGAGACGTTGTGCAGAACCAGACTCAGAGGAGGACACGTTGTGCAGAACCAGACTCGGAGGAGGAGACGTTGTGCAGAACCAGACTCAGAGGAGGACACGTTGTGCAGAACCAGACTCAGAGGAGGACACGTTGTGCAGAACCAGACCCGGAGGAGGAGACGTTGTGCAGAACCAGACTCGGAGGAGGAGACATTGTGCAGAACCAGACTCGGAGGAGGAGACATTGTGCAGAACCAGACTCGGAGGAGGAGACAATCTGCTATTCTGGTTGCAGTTAGAGGATAGAAAGGGAGAAAAGGAGAGGACAGACAGATAAGACAGAGATCCACTCGCTACAGACGGATCAGGCCAGGAGGCTTCAGACCACCAACTTCAGTTCTACCGTTGGAGATCCTGAAGGGGTGAGACAGAGACAGAGACAGAGACAGAGACAGAGACAGAGAGAGAGACAGAGACAGAGACAGAGAGAGAGAGAGAGAGAGAGAGAGAGAGAGAGAGAGAGAGAGAGAGAGAGAGAGAGAGAGAGAGAGAGAGAGAGAGAGAGAGAGAGAGAGAGAGAGCACAGAATACATGTAGTAGTGTCACATGGTGAGTGAGAAACCAGTTTTTACTTCTGCAACATTTGCAATATTGTTCAGTTTTATTGTTTTATTGGACGACACACGTCATCATGCATGAGAACCTTGGATGTTCACGACCACTTTTTTTTCCTTCTGATCAGACTTCATAGATAATTATCAACTCAAATCCTCAGCTGCCCATTTTTCTGCTTCTCAACTTTTCAAATAATCAGCGTCCTTCATTTGCGTTTTGAGTTTTAACTAAGTACTAAAATGGTGTTTTAACTTTGTGGTGTCAGGATTGAAAGTACCACAGCCTCTTTAATGTCAACAATTACAGACTGGGAATGGACTATATATACTCAGTTACTATAATTACAACCTTTGCACCTCTGAACAAGTTCTGCTAACACATTAGCTGGTTCTGTTGATAATGATTCCACAAATCACGGCCACATTTTCTGGTGAGGTCACATTCAGAAGTGACATTTTGTGACAATACACAGACGGCAGCTGCCTGTGCAGCTCAGACTTTGACCGTGTTGCGAGCTCGATCTTATATATTCACATACTGAATACTTTCAAAAAGGTCTCATCACTCCACCATATGGCTTCATCCATACTAATAATAAAGAAATAAAAAACCTGATCTGAAAACAAGGTCAGGAGAAAATCTTATAAGTTTCACAAAATTAACAGTTCATATTCATAAATAAAAATAATTTCTTTCCGGAATCAATCATCAAAACAGTTGCGCAACACAATCAAAAACAATCTGAAATACAAACACATTAAATAGTGATATCCACGATCGCGGCTCCCGCTAACCCGAAAATCGCGATTTTCACACAAAATAACTTTTTTTCTCACTGCGATCAGAAATCTAACGTACTGGTTCAGTGGAGACCGGGCTTCGACCACTCACCGTCACATCTTGTGAACTGTCGTGATGTGGTTTCAAAGTTATGGTAACTTTTCTGAAGGTTTGTTTGTAGCTCGGGTCAGTACTTGGTCGCAGCGGAAGCATCGACTTGCCGACCAGAATGGACGGCTGTCGGCCATTTTTATGCTAGCGCCACTTGTGGCGGAGGACTGGAGCGGACATGGGTTACACAGTGCTAGGAAAATTGTGTTTGGTTGACAATAGTATCCACATTGATGTATTTTATGACTTATAGATTATATTTTCTTAGGTTTTAGTGAGACCGACTGTAAAATGTGACAAAACATTAAACTCTGCAGGGAGAGAACGACATTTAGAGGTTTTTCACTGAGCAAAGCTTCAAAAAGGGTTATTCTGTGGTGTGATTGGAGGACGCCAGGATCTTCACCCTCTAAACGGGTGTGAGGAAGAATTTGAAGGATAAGTTTATGTTCTGGTTTTTCCTGAACTCACACTGACGTCCATTACAAAAAAAGGAGAGACATTCTTATCGGACACCGTCGAATCTATCAAGGCCCATTTCTGAATTTTTAAGTTGATCTGTGATCAGCAAAGTGAACTGAATCAGCTGAATGTTGTGAACGCACAATGACCAACTTCAGCATCACAGGGTTACATACGTGTATACATACATACATACATACATACATACATACATACATACATACAGTGCAGTGAGGCGGTGCCAGTGTGAAAACAAACACCACAACGCTTTTGGGGGAAACGGCGTTGCATTCTGGTTGTTGGTTTCCATGACAACGCTGCCCAGTCACTGAAAAAATATTTGGAAAAAGCTCTTTATGTGTGTAAACATGGAAAACTGCATTTTCTGAAAAGCTGGTACTGCACATGAATACTGCAATAGTATATAGTTCTGCACATGACTACTAGAGTAGTAAATAGTCCTACACATGAACTCTAGAGTTTAGGAAATACTTCTACACATGAATACTACATTAGTAAATGCTTCTACACATGTCATAGTTCTACACATGAATACTTCAGTAGTAAATAGTTCTATACATAAAACAGGAAGTGAACACAGAGTGCGAGATGAGGACTTGACAGACACACACAAAGACACAGACACAGACCCTTACAGTGAATAGTTATACACATGAACACTACACTAGTAATGAGTTCACATGAGTGAGTAGACTTGCGGTTTGTGCTGTTCAGCCTTTAGAATTGATCAAAGAAGCTTCAGTGTTTACATCGTACTATTACTGTTGTAAACACAGCTCCCACAAGTGGTCTCCAAGGAAAACTACATTGTTTTCAGCGTTTCGGCCGTTTCTTTGTAAATGAAGATGGTGAAATGGTGTTTTCATTCAATCGTGTGAATGAGGCATCAAGCCTTTGCCCTGCATATGGGATAAACAGTTGGTCGCTAAATTCCCTGAACATGCCGTAATGTCTGAGCTCAGAAGGCTCCCATAGTCTGATGAGGAATGCAAATGATTATAAATGCACAGCTTTCCACAATACACAAGAAGAGAGTTTTGTATGCTGTGTTCAGTAAATACCCCTGGGACGGGGGTTCTAAACGCTCCATATAGCAAAAAACAATCTTGTCTGTGCCATGTGACCAGGATGCCTTTAAAGCTTCTGGGTTTACGTCAAGCTGTTTCCACATTGCATTTCAGACTCCGCCCGCCTTGCCGCCTTGACTTGCAGGTCAATACAGAAAGAAAATGTGTCACATTCGGAAAGTATCAGAATTTAATTCTAAAAAGTCTAAAAAGTGCCAAATACTCTGATCAGGATGTTTCTATCACCCAAAGCGATGGAGAGCAACTTTGACATGCAGCAGGAAAACGGCTCCCACTTGCTAATGGAGGTCATCTGGCTTTTCTTTGGACTCTCTCCTTACTCACTGGAGTCATCTGCCTCACTTGAGTTCACTTGAACAGTGTTGTCGCTGATTTACACCTGATTCAGTCTGAAGACATGAATCATTAACCCGGGATACAGGAAGTAACCACATCACAGTGTGCTGAGCTACATGCAACAATCAGCTGCGACGATACCGTGCCTGGCCTGTTCTCAATTTGTTATGTTTGGTTTATACTTTAGTGTGTTTGGAAGTGGACCACGCCCTGCTTGTGACAGAGAAAAGGATGATTAAGGCCCCGTCCCGTTTACACGATAATGTTTCATGTGACAACACCTAATAGGTAAAAAAAAGGTGTTGAGTTTACATTGCAGCAGCGGACACACTGACAACAATGTAGTTAGTATGCCAGGACACAGGAGGGCGCTGATGCTTGTTTTTGTGATGAAACCACACAGACATGTCTGCAAAGAACAATACACTGTGAACAAAATTGAGAGACCGACATTCGGATTGGCTGATGTTGAATCCGATGCTATTAACTATTAAACTACCAATATGGACAACAAAACTAGAAAAGGGGCCACAAGTCATACCACTACGGATTGGTTTACTGACACATGAGCAGAAGGAACTATTTAGCCTTTTTGTGGTCTCTGCAGGGGGGGAATCGCACTTGTACAAGAAAAGTTCCACCTCGGGAGTCCCCATTAAAAACGTGTAGCGTAAACTGACCCCCCCAAAAGTCAAGAAAGCTTCGCGTATACACTCATATTCGTGTAAATGGGGCTTAAAGCTATAAAGCTAAATGATAACCTGAACCTTTCTTCATGTCCGATGGCCGAGCTGTTCCTTGGGAACAGATTGACAGTTACACATTAGGATCTCTTGTGACCATTTTTATTATTGCCTCTGACCATTTTGCCCCACATCTGCATGTCTGCCATGAGGCATAAAAACATTCCCTGAATCACACGGTTAATAGAATTTGACCCAGCCTGTAATCGTGGAAATGCACACGGTAAAAAAATCTAAGTGGATTAATGGTGGGCACCCTCTGAGTGTCATTGTCTTTGTTAGCACATTAGGCATTCTCCAGTGTTCTGCCTGTAACACCCTGGAGGACGTGGGGCCATGTTTAGAGGAGAGCGCCCCCGAATGACTGATGGCCTCGCTGCAGACAACATTTCACAGTAACACAGAGCCAGACGCTCGCGACAGCAACAAAACACCAGGAGACAGTCACATATGAAGGGAAGACTTTGTTCTGTGAGCAGTGATTGAAAACAAACAGAGAGATTCCTGGCACATCAATACACATTAAAATACTAACTGTACAGTGTTGACATCATCTTCACAGATCAGCGTATGGATATCAATGTTAAGTAAGATGAGATGAAATGAGATAGGTGGTGGTGGGGGGGGGTTCTTTTACCGTTAGATCACATAAAGCTGAGTCTTTATGTTCATATTTGATGTCAGATGCTTGATTCTGACTTGTGAAGAGTATTTATTCATCACTGGGGTACCAAATTATCTCTGGGACCTTGAGGTCAGTCTGACCCTTGAGAATGACCGAGGCTTTTAGATGTTCAGAGCTTTACATTTCCGGAATCCTTTTGCATTGAAGTCCAGGCTGTTTCATTATGTCTGTGATAAAGTCCTGCCCTAATCTCTGTGTACTGCCTATCTATCAATTCTTAATTTTCCTGGTGTGTCTTCTCGTAAAAACACAGTGTTGAATCATCAGGCAGATAAAACTGTCAGACAGGAATTTCATCCACAATTACAATCAAAGCTTAAATTGCCATTAAAAAAAAAACACCCTCACAGTCGATGAGGTGTGTAGTTTAAAATCTACACACTGAATAGGGATCTGTTTATTCATGTAAATTTTTCCCGGGCAGTGAAAAATGTTTAAGAACTCCAGAACTAAAGGACGTATCTCCACAGTGGACTGACATGTGCTGCACCGCTGGCGTCCTTCAGAACAACTCCGAATCTGCATTTACATTAAAGGTAGCACGTTTTTCACGGGGTTTTAAAGCTGCTGTAATTTCTGCAATGCCATTTTAAACTCTTTTTTCTAGTCAGTGGGCCACACTTGCTTCAGGATTTCCCATATTTTAAGAAGATACACACGAGCTCCTGTTCTTCTCAGCACTGAAAGACAACTTTTCTTTTAAAGTGCTGTTCCACTTTTCTTTTCTACGCAATGTGATCTGTGATAGTAGGAACCAAAACCATTAAGACCCACTGCCAGGTTCACTGCTCATCCTTCTTTTGCCAACCCACCAACACCAGGGGTTGTTTATAACACAGGGTGTGGGATGCACACAAGCTGGGCATACGGCAGGACTCATATCGATAAAATTGTACACTTGCACACAATATACCCTTTATAATTCCCAGTCCACCTCATAATGTGCATACCCCGCTTTATATCCTTCCCCTAACACATGCACATTCAACTATAAATAGGCAATGCAACACAACTCATGAATATTAATAAACAAGCAAGAATCTGCACTTGAATTGCTTTCAGTGAATCAGGGCTGCACGTAGGAAGAGGACTGCAAAGATGAGGTTTGATCAAGGAGTTCTAAGATCCCACATACTGTTTAGTGACCTGTTGTGGACTTTTAGAATAAAGTAAATCGACACGGCTCGACTCAGAATAGACCATAATATAATAAACAAATGCCACAAAAATGTAAAGATGGGAAGAAAAAAAAAAAGCCCCAAGATTTATTTCACTTAAAGGGAAATCATTAAAAAATCATCAGTATCTCAAAGAAATCATTTTGGCTGAAGGTACCAGCCAAACGGAATAAGAGAAGGCAGAGAGGGGAACAAACCCAGCAATGAGTCGTTGGACATTTACACCTTTTGCTAAAATACACAACTAAAACACTCCTCACTTATTCCAGGCGCAGACCTGGAAAACAAAAAAGTCACTTGGTTTGGGCTACCTACGGTCCAAAGTAAAAAACAAACACTCCACATTCTGATAGCGATGGGGGGAAAACTAAACTCAAAGGTGCTTGGTTAAAGGAAAGAGCATCAGGATGCAAACTGAACCTCAGTCAATCCAGGAGTTTGTCTCTGACAGCGTCTCCTTCTCTCAGCCACTTTTCTACCGGGGAGTGAAGTGACTGAGGTGTGCAGCCTCCAGATGATGGAGTTTCATTGAGATATAAAGATTGTATGTCGAGTGCCCAGCACGTGAATCCCTGGTCTGTTTCTCACTGGATTTATAATAGGATATTTGTCAGTGTGCTACATAACATTGCAGAGAAGCAGAACAAACAAACAAACCTCAAAATGTTTCAGTGCCAAAACACACATGACGGCTTCATTCTCCATGGCTGAGTAGAAGCACTGATAAATAGTGAACTTTTTGGAAAAAGATGAACGTGGATGCTCCATCTCGTCAGCACCAGACCAAGAGTCAGGAGCCATTCAGACGGCAGGTTTGAATGGACGGTCAAATGCTAGTGCCGCCAAAGCACCCGTGCTGATTAATGCATCAGAAGCGGTGTTGACTGCTGTCTGACCACCGGAAGCAACTTCTAGGAGGAAGCAGGTTGAGGAGGGGAGCCGCCACACCACAAGTCTTTCTACAGAAACATGTGTGTCAGCCTGCTGTCCCCAAAGAGTATGAAGCTCCTGTCTGACTAAACCACAAGGCAGCCTCAGCTTTTAGAGCTCTTTTCTTTTATACATTAATTCACTTCAAACATGTCAAAACCAGGGCACGCACACACACACACACACAAATATAAAAACATATCCATCCTTTATTGATAATCTGTACAAATAATTCAATTAATATTTTATGAAAAAACATGTACACTATACTATATCCAAGCCTGCCCACACCTATACATGGTGGTATACATATAAGAGTCATAGTTCTAGTTTAATGGAAGAAGAAAATCTTATTTAATCCACCCCCCTTTTCCAAAATTCAAGTCACATTTATTGATTATCGTTCAATGTTATAAATGTATAGTTTTATATATGTAATTGTATACAGTCACTGTATAATGTCATTTATTATAAATAAATACACATGTGTATATACAGTACATACATATATAGACACGCAGATACATCCAGTGTGCACACACACACACACGAACAATATACATTTTTTTGTGTCTAAATTTAATGATTTATATAAAACCAGTTTTCTAATTTGTTCAATTCTGAAGTAATTTCCTCTGTGAGCTATTCTACATTCTCATTGTTCCCTGGGTTGACTCTCCCCTGATAGCTATCTATCCATCCATCCATCCATCCATCCGTCTGCCTGCCCATCCATCCATCCATCCATTCATCCATCCATCCATCCATCCATCCATCTGCCTGCCCATCCATCCATCCATCCATTCATCCATTCATCCATCCATCCATCCATCCATCCATCCATCTGCCTGCCCATCCATCCATCCATCCATCCATCCATCCATCCATCCGTCTGCCTGCCCATCCATCCATCCATCCATTCATCCATCCAGCCATCCACCTTTCCTTCTCTACCACTTATATCCCGTTCACCTGGACAGGTAAGGAGAGGTTCTGCAGATACTCTGTAGTGACTCTGTGGCTCTCCAGCTCCTCAGGCTCTCTGGTTAATTTGAGGTAACGGGACAGAGAATGTCACTGACATGGTTCCAGACTCAGATGGTGAGTGCGTGGACGCTCCTCTCCACCTCGTCCTCCTCCACTCTTACACAACACGAAGGCTTCATGCTGCCTCTCCAGCCCACATCACTGCTCAGCTTGCAGTGCGATGTGTAACAAACAGTAGGTGTACGCTCTCTGGAGCGCACGTTTAAATGTCACATTTTGCAAAACTACAGGTTTAACATTGACGGGGATCGTTTTGCCGTGTTGGTGGTCTTCGGGAAAACATCTCTAAATATACATGTACAGTAAATGTGTTGTGGAGCTTGAGCGTAGCCAGCAGGTCGTGAACAATGAAACATGCTGCCAGCAAGCAAACCTGCATGCGAAACACATGGAGGTTTCTTTCAAAGAACTAAAAGAAATGTGTTCTCTGTTACAAAATGGTGAGTGACTTTTTGTTTTATTTAAATTTGTTTCAGAAAGAGCTCCATGTTCCTGGAAAATATCTGGTCATTATAATTATTGGTTCCTCTTAAATACAGACATGTAGAAGAAATATAAAATACAAGACAAACTGAAGCTCAGGTCAAAGGAGGTTTTATAATGACCAAATGTAATTTCATTTCTCATCATACATGAGTATAATGGGATTTTTTCAAGGAAATTTGGGCATTTTGCTTTTATGCAAATTGTGGATATGTTAATGTTCAGAGAGTGCTGCCACATATTTGTCCTCCTGAGGCCATGATAACAATAAGCACTCTAAAAATCCCACAAAACAACCAAGCCTGTCAAATGATTACAGATTAGCCGGAATATGGTTCCAAATTCCTATTGGGCTTCTTCAAAAAGTACATTTAGCTCATTCTACAGTTTGGTTACTTTGGAAAACAGTATTGCCATGAGCCTGTTGAAATACCTGCAAACCTCACCAGGGGTTGCTACTCAGTGACCGGAGGGTTGCTCGGTGAACTAACCCAGAGATGTTAGAGTCAGATAAGCTCCAGTGCTCTGCTACAATAGGTTAAACGCAGAACTAGAAGAGGAAGATTGACAGGATGGAGATCATCATGCAGTATTCGAATAGTAGAGTAGATCGAAAAGAAATTCCTTCATTGAACTTTTCTCAAATGTCTCATTAACTTTGAAACAAAAGGTGAACCACTGTAGTTTAGTTCATTCCTGTTAAATATCCACATACCCAGAGCACAAAGCACATTTAAACCACGCGAGCAGCATCAGCACCTCCACAGTACCTCATCCTCCTCCATCCCTCACACCTTCGTCTGCAGCCAGCTGCTCCCAGACTCCTCGGCTCCCCTTCACAATAGCCAGCAGAGCTCAAAGGAATACCAAACACCCTTTGCCGGCTGGAGAAACACACAGCGGAGGTGACTGATTGAAATTCACAGTGTGAGCACTTCCAATTTTTGGCATGCTGTTTCTGGCTCTCCAACTTGTTGTGGGGGAGGATTGTGACTAGCAGATGTATCACTGAGCAGCGATGCTACAGAGGTCCTCATAAGTGGGCGAGCTCTGATTGTTTGGTAACAGCATGTCAGTGGTGGGCGGGGCCTCTCCTGACTCATGGATGATCCATCCAAAGTACAACTTTCACTGTATTTTTAGAAGATGGCTGCAGGTCTGAAAGGATTCCCTTCATATTCCATTAAAAAGTAGCTGTCACACTGTACTGCTTCAACCACTTCAGGGTCAAAGGTCACTGGATTCTAAACCCACCAAATCTGTGAGATACAGGTTCACCTGGACGGGCACACACACACACACACGCACATGCACATGCACGCACACACTGGGGGTCAGCTTCTCACCCGGCAGAGCCTGATGTTGTTGAAGGCACCGGAGATGTCAATGAGCGTGGCTCTGGCAGAGCTGGCTGGTCTGTCCAGGTGGAGATGATGGCATCCTCCGTTCAGAGTCGTGGCTGGTAGATGAACTTGGGGAGATCCAGGTGAGGCTTGACGAGGGGCCATAGCTGCTCCAGGACGAGTCTCTCCAGGGTCTTCATGATGTGGGACCTCAGCGCCGGTAGTCCTTAGATCCACAGGGACGTAGTGTCCTCTGAACAGGAACAATGTAGGACGTCTTCCACAGCACGGGGACACTCTGGGGGCTCCACAAAGCTGGCGGGGGAGTGCAAGGCTTCAGGACCCTGGTGCTCACACCATCAGGGCCAGCACCATTTATAGATTGGAGTTACATCAGATGTCTTTGAACATCCCCCTCTGTGATGGTCGGAGATTGAGTTGATCAGCGCTGTCATCAGATCCATTCACCTCTCTGTTGTCAATGTGCATTATCTTAATCCTCCACTATTGAAATAAAAACCTTTTTGACCATTGAATCCACCATGGTAAATGCTACCTGGAGAATCAGAAAGAAGATCAGAAAGACTTGTTCAGTTTTGTTTGAAGAGATCAGAAAAAAAAGCCCATTCGGGCTTGTTGAAGATAAACGTCACAGGAGCATCGCGAGCAGCTTGGTGTTTTCCATCAGCTCATGAGAGTGAGCAGAAACCAGCTCCAGGTGGTGCAGGAGAGTGGTGTGGGGGTAAATTCCAGGCTCGGAGGAGCCAGAGTGATGAAGAAAGGAATGAGAACATAATAGAACATTAAGTAAAACTACAGACTGACGTGGCCAAACAGTGTGAAGAGATAAAAGCAAAAACAAAGCTTCTTAAGGGACCACATGTTCACTCCTCTGTCATACTTTAGGAGCTGCTGTCCTGCACTCAAAGAAAAAACCTGAGGGCATTAAAACAGTTGTTGAATAAAAATAGATGAACATTAGAATAAACTTCTAACCACTCAGTGGGTGTATCCACACATGAACACCCTTTCATGTAAGCCGCATCGTTTTTGTCCGATCAGCCACACGGCGCAGCGTCGAAGGAGCCTGAAAACATTTTTTTGTTTTTAAGCGGGTTCCGGAGTGGAGATATTCTGGCTTTAAGGTGTGGATGAAAAAAACGCACATTTGTGGAAACGATGATGTCATCGCCATACCTCTCAACCAACCCTCTCTGCAACGCCACTTAACAACAACAACGGCGGACTACCTGCTCCAGATCGAGCTGCAGAAGCTACTGATGCTAGTCGCCATAGATAGATAGATAGATAGATAGATAGATAGATAGATAGATAGATAGATAGATAGATAGATAGATAGATAGATAGATAGATAGATAGATAGATAGATAGATAGATAGATAGATAGATAGATAGATAGATAGATTTCATTTTCTTTAGAGTGGCTATTGCATTTGAGATGAAGGATTTTTTGTTATTATTTTTTTGAGGCCAGAGGGACTTTTTTTAAATATTTTTTTAAAAATGTTTTTATTTATGTATTTATTCCAGGCAACTTATTCCACAGTGGAGCACAAGGGACACATCGTCATGACATGGTTTGTGACATATCAACATACATTTGACATTACAAAACAGCAAGCTCCAGTTTTGCCTGACAGGGAGTGGGAAGAAGAAACCTTATTTAATCCAACCCCCATTTTCAATTAATATTCTATATAATGAGTTTCACTGCTACCTCTTCCTTTTTTTCTGTAAATCATGGACTCAGGACTGATTTGCCAATCATCTATACAACAATATTAATAAATCATACAACAAAAAGAAATAGATAAACATATCAGCAATGGTAATAAAGAATATACCATCAATGGTAAAGAAACAAACACTCGTTGTCAGAGTATTGATATAAAATAAAATTAAGACCCACTTTCTCTATATTGTGATCAGACCTGGCGTTTATATAATAGTTTGAATCTATGAATGGTTTGACATTGCTTGATTTGTATTTCCAATCTATTCCAAACTTCTAATCCACATACAGAGACACAACAATATTTCCGAGTGGATTGAGCAATCGGCAATGTAAAATCTCCATATCCTCTCAGATTATGAAGTCTCTCTCAAAGTGTAAAGACACGTTGTACGTTAGTCGCTAATAATTTGTTGAACATTTTATATGAAAATATTGATGTATTATAATTTACAAGTGCCTTCAATTTTAACAACTTCGACTGAACAAACACGTTATGAGTGTGATCTAAAAAACCAACCTTGTGAACGATCCGCACCGCTCCTTTCTATAATATGATTAATGGATTAATTATGTTCTGGTAAGTATTTCCCCACATTTAAACACAATACGTAAGGTATGGGAGTACCAAGGTACAGCATAAAGTACGGAATGCCTTTTAATCCGTGATATAGTTTTGCTTTATATAAAATTGAGAGGCATTTGGAGGTTTTTGTTTTAATGTGTCTGACGCTGGGTTTCCATGACAATTTATGATCAATTATAACTTCCAAAAATGCATTCTCATTTACATTTTCACTTGGGGTACCGTCAATAATTATTTGCAGTTCCAAATTAATTTTGAGACTGCCGAATGTAATTGCATTAGTTTTTTGTATATTTTAGGATAATTTATTTATATTACATCCATCCACTTTTTGTCATATTTAGTTCCTTGTTCAAAGTATGCACAAGCGCATTACAATTATCACTATTGTTCAATATATTCGTGTCGTCTACAAAGAGAATAAGTTTTAGAGCCTGCGATACATTAAAGATTTCATTGATATACACATTGAACAGTTCTGGTATGTATTGAAATCATTTGCTCCATCGTACCATTTTCACCATTTTCATCAATAAAGTATTCAGGGTATGTTGACTTTGAAGATCCTTGTTTAATTAGGCTATTCAGAGGATCCCAAATTCCCTTTATATTGTTTTCATTGTCATATTTTTTTTCTTTCTTATGATATAACTGTTTACTGGTTTTTATAATATCTTAATTTATTTCTGTACATCTTATTTCTTTGTTTTATTTTTTGATGAACCGTTTGCAGATTCTTCTTCTTTTTAAAGGCATTCATTATTCCTTTCATCAGCCAATGGCTTTTTATGTGTTTTTTCTTTATGCAATATTCCCTCACTGGACAGTGTTTATTATGCAGAAAAGTAAATATATCTATAAATTTACTGTAAGCACTACCCACCTTTGGTTCTCTGGAAACTGAAGTCCAATCCTGAAGCGCTAAGCTGTTGTTCAGGGCACTGATACTATCTCCAGTTAATGTTCGTTTCGAAAAAAGTGTCATGGTATCTTTCATTTTGTTGAGATTACAGTCATACAGAGTAAAGACAGGTATGTAGTCAGTAATGTCACATATCAATATACCACTGGTGATTTAATTTCCCATAATATTAGTAAAGATGTTGTCAATGATCACCCGGCTAGCTCAGTTGGTAGAGCATGAGACCCACAATCTCAAGGTAGAGGATTCATGTCCCACGCCGGGCGCCACCTTCCCGTGGGCTCACCACCTGCAGGAAGGTTCTTAATTTGTGCGATGTGATCTGGGTGGCGGTGCTCAGACTGCCACCCCTGTGACCCGGAAATGGATAAGTGGGAGAAAATGGATGGATGTTGTCAATGATTGTGGCACTATGAGATGTTATTCTGCTTGGTTTGGTAATTGTTGGATATAGAGACAAACTGTACATTATGTTGGTAAAATCATCAACAGTTTTTAGCTTAGTAGGATTTAACATTGTCAATGTTGAAATCACCACAGATGAATAATTTTTGGGGGTTTACTGTGGAAGACAATTTGTCCATCCATTCATTGAAAATGACTATATTAGAACCTGGTGTATGATATACACTTATGTTGACATTCTTCTTTCTTCGATTTAAAACGACACTGTTAGACCTATAGTATAAAGTATAAAGCAACCCCACCCCCTGCTTTATTGATTCTAATCATATATCTTAGTTCATAACCATCCAGACAAAGATGCATACCTTTGTCAGCATTTCTGTAATAGCAATGATACTGAATGGATGAATGAAATTGCACAAATACTCTTTGATAGACTTAAAATTTGTATACATACTTCAACTGTTAAAGTGTATTATTGACAGTTTGCTTTCTGATTCCACACTGTTTTCATACTGTTCATTGGTATAATAATTACAGTACTTAACAATAGAGGAAATTATTATCGTGGTCTATGTCAGTGTCCATCTCTGTTGTGTTGTGCTCATGGTGTTCACAAGTTTCCATTTACATTTGTTTATGTTGTAGAATTCCCTGTAATAGATCCATATCTTTGCTTGGTGTAGTCTTTGTTCTTGGTTTATTTGGCATTGTGATGGTGAGATTCACACGTTACCTCAATAGCATTTTTGTATCAGTACTTATCCAGATCTTCCATCTTCTTCACCACCAAAACTTTAGCTTCCTCTGGACTTTCGTTCAGTTTGATGAAGGTCTTGCAGCTTGTTACCCAAGTTTGTTGAATTTTGCTTTGGTTTTTGAGTTGTCTTGCATTTCTTTTTGTCAAATGTGCATTAATGTAAACATCTGTGCCTTTCAGTTTGCATCCTTGTTTCAGAAGTGCCATTTTTTTTGATTCGTAAACCTCATGACAGCTGGTGGTCTCCCGTTCTTGGTGGGTCGTGGGTGACACGCTCCGATTTGCTCCAGGTCCATCTCTATCCCTTTGCTCTGGAGGTAGGAATCCACCTGTTGCTCCACCCAGGGCGTCTCCTAGTTGCTGGGCTCCCCGCATCGGAGCGCGGCCTGATCTTGATGCCGGTGATTGCAGGAATTGCTCCAGCTCGTCCACTCACCTCTCGAGATCCACGATGCGCTGGTCTTTCTCTGCGTTCTGGAGGCGTCGTTGTTTCACCTCCTCCACCAGGCCAATAAGGGGCTTCTGCTGCGCTCTGACAGCTGTCACAATGCCACCTAAGGACTCAAGGGAGTTATTATTTCCTTGAACTCTTCCAGTGTCAGGCCTCTCCTCTGTTGGGGCACACTGGTGATGTTTACGCCGATGTATCCAGTAGCAGAGCCTCCGTCCGTCCAGAATCTAGTATCAAAGCAGAAAATAGCCCAAAATCGAGATTCAAAACACAAGAGCGCAGTCAAAGTCAATCTACCGGAACCAGAACCGGAAATGTTCTTCACAAAAACTTTGAAGCATCTACCTGATGGGAGTAAATGGAAGGAGTGATGAAGGGGGTGAGAGGAGTCGTCTGTGATCAGGGCGGCTTTGCTGATCACAGAGTGGTTGTACAGTTCAGGGAGTTCAGGGATCTGAGTTAGTAGTGACCCAATAATTCTGCTGGCCTGTTTAACAATACGGGAGAGTTTTGTTTTGTCTTTAGTAGAGAGGGAGCCATACCAGGATGAGATATTGAATGTAATGATAGATTCAATGAGATGTCAACTAAGGTTAAAATGCCTCTGCTGACATTAAAAGTCCTCAGTTTCCTCAGCGGGTGGAGGCGGTGTTGTGCTTTTTCATAAACAAAATCAGCGTGGTTTGCAAACGACAGGCGAGTGTCTATCTGTGTTCTTAAATAATTCAACCTCAACCTGCTCGACAGACTCGTCCTGGATAGTGAGGGTGTAAAACGGGGTGTAAGAGAGTTACCTCTACAGCACAACTCCTTTGTTTTGGAAAGATTTAGCTCAAGGGAGTTTTATCCAAGGCTTGGATCAGGTTGTTGACCATGTGCTGGTAGCGGGTCAGTACTGTGCTGGCCGGCAGGTGAGCCATTAGAGCCATGTCATCTGCATATTTAAAAAGTGTCATTCCTTCACTGTTACACGAGATGTTATTAGTGTACACAGAAAAGAGATAAAACACAACACTTGCTGTGGCCTGTCCTATAAAAAATTGTGAATCCATAAAATCAGGGTGGGGTGAACCTGAAGGCGTGAGAGGGAGTGCAATAAAGTGTTAATAGGGTGAGACTTTGGATTTCTCCAGTATGAGGATGAGCAGCAGTATTCTCTGTGTCTTCTGCTACATTATTGTCTTCTCCATGTCTTCTTCTACGTTTTGGTGTATTTCTGTTGCGGTTACAGCGCCACTGAAAGGCCTGGCATCTGTACTAAGTCGTTTTGAGTTGTGTTCATAGTGACATATGGACGGAATTTTTGCTCGTGTGGACAGGGTCTGTGTTCTGTGTATAATAACCACAACCATCTGATCCGGGAGGTGTTGGCACCAAATTCCCACTTTTTTCCTTCGTTTGCGATTGGCAAATAACATGAGTTTAGTTTTGTTGAAATTTAAGAACAATTTATTTTAGTTGAACCATATTTGTTTTTTTCTTTCCTGCTGTTAGTATCTCAAAAAGCTGTTGCAATTTTTCTCCAGAACAAAAATCATGTGTATCATCTGCAAACAATACAAATTTTAAAACTTTTGAAACTTCACACAAGGCATTTATATGAAAGGTTTTGTTCCCAATATTGATTCCTGTAGGACTCCACAGGTAATGTCCAGGCACGGCGACTTGTATTCTCATATTTGTACAAACTGTTGTCAGTTCTGTAGCTTTCTTTAGTCAGCTTAATGCCAATCCTCTGATACCGAGCTTTACCATTTTATTAAGTAGTATATCATGATTTATGGTGTCACATGCTTTTTTCAGATCGATACGTTATAGAAGTGCATATTTTTCAATGTCAATGCGCGTTGTTATTTCTTCCATCAATTCTATTAGAGTCATTGATGTCATCAGTTTTTTCTAAAGCCATATTGACTGTCCGCCAACAGCTTGTGTTTTTCTATGAAGTCATCTAATCTATAATGAAAACCTTTTCTAGTACCTTTGAGAGCTGTGGTAGACGAGACACTGGCCTGTCGTTGGTAAAATGCTGTTTGTACAGTGGAATTACCTTAGCTATTGTCATTTAATGTCAGAGGTAAGTTGCAGATGTAGGTTAGCGATTGTTAGTGTTATTGATTTGAATAAAAACAGGGATGAAACAGGAATGAGAGATTTCAAAGGCAGTTTGTTCGTGTCAAACAGTTTAAATGTAACTTTCTCCAAACGTCTCCTCAGGACAGAAACATTTATCGTCCTGGACTGAAGTTTTAGCTTTGACACATCTTTCATGTAAAATGAAGACACTAGCACTGACCCTTGTGGGACCCCACATGTTACATTCAAAAAGGCAGATTCACGATTTGTGTTTACTGTTTCCATGTAAATAATTCAATTTAAAATGCTTAAAGTGAAGTCTATTTGTTGATGGTTTCTAGTTTTACCTCCATGACTGCTCCATGATTTTTTTTGTTTCTGCTCTTTCTGAGCTCGTATCGACTGACAGGAAACTGCACAGTGAAGTCATCAGGCCTCCTAATGGAGTTTACTTTCTAATCGTCTTTGTGAGATTTGGTGCTGTGATGGTCAGACCTGTAATTAGTGAAGTGCTTTTTGTCTGCAATAACTTTTAGTTTCAGGATTCAGAGAGGGGTTTTTTTTTTTTCACTTGTCTTCATTTGATCTCATTTTGGTCCTATTAAAACCATTTACCATGCCATGCATATCATTCAAACAGAATATTCTGTGTAATCTGTTTTAGTTGAACCGTTCCTAATTATACCGTTTATTATTTTTCACATACCAATATTATTGACTCTTCTCCGTGACATTTTGGAATAATTATCCTGAATAAGTCAAATCATTGTTTCAAACCATCATGTTTGTTGTGGTTCTCTGGGGCTGTGCGTTATAAATTGTCTGTATAGATTATTCTTGCCTTCCTTGAAGTACTTTGCAGTTCTTTGTGATGTGTGGCTTGTCTGTGTAGTTTTGTCTATTGCATTGATTGATTTGTTGAACATGAATCTGTTATTATTTCAGCTTCTTCAGCTGCTGTTTTCCAGTTCAGTGGTTATAGTTCAGCCTTAAAATGTATTTATTGATTCCTCCATGGAAATTATTTGTCCGTATTTAACTGAACGGCGCGGCATTGCGTTAATGCAATCATCTGACACCTTCACCTTTTTATGATTTACCACATTTACGCAATATTAAAATCCTTCTTACTAACAAAGATAATATCCATATTCTACTTTAAATGTGTTAACATTAGATAAACACTGACCTGCTTTCTGCAACCTTATATTTTGTACACACACACACACACACACACACACACACACACACACACACACACACACACACACACACACACACACACACAGTTATTCTTCCCGTTTGTATAGTTACTATTTATGTAATTTATGTACTTATTTAGAAACCTATTCTGTCTTATAAAATAATTCTCAAATCATGAAATCACTTCAACAAACTTAATTCTAACTACAGATATCTACTATTGAAATAACTCTTTGGCATTCCCATTGTTGTATTGTTTTGTCAGGTTGTTATTTAAATGGTGAAGTAAATGACAGTATGGGTTTTTTAGCTCTTCAGGTGTGGGATGGCTTCCTCTGTTGAGTCTGTCAGTTCTTCACAAGTTCAGCTGATCGGGCTCGGTTGACGTGTCTCTTCAGCTCTGTTCTTGTGTTTTGGGTCTGGTGAGCAGGTCCTGAGATCTGTGCTGTTGTCTGTCTCTATGTCTTTATGTCTGTCCTGTTTGTGTGCTGTTGATGAAGGCAGTCAGTGCTCCTGGAGGTCCGTCTGTGTCACTGGCCCGGTGTACGACCGTCCAGGTCTCCAACCCGCTGATAACATCATTAATGAAGAAGTTCTGCTCAAATCAGCCGCTCTGCTTCTACTTATGTAAATCACTTAGTCTGCAGAACTGTTTCCTCTCGGTCCATAAAACCCCATTTCACCCCGGGACCCTGATGCAGCTGTACCTGTGTGTGTGTGTGTGTGTGTGTGTGTGTGTGTGTGTGTGTGTGTGTGTGTGTGTGTGTGTGTGTGTGTGTGTGTGTGTGTGTGTGTGTGTGTGTGTGTGTGTGTGTGTGTGTTACGCACCGTTTATTTCCTATGAACAATGTATTTAAATTAAATTGCACTTTGCTGAAGATGCTGTGGAAACAATCAGTTCCGCCTCTAACCTGTCCACATCGTGTTTTTAAACTCGTATCATTTTATGGTTATGTCTTTACACCAAAAATCTTTTTTGATATTTTGCCATGACCTGAAAAAGAAAACTATTATGCTGTTGTTTATTTAGTTTTTCTGTACCGAAGAGAAATTATTTCTGTCAATATTTAATTCAAGACAGATTATTTTTCTGAGCGTTACAGCATGTGGCAGTTTTGGATTAACTGGACTGCTGTTGCGGGCTTGTCTGTCTCTTTAAAAAAAATGATGCATTATGTGAAATGAAGGCGTTCCGTGTCTTTTTACTTTTGGGAAGGGTGGTTTTTCACGTACCCCATATCACTTTAAATCAGACACCCACTCAATTATGGTGCTCAATAGAAAACAGGGGAACCTAAACATAACTTCGGATTGACAAAAAAAACTAATCTGAGTGACTCTGAGGAGAAGCAACAGGCGAGTTGAGCATGAACATGATCCAGACCCGTGGTCCTGCCGTCTCAAGGTGTATAAACTGCAGTGGCGGCTGGTAAAACATTTCTTAGGTGGGGCTCTTCATTATTATTCATTTTCAGCCAATGTTGACCTAATTTAAATACAGTGTTTTTTTTAAAACACTTTACAACAATCTTGCCTTTTTAGATTGAGAAATGCCCTCAGTGATGAAAACTATTGTACTTTTAAACAGCTCATGAATAGAGAGCACTTATTAAGATGAATTTTTTTTTAACATACTTGTAAACAAATACAAGCAGATGCTTCATTATTCTCTTGAAGGAAAAGAATTTGTTTTGGGGCTGCTTTACTTGAAATGACAGTCTGAGTTTAGGAGAAAAAAAAAGATATATCAGCCATATTTTTAAACAACACATCAATTCATCTTTCTAAGCATTTTAGAATGATTTGAAAGAAACCTCAAAAAAAGAAGTGCAAAATAAACTTTTTTAAGTTTAAGCAAATCTAAACATTTATAAACATGAACAAACCTGGACACATTTGGCAAAATCCCGAACGCATTTCTGTTTGTGTTCATATAAAACTAACTATGATGGAGAAAGTTGAACCAGATCTGCAGCTTTTCAGCCAAATTTATTCTTTCAAACCGGTAAATTAGAAGAGACGTGACTGAGTTAATAATCAGATACTCACTGCTTGTTGCCTTCATCTCAGCATCTCGAACAGACTTTAAGCCAATCACTGAGCGATGGGCGATTTAAACGGCGCCCCAAGTATCTTACATCGAATGACGCTGATTGGTGAGATCGCTACTAAGCTCCGCCTCCCCGGGGCGTCTTTCTGCAGCGCCCCAGGCTGCTCACCCGCACACACTCGAGAGAAAATCAAGAAATCATCCCTTTTATTGAAGATTTATCTGTAGAGAATGAAGCGAACACAGTTCAAGGCCCATTGTTAGTTATTTGGCATAAACATATTTTGAGAGATTTATAGTATATTAATATAATTCATTGAAAAACAAAATCCTTATTGAGCCCAGGGAGGGCGGCGCCCTGGCGCCCTCTGTTGGCCAGCCGCCACTGATAAACGGTATTATTAATATTTAGCTCTGCGTTGTAGAAGATGGTGATGAGGACCGGATTTCTTGTAGACAGGTGGTGGTGGTGTGTGTGTGTGTGTGTGTGTGTGTGTGTGTGTGTGTGTGTGTGTGTGTGTGTGTGTGTGTGTGTGTGTGTGTGTGTGTGTTTGCATGAAGAAGTCTTGTGGAAGTATAGAGATAATGTGTTGTAGACGTGTTTAGGACCAGTTCTGCTCAGAATAAATATGTATATCATTGAAATAACTGAAAAATATTTCTGGTTGTGTTTTGTACTTTTACTTTTCGTACTTAAGTCATTTCATGTGAGGTACGTTGTGACTTTTACTCAAGTAATTACTTTCTAGGTGACTTTCACTTTTACCGAAGCAGATTTCAAACAAAGTATCTTTACTTTTACTCAAGTATGCCTTGAAGGGTTTTTAACAGCACTGAATTTCTGTCAAATAAAGTGACCGACACAGGTAGAATGGACATCCTCCGTGTCATGACAAAATGAACACCATTCTCTGAGAGGGCAAAGAAATGGCCAGAGGAGGCAGAGCGCAAGGAATTGACAAATTATTTCAAGAGTACGTTTTCCACATCTCACAATGGAGGGGAAAAAAGCCTGTAGGTACTGGACAATATATAGCAGCTCAAAAAAAGACCTTTTGTATACCATGCATGCTCTTCTTCTGCACGTGAATTAGAGAAAAGGTCAACGAGTGCACTAAGTTCTACAGGTGGGATTACAGTAGCTGGGTGCATCTAAACATCACACCAAGAGCAGCTTTAAAAACAACAGTAAATATTGATTTATTTCCTGCCAGTGTGTAAATCCCGATACATAAGAAGAGTTTACGTGGCCCAAACAGCCTACGTGTAGGTTGTTGATGTTAACCACTCTTGTAAATGACTTTTCTGTTGAGGAGGAGAGGAGGTGAATAGCAGACGAGATGAGAGGAACAGGAGAGGTCCGTGTGTGTGTGTGTGTGTGTGTGTGTGTGTGTGTGTGTGTGTGTGTGTGTGTGTGTGTGTGTGTGTGTGTACTTGGCATACTTTATTCGTAATCATGGAGTAAAAATGATTTTTGAGGCTGGCACAACAGACTATGGATTCAATTTAAATGTGTTTTGAAGTTCGAGGTGAAACGATGAAGACCTTTCAGTTCGTCTGCACCTTCCTTTGTTTTACGAGGAGAGACGGAGATGCTGTTGTCACTAATAGCATGGGACTGCTATTGTTAGCTCTGCTGATCCTCCTCCACGGCTTCACGTTGCTTGGCTACCTGGAGGGTTGCATTCAGGCTCTGGTACGCTGCAGGAATTCTCCGCTGCTTTCATTGCTTTTCTCGCCTGATTTGAGTCATGCTGGAATTGCTCCGGGTGAGTCCAGGGCTGCTTTCAGGCTGCATGTGGCCCACGGATCACCACTGGAACAAACCATCAAGTTGTGAGTTTGGTGCATGAAATGTTTTGGGAAAACAGAACTCAGTTATTTGTCAGTCCCTCGCAGCCCCGATGCACTGTGCTGTTTCACATGATGGAGTATTAGCTTCCTGTCGCTTCGCAGTAATCCCTCACTGCAGCTTCTTCACAGCTAAACGATGACACATCAGGCTGAGGTTTAGCACTTGTTAATCTCTCTGTTTGGGGTGTGTGTGTGTGTGTGTGTGTGTGTGTGTGTGTGTGTGTGTGTGTGTGTGTGTGTGTGTGTGTGTGTGTGTGTACATACACTCTTTTGCAACTGTCACTCCTGATATATTGCAGAAAAGTTCCTAAATCATGAAATATAATTGCTATAGTAGCTGCATGTGTAGTACTCAGTGAAAGATAAGTTGTGTCAGATACTGCATGCAACAATCTTGTGTGGGTAATATTCATGTTATCATGCTATCTGAGCTCAGAGTTACACAGATTTACTATCAACAGTACTTGGTATACCTAAAGTCTTAAAACCTGCATACTCAGAGAGACTATTCTGTGTTCTGGGGAGACGTTGGCTGAAATCCAATTCAATTATTCCCTTTTTGTGAAAACGTTTACTTCAAGCAGGAAAGCTTGGTCTATTTTCCTGACTCCTCTCCATCCCTTTGCTCCACATGTTGCACCTGCTGCTGCTTTTTAGCACCACGCCACGGCCGCTTCTAGAACAGATGCAGAATTATAGTGACATGCTTGTCGGTGTAATCCACTGTGTCTGTCCACCGCTCAGCCACTGGCTTCACGTAGATCAATATTTGAGTAGCAGCAGAGGTGTGTTTGTGAAGCTGCCTATCTCTGTGGGGCAGCGGTTATAGTGTCAAGTCTGTAAGATGGCCGAAATGACCCCACTGCGTAGATATTTAATAACTGCCTGAACCTGGCCTTCCTGTGGATGTGCCGCGGAGTTCTTAATATGGCTGCACCTTCAACCTTTCACCCTGCTGGGGCTTGGAAAAGACGGACATGAGAGAACAGAGAGGATTTGGCTGTGACGCTCTTCACCTCTATCAGACAGATGTTAATGCTCAGTCACTCCGTTGGCCCAATGTAATCTCAGCATATACATATACCTGGGAAGAGGGCCGCTCTCTATTCATCCGACCGGAGCCTCCGCCTTACTGCTGGTGCAAAGTCACTTTTTTTTTTTGGGTGCAGCCATGGGTGTCAGTCTTACTCCCTGTTTACATGACGTTGATCTGATGGATCTGGATGAGAAAGACTTGAACAAATAGATGACAAGGATCACAGCACACATGGGGATGGTAGAAACATTCAAATCTGTAGTTAGCCTGCTTGACAACTATGATGTAGAGCCGTCAGCTCCTTCTTGGAGTAGGTGCACTCGGTATCTGTGGAAGAAATGTTCTTGACATAAGCAGATGATGGAGTAGTAACCACAGGAAATGTTTACTTTGTTGGACAAGGGCGGTTCAAATCTGACAAACTCTGAGCCAAAACAGGCGAGTGGCTACTGATCCAGCTAGTGACACGTGGGCCCCAGTAAACAGGAACTCTAGAGCAAACAGAGTTGGCTGCTCTGAAATGGATTCAAGGATAGCTGTAGAAAAAAGCCAGCTGGAAGTATTGATTGGGGAAGAGAGTATCTTCAGATCTCGGGAGGCTTCCCTGCCATTCTGGATATTGATTTGGAGTTGGCACTGGTGACTGTTCTCCGTCTGAGTAGGTGGCGAATATCAGGCTCTGGAATGGAAGACACAACTTCATCTTCCTCTTCATTCTCTTCACAGAATCATTATCACCCTATGGAGGAAAATAAAGACACACAACCTTTGAGTGGATCATCTGCTTCTCTGTTTCCATTAATTATACATGCAAGTCCTTAATCAGACACAAATATGTGCGAGCACATATAGGCATACACATCTGTTGGTCCCAGATGTTATTTTGACCTCTGACCTTCATCTGACCTTCTAACTGGACCTCTAACCTGATTCGCATCATAAAAACTGGGTCTAACAGGTTAAGGAACAGCTTTTTCCCTGGAGTCGTAGCCTCAGGACAGTGTTTTATGTTTTTGTTTTTTTATCTTAGGCCTATTTTGTATATGAATGCAAACTTGAAATTTTCTGTTTATATATGTAAATGCGTGTATATATATATGTAATAAATATGTATATGTGTGTGTGTGTGTGTGTATATATATATAAGTCTTCTAGATTAGATAACATTCTTTCTGTTATATTTACATATATAATACTAACTACTCTTGATACAGAAGGATAATTATAAAAAATAACTACTAAATATTGGAGGAGTAGGACTTTATAAGTTTACTTCTTCCTGCTCCTTTTCAGTCTTATTAATCAGATACATGAGGTGTATGGGTGCCTATGTACGTTTAAAGTACGTGTGGGTATACTTAAATATAGATTATATATTTTGTATAAATATATTTTCATAAGCTATAATAAAATTATTTATTATCATCAAATGGTGTGTATATTTTTGGATGTGTGTATGTGTGTGTGTGTGTGTGTGTTGTGTACATAAGGATATGGGTTGTGTGTGTAATTGCACAAAATGTTTGAAATGTGACATGCCTGAAATGAATTAATGTATTTTCATACTATTTTTATACTCTTTTTTATCCTTTTTACTTTTTCGCTGCTTCTCCAAGACTGACCGACTGCAACCAACAGTTCCATTGCTTTTATGGCAATGACAATAAAGTTTCTGATTCTGATTCTGATTCTGGGTCCACGCTTCCCAACGGTCACGCTCATCCTCAGTTCTTTGTCCTCGCAGTCCGTTGGAATGACTCTCACTTAGTTTCAGTCCTGAAGCTGTAAAATGTCGCTGTGTCCATTTCCTCTAATAGATCAGTCATCAAAAACATTTATGTTCTCATGGGCCGAGTCATACACATCTCCCAACATCTGTATTATTGAAAGAGAGAACGAAAGAACACAATTTCAATGTGCAAACATCACACCTGCTTCTTCACATGTCCGTGCATCTCCAAGTTAAAAGGACAGAGACAGAAGCTGAAGTGTGGTTTGTTGCTGGAGGGAAACGCGGCGCTGTCCAGGGTGAAAAGCCTCCGGCGCGACGTCACGGGGCTCCGTGTTGGTTCACATGATGCAGCAGTAACATCTCTTGAGTGAGGAAAACATACATTTGAGTTTTCACACGGAGGTTTGAACAGCAGCTGTTACTTTCTTACTGCTTGATGAATATTTTCTCGTGACAGTAATTTGTCATTCAATTTGTGTTATAAAGATCTTACTGTGATAAAAATCCAGTAACTTTGATGTGGATGTAGAAGAGGTTGTGGAGGAGCCTTTGTTTGTGGCTGGCAGTCACTACACAAGGTACCTTAAAAGGGGTTAAAATGATTGACTGGCTCCCTTCTCCAAAATATTCCATTAGAAAATTGAGGAGGTGAACTTGGACACGTCTGGATGCACTGGCATGCAGATCCACAGACTGTGTCTTTTTAGATTTAAAGTGGGGCCCGAGGCGTTGTAATTTAGTCGGGCAGTGCTCTAATACAACATGCTGGGACTGATGTTCCTGTTGTCTGCTCCTGTTTCAATCACTTTCTTGTTGGATGCGTTTTGCCTGTCTATACATCTTTTTCTAATTAGAAGTAGAACTCAGATAAAACCTCCTGCTGGGCCGTGCCTGCACTCAGCTGTCCCCACTGCTCCACTGACAGTAGCACTATGTTGAGTCACAAACATCTCCGATAATGAAAATCTAAATTGTTCTTGTGGAAATTGAGGTGTCAGCTGCCTGTTCTTACACTCGTCTTCTTTCGGGTGTTAATTCTTCGAATGAGCCAATCTGTATTCACACTGAGCTGAGGGGTTGATCTTTGAAACTCCTGTATGACCCTCACAGTGTTCAGTCACTTTATTTACACAGTCAATGGTTTGCTTGTTGTTGTCGTCACACTGTGCAACATTAACAAGCTTTCCTTGTTTTCACTCTCCCATGTCCCTGATCAGCTTCATGAATGGTGGCATAACTCATATACACTCGACTGACCAGCCACGGATTCAAACTGATTGTTGTCACTTTCTAATCATGTAAATTGGGTCTTTTCTTAAAATCAATCTACAGACATTTTTCAGTACATCATATTCTCATTAGTCCAGTACGAAGCAATCTCGTACTGGACGCTTGCAGGTAGTTTGGAAAAAATGTGTTTTTGGGATTTACGTTTCGTCATTAGCATTAAATTACTGTAATGTATTGTTGAACGTAATAAATTACTGGAAGTCATTTATGAAAAATGTTAATTACTAATTGAAGTAAACTGTCATCAACAATTCGTAAAGTGAGTAAATACTTAATGTTAATTATCTTAAAATTATTAATTAGGATTATTAATTGTAATAAATCCATTTGTTTTTCATTAATATCATGACATGATTGTATATGATATAATTATTATTCATTAATATTCATGGGGAAAAACCTTTGAATCCAGAAATAGACTAATAGACTAAACTATCAGTCCCCTTTGAAAGAATCTACTTAAGCTAGTTAATATTTCTTTACAGAATATAACAATACTTAGATAAAAAGGAAGATGTGAGATTCAGGCACAGACTGTTACAACCCAGCAAATGTGACAATAAATAAACAATAATCACTAGTGATCGTTCAATTTAGCTAACAGGTGTAAATGAACAAAATACTTGAATTGACAAAGCAACATGTCTGAGTAGCGAACGTCGCTACACTGGTGGTGGCCACATTCCCCACTAGTGGGGCACGTCCCATGGGTTTCCCCATCCCAAACATCTGGTTGGTCCCCTACGTATGTTGTGGGACTTGCCGGTCTGCCCGGGCTAGGGTGATCTGTGGGGCAGCGCCCCCTGTGGTTAGAGGCTGTGCCACTCCCAGTGTGGACGGCCCCCAAATGTGGCCTTTCCTCACCTTCGTCCTCAGTGCCCTGCCATGTCTCCATACCAATAGGCATGTCTGCATCTGTGTGTGTTTGTGTGTGTGTGTGTGTGTGTGTGTGTGTGTGTGTGTGTGTGTGTGTGTGTGTGTGTGTGTGTGTGTGTGTGTGTGTGTGTGTGTGTGTGTATGTGTGTGTTCATGTTAAGCATGTTAAGCACTTTGTATTACATTAATTGTATAAAAACAAGCTATATAAATAAAGTTCATTAAATGATTGATTCACTGTGAATAGTAAAATTCTATCAAATATCTCTTTTCTCTCACAGTCACATTTTATTGTGTCCAGCCGAAGTGGTTAATCACGGGTTCCCAAAGATCAGTAAACTGATCAACTTTCAAGTGGAGTTGGGCTGTAATTTTCTCCATAAAGTAAAACCTCCTCAGACTCTCTTGCCGTTGTTCAAGTGTGGGAGGTTGAACTTTGAGCCAAGACTTGGTAATCATTTTTCTTGCCACGAATAGCAATATTTTAATCAGGTTGGTACACTTCTTGCCTCTGCTCTCTTTTGGGGCTACTCCTATAACACCGTGAACTAATTCTAATGACAGTTTACATTTGAACATGATTTGAGTTTCCCCTAAAACTCCCCGCCAAAATGGTTTCAGGATGGGGCAATCCCAAAAAATGTGCGTATGATCTCAATTTGCTTACAATTCCTCCAGCACAAATTTGATTTACTTTTATCGAAAATGAATATTGTAGGGGGGTTCTAAAGAATCTCATCATAACCGTCCAGTCGAATTCTTTCCATATGGGACTATTTGTAGTTTTGTGACGCATTTCGCATACCTTAATCCAATCCTCATATTCAATAATAGTATTTGCTTCTAATTCCCATTTATATTTTATATCAAGAGAGTTATCTGACGATTGCACTTGTATGAGATTATACAAATTTGAAACAATTTTTGTCTTATTGTTTTCAGTCACAGTTTTGATAGATTTCTATTGAGGTAGGCAATCTTTTCAGAGATTCCAATTTCACATTCAACCGTATATAGTCCCGTATCTGTAAATATCGGTAGAAATCCTTAGAAGACAGCCCATGTTTGTCTTGCAAATGTTTAAGGCATTTTAGGATCTCCCCATCAAACATTTGATGTATCGTTTTTAATCCTTTCTCAGCCCAATTCAAAAAACCCGGGTCCATTTTATTTGGAGGAAAGTCACTTAATTTGGCTATTTGAAGTACACGAGAAGTTGCTAGAGGAACAAACCATTCTCTTCCTCACAATTGACCATATCCCATACGTACAGGCAATCCATTCGTTTTGTATTTAACTCTCTTTCCATTTCTTTTGTTCCAGGAACAATGCCGTCTCTAAGGGAACTGATGTGCTCGAATGATTTTCCAGCTTTATCCAATTTGTATCTTCATCTTCAATCACCCATTCGACTATTCCTCTTAGCTGTGCTGCCCAATAATAAAACTTAAAATTGGGTAAACTTAAGCCACCACTTCCCCTGAGCTGCACAAAAAATTCCTACGTATCCTCGGTTTTGTTCCCATGCCACACAAATGTAGAAATCGTCTTATCTCGATTTTTAAACATAGATAGGGGTATTTATATAGGCAAAGCCTTAAAAAGATATTAGACGGGGAAGAATGTTCATCTTTAAAGCTTCTATTCTTCCCAGTAAAGACAGGGGAAGAATATCCCAGCGCTAGACACTAGTTTACTGTTGTTCTCACTGTAGAGATGGGAAGAATGAGGTGTAATAACGACACCTAAATATGTGAAGCCTTGAGGGGGCCAATTAAATGATACAGTTTTTTCAAGTTCTTTTGGTCTTTCTCCTACCAGCATCAAAGCTTGTGACTTGGTCTTATTGACCTTATAGCCAGTCAAAATTCCCCCCAGCTTTCTAACAATGCAGGGACTGAAGTCACTGGGTGAGAAATAAATAAAATGACATCATCGGCATATAGTGATAATGTAAACTCTGTACCCCTAACAGATACTCCTTGTGCTCTATGCTCTTCCCTAATCATTTCTGCCAACGGTTCTATACTAATTGCAAACAGCAGGGGGCTGAGGGCCTGCCTTGTTCCTCTTTTTAGCACAGATTCTTCAGAAATAAAGCTATTTACTCTAACTTTGGAAGTAGGGTTTAGATATATCATCTGAATCCATTTAATAAATTTAGAATGCAATCCCAATTTCTTTAAAGTATTCTCTAAAAATAGCCAATCAACCCTGTCAAATGCTTTCTCAGCATCAAGGCTGAGAAACATTAATGGATGAGCTTTTTTCTTAGCTGCTGTCATTATATTTAATGTTCTTCTGATATTATTAATTCCCAAGCGACCTGGAATAAATCCAGTTGGGTCAATATTAATAACACTTTTTATACACCTTTGTAGTTTTTTTGCCAATATGGATGTTAAGATTTTCATGTCAATATTGATGTTAAGACTTATCGGTCTAAATGAGGAACAGCTTGTTGGGTCTTTGTGAATGACAGATATTGCCGCTTGAGACCAGGATTTGGAAGGATCATTTTCTGTTAGAGCATAGTTAAAGGTTCTTTGTAATCGAGGTATAATTTCATCTTTGAAGCACTTATAGAACTCACCTGGATAGCCATCCACCCCTGGGGACTTATTGTTTTTTAAATTCTTAATCGCATCTTCATATTCTTTTTTTTGATATTGGATTTACTATTTCTTTTGATTGGGTGTCCAATAATGAAAGTAATTTAATATTTTCCATAAAGCTTTCAATCTTAATTGCTTTGTCAGTGACATCTGGTGAGTTGTATAGTGCCCCATAGTATTGGAAAATGCATCAGCAATATCTTTAGGTTGAGATACTATTTTTTTGGAACTTGGATGTAAAATTTTTCCTTCTGTGCAGCTGGCCTGAGCTTTCCGTAATTCAAATGATAGTAGTCTACTTGCTCGATTTCCTGACAGTAGTATCTTTGACTAGTGTATCGTAATGCCCCCTCTGCTTTATATGTTAGCAGGTCTTAAAGATCTTGTCTGCATTTCTTTAAATCTTAGTATTTTCTTGATTACTCTTCTTTTGTTCCTTTTCTGAAACAATTTTTTTTTTCAATTGTTGTTGTCCGCTAATCCTTTCTTTCTTAATTTTAGATGCAAGGGCAATCTATTTTCCTCTTATGATCACTTTTTCTGCCTCCCATAGCGTCGATGTTGAGACCTCTCCATTATCATTATGTTCTAAATAGTCTTTCCATTCTTGCTTAATATTTTGTACAATACTCAAATTATTAAGGAGGGAAACATTTAACCACCATTGTCTCAAGCTGTTGGCTTTATCCAGGGCCAATGAAAGAACTAGCAGGGCCTGATCAGAAATTGTTATTGGCTGAATATTGCAGTGAGCTGCTTTATACATATCTCCCTTTAACAAACATATCTATTCTGGAGTACCCACCATGCATTTTAGAAAAAAAACGTGTAGTCTCTTTCTTTAGGATGTTTTTGGCGCCATACATCTACTAAGCCCAGCTCTTCCATCATACTCCGCAGTACTCTTGGTATTGGGCCTGGTTCAAAAGGTTGTTTGTCTACTTGGTGATTCAGCACACAGTTGAAATCTCCAACTATTACGAATAACCCTTCAGCAAGTGAAGTTAGAACAACAGAGATATCTTTGAAAAAGTTAGTATAATCTTAGTTTGGGGCATACAAATTTAAAATTGACATTTTTGTCTCTCCTATTCTTCCTACAATCAAAATGTATTGACCTACTTTGTCCGCATGTTTTTTCTCCAACAGTGAGGCCCAGTGCTTTGTGTACTAACATGGCAACCCCTCTTGTCCCCCCCTCTCTACATACTGAACTAGAAACCTGTCCTACCCATTCCCTTCGTGGTTTTTGGTGTTCTGTATCATTTTGGTGGGTTTCTTTGACTAAAGCAATTGAACAGTCTAGTTTTTCCAGTTGGGACAACATTTTTTTTTCCTTTTGATGGGATGATGAATACCATTTATATTATTACTAACTGCATTGAGATTGTTCATACTATATGATCGAAACAGTAACTAGGAACAGCAAAAATATACAGCCACACATACTGCTGCCGGGTGCCACAAAAAAACCCAAAAGTAACATCAATGCAAATTACTGTATTGAGCGAATCTTTATGAACTTCCATTAAACCAGTGGTTAGCCCTTGAAGTAAGAACAGCTGAAGAACAAGTAAAGGGCGTCCCACTCCCAGTGTCCTTTGGGGAGAGAGTGTTTGCTCTCCGGGTGAGGTGCACATTGTGCGGTGGAGACGTTCTTCTTGGCAAACCTGTGGTTGCATTCAGACCGTCCCAAGGCCAATCTCCTGTTAAGTCAGATGGTGGCCCCCTCCCCCCTCCCCAACAGATCCACTCTTAATGTACCTCAGTATGATATTTTAAGCCTCAAAATCAGAATTCAAACAACAAAAGATTTTGACAAATGAGTCATTCAACTCGAAACAAATTGTTCATTTTACTCATACCCTGTTGAGCACTACTCATCTTCTCTACAGATGAGCTCCCTTATATCTGATGTATTCAGCTGGCGCCGGCTCTTTCTCCCCCTGTTGGACTGTGTTGTCCAAGCATCTCGAGCCATCTTCATCTCAAGGACCTCTCTGTCCTCCAGCATGACGTTCATGCCGAGCTCTTTCAGTGTAGGCTGTGCCACCAGCAGTGTTGTAAAGATGTAGGTACCCGAGTCCCGGAACATTCTTAGCTGAGCAGGGTACGGCAACTGGGCCTTGATGTTCTTCTCTTTGAGCGTTTTTATGACTTCCCAGACTTTTTTTCTCTTTTTCTGCACTTCAGACGAGTAATCTTGGTCAAAATAGATCGTATGGCCTTCAAACTGAACATTGCGTTGTTTCCATGCCTGCTGTAGTACTGTGTGCTTCACCTGGAAGTCCAAGAAGAGAACTATGATAGATCGCGGAGGGGCCGTGCCTCGGGGCTTCAGCCCGAGAGCTCGGTGTGCTCTTTCCACTTTAATCTCCAGCCCCTCCGGTATCTTCGGCTAATTCCTGAGAAAGTGTATCACGAAGTCAACCATGTCGTCTTTCTCTGATACCTCTGGAATCCCGTATAAGCGCATATTGTTGCGGTGCAGTCGATTTTCCATATCAACATTTCTGTGTAAGATCGGCTTCTCTGCGCAGCAGGTAGCTTAGCACTCTCCCGTGTTTAGCATTGCTATCTTCCACGGCACTCGTTCTGTTCTCGGCTTCGGTCATTCTATGTTCCAAGTCGTCAGTGCGTGAAGCAAAACTGGTCAGCTTGGTCTCCATTCTGGTGTGAGAGGATTTTACTTCTCAAAATGAGTCTGTATTTTCCTGTCAGAGTTTTCGTAGCTCTGCTAACACATCGTTGGCCCCTGTGCTATCCTTGTTACTAGCATCCTCACTTGTTTTTAGTGGAGTAGCTTCGGCCATCGTTAGCTGCTTATGGCCTGGTTTTCCTTCTTCAGTTTTACTCACTTTTCCTGCTTCTCTCCTGTTCGTGTTTTGGTTTGGCATGCCCGCTAGGCTTTCTTTTTCACGTAGTCTAATATTCATTTATCAAAAAAAACTTTATCAGACGGCTATTTTTTCAGGGTCTGTCAGAACTGAAGAGTTTACGTGTTTCGATCGCGATCATGACGTAGGCGGAAGTCCAGTTTTTGCTCATTTAGATAATATTGCATTGGTTTTATATAGCGCTTTTCAGGACACTGAAAGATGCTTTATATTGCATTATTCATTCTCTCCATACTCAATGGTAGTAAACTATGTATGTAGCCACAGCTGCCCTGGGGCAGACTGACAGAAGCGAGGGTTAGGGACACGGTAGAGGCGTGCATTTTAGTCCCACGAAAATTGGTCCTTTTTTTACGGTTTTACGGTTCTGTTGAAGAACGGCTTTAGGAGAAACGTGCATTCTTCGTGCAGGTTGGGAAGACGGCTGTGCAGCGTCCTCACGGCTGTGCAGAGTCCTCACGGCTGTGCAGAGTCCTCACGGCTGTGCAGCGTCCTCATGGCTGTGCAGCGTCCTCAGACGAGCCAACAAAAATGGTTGACTAAAAAAGTAAACCAAGCTATGTTCTTCTCGTCCAGCGGGATGAATCTTGGGCTTGGTTCTGTGGTTCCACATGCGATTTTGTGTCCCCTTTTACGTCTGTTTACTGGCTTGGTAGACTGGAAAAAGTAAGGAGGTTGTCCACATGAGAACGACGTTTCATGTAAAAGCACCATTTTTGTCCGATCAGCCACAAGGGTGGCGTTTTAGGAGTCTGAAAACTTTTTTTTTTTTTTTAAACCTGGGCTGGCATATGTACTACATGCCCTGAAGCATCGTGTTGAGCCAAGTATGACCTCCTGGACTCCCACTGAGTCTGGGTTCCTTTTGACCAATGAGTGGCACAAGCATGCATTTGAATGGGTTTTGCATCCATGTCTGAGTTTATATTGGTCCCAAAAATGAGGGACACGGCCCCTACGGGTCTCGCCAAGACTGGGACCTGGTCTTTGTTTGGGGTATTATGGTCTGTTTGGTTGTTGGTGACCCCCCCCCCCCCCCCCCCCCCCCCCCCACACACACACACACACACACACACACACACACACACACAACCACCACCACTGTAAACAAGCTCCAAATATAATGTGTATATGTGAATGTCTTTGTACAGTGTTGAAATGTCTTTATGTATTTCAGTAAATACTCATGCGTGTCTTCTAACTTTTTTCCAGACACTCTACTCAGCAGCAAACCAACAAAGTCATCACCAGCACCAGCCAACTCATCAAACAGCTCTCAGATATAATCAGTGGCTCCTCACGGGTAATCTACGCACCAGCTCTCATATTGAAGAATTAAATATAGATTAAACAATAGTTAAGCTCAATAAAACTGCTCTTGTTTTGTTCCACAGCAAGACCGTCTCCGTTTGACCAGACTGAAGACTGAACTCTCAGAGTCTGTGCAGCGTTATGGGGACCTGCAGAAGGTATCCACATATCAAACATCTTCTGTTAATAGCATATATTGCTGAAGTGTTCCTTGAGTGATGTCTACAAACAGTTTTCTTGACCTTGTCTCTTCATTTGCTGCTTTCTCAGAAAATTGCACAGCGCTCAAGGGCCCTGCTCCCTCCAGCACAGAAAGACAAGAAGAAGGTGAGCTGAAAGGATGAAATACTCTGTTTGTTTCTCTGTCATTCGTAAATGACAGGAATGATGATATACAAATTTCTCCACATGCGAGATAAATAAAGGGATATCTTATCTTATCTTATCTTATATGGCGTTTCTCTATTGAGTTGCATCCTTACGAGAGCTCCTTTGAAGCTCTGTCTCCTTTCACTCATGGTCATATTACAGAGGAAGTCATTCATGTTTCTGTGTGCACTGCTAAAATATCTGTCCTCTGACTCCAGTCTGACCACAGGCAAATCATATTTTCACTTTGTGGAGCCATTAGCACGAGGGGTGGAAGTGACATTCCTTATTAAACCCACATACTCAGCTCTGCTGCCCATCCCACAAATGCATGTTCCTCACAAGTGTCCTTATTAAAGATAAATTCAAATATTAAATATCAAGCATTCCGTTGGTCTAATATTTACTGTTAAGAAGTCAAATAATCTATCAAACACATGGTCCATAACCTTTGCACATACTCAAATGTCAGCAATAAAAATAATTCAAATGACCATGTATCTGTAAATCTAGCTGTAAATTACAAAGATGTGCCACATCTTTCTTTTAACGACCTTACTAAAGTAATAGGTTACCTTGAAGCAAGTGAAAACTTGTCCGGTTGATAACAAAGTGAAATCTTTCCAAACAGATGGTAATGTAGTTTACAGATGATCAAATACCTTTAAAATAACAGCAGGACTAAAAATGGTTTCTGAAAAATGGCACAAAGTGTCAAAACAGTTCATTCACACAAAATAAGTGAGACTGGATATTTGAAAGGAGCATCCACACACATTATGGAAGAAGAGATGGAGCGGCCGTTGTGCACGCAGTGTGAGTGTGTCGTCGGGCCACTTTCAGCCTCTCTCCATGCAGACTGAATTCTCATGGAAGAGTTCTGCTGACAGCTGTGTGATACCTTGTAAGTTAACTTCAATAAGCATTGTTTGTCTTTTAAAGACCAATGAACGCCATCATATGTGAAATAATTCCACAACTTTATGCTTGTACTAAGCCCCGTTTCCACAGTGCCCCTTGGTGCCGGTACGGGTCAGGTCGGAACCGGTTGTTGTGCGTTTCCACTGCCTCGGAACCGTTACCAACCGGTACCATTGGTAACCATTTCTCGCTACCCCTCCACTTGGGGTACCAGGCACAATGTGCCGGATATGAGGGGGAGGGGCTTCAACACTGCCGTCTGCTCATTGGTCCGTGACAACCGCTGTTCTCCCAGCAAGCAGCCATTTCCAATCACTTCTTCTGCAGCAATCAGGAAACTTTTTTGAAAATGTCCACTAGTTATGGCGTCACATCCTGCATGATTACGCAACCGTTCATAACCCCGCCTACATTTCAAACCGTTCCCCGTGTAATGGAAACGCGGCACTGATACGGGTCTGGTTACGGATAGTCAACCCCCACCTGACCGGCACCGGTACCAAGGAGCACTGTGGAAACGGGGCTCTAGAGTAACCTCCATTAAAGAACTCATTAAGGACCAAACTATCTTGATAACCCAAGTGTGCAAACACCTGGTACAAGAGTAGTCTGTGAGGTCATCTTCAAACTTAAATCTGCTCCTCCAGTCTGATGTGAGCAGCTCACCGGGTTCTGCAGGTAAACATGATGAAGGTCAGCTGATGAAGGTCAAAGTGGGATGAAAAAGGTGATTGAAGTGATTCTGAACCTCCATGGTTGTTGGTCTGAGTATTTCACAAACTGCCGATCTGCTGGATCTTCACACCAACCATCTCCAGAGTTTACAGAGAACAGAGAGAAACAGAACACACAGAACACAGACACAGAACTGGACCAGAAAAGGTTTGCCGAGTCTCCATTTCTGTTGCCATATTCATAATTTGTTGTAAACACCATGAAAACTTGGCTCCATCCTGCCCGATATCAATGGATCAGCTGTCTAAAACCGAGGGATGATGAATGAATGAAGGACTTTTTCTTTCTAGTCACACTGTTTCAAAACAGAATGTTTTCTGTGAAGATATATGTAATAAATGCAGCAATGATAAATCCAAATGAATAAATAATACATGGTGGAAAATCACATATTTAACAAATGGACTGTTTAAAGGCTCTCCAGTGACTAAGCATGAACTTAGAAGTGAAGCCTGAAATAAAACTAGTACATGTTCAATAATGCTTTGTATTGCTTGTGGATCAGAACTGTCTTGAACAACAATCTATTTGAATGTGAAAGTACTGGATAGTACCAAATTACTGGAGAGAAGCAGAAACTGCTGTGTACCAGAGTACCAGAGAGAAGCAGAGTTCTAGAGAGTACCAAAGTACTGGACAGAAGCATATTACCAGAGAGAAGCAGAGTACTGAAGAAAAGCAGAGTACTGGAGAGTACCAGAGTACTGGAGAGAAGCAGAGTAATGGCGAGTACCAGAGTACTGGAGAGAAGCAGAGTACTGGAGAGTATCAGCATACTGGAGAGTACCAGAGTACTGTAGAGCACACAGGAAGAACTTGCAGACTCCACACAGAAAGGCCCAACTCCAGCCCACAATCTTCTAACTATGAAGCCAGCACGAATCAAATGGGAGTTTAATGTCACTGCCATCAAGCTTTCAGACACAACTCCAGCTCACATTCCTCGGAGGGTGAGAAGGATTGAAAGAAACCAACGTAGGATCAAGGACTCCTTTGGAAATGAAGTTAGTGTAGATCGAAAAAAGTTAACACTGTGTTACTGAATGAAAACATAAATAACCAGCTTTTGAAGCTTGATAAAACCACAATTGACCAAATAAGTTAAAAAACCTGACATGTGTTTCTGTGTCAAACAGAACCTGATGTCTATAGCCACTTGAAGTGGGTCATATTACACAGCTTTTCAACAGTTTCACGTGGGTCCAAAAACCTTGTATTCAAAGTTCATTGTCCCAAATGTTTGTCTTGATTTTCAGAAATTTGAATATTGGATCATAGGAGCTGCATGCACAATCTGGTGTTGTCTGTGTGAGCTGGACTGGCTCCGCCCACACATGTCCATCTTGGCAAGAGGAGGAAGTACTTCCTCTCGTGGTGCCATGTGCCAGAGCAGAGCTTCCTAAGTGTGGGAGGGTCAAAGGGTGGGTCTTCATTGGGACTGGCTCAACATTAATACATCATGAAGCACGTGGAAATTGGAAGGGGACAACTCAGCAAGGCAGCAGCTCCTCTGTGCTGGAGCTGGACCTGAGCAGGACTGGTGTGCGTGTGTGTGTGTGTCCATATTTTTTTGAATCAGTGGATGGACACATTGGAAGAACGATCTGGTTAAACTCTATTTTTTTAAGTGCAGAAGATGGAAACATCAGAGTGGATTTAGTGCTGCAGAAGCATTTTCAACAAGTGGAGGGAAAAAGATTGCAGGTGTCTTCAATGGGAAATGGATTTCACTTATATGATGCTTTTAAACCACTATAGCAGTCCCCAAAGCACTTTCCATTGTTAGTCACAATCACCCATTCACACGCCAATGAAGGCAGCTGCCATGCATGATGCATAATGCATCCATTGGGGGCAGTGTCTTGCTAAAGGACACTGACATGTCAACAGGGGAATTGAACCTGGAACTTTCCAATTGGGAGATGGCTGCTCTACCAACTGAGCCACAGCCACCTGCCATTCTTACGTGTTTAGAAAAAGTATTTTCTAAAACATCAATCCTCTGCTTCTTCCAGACTCTTTCTCACACAGCTGAGGTCAACTGTAGTCGACCGCGACAGTGAATTTACACAGTGCATTTTAACTGCCTACTATTCCTATTATAATTAAAAAACACTCCATTAACTTCCATTGTTATGCAGATGACACACAAATCTATGTGTCTATGAAACCAGACGATAATAACCAACTTTCTAAACTAGAAGCTTGTCTTGAAGACATAAAGGCTTGGATGAGCCATAATTTCCTGCTTCTGAACTCGAATAAAACTGAATTGATTATATTTGGCCCAAAACATCTGAGAGAAATATTGTCTCAAGATGTAACACTAGATAATATTACTCTGACCTCCAGTACCACTGTGAAGAACCTGGGAGTTATTTTTGACCAGGATTTATCCTTCAACTCCCACATTAAACAAATCTGCAGGACTGCCTCTTGTCACCTCCGTAATATTTCCAAAATTAGAAAGATGCTGACTCAGAGTGATGCTGAAAAACTAATCCATGTATTTGTTACTTCGATAAGTAGACTATTGTAACTCCCTATTATCAGGGCGAAACAATAACTGCTTAAAGTCGTCAAATGATTCAAAATGCTGCAGCGAGAGTCCTGACAAGAACCAGCATCAGAGATCACATCACTCCAACACTAACCTCACTTCATTGGCTCCCTGTTAAACCTAGAATAGAATTTAAAATCCTCCTTCTAACTTATAAAGCTCTTAACAACCAGGCTGCATCATATCATAAAGAACTGTTAAGCCACGTTTCCACTGGGATGGAACGGAGCGGCACTGAACAGTATGGCAAAGTATAACCAGAGCCATCATTTACACGGTGAACTCACGGTAATGTTAAAGTGAACTTACAGTTAACTCACACAGTGAACTCACACAGTGAAGTCACTCCCTCTGCTCTGTCTCAGCCAGATCGGTCCTGGGTTGGTCCAGGGTCGGTCCTGGGTCGGTCCTGGGTCAATCCCTTGGCCGTGTGTGACTTAGCCAGGTCGGTCCCAGCTCTGTCCCTCCGGAGTCACCCACTGTCCTCCCGTACCCTGGACGCACAGACTCACAGAGAAGGAAGACATTCGTGATGCAGAAGAGAAATGCAGGTCTTCTTCCTCCTCTGCTTCTGTTTGCTCTTGTATAAGAGTGAGCAGGTTTAGCCTATACTTTACTCTGCACTCAGCCAACATTGTTAAAGATTAAAGCCAATGGCCACACCATTTAGTCTGCATTGAACTGTCAGTACTTTAATTATAAAAGTAATCGCCTCTCTTTGATCTTCTCTTTTGTTTTGAACAAAAGTTACATGGTGGAAATATGGAGTCTGTCTTCCCTTTGTGACGATGACAGCTACTCTGTTTTACTCTCAGAAAAACATTTCAGTTGGACTTTTTCCCTGCTGCAGTCAGTTTTTCTGAAGCGGTGGCAGTCACTGTACTTAAATCCAAATCATTCACTTTTGATACAGTGAGACCCGGAACTATATTTTAACACATGTTGACCTCTTGACCTATTGTATGAAAAATCAAAACCTTCTGAAAGATGAAAGCTTTTAGACTACGGGTCATATTGTACTTAAAACTAAAGGCTTGTCATATTGCCTGATTTAATTTAATCGCATATCTTCTTTGCCATCGTGATTGTCATAAGACGTGGTGGAATACAACCTGTCACTTCTCAGGTTCTATGACCTCTGCAGCCTTCACAAACACACCGATGCTATTTCAGGAGTGATGAGCGAGCTGGCTATCACTGGCTGCTTAGTTTCAGGTTTAATGTCAGCTAATTTTACCGGTAAGATTTGGGGATTGTAGTTGCTTTTATTAACAATTCTAATTGATTTCACCCAAAATAATTCAGAAATGTCCCATGTGAACGAGTGGCCGATTGAAGCCTCTTGCAGTCTGGTTGTGGCCTGTGTGCCTTATGTTCTTATACTCAATTCTATGAAGCTTGAGGTCATGAGGGGTCGCATCAGATCCCAGCTGTCTATGGCAGGTTGTCACCATGACAATTCATCCTATAATCACAAGATCAACACACAGGCATCTAACATACATAAACAAGTACAGAGAAAACCTTATTAGCACCAAGAAAACATGATAACTCTTCACAGAAAGGCACAGAATCCATCTGAGGCTGCTGCAGTAAAGAAGAAGGGCCAAACAAAGTTCTCCTCTTTATGTTATCGGTGCTGAAAATGTTCATTGTGATGTGAAAACACAGCAACGGGAAAGGGCAGTTTTATCTTGGAGTAAGAAGAAGTTCCTCCTCGGACCCAGGTGCTGGTCTTTAAACTGATGCGTGTTCTTGCAGAGTCCTCAGACACCATCCACCGAGCTGCTGGAAGGACCTCTGTTTGGAGAAGCAGCCGGCTCAGACGGAGGAGAGCAGGCTTTCCTCTCCGAGATCAGTGAGGAGGACGTGGAAGTGCTTCATCAGCGGGAGGAGGCGCTGCTTCAGATCGAGGTGAGAACACTCCACCAGCAAAGAAACGAACCGCTGCACACTTTGCTCTGAGTCACCGCTGCTCAAGTTCTGGAAACCACCGGAGAAGAAGAGAGAGAGAGAGAGAGAGAGAGAGACATTTAATGAGACAATCAATCTGGTTCGGGAGGAGGGGAAGTCCAACTGACTTGATGGTTCCAATGAGATTATTGAGGCGAAAGAAAAGTCTGGTGCTTTGACCAAAAGCTCATTGAAACAGGCTAAAGTCTCTGTTCATGAGTTCAACACATGCAGGTCATCAGTGAGCTACGATATCCATGGAAGGACATTCCCAGGAAAGCTGAGAAAGGAAAGATAACAGTGGACTGTATGTTCACACGAGAACATCTTCAGATAAGCTGTAAGACACCGTGTCCTTTAACTTACGCCTCCAGCAGCCAGGGGAGGAACATGCTTACAGCGTCTGCTGCCAAAAAAGGTTCAAGCTGTTTTTTAATGAAGGATTTACTTCATTTCCCAGCAGCACTGTGAATGTTGGCTGAGTTTCACAACAAGATCAAGTCTGCCATATCATCAGTACACGCTGAAAAAACACGTACGAGGCCGACACAGTTCTGCTTCCCTGGGCTTTTGCGTCACATTTCGATGTGTGTGGTTTTTGTGTGAGGGTGAGAGAAGTCAGTGTGTTAACACACTTTGTAAGTTTGAGTCTCTTCTGAAGGCCTGAAGGTCTCTGGATCACAAATCATTGCAGGTCATTGTTTTTCTAGTGTGAATGTATATTTTTGGTGATATTGTTGTAAATTCTAATGTGTGGTCACAGTGCATGTTGTTTCTCTGCGGCCAAACTCGTTGACACTGGGTTTTAGTGGGCAGCAACCATCGTTGTTTACTTCCCTCACTCGCACACTGCCCTCCAGCTTCCAACACTCACACCGACACTGTTGTGCTTGGAATCCTGTTGGGTGGTCTTCTCTCTCCTCTCAGCGGCTCACACTAGTATCACACGAGCTGTCCAGGAGCAGAGCCACGACCCAAAGTCTGCTGAAGCACAGAGGGCATCAATGATGGGAACACTGTAAGAGCCAAGTATTTCAGACAGAAACGCACATTAAGAAACAAACCAGGTGATTGTTTTCCTCTGAGATGGTCTCCTAGGATACCGACACACGCCGAGTTCGAAGGCAGAAGCTCCAACAGTCTTCTCTCTCCTCCTCCCTCCCTAGTTCCAGAGCTTATTAGTATTTTGTCAAAGTACGCTAATGCTGCTGCAGGATATTGAATGCTACCCAATTACTCTGCTGCTTACATAGACTTGTTTGTTCCTCTACCTGAGTGAATGTGTGAGGAATTACAATGTTTGATTCCTGAAACCTGTGTGTCGCTTAAACAGTCTGGAATCATTTCCATACCGAGATGACAGGATGCAGGTGACAGCATGAATGGATGGAAGTTCTCACTGCTCAGTTAGAACAAGTGAAAGATGTCCAGTGTGTTTGAAACTGGACGATGCTCTGGGAGGTGGATCGCTCTGCTCCTTAAGAGAACCTTGCTACTTGAAATAGTGTGGGCGCCTGTGGCCTCTTCTGTGCTTACAGAATAAGTTGGAAGGCAACTGGGGAACCATGTGCTCCGTTTCTTACCATGCAGCAGGAAATACTTTGGATTTAGACAATTGATTTATGTTGGGGCATTTTGTTTTGCCTGTGGTCAATGATTTGTAAAGTTTTGTGAACACTTCATCGATGAGCCTGAATGAAGTCAGACACGAAGCCACAGGAGCTGCAGCAGCCTCCCTCACACAATGACTGCAAATCCAGTTGTGGAGCGCAGACCTGTGAGGACTAATGATCATCTTTTATGAGCTCTTTGTGGCGTAATGAAGATCTATCTCTGTGTCCCGCTGAAGCTGTCTGAACTTCATCAACCTTTCAAATCAGCTAATACCACCAAAGAAGCCCAGTTCTGAATAGGAGCGACAAAGGAAGAGCATCAATCTCTCTTCCACAGAGTGAAACCCAGCGAGCAGCAATGACAGCTTCATTTCAGTACTGGAGGCGCGACGGGCCGGCAGATGATTGGTGTTCAGACGCTGTCGTCTGTGCTGCGCTTTAGTCATAGCAGCATGGATAAATGTCATCATCAGTGCTCAGGCAGGTGCCGAGGGACTTGATACTGTCCCTTTTGGGAGAGCTATCACGTCGAACAATGCTCCCCCCCCCCCCCCCCCCACTCACTCAGTCCTCTAAATCGGCCATGTTTTCAGTCAACCCACAAACAACACTTCTGTCATTGTTGGCTGCTTCTTTCTGTCTCTGTAGAAAAGCCTGAATGTAATTGTAGAGTTAATTTAGATTTCTTCGCTGGGTGAATGAGTGTGTTCTGCAGACTCAAGTTACAGCTGGGGGGTCCTGGGGGGGCTCGTCTCAGCAGAACACTGATTGGCAATAACTGTGTGCGCGTGGTTTGTTGAGTTCTCAGAATGTATTCACAGTCAGTGGACTTCTCTGAGCAGACGTCAGTGCGGCAGACGACACATAGACCCTCAGAGGCTACAGTCCAACATGTGGGAGGACCAGCAAACAACCGCTGGACAAAAATGTGGCAGCTATCGACATCCTCACATAAAAAAGTCCCTGATTATCAAATGGATTAAAAAAAAAAAAATACAATAAAAGAGGGGGATGTTTTGACGTCCCTCGAGATACTTAAATGACACAGAAAGTTTACTCAAAGATGCCATATTATTTAAATATATTCATACTCTGCCTCTGCTATATGGATAAAATGAGCTTATATAACATATCTGTATGCATTCAGGGATGTTTAGAAGAGGTTACTCAACATGCTCCATTATGCCTGAAATATTCTCTCTTCCACAATCAGTTGTACAGAAATGAATCACAAATCTCCGGAATGAAATGATGATAGAAAAATGCCCCTTTTGTATAGAAATGAAAAAAAAAAGTACATCGTTCTATTCAAGTCTCACGGGATGCAAAAAGTAGATGAAATATTCGAATTCACTTTAGAAAATCCAGCTGTGATGAAAAACTGTGTTTTCAATGTGATGATGAAAACAATAACACGGCCCCATTAGATGCTAATTGAACAAATTAAATGATGTCTACGCTAATACATCCAGTAAATTGGTAACTTTGGCATTTTGCAGGTTGGTATTTTGTGGACAGAGTGCTGACCACCGCACCACCGTGCGGCCCCTGCCATGACTCCATCATTTCATTGAGCCATTAAAAAGATTTCTGTCTTTCTAGCACCATGCCAGCCTCAGTGTGTAACGACAGCGCCGCGCTCTGCACCAGCATCCCCGCGGGACAGCCAATTGAATTTTTTGGACATATCGTCCTTGAGTATCATCATATTATTCCACATGTTCTGGAAGGAGATGAAAGTCAGAATATTAGTATCCAGGCTCCGGAGCAGCCCTTCCACATTCAGATACCCCTCAGACTGTCACCTCCCAGCAGCACTTTATGTGCTTTGGCACAGGAGATCATTTCATCAAAAATGAAATCATAAAAAAATGCTGAGGGCAGAACAGAGGACAGGTTTCAAGGGGAATCTGAATACCACACCTGTCTCAGCTGAAAAACTGAATAACAGGCCCAGAGCAAGGCATGTTTGTCCTCCCAGTGTGTCCTCAGGACAGACCATCCACAGTTCCACCCTCCACTGGAGGCGAGCCTTTATGTCAGCACACACAAGAAGACCACCAACAGCTCCTGGACAATGCCATTTATTAGGCGAACAATTTCTTTTTAACCCTGCCGATCGAAAGTGCCTTCATTTTTCTCCTCTTTACAGACTAAAGCTAATATTGTTATGGCTGATCACGTATCGCTGGCTGGCTCCCGAAAAATGATGAGAATACCAACCTTGTGTGAAATCTAAATGCTGATATCCTGCTCAGACTTGATTATCTGCTCATTCAGACTTCAGCTTCCTTCTAATAACTTACTCCGTTCACACAACAAATTGTCTCTTACTTGTTGTCATTACTGCGGTTTAAGATGTACAAGAAACATAACAGTCACAGCAGGGAAATGAAGGTATTTCCAAGAGGTAGTGAAACACCTCCAGGCACAATCATGAAAACAATTTCAAAATATCATCAGAAAAAGCTCTGACATTTAGCTGAATTAAAATTCAAGTCAAGGTAAGGCGGATGTGCTAAATGCTCGCAGAAAGCATGACTTTCATTCAGTCACAATTTCTTTCTTTAGTGAATGTGATGTAAAACAAGACAAATCTTCAGCTGCACAGTTTGTTTCCAGCTGAAGAGTCCAGTGGATCAGAGCTTCACTAGAAACACCCTTAAGTCTGCAAAACCTTAAATCCACAACAACACCGCAACCCCACGGTTAAAACTGCACTTCTTCAAGTACTTTTAATAAAGACTCAAATTCTAACCACTTTTTAATTCACAACTCAGTTTTTCTTCAATTTCACGAGTCGATCGATCAATAAATCCTGACAAATATAGCACTTTGATACGTAGCTCAGAATGCAGCGCAAAGTGCTTCAGACGTTAAAAACAACAGAATACGAGAATAACAAATATCATAAGAAGTGAAGAAATCAATAGATAACCAACATAAAAACATTAAATTTTAAGTATAAACAGGTTGTAATGGAGTGATGGATGAAGATGGTTGTCAACGGCTGCCCCTGATTAGAATATTTAAGGCACGTTATATGAAAGACTAAAAAACTACTTTTTACAAACATCACTGTGTTGTGTTCTGTTATATCATCTAAATCCCACAGAGTCACAAGCACCATTAAAACCTGTGAAACTACTCTGTTTAACTCCTTTGTAACTCATCAATTCACCTGAATAGAGTATCGACAATAAAAACACTTTTCTCTGCCCCCCCCCCCCCCCCAAAAAAAAAAAGAAAACAAACTTGTAGAAAATGCTTGATACTAAAATTATTGAGGACCAACTTATCATTACAAAAGTAGGAAATGTTATCACTGGGAGGATTACTTTATTATCTCAACAAAACAAAAATAGAAAAAGAAGAATTTACCTCGGAGACAAGCTTCTATTCTATTCTATTCTATTCTGTTCTATTCTATTCTATTCATCCACTCATGACTTTTGACCTTCTGAACATCTTCACAGTTTGCCACTTTTTAGTCACATTTTTTATCAAGTTGATCCACGACTTTTGTTTCCAGATTTGCAGACATGAACCTTCATATCCCATCATGTCCCCTGTTCACTTCGTCAGCTGCATTTTATCAGTTTTTATCAAATCATCTGATTTGAGAATCCAATGTGGGTTTGTTATGTTCCAAGCCATTGAAAAAAAAAACTGTGCGTGCGTGCGTGCGGGCGTGCGTGCGGGCGTGCGTGCGTGCCTGTTCTCTTTGGACATATACTTGATGAAATATCATGTCAGCGCCTGACAATGAGGAGCTTCTCCTCAATAAGCTATTATTTTAATGCTCGCACAAGAAATGCTAAATCTTTGTTTTTTACTTGGCAAATCTGCTGAACGAGTTAAAATCCTGTCCTCCACAGTGTTTCTCTTCAGACTGAAGCTGAAAACAGATTGTAACTTCGGAACGTTGTTTCTACTTTGTGAGCATCAGATCTCCTTCTGTGTTTTTTGTTGCCCATTAATTAAACATCAGAGTGACTGTTCCCCACCCCCCCCCCCCCCCCCCCGGGGACCAAGGACCACGTTTGGCCCAAGGCCCGTGTGTTTTCCAGCCCCACTGTGTTGACGATGAAGACGGAAGACTGAATCACAGTAACTTGAACGTCACAGTCAATGAATTGTTTGCAGACCGTTGATCCCAGCATCTCCTCTCAGCTGCTCCCTCAGACACTGTTTCTGAGTTCTGGACCAGGTGGAGAGATTTAAGTCCAAGAGTACAAGAGCAAACGCCGTTTGGTAACAGCGAGATGAGCTCCGGCTCAGTGTAACCTGTCTTTAACGCCCCCTGCTCGTCTCCTCGCTGCCCTTCAGGCTCTGCTGCTGGCACCACAATATTCAGATGTGTGCTCTTCTTGGGCTCCTGCCAGTGAGGAAACATCATTTTACATTTATAAACCGTTTATACAGTAAGGGCGAAAACGATCTCTGTCACCGAGTTGGTGTGAGAACAAACGCCCGCGTCCTCTCCACCCCGCCCTCTTTTCTCAGCAGCAAGCGTGTGAGTAAATCTGCTTAACGGTTTTTCTGCTGCAGCAGTGACGCTGCATCCTGCTGACCTGTGCCTTTGGGCTCGGGTGGGAGATGTGGGGAGAATTTCATATCAGCATTAAGCACACTTAACAAAGAGGGCGAGAGTCATATGAAGGATTGGGACGGCGAATGACTGAACATCACAGATGAGAACAAAAACCTATTCATCCTCCACGCAGACAACTTTGATCGTCCCGATGACTGTAAGCTGTCCCGTGGTAATTATGTATTAGTGCCCCACTGTTTTTACCCAGTCGTCATCTCCACCCTCCACATACCTGATCAGATGATTGTTGATACTCATAGTCTGAAACCTCATTGCAGAATTAGACGGAGCATTTTAAAGGTTGTGTGTCCCCTCGTTCATGATACTCTCCATAATGTATGTACAAGAGTTTGGGTCTTCTGCCCACGTACATTAAGCATACAGGCCCATATGTTTGGGAAACCACCTGAGAAGAGGTGAAACATGCTTTTTCAAAGTGTCTGCAGCTCTTATCACTGATCTAAATGAACTAAATGTCCAACATCCTGCTTTACTGACGTTACAATGTGAAGAAGTGTGAAATGACGGGTGCTGTTTGAATAAAGTTAAATCGAAACCACATGAAGGTCATTCTGATCTCACACTCTATCTTTTTGAATGCAAAGAATAATCTGCACTGACCTCCAGCTCCATATCTACAGTTTTCATTGTGAACGCATTCATGTGAGGAAAGTGACTTTGCCTCATAGAAACCTTTAACGTCTTTAGGTCGAGCATTAAAACATTTAAACATTAAATCCTTTTTTAAGTCCTTTTAAAAAATACACTTTCTTGGAGGCGAAGACTACAAGAGATCATTTCTTTCAGCAAAAATATGATTACATGGGATATTCTGAGAAGGTTCCAGAGGCCAATAACAGAAACTGTGTTTGACTTTCATCAGCAGTTTGTGTATAAAACCTTTGGACAGCTTCTTTTATAAAATCTCAGTCATGGTGAACATTTTCTTCCAGCGTGGACCCTCTCAGATATCTGTCACATTGCACTGTGATTGAAACGTGTGCATCTACATGGTGAGTGTTTGCCGAGCTGTTGGAGGGTGTGTGACAGATCGTGGTGATAAAACATCCCCAGTGGGAATGTGCTCCGGCCCACAGACTGATCTGTACGAGGTGGAGGTGAGGAAGACTGCTCATTTGCTGTTGTTATGGAGACAGTTTCTTTTGTCTAATCATCTTCCCATGTGAACTGAAGCGAGTATCATGCACTCGCATGTATCAGCAGGATCTAGATTGCAACTGTGGCACTGCTCCGCTCTGTAAGCCACGTTGTCATGTGATCAAAATTGATAAGATGTTTTCTTTGCGGCTTTGTTCAGTTTGAGTTCATCTGAGGCTGCGTTCTGATCTATATTCAGGGTTGATTGGGAGCACAAAGCTGCAGCAAGCTCCTCCACACGATAAGAAATAATGTGCATCCCTTGTGATGTGCCATTATGCAGCAAAAGCAGAGGGAACTCGAAGTGACAAGCACTGATAGAAAGTGATGACCAATGTAGAGGGAGGATCCCCGCGGTCCCAGAGTCTGTCGGTGTGCCTGGACCAGGGGAGGAACCAGGTGAAACACTCCACTGTGCACATTGAGGCCCAGGAAGAAATGTAGGGAGTTATTATCACCACGAACCTGACGTCCTCCGTTTGTGTTTGGGCTGTCAGGTTTTCAGTGTTCTAAAAGTGTCTCTTAAATTGATTTAATGTGGCAAAGCTGTTTGACTGTTAGAAATGAAAAGATTCTCTGGTAGAAATGATTCCCCCATGTCGTTAGGGTCCGCTCTCTTTACCTGGAGAAACAGAAGAAACACTCAGACGCAGCACTGAGTCATCCGATGGGCCTCCGTCGTCTGGAGCTGGTGGAAGCTGATCTGCTGAGACGCTGAGGCTCGAGGCTGGCTGACATTTGAAGTAACACACTATTCATCAAGTGGCTTCCCTTCACGAACATGAATATCAAGTGTGTGTACCACATCATGTAAAAAGGTGGTGGGAGTTTATGCAAATGGTCTGATTTACAATGCACAATGGGACTTTCAACATCAGAAAACATTAGAGTTTTCATCATTGCGTCTGATTTTAAAGCACAGCTCAGCTTCAGCAGGCGTGCAGCTCTTAATGTGGTCTGGGACGTTTCATCAGCTGGATCCCTGTGACTTGGCGTGTTATACCCCTTCTTCCAATCTCATTTTCTTCAGTTGTGCTCTTGTTTTTGTTTTTTTATATTTGTGATGGATTATTGTTTTGTTTTTTAATGGTTTTTTTTTTTTTTTTTTTTGCCAAATCCACTTTTAGTTTATTTGGTACGTTCCTTCCCAGACTGGTTTGCCTCCATGGTGTTACCGATAGTGTTGGTGGGTCTCAGCGCTCCATCAAACCAATGTTAACAATTGAATTGCTTCAGTTGGTAACATCTTCCAACTTCACGATTTAGATTAATTCATTTAGATTTTACCACTTGAAGCAATTCAGTTAAGTTGGTCCATCTATTTATTTAGTTTTCTCAGTGTAGTGTAGTGGTTTGTATTCTCACCTCCCAACATCCAGTTTCATTGCAGATTAATTTGGGGCAAAGACTTAATGTTCTCTGTGTACATATGTCCTATTATTTCTACTGTGTTTTCCTCCTACAGTTTAAAAATGTGTATATGAGGTTATTTCTGTCTGTAAAATAGCAGTAGGTGACCGTGGGGCCTCAAAGCTGCTCTGCAGCTTGAATGAAAGATGCATGGATGAACATATGAAAATGTATTTATCTCCTGTAGACAGCTGAGAAGTCCCTCTGTAGTCACATGTCGTGTGTGTGTGTGTGTGTGTGTGTGTGTGTGTGTGTGTGTGTGTGTGTGTGTGTGTGTGTGTGTGTGTGTGTGTGTGTGTGTGTGTGTGTGTGTGTGTGTGCTGTAGTTGGATTACAGTCAGATCACGTGCGGTGGGCTTGGTTTTGGAAGAGCGCCCTCTCTCAGTGAGGTCTTGCTCTCATAGCTGAGCTCACATTTGGCCAGGAGAAGCAAACTAAGTGGGAAAAAGCAGTTGAGAGTTCCAAGTTACTTCTCAGAGTGAACAAGGTGTGAAAATGCCTTAAATCTCCCAGACGCCTCTTCAGGGGTCGTGCTGTCTATCAGCGTTCTCCCTACCAGTGGCTGCCTTGCATGCTTAATGGGCTCTTCATATTGAGGCTGGCTCACCTTAAACAGGCTGACGCTGCTGTGCTGTACCACACTCCCCTCTACAGGCTCAAACCAGACCTCCAGCCACACTCCCCTCTACAGGCTCAAACCAGACCTCCTCCCCTCTACAGGCTCAAACCAGACCTCCAGCCACACTCCCCTCTACAGGCTCAAACCAGACCTCCTCCCCTCTACAGGCTCAAACCGGACCTCCTCCCCTCTACAGGCGTAAACCAGACCTCCAGCCACACTCCCCTCTACAGGCTCACACCGGACCTCCTCCCCTCTACAGGCTCAAACCAGACCTCCAGCCACCCTCCTCTCTACAGGCTCAAACCAGACCCCCTCCCCTCTACAGGCTCAAACCAGACCTCCTCCCCTCTACAGGCTCAAACCAGACCTCCAGCCACACTCTCCTCTACAGGCTCAAACCAGACCTCCTCCCCTCTACAGGCTCAAACCGGACCTCCTCCCCTCTACAGGCGTAAACCAGACCTCCTCCCCTCTACAGGCTCAAACCAGACCTCCAGCCACCCTCCCCTCTACAGGCTCAAACCAAACCTTCCTCCCCGCTACAGGCTCAAACCAGACCTCCTCCCCTCTACAGTCTCAAACCAGACCTCCTCCCCTCTACAGGCGTAAACCAGACCTTGTCCCCTCTACGGGCTCAAACCTGACCTCCTCCCCTCTATAGACTCAAATCAGACCTTCAGCCCCTCTACAGGCTCAAACCAGACCTCCTCCCCTCTACAGGCTCAAACCAGACCTCCAGCCACACTCCCCTCTACAGGCTCAAACCAGACCTCCAGCCACACTCCCCTCTACAGGCTCAAACCAGACATCCTCCCCTCTACAGGCTCAAACCAGACCTCCTCCCCTCTACAGGCTCAAACCGGACCTCCTCCCCTCTACAGGCGTAAACCAGACCTCCTCCCCTCTACAGGCTCAAACCAGACCTCCTCCCCTCTACAGGCTCAAACCGGACCTCCTCCCCTCTACTGGCGTAAACCAGACCTCCAGCCACACTCCCCTCTACAGGTTCAAACCGGACCTCCTCCCCTCTACAGGCTCAAACCAGACCTCCAGCCACCCTCCTCTCTACAGGCTCAAACCAGACCCCCTCCCCTCTACAGGCTCAAACCAGACCTCCAGCCACACTCCCCTCTACAGGCTCAAACCAGACCTCCTCCCCTCTACAGGCTCAAACCGGACCTCCTCCCCTCTACAGGCGTAAACCAGACCTCCTCCCCTCTACAGGCTCAAACCAGACCTCCAGCCACCCTCCCCTCTACAGGCTCAAACCAAACCTTCCTCCCCGCTACAGGCTCAAACCAGACCTCCTCCCCTCTACAGTCTCAAACCAGACCTCCTCCCCTCTACAGGCGTAAACCAGACCTTGTCCCCTCTACGGGCTCAAACCTGACCTCCTCCCCTCTATAGACTCAAATCAGACCTTCAGCCCCTCTACAGGCTCAAACCAGACCTCCTCCCCTCTACAGGCTCAAACCAGACCTCCAGCCACACTCCCCTCTACAGGCTCAAACCAGACCTCCAGCCACACTCCCCTCTACAGGCTCAAACCAGACATCCTCCCCTCTACAGGCTCAAACCAGACCTCCTCCCCTCTACAGGCTCAAACCGGACCTCCTCCCCTCTACAGGCGTAAACCAGACCTCCTCCCCTCTACAGGCTCAAACCAGACCTCCAGCCACCCTCCCCTCTACAGGCTCAAACCAAACCTTCCTCCCCGCTACAGGCTCAAACCAGACCTCCTCCCCTCTACAGTCTCAAACCAGACCTCCTCCCCTCTACAGGCGTAAACCAGACCTTGTCCCCTCTACGGGCTCAAACCTGACCTCCTCCCCTCTATAGACTCAAATCAGACCTTCAGCCCCTCTACAGGCTCAAACCAGACCTCCTCCCCTCTACAGGCTCAAACCAGACCTCCAGCCACACTCCCCTCTACAGGCTCAAACCAGACCTCCAGCCACACTCCCCTCTACAGGCTCAAACCAGACATCCTCCCCTCTACAGGCTCAAACCAGACCTCCTCCCCTCTACAGGCTCAAACCGGACCTCCTCCCCTCTACAGGCGTAAACCAGACCTCCTCCCCTCTACAGGCTCAAACCAGACCTCCTCCCCTCTACAGGCTCAAACCGGACCTCCTCCCCTCTACTGGCGTAAACCAGACCTCCAGCCACACTCCCCTCTACAGGTTCAAACCGGACCTCCTCCCCTCTACAGGCTCAAACCAGACCTCCAGCCACCCTCCTCTCTACAGGCTCAAACCAGACCCCCTCCCCTCTACAGGCTCAAACCAGACCTCCAGCCACACTCCCCTCTACAGGCTCAAACCAGACCTCCTCCCCTCTACAGGCTCAAACCGGACCTCCTCCCCTCTACAGGCGTAAACCAGACCTCCTCCCCTCTACAGGCTCAAACCAGACCTCCAGCCACCCTCCCCTCTACAGGCTCAAACCAAACCTTCCTCCCCGCTACAGGCTCAAACCAGACCTCCTCCCCTCTACAGTCTCAAACCAGACCTCCTCCCCTCTACAGGCGTAAACCAGACCTTGTCCCCTCTACGGGCTCAAACCTGACCTCCTCCCCTCTATAGACTCAAATCAGACCTTCAGCCCCTCTACAGGCTCAAACCAGACCTCCTCCCCTCTACAGGCTCAAACCAGACCTCCAGCCACACTCCCCTCTACAGGCTCAAACCAGACCTCCAGCCACACTCCCCTCTACAGGCTCAAACCAGACATCCTCCCCTCTACAGGCTCAAACCAGACCTCCTCCCCTCTACAGGCTCAAACCGGACCTCCTCCCCTCTACAGGCGTAAACCAGACCTCCTCCCCTCTACAGGCTCAAACCAGACCTCTTCTCCTCTACAGGCTCAAACCAGACCTCATCCTCTCTACCGGCTCAAACCAAACCTTCCTCCCCGCTACAGGCTCAAACCAGACCTCCTCCCCTCTACAGTCTCAAACCAGACCTCCTCCCCTCTACAGTCTCAGACCAGACCTTGTCCCCTCTACAGGCTCAAACCTGACCTCCTCCCCTCTACAGGCTCAAACCAAACCTTCCTCCCCGCTACAGGCTCAAACCAGACCTCCTCCCCTCTACAGTCTCAAACCAGACCTCCTCCCCTCTACAGTCTCAGACCAGACCTTGTCCCCTCTACAGGCTCAAACCAGACCTCCTCCCCTCTACAGTCTCAGACCAGACCTTGTCCCCTCTACAGGCTCAAACCAGACCTCCTCAGTTTTAAAGTTCTCTTGCTGAACAAAAATACTTTTTAACATTTGTTCGTGAAGTAAATATATCTGGGTCAATATTGACCCATAACACCACAGCTGTTACTGTAGTTATTATTAATAAAATATAAAAAATGAAATAAAAATAAAACAAATGTATTCAGGAGATGTGTTCTAATATCACTCAGGAATAATCAGGTAACACAATAACCCTTTATCGGTTTATATTACTCTCAAGGTTTATTTTACTTTTTTTTCAGTTGAAATTGAGGTGTAATGACAAAGAAAGGCCCAGAGCCCCACATCAATTTATTTTTAAATAATATGTTCATGGCTAATGAAGCCTAACAATGTAACCAAGAGATGACAAACAAATTGGATGATAGAAACTTTTTTTTTTTAATTGTCATTTACAGCTGACTTAAGACACGGGTTGAAAGCGACCCATAAACGTAAGATTAGGCTGTGAAAGCTAACACAGGAGCAGGTTTAATACTGTTAATATTTCAATTCAGTTGAAGTATAATCAGATTGTAATCTCACTGAGTTTCTGAGAAAACATCAGTACTATAAATGTATTAATAGTATAAATAATATTTCGCTCTCCCCCTTTGGAGACTTAAGCACCTTTTCTGTACTAATACTGAAAATACTTGCTGTCTTGAAAGACTGTTTTAAAGACTGAAAATCTAAATGGGAAATAGGGCGATGCTTCGTGTCAGAGGAGATTGTGATATTGTAAAGCTCTGGAATGTAGATTTCTTTGGGGGATTTTCCACCAGAAAGAACCAGGTGCTAGTTCAGAGCCAGGGCCAGACTTGGCACCAGTTCTTTGTCTTTCCACTGCCAAAGCCCCGGCCTATCAGGGGCTAAACGGGCCGGACACGTCATCAGCTGGGGGCGGAGTTATCGCTGGCGTTTTCACTACCTACGAGGCGGAAGAGATTCTTAACTGGCATTCTGAAATCTACAGCGAACACGGAGCCCCGGAGTGGTTATAGAGAAAATAATAAATAATAATGCGTGGGAACGATATAATAAGTCGCTCCCTTAAGTTAATAATACGTGTGACCTCGTTCCTGTATGCGGGCTGTCAACGCTATATTGGTGAAATCAGTGGCGCAATGACATGGTTCTCACATGGCTCCATTAATGGTGGAAAAAGAACCGGTTATTTGGTGGCGCTCATTTAAGAACTGGCCCTGGCACCGGCCGTGAACTACCTCCTGCTTCTTTTTGGTGGAAAAGCCCTGTTACAGTGTCAGTCCCGTCCTTATGACTGGACACAGCACACAGACTTTTTCATCACATGCTTCTGACCTGTTGTTTCACTTTTAATTGTGTTTTACTGTGTCCGAGTGTCATTGACAAAGACAACTGAAAGTATGCTCAAGTATCAGCCCAACCCAACAGGAAGAGCAGCAGAACTGACAGGAGGAATTAGAATCCTCCACAGGTGAGCTCTTTCCGGAGGATCCTGCAGCTTCCATCAAAACAACTTCTGTCCAACAACAAGCTGAGTGACAGTTAACTGAGTCCGAAGACGAGTCTGTTGAATCTGTGCCTCAGACAGAAGTGCCGCCCCATTGGCCTGAATCAAATTTAGATCACATTTTTCAACTTTTATGTCCCCTGACTTGTTCCTCTTTTTTATGGTGATTTTGATGAGAAATGTAAGCTGGGAGATTCCGTGGCATATTTTTGGCAGCCCTAAATAAGATTTAGCTGAAGTCGCAGCAATGCTGTATTCACATCAGCGACGGAGTGTTGGAGGGGCCGGAGACACTGCTCCCCTGGGCGCTCTAGCAGCCCCGCAAACATCAGAAAATGTCCTTGAGGGTCTGCTCATAATTTAGAAGACTTACATAAGTTGTACAAAGGCCATCCTACTTCTGGGTAATCAAGATAAAGTGCCATATACAGATTATGAGTGTCACAATTAGAGAAAAAATACAAAAGGTCTTCAGATAAAAAACAACATATTAAAGGGAGCTTTGATATGGCTGATGTTCTTTGGACTAAAACATAGACTGTGTCATTGATGTTTTCTCAAATAATCGGTATGAATCATTCCATACTATTAAAAAGTGCACCGCTTAAAAACCTCCACCAAGAGCCCCTTAAGAGAGGATTGGATCATTCTTGGCACATCAGCTTACATCAGTTGCTGCAGAGGTTCTGGTAGAAAGTGTGAATATACAGAGGCGTGGCTTACCTGGGGTCAATAATATCACCAGGATGCATTGTGGGAAGGAAGCATGTCAGTATTCTGCTGGAAAACTTGATGCTGACCACCTCCACTCTTCCATGATGAAAATGATGGGACATGTCTTTCCATGAAGCAGAAGTTTGAGGTGGCCTCTAATTTTCCCAGATCTCATTCTAACGAGGCATCTGAGGGATGTGCTGGTCCACAGAGGTAAAACCAGCTGTGGACCCAACATCAGTCACAGTATGCTGAGTGGACAGTGCTCCAAGGCCTGATAGTGTGCTGCACGCTGGACATTTTCTTTTCAAATTTTACAAATATGGCAATAATACTATGAAAAGAAACAGCATTTAGAATAGAATAGAATAGAATAACATTTTATGGTCACATAACAAAATTTGCTGTTTCTTTCACAATGCAAAAAACACACAAAGAATTGTGTCATGACGTTCAGAATGTGTGTGAATCAGTGAATGTGTGAGTTCCAGGTTTTTATAGCTCTGGCAAAGAAACTGTTTCTGAGTCTGTTTGTTTTTGGTTTGATGCACCTGCAGTGCCCGTCAGACAGCAACAGGTCAAACAGATGGAAACCCGAGGCTGAGCTGTTGTTGACAATGTTCTGTGCTCTGCTGAGGCATCTGGAAGGACGACAAGGCGGCAGTCTTTGAGGCTGACTGGGGATGACTTTTTTGGCAGATTTTAGGCAGGAGGGTATGACTGATTGAGCCGGGGAAAGGTTGAACATTCTGTGGAAGATTTGGGTGAGCTGGTGGGCAAACGCTTTGAGATTGTTGCCTGCCCTCATGCATGTAAATACAGAGCCCCACTCCCCACTTCTTACTGGAGTCCAATCACAGCAGAACAGCGTGCAGCGAGCTCACCCCACGCTAGCGTCCAGGACTCCCGGATGGAGCCAGGTCTTCATGATGATCAGGAGACAACAGTCGCAGATTTAGTGATTCCCAGCAAGTTGTAAATCTACGACCTTCATGTTGTGTGCCATGGATCTGGCAATGGAGAGATAGAGGCTCGGTAGCGATGGCTGGTGGGTTTGGTTTGTCTTATCGGGAGGATGAAACCTGCAGCCCCACTTCTGCTTCCTGTCCCTCCGCCACACACAAAAGGTGTAGATTTTGTACCTGTACAAACATGCACATGTAAATGTAAATGTGTATTTATCTGTAGCATTGAAGGAAATCGACCCTTAACTTTCCAGCTCATCCTTGGAACACCCAGAGCCATTTCCAGGTATAGATTCTTTCTAGTAGTTGACTGAGCTAACTTGGAGAAATTTGACCCTTTTCATTGATTGAGCCTGTTCCACCATGAAGGGAGAGCGACCAGGCATACCCTAACCAGATGTTTTATGTCTCCTGTCATTGTAAAGAAATGGATGATTTAAAATGTATCTCGCCCCGGGCTAGCTCAGTTGGTAGAGCATGAGACTCGCAATCTCAAGGTAGAGGGTTCATGTCCCACGCCGGGCGCCACCTTCCCGTGGGCTCTCCACCTGCAGGAAAGGTTCTTAATCGGTGCAATGTGATCTGGGTGACGGTGCTCAGACTGCTCCGCCCACGACCCAGAAACAGATAAGCTGGAGAAAATGGATGGATGGAAATTTACCTCAGAAAACCAAACTTCTTGCACTGTGATGTAGGGAGAGCCCGTCCATCCTGTCGAGGAAACCGCTATGACAATGGGTGAGAGCAGGAATGTGGACTTACTGGCAACCAGAGCTGCTGCGGCTTGTCCTCCCATGCCATCAATCTCACAACCCTTCTTGACATGACTTGTGACCAAATCATCAAGCATGTTGTAATGTGATGTGAGGTCCATGGCAAGTGGCCCCGACTCTTCCAGGCCAACAGTCTTCTTTAGTCATTTTCTTTTCTCAAAAGACACAATCATGTTAACTACAGTGTGTACATGGTTTTACCTTACCTGAGTAATGCCTCACGGACTACTTGTACTGTGGTTTAAACTTAAATCAGCAAGACTGGATATATTTTTGACTTCTACAATGTACATTACCCATTATTTGGAAAGGGAGAACATATAATAAAGTGTCTACAAATATTACATTGGGGAGAAACGGTGAGAAAGCAAAAGAAACGCACAGCCCAGAGGCTTAAGCTAATTTATATGTGACTATGCACCCTGAGGGAGACAGAACTGGAGCGAACTCCTTCTTTAGTGTCTCCCACCAGGAAATATGCATGTTTGGCAATTTTAATGATAAAATAAATGAATTAACAGAAATCACATGGATATTTTGGCTGTAGAATCTTATATAAACAGAATTTAATTTGAACATTATTGTTTTTTATGAAGACATGTGCGGCACCTCACCTGCCTCTGTCGAATTCGCTCACTGGACCAAAGACAAACTAGTCCAATGAGGGGATATCGTCTTAATCTAAGAAAAACAACTAGCCAGCTTCACTCTCAGATGCTAATAACTTCTGGGTTTGATGAAAGTACTTGTCCGGTGATGCCAAAAAGTCAACATCATGCCTGACAGGCAGGGTCTGAGCTCATTGACTTGAACACAAAATCTTTCTAGCTTTCACCTCGTCTTGACGTAAAAATCACCAATGGAGGTAGAAATGGCAAAGTCCAACAGCCACCTGAAGCATGCTACCCAACATATTAAGAAATGTAGTGACGCTGCTCTCGATCTGAGGATCAGTCACAGGAGTGGACGTGACACGTCACACCCACCGGACCACCAAGTGAACTCAGTCGTAGACCAGCTCCCTTAACACCTTTAGATCAGACTGGCAAACGTCCATGTCGCTTACACACTGTATCTGAGCATATTGGAAGGTCTATCTATTGTTAGTACTACACATAAAGAAGAAGCAATGCTTTGAAATGTTTTGCAGAGCAGTCAAGTCTCTGAGCTCATGAAGTTTTGATCACCCAATTGTGTCTGCATCTAGACTTATACCAAGATGTGTTTGGATTGTGTCTTGTTGACCTGTCGTATCCAGAAGAGTAAAGATACCCTTTGTCTTTTACCTCTTTGTCCGGAGCAGAACAATATTAACATATAAAGTCAGTCCAAAGTCAGTAGGCAATCAGACATGGGAGGAATAACTCACTGTGGAAAGAGTAAAGTAAAAAACCAAATCAGAAGAAAAGATCTGGTTTATTTCAGCTTTGAAATACAAGTACCACACTCTCCAAGTTCAATTTGATTAAATCAAATCAATGATGAAGAGCTGCTCAGCCTCTATTGGCACTTTTCCACGAGGATCTACTCCGCCCTATTTGACTCAACTCGCTTTTCCACTATGAGTTAGTACCAGTACCAGGACCTTTCGTGGTACCTGCTCAGAAGAGGTTCCAAACGAGCTCAGGCAAGTAGAAAATGTGACATTGGCAGACAGCAGGCCACTGATTGGCCGGCATGTGACGACAACAGATGAGTCAGGAGTGCGGCTCATTCACCCCGCCATTTCTTAAACCCGATCACAACAAAAACGCTCACAGAGATAGACGCATAGATATCAACACTGTGGAGCAACAACAAGGTGCAGATGTTTCTTTGTCGGGTGGCCAACCAGAGGATTCAGCGGGAGCTCGATGGAGCGACCTGTTATGAGAAGGTCTGTTAACCACAGGTACAACCAATGTTTCAGTTTAGCTGCTTTCCCTGTTAACTGGTGACTGGCTTTTTTGAGCGTCCAAATTTCACAGCAGATCTTAAAAATCCGACCAAAATCTGTAGCTGTCCTGGCCATTTAACCGCATTTCTATTGAAGTTTAAAGTAACGTACCGTTTGTTTGTCTTATTTTAACATCAGCTGCTATTAACGCCTTGTGGCAGAAGTCACTAGTTAACAGGGGCACAAGTTAAACCGAAACACTGGACAGTGAAGCATGATTTTAACAATCCACATTTTGGAATATTATTAATAAATAAAATAAAAAATATATATGTATTAATATATTATTTGAGCTGATATTCAATGCATGTTCGCTCTACATCAGGAGATACAGATTCTGTCAGGGGCGATTGCTTGTGTAAAGCTCCGATGACTCTGCCCACGCCGCGGTGGTACTATATTGTAGTCGAAAACAAACAAAACTGAGTTGAATAGAGGAGAGGCGAGCAGAGTCGAGTAGGGCTGAGTAGGTACTAGTGGAAACGTGCTACAAGACAGTGAAGAACCCAAACACCAAATCACATTTGTGTTCTTCACGTCCTCATTTCAGCATCAAGCCTTTTCGCTGGAGCCCAAGAGTTTGGATTAATATACATTATTCCAACTTCTGCTTGTTTTCCTTCATGTTGAATGACAAACTGCAGTGTGCTTCCAATGTCCTTTGGATGTGATTTCATTTTCACACACTCACGGTTTTTGACTGTTTTATATTTGTGCTTTATATTTTCTTTTTCCTTGTTTGTCAGACAGTTATGGAGTGTGCACAATGGGAATGTGATTGGACTGAACTTTTGTAGCACGTGCCGTGTTAGCTGACGATGAATTGTACACATCAGTGCGATAAGAGAGCACAACTGTTCTTACAAAGTCACCGCAATGAATTCATGATGAATCCAAATCAATCCCTCACACACATTGAAGGGAGACTGAGGTTTTAAATCTACTTGGTTCATTTGAATTCAGAATAATCACAATTTTTGTACGATAAAAACTTTGACTGATCACTCTTAATATCAGTGTGACTACTTTGACTGCCCCCGTCTTCGTTGGGAGCTTTTATTAGTCCCCAGAGGACACTTCCAGGGTTGGATTAAGTTTCGCTTGGGTAGAGCAGGTTCGATACTTCAGCTTTCAGTTCAGTGTTTCTTCTACGATTTTCTTCAGTTGGCACCCTTGGAGGGGGGCCTTCGAACTTTTGCTGGGTCCCAGTACGAGTCACCTGGTCTAAACTATCGGAGAGTGAAAAGTGTTTTAGAGTCCTGGTGTTGGTTTGTGCTGAAGTACACTTTCTGCCCACTCATTAAAAACTAATGGGATGCAGTTTCCGCACCGTAGATTTTTTTTTCCCAGAACATTTGAGTTAAATACTTTGTTCACACTCGTCAGGTTTGGCCTGATCGTAATTGGTCTTTTAGTGCATTTGGAGAGGTATGAACACTGAACTGCGGTGGCGTTGCAGAGAATTTGATGAGAAGTGATTCTTCGTCTACTTCATTCTGAATCTGACGCAGGTTGATTCAGTCTGAAGACCTCCCACCCAGTGACAGGAATCTCCATCTCTCTTGGGAAATTTGTGTGGCTGTTTAGACTCTGATGAACTTTGTGCCATTAGAAATATGCCTGTCATATATCTTCATACCTGAATTAATATTATCATTATCATTATGACTTATTGTTAGTTGTTATTAGTAGTAGTTTGAAGCACATTCTAGTTGAGGTTTAACCCTGCCGTAAATGCAGCTACAGTATAATCATCTGTTTTTCTGGTTTCAACCTCGTTTTAATGGAAATAGTCACCCTCTTTATGATGAGGTGACAAATGTGAAGCCTGAATTAAAGAACCGTTAAATAGTTTGTAAAATAAAATACTCATCACATCCCCACACTTCAGTGGCCCGCTGCCTTCACTCCATGTGATAAATGTGGTTTTTTCAACCACATCCCTAGAAAAGGATATGAGCTAAATAAAGAGATTTTAAATCACTTTTCTTTCAACATGGACAGACTTATTGGCTGTGACTGTGAACAACACTGGTTTACATCTTTGACACACGGAAATGGCAATAAAATGGAAACTGTTTCAACATCTGAAACATGTCAAACATGAAGGATAAAACAGCTTATTCCAAAGTTGTGCTTCTGTGCGGAGGGAATGTCCTGTTCATTTTGAAGCTGTAGGTTGAGCTTGCAGGCCGCCGTCCTGTCTCTGCTGAGCTTCGTCAAACTGGTTTTACATTCATTTTACTTAACTTTTAGCATTTTTATCACAGTCAGAGTCAGCGTACAGGGGATCGAGGAGAGGAAAGACCTTGGATCATTTGTGAGAAATGTTGACTAGTCATTTTTCTGGAGCTCGTTTTGTCCCATTAAGCTTCACATAGTAACGGTAACAAATCAGAATCAATCAAATTCTCCAGTGATAAAGTTATTGGCAGTCCGCACAAGTCCAAGTGTGGGCAGGTGATCAGTGCTATCTATCTATCTATCTATCTATCTATCTATCTATCTATCTATCCATCCATCCATCCATCCATCCATCCATCCATCCATCCATCCATCCATCCATCCATCTATCTACCTATCTATATGAAACAAATACACAAATAGACTGACCATAATATCTGGTCTTGTTTTCCTGTGGTTCAAGCAAACTGCAGGTCCGAAAAAGCTCAGACTTTCCCTGCAGCTTCATGTCTTCGCAGGAACTGAAGCAGAAACTATCTCAGAGTAGTGCTGATATACTTTGCCCTGGGTGATAAAAAATCTCCGGCAGCAGACCTGTTGTTGGAAACATAATAGAAAAATCTCCAGGCCTGGTTGGCAGCCCACTGCCAGTATCCAGTGGGTGCTAGATTGGCCATGAGCAGAATTTAAAGCCCATGAAATATGGAAAAGGGCAGAGCTTTGGCTGGGAGCCTGGCCACCCACTCAGCCCCCAGGCAGGGGTCCCAGCCCATCACATCTCTGTCTTTTCCCCGTGTGTCTGTCTCCCTCCCTGCTCATTCACATCCACACAGTTTACTAAATTGGTTACACACTGTTCTGTCATTATGATGAAACGAGCCCTGATTGCCCAGTGCTTTGCCAGGTAAAATAAATGTGTTATTCTATTACAGCCTGATAGACGGGGTTGCCTAAAGATAAATGCAGAAAAGTCTTTAGCATCACAAGGTTTGCCAGCGGCCATTCTGGCTCCATCCACACGCTTTTTGCCAAGTAGCCGGACGGCTGCCAGTTTCCACAGCAATCTGCGCCACCTGTGATGGATGGCCCAGTGGGTTAGGTTGCACAAATGCATCTGTGATTGCACAGCACTATAATGGAGGAAAGGGGGACCTGTGAGCAGGAGATAGACTGAGGTTTTTAAAGCTTTCGTTTTGCTTCGAGCTGAAACATTGAGAGCAAACTGTGGAGAATTAGCTGCGGTCAACCATGGCTGCACGACTTTGCTCTGTTCTCTGACTGAGGAATAATTGAAAAGAAAAACAACTTTGAACTATTTTCTTTTTTTTTTCTTATTCCTTCAAGCCGAGCTCAAAACAGCCGGGATTAAACACTAATCCTCTGAATGTGTCCATTAAAATGCCCACAATGTTTATATTCTTTGATATCGATCCACATCAGAAGTCCTGAGCAATGCTTCAATTCAAAAGAAAATACGATTCATGCAAACCTAAGAACATCAACACATTTATGATTCCCTTAACTTTGAATATTCAGTGACTCTGATACATAAATATGTTTAAAATTGAGGTGAGGTTGTGTTCATGCTGCAGTAATTATAACAGAGAACAAAACAGGGATGTAATGCAGCATGACAGCCAACAGGAACATTAAAATCTGTATTTGGAACAGGATGGGCTGGATTGGACTTGAGACTTTAATCCAAAGGATTCTGAACAAAGTCCAGTAAGAAGACAAAAGCCCACATTTATTCTGAACTTAGTTGTACGACACCACAAAAGTAATTGTTCTTTCCATTTCAGGATAATCTGAGCTTAACTCAGTAGCTTCCAACCTGAACAGCAACAGTTGTGGCTGAAGCGCAGTGATCATGCAGGAGTCCCACAATGCAATGTGCTCCTTTGAGAGCAGGTGGAAATCTAAATAATCATGTTCATAAAAATGCAGGAGAAAGGAAAGACTCATTAGGGAAACGAAACCCACAATTTTCTGTGTTTTCCATTCAAATTACCAAATGCAGGAGGATTTTGACCCTCCCAGGGGGGGGTCATGAAGGCTGTAGCAGGTCAACTGTCAGACTCCAGAGGACGTGCATATTCACAACTACGTCACATAAAATGTGAAATGGAATTAATTTGTTTCCACCAATACAACTCAAACACAGTCATTATACAAACCAAACTTTTCGCCCCATCTTAATGAGCTTTTATTTTCAGTTCAGCTTTTACAATTCATGCTGGTGAAGACTGCAGTACCAGCTGGAACATCTTTGCAGGACTATAAAGTTAAATTGGTTTTAAACTGTCGTAGTCAGGAAGGTTTACCAATTTAAACTTGGACTATGTGTCATTCCCTCTGTTTTTATGAGTTTTTGATGGCATGCAGGTCTGAAGAAATAATTACACAGAATACAGACTTCTAATGTGTTTTCTGTTTTAGAATGTTTTTTTGTTTTTTTTTGAGCTGCTCCATGATGTTTAGCAGATCTGATCAATATGTTTTATTTGTATTTATGTTGTATTGCATGTTGTTCTTCTGGATGTAGTCATGTCAGATCTGGTTTCAGCTTTCAGGTTGTAGTGAGTGTCTTTTTTCATTTCACAAACTCCAGTTAATCTAGGTCTGATATCACACCTCACTGTGTCCATTTCATTGTTCCCGTCTGTGTCTTGTCAGGTTCCCCTTCCCTCTGTGTGTATACAGTACGTAGCCTTTAGCAGAGTAGTGATGTCCGAGATGCTACATGATGCTGCCAGTTACCCACGATGCTCCAAAATGTGCTTAATAGAGCTTCCAAGTGAAATGCAGTGGAATCTAAACCCCAGGACAGAGCCAGGACAGAGACCGGGACAGAGTGGGAAACAGAGCCCAGGACAAAGTGGGAAACAGAGCCCAGGACAAAGTGGGGAACAGAGCCATGATAGAGCCTAGGACAGAGTCAGGACAGCGCCTGCTTGTGGATGAAAAACCACTGACAAAGTGAGCAACACCAGCAGGCCAGGGGCAAAAATGAAAATATTACTATAACTATTCTCGTGCCCTTACAGCTCATTTTACTCAGTCACTTTACTGCTCTTTTACTGTGCTCACTTTGCACTTTATTTATCTGGATTGTTTTTGTGTTTATGTTATTTACATTTGCTGTACATAATCTTTATTCTTATTCAACTTTAACAGTATTTGTAGTTGTATATAACTTTTATGATGGCATGTCTGATGTACTTGGTGTGAAGCTCACAGCTCATCTGACCGTTGCGTGTCCGTTTTTTGGCACTGTGGTGGACGAGGGGCAAATTTTGTTGTACTACTGAATAAACTGTGTGATTTTGATTTTGCAATGACAATAAAGATTTATTTTATCAAACACAGAGTGTCTTAAAGGTGCCATCTTGAGTTTGTTCAGCTGATTCCACTCATCCATGTTCACCTCATCTCCAGGATGGATATTAACCTTCTGTGGCAGAGAGGTGAGGCGGCGCACCTGATTCACATTAAGGTGCTCGGTTGCCTCTCAGCCCATAAAGGAAGAGCCAGTGTGGCTAACCTACTCACCACCCTCAGGTACTCGCACAGAGACTGACTTTGTGCACAACCTTCTTTTATTTATTTAACTCGAAACCAAATCACACACTCATACACGTCCTCTTTCAGGCTCCCTCCGGCCCTTCTCCCCCCATCACCAGGCAGCTTCTCCTTTATAGGCAGAGAGGCACTGCTTCACCTCTCTGCCACACCTTCCTTTAGTGCCCTGAAGTCTGAGTCGAGTTTGTCCCAGCAGCCTTTTACTTACAACCTTTTTTTAATCTTATTTCTATATGCACTTAAATTAAAGTTTTAATCAGTTCTGGAGCTGATGTTAGTCCTGACAGCAAAATTAAAGTAATCTGAAAATAACCTATGTTTTATGGCTGCATCACAGAAAGTACACCTTCGTTATGGATGTCAACGTCCATTTGTGTCTATTTGCAGTTTGCAGAGGATTTCAGTCATTAAATACAGTTCCTGAATCAACTTGAGACGTCAGAAATTTCATCAAGCTTCTCACCGCAGCTTCACCTAAACCTAGACAAATGAAGAGATCTGTGCCAATATGTGGACTATTTTTATCGTTTTGATTTGTCAGAGGTTTCATAGTTATTCAGCAAATACAAACACTGGGATGTGTTGTTCACAATATTCTGTTAATTCATTGCATATTTTGACATGGGAAGTATAGTGTGGTATGGAGATATACGCACTGTGCACAAGCACTGCTCGCCAGACGTGGAGTTTTTACTGCTGAGATGTCGTCCCTACTACTTACCAAGGGAATTTACGTCTGTGTTTTTGGCCGCTGTTTCCATTCCTCCGCGAGCCGACTCCACAGCGGCGCTTGGCAAGCTTCATCAGCGCACTCGAGACGACTCATCCCGATGCCACTTTTATTGCCGCCAGCGACTTCAACCATTGCAACTTACGTTCTGTATTTCCCAAGTATTACCAGCATGTGGACATTCCCACCCGTGAGAAAAACACCCTGGTCTACATTAACATACATGGGGCATACAGGGCTGCACCCCACTCCCATTTCGGACACTCGGACCATATCTCTTTTTTCCTGTATCCGGCCTACAGACAAAGACTGAAACATTCACCCCCTGTCACCAAACAGGTTACGCTCTGGACCCCAGAGACTGAGGGCACACTGCTGGACTGTTTTGCTAGGACAGACTGGGATGTGTTTAGAGCTGCAGCCACACTGGAGGACTCTTCTGTCAGCATACAGGACTATGCTGAGTATGTGACTGGGTACATTAGCACCTGTGTTAACAACATCGTACCCACCGTGCAAGTCAAGAAGTTTCTCAGCCAGAAGCCCTGGATAAACGGTCAGGTACGACACATGCTGCATGCTCGCTCTACTGCATTTACATCTGGCAATGAGAGCGAGTACAAAGCTGCAAAGTAAAAACTGAGGGAGGCCATCACAGCGGCCGAGAAGCAGTACAGAGGGAAGCTGGAGGACTTCTACTCTACTGCTGACTCTGAGTGGATGTGGCAAGGCTTGCAGCACATCACTGACTACAGGACCAGCTCCAGCACCATCAGTGCCTCAGACAGCCTACCAGACAACCTCAACCCCTTCTACGCACGCTTTGAGACCTCCACCCCCAGCACAGAGAGGAGGAACCCACATAACTACTCACAATTTCCAACGGGCGCCTTGAAAAAGGCCCCCGAAGGCCTGGGGCCCTGTGCCCTTTATCCTTCTCTTGTGGGCCCCTCTTGCCTGGGGGGGATTCCTCTCTGCATTCTCCGTCTGGTGCTTTTTGGGCGGGGGCGGGGCTCTCTGGGGTGGTTCGCTGGGGTCTCCCCGGGCCTGGGGGGCTTCCGTCTGCCGGGGTGGCGGTGTCCGGGCCCGATGGCCTCGGACCCCGGGGTGTCGCCATGGGTCCCCCCACAACAGTTCCGGTCACACCCAGTGGACAAGCCCCACACACACACACACACACACACACACACACACACACTTCCACTCCTCATGAAAGGTGCTTCTGAAGTTGCTTGTTCTCTGTCATCATTTGCTCAAACTTTACAAATCATGTTCCTCTTTTGTTGTCGCCTCTTTGTTATTTCATGTTCCTGCTTCACGTTACTGTCTAGATAGAGCTGCTCAGGCTGGTTTAATCAAAAAACAGTTGGAAAGTATTTGGATCAGTGTGATAACTGCAAATAATATATGTAGCACAACAAGGATATTGTTTGTTATCCCCGTCCCCCTCCCCCTCCCCCTCCCCCTCCCCCTCCCCCTCCCCCTCCCCCCTCAAACTTTCTTCTATCTTTTCTCTTCTCTCTCTCTTTGAGCGTTCCCCCCCGGTCGTGTACGGCAGCCATGCCAACTTCTGACGGAGAAGGCAACAGGAGGAGACTCCAGGTCTCTCCCTGTTGCAAGACCAAAAACTGTTCTGACTCCGAAGGCTCTCAATCACATCATATTGTTGGCCCAAGCTGCCGAACAGGACAAGGGTGAAAAAAAAAGAAGAAAAATGCCCCCGAAGCAGGTCCGCTATCGTATCATCCGATCTTGCTGTTAAATTAGCCGCCATCACCTCCAGAATAGCAGATAATAACAGTGCGTCATCACGCACCTGCCCATGGGCCAATCAGTCAAGCTCATTTCAATGACGACACCAAGACCAGCAGTACAAACTCCGCTGGCCCTGGGGCGTTCCGTCAATAACACCTCAAAATTTGATTGGTTGATGATACTGTCACTCAACATTTTAACCCAATAGCAGCGTCCGTAACCATTTGCTTTACCAGTTACATACTGAACAAGCAGCCTAATTGATTCCAGACACAGATTTCAGAATTACTTTTTAATTATAAAAAAAAAGAAAATACATTTTAGACCCTGACTGCACACCACTGCAAGTTACACATATAATGAACACAGAAGATAGACAGAAGCTTATTCCTCCGTACGAGTATTCAGCCTGAAGAATATTGAGATCAGTTGAGAGTTTTATTTTTCAAGATATCTGCTGCTAGTTCCCGTCAGCACACTTGTTGAATCCTTTTTGCATCATCTGGAGACAAAGAGCTTTGTGAACACCAAAGAGCTGCTGATCTGTTGTGTTTTCTTCTGACAATGGTGTTTGTTCAAGTGACAAGACAAAGTCTCTCATGGAAAGCAGAAAAGATAATAGTCTTTCGAACTGAACAAATGTTTTCAATACTGGGATAAATGATTCCATCAAGTGTAAGACGAGATGTATCTAAGGAAGCACTCGCCATCAGCATAATCACCAAGCTGATAATTAGAAGAGTTTCTCTGCCAGTGTCCGATTCAATCAGTGTTTTAACACCAGCATTCTCTGTTTCCCTGTAGAGAGACATGTTGGACGTCAGTCAAATCATGAAGGACCTGGCCAGCATGGTCCACGAGCAGGGAGACGCCATCGGTAAGCTGTGTGTGTGTGTGTGTGTGTGTGTGTGTGTGTGTGTGTGTGTGTGCGTGCGTGCGTGCGTGCGTGCGTGCGTGCGTGCGTGCGTGCGTGTGTGTGTGCTTGATGTGCATGCCTGTGTGTGCGTGCGTGCGTGCGTATGTGCGTGTAGTATCTTGTGAGTTGCATAGAGTGAGATGACCAGATCCTGGATTCCTCAGTAGTGTGGGCGGCATGTCTCGGTTGGTAGAGCGGTCGTCTCCCAATCGGAAGGTTGCAGGTTCGATTCCCATCTCTGCCATCTCTGCCTGCCCACATGCCGAAGTGTCCTTGGGCAAGACACTGAACCCCAAAAGTGCCTTGTATGCTTGCTGCAGCCTCCAATGGTGTGTGTGAATGTGTGTGGATGGGTGAATGTGATCAACCATGTAAAGTGTTTTGGGGCTGCTGTCAGTAAAAAGGTGCTATATAATATGTATATATTTACCATTTAGTAATAAATAGGGTTGGGCGGTATTATGTTATCCCACGGTATCTAAAAGCAATGCTATCAGTTTAATTACCGTCTTTGAAAAATAAATAATCTAGAGATAAATTTATCTGAGATTGACGGATTTCACAGCCAATCAGAGGAGAGGGACTTCTGCCCCACAGCCAATCAGAGGAGAGGGATTGCTGTCCCAAAGCCGATCAGAGGTTGTCTGTATCGCGGCTGAGAAACAAAGTTTCCGCTGCTCAGGATCGAAATCATCAGTCATAATTCATTGAATCAACAGCAGAGAGGTGTTGTCTTTTGAGTCACATTAATATCAATGTGACTCAACCCGCCCCCCAGGACACGTATATCGCCCCCCACATCACCATCGGCAACACTGAACTAAAAACAGTACAACAATTTAAATATCTTGGCTGCATCATCTCCATTGATGCTCGCATTGATAAGGAGGTTGACAACAGGCTTGCGAAAGCAAATAGCTCATTCGGCAGACTGTACAAACGAGTTTGGAAAAACAAACACCTCAAATCCAACACTAAGATCAGTGTGTACAAAGCAGTTGTTCTTACCACCCTTCTCCACGGTTCAGAAGCCTGGGTTCCATACCGCAGCCACATCAGTCTCCTTGAACGTTTCCATCAGCGATGCCTGCGCACCATTCTAAACATCCACTGGAAGGACTATGTAACCAACACCAAGGTCCTGGAACGTGCAGGAGTAAGCAGCATCGAAGCCATGCTTCTAAAATCACAGCTTCGCTGGGCCGGACATATAGCTAGAATGGAAGATCATCGTCTACCAAAGATCATCATGTTCGGCGAGCTTTCGAGTGGTCACCGGGACAGGGGTGCTCCAAAGAAACGATATAAGGACTGTTTCAAAAAGTCTCTCAACATCTGTGGTTTAAACCCAAGCGAGTGGAAAACACAAGCAGAGGATCGAGTTGGATGGCGTCACACCATCAACGTAGCCGCCTCAACCTTTGAGAGTGAACGTAGGAGCAACTTAGCTGTAAAGAGACAACAACGGAAAGACCGGATAGCACAGCCATCAGACCCAGATGACCAATCCTTTATCTGTCGACACTGCAGCCGAGCCTGCCGTGCTCACATTGGACTTATGAGCCACGAGAGGTCTTGTGGGAGAAAACGGGGTGGACCTCCTTCATGAATCTTCGTTCGCGAAGCCAAAGCCATGAATACATTAACTTTCACATCCCGTCACTTCTCTCTGCATCAAAACAGAAAAGCTCCTCTCTTCTGATTGGCTGCGGGACAAAATCATCTCTCCTGATTGGCTGTGAAATCTGTCAATATCAGATAAGCACCGCCTTTTTCTCTATTGACCGAAAGCACAGGTCTTTTTCACCAGATATCTCAGCGGAGGGGAGCCGCGATGTTTGATTTGTAGTTGAAGAAAACAATCTGTGACTCGTGTGGAAGAACTTTACATCGATACAGGAGCACAAATATGTTTTTCACCAGATGTACTGCAACAATTGGAGGAAAACTATCAGCGTGACAGTTTTTTTAATCGGTGACTTGTATCACTAAATTTGTGCTCCTGTAATTAAGAAGTTGTGACTTTGTAACTGTGGTGTTGTTTTTGTGGAGAGAAAAGAATTCTATAGGTACACAAAACAATTGTACAGGTACACAACTCACGGCACACAACTACAAATTCACTTTTACAAGTACACAAACCTTCTTCACTAATAATACCTCCATAATTGATCCCTTGATTGGCCGGCCAATCAGGAGCTCAGGTGATCAGCTCAGATGATCTCAATCTCCCTCCAATGGAACTGAGTAAGACTCAGCTGGTAAACACAAATGAGCAAAGCACTTCAGCAACGTCCCTTTTCAACCAAAATAAACCTGATGTCAATTTATTTACCTGGAACGAACATCCAATGCCACAAACTTGCTCTTCAAACAATCTTATGGGACGGTGCTGCTGCCTTGCTCCACTGCATAGACTGCAGTTAAACAGTCAAACTGGAGGCGGGGGTTGTGAACGACTCAGGTATGTGATGTTACTACACGACAGTGAACACAGGACCTCTCTGACACAGCCTGGAAAACATTGTCATTCTGAACAGCAGAAATCCAGACAGAACCTGTAGGTTGTTGGATAAAATCCATGTGAACTCTTTTCTAACTCTGAGTGATTTCATGCTCCCTGCAGTAATGTCGACTTTACAAAAAGGATGAAACATAGAACTCTGACGATACGGCAGATTTACAGCCTCTGCTGCTCCAGGAAAATGTGCTATTAGTGATGTCTAACTCCAGATGAGCCTCCAGTGGAAGGCTGTTTTGAAAGTGGCTGTTCTGATCGGGTTACAGATCAATTCAGGGCAAAAGTGAAACGTCTGATCACACCAGTGACTCTTTAAACACATTTTTTTTAAATTCTTTCTGTGGTGAAATATTGAAAGGTAATGCTGGAGGACAAACGCTCCATTTACACTCTGTTTTGTCACTTGATTAACCAAGTAAATAGCCAATAGGACCAATGACCTCTGACCATTCATTTCTCTGGACCAGGTGTGTCCAACATGTTGGCCATGGGTCAAAAGCAGCTCACCAGGGAGTCCAATACGTTCTCCAGAAGGATCTTTGAAAGGGTGTAAAAGGAGACACGGTTCTATAAAAGAGGCTGTTGCTCCTGAACTGTCCACTGGGGATTTTAGTGATTTTCCACAATGAGTAGAGGTACACCATCTTTTGTATTGCGGTGCAAAGACAATTTCAGTTTGCCATTTTGAAGAAATGTCAGTTAATTCTCATTAAGTTTACTAAAAAGTGAATTAATTGTGAACATTTCCAAGACGTTTGTATGTCTATATGTTTTTTTGTTTTTTGTTTTTTATGTTGTGTTATCACATTGGGGTGTACTAAATGACTTTTATACTACTGTTTTAAACCATTGTCACGATTTTAATCAAATCCATGGACACAAAATGAACGATTATCATTTTTAGTGCTTAATTAACAGCTTCCAAAACACAGTCAAAATAATTGAGCTGCCTACAAATCAGAAATGTAATTATTCAAAAGCATAGAGCTGAAAACTCCATGGAAAGAAAGAAAGAGTTAAACCTTTAAACTGCGTCGAGCTGTAAACTTCTGAAATGAGTCTGTTTCTGCTTGAAGACGTGAGTCAGAAACAAGCAGCTGCCTTAACATGAACACAGGAAGCGTTCAGGGTCAGTGTCTCGGTCTGTTGTTCAGTTATTGTGAACAAATGATCAGATATGATTATAAAAAAGAAATAGCATGTCTTTCAGAAGACATTTAAATCTGTATGTGTTTCACCAGTAGAGAGGAAGTCACACACTGATTTCATCCTCCATCACATTCTTCTGCAGTGATTTTCTTTTTATCAGGAAGCATTTCTTCTTTGTCCACATTGGTGCTCATCTGTTTTTCAGGGATGCAAAGTATTTAGTCCAGCTGCTCTTCGGAGGGGGTAAAAAACGGAGCTGCCCGATAGTTTTGAGGCAGAATGACTCGGGGAACAGCTGTATGAACGGACTGTAATCTAGAAAAGATAAGACATTTGTGGAGGCCATTTCTGGACACATGAGTAAATAGATAAAGAAGATTACCCTGATGCCTAACCATTTCATAGAACCATGTCTTCTTGGGCAAAACAGTTCTCTATTTTAAATCATTTACCAAATTTACACATACCAATGTATCCTTAAATTATTTTCTTTTTACTTATTTTTTAATGGTCTATTTTGTATTTACCTGTATATCTCATCTTTAGAATTGCACTTTAATATCGTAGAGCACGTCCATTCAGCTGAGACACAGCAGGGGTAAGATGTTTCTGGTAAATATGTAAAATCCAATAGAAAAAAATGTAAATAAAGAAAGAAAGACTCATCTCTGTGAGCGGTGCATCATCTTAGTCATTATGGAAACAAACAGTCGGAGGCTTGTTGTGAGAATAATGTGTCATGATTATTCTGTGATCTGATGTAGATATTGCAAATGGAATAAATACTTAAATACAGTCTTGGAATAATGAGTTGAACAAGCTTCATGTATTTTACAGCTTTATAATGAAAAACCAGATGACGCTTCTTACATGAAATACGCGGCAATAACTGGTGCTAATTGCTGCTTTTTTGTTGCAGAGTGTCCTTTTGTCTGCTGCCTTCCTCGGGCTAATGCAGATGCCCTTTAAATACCCTTTTGCATTCAGGCTGACTCAGACTGACTCGTCCCATTTCCACGGGAACCAAACACCTTTTTACTCTTCAGTCTGCTCTCATTTTCCCTGAAGCCCCCGGCTTCAGATTCACTTCAAAACATGATGACATATATTTGTTTCTAAATGAGAGATATTTTTATTCTCTGCCGTGAGTAATATTAACCAGTTACTCGACAAGTGACCATATTTGGTCCTTATTTCTTTGTGTTTCATTCTAACTAATAAAGCTGAGATTTTACTCATTGTCATGGAAAATAACCTTTTCTACAGTTCATGGTTAGTGCACAAGTTTAACCGGTTGAGGCCTTCATATTGAAAATCAGATAAAATGTGAAAAGTGGCGCATTAATCTCGGTACCCAGCAAAGATTAAGTGACGCTTTGTGGCCCGTTACGCCTTGTTCCACTGTACAGAGTAATATAGGACAGAAAGGGATGGGAAGGTACGTAAAGAGTACCCAGACCCAACTCTGTTACGCAGTCCCACTGCAGAGAGTACGGTTAAAATGTAGGCCGGGTTGTGAGCGCCACGTGACGCTGCAGGCGCATGACAATGCAGGTGTGTGACGTCATTATGCAAGAGTAAGCGCAGGCATAACGCGGAACACTTTTGTTATTACAAACACGGGACCAGTTTCGTACAATGGAGGACTTATTCGTTGTGCTTTTTGATTTTGCTTGGTTCTGATTATGTAAGCAGTGTGCCGTGTGAAGTGCTGTAGCATTGGGGCGTGCAGCCGATGAGGGATTATAAGGCGGCAGGTTTGTCAGGATTGATGTGAATCACTGACCAATCAGCAGACGGCTGCGTTTTGCTCCTCCTTATTGCACCCGCTCTGTAGTGCTGGGTAAACAAATGGAAGGGTGACGAAAAATCATAACACTTTGGTACGGTTCTTCGGTACCATCAACAACTTTTGCAGTAGGGATGCACAAAAAGCCGTCCTGTCACATTCTGTGCAGTAGAAACGAGGCTTTATAAGCATTAGTAGAAAACTACAGATCATATTTATGGCAGAAGAGGACACAACCTCATACAGAACTTTCCCCTTAAAGATACATTTAAAATCTATATCTCAAATCATTTGAGAAAAAGATAAATGTATTATGGTGGAATTAATGTTATATTTCTGTAACTTTGAAAAGTCTCAGTTATCAAATGAGCCTTGAAATACTCACTGACCACTTTAGTGAGTTCCCTATGAAGAGATAAGCTGTAAATGTTCACTTCCAGGGCATTTAAAGTCTCCACGCTAAATTGACCTGTTTTATGCATTTATTTTGCATCCCATTGAAAAGGCTAGTGGACTGAATACAAACTAAAAACAGCAGTTGCTGAAGGTTTTTTCAAGTAAAATGAGCTGTAAAGACGTTATTGTGCAGCTACTTCAGTCACATTTTACATTGCTGCCACATCATGGTCCGATATGGAATAAAGTGTTGGTCCTGGAACGGCACTCTAATCCTTCACGTGGGCCACACGGTTCGACGACAGGGCAGCAAAATAAGGTTTCTTACAGATGAATGAATGGAGTGGGAGAAGAAGAGGCTGAGGTAGATTGCACAGTATTATACCACAGCAGAAGTCCAATCTGATCATTACGGAGACTGGCAATAATGGACCTCTTCCCATTAAAAAGAAATGCTCTAATATTGCCTTTGGCCTTTCTGTACAAGGCTTTCGTGGTGTAGTGGCAGATGTGAATAATGTGTGATTGTGCTGTGGAGGCGTTTGTAGAAAAAGCAGCAGGTAATACAAAGCCATGAATAGGCTGAAAAAGCAAGGATTAGTGCTTTTATGGTGTATTCACGTAGACTAAGGACACACTATTAAAGTGTGCAGGTAGAAGTACACAATCAACAAGGTTTCTCCAGCAGGCAGACTCAGATTCTGGCGCGTTACACAGACGAGGGGTAAAACGCATCTGTACAAATCAAACGACGACAGGCTTTTGTTCTGCTGAGTGATTATTCAGGGACGATTGAACATGTCGGGACATGTTTGTACTCGATATTATGATGTTCTACAGATCCGTGTGTGTCAGAAAGAGGGGGTGGATCTTCATGTCTCATGAGGAAATTATTCTAAATGTATGAAAATGACTTAATAGTTCATTATGAATCAGCTCATGACTGAAAGTCTGCATTGCTGTTTTTAAACACAAAATAAAGGTTCATTCACAACCACACAGTACTATCCTCACATAATTCCTTAGTTATTTCTACACCTATTTGTTTCCGTAGTCAGACGACTGAAAAAAAAAGAACAGGCGTAAATTCGAAACCCCAAAGTGTTCAGTAATTTCTGACCTCTCATGGCCATGGATCAAAGTGGCAGGGTCTTATATTGGAGCCCTAATATTCAGCTCCTGGTTTTATGCTGAGAACAGGAGTTTTAAAAACAAGAGGACCGTGCTGGTTTTTAATCAAACCTGTCAACAGTTTACTGAGTTGGTCAAACTTCAAGTGCATGTGATGAACTGTGACTCAGGGGGAGACAAGCAAGCCGAACGTTGTCAGAGTTCCTTCAAATACTGCATCACAAATGTTCTCGATGGGAATGCGGAGGAGCAGCAGGAACATGAGCATCAGAAGAGATCTGAGGAGAAACAGACGCTGGGCACTGTGGATAGGGTTAGGGTTCTGCTTCTCCTGTTTTGTTTTCAGAAGAGGTGTGAGCAGAGGGCAAAGTTTTGATGATGACCGCCGTACATATATTTGGAGGACATGACTGCACAACAGCCCCTGTCTAGCTCAGTTGGTAGAGCATGAGACTCACAATCTCAAGGTAGAGGGCTCCTTCTCGTGGGCTCACCACCCACAGGAAATGTTCTTAGTCGGTGCAATGTGATCTGGGTGACGGTGCTCAGACTGCCAACCCCGTGACCCGGAAACGGATAAGCGGTAGAAGATGGATGGATGGATGGATGGATGGATGGATGGATGGATGACTACACAACACCAGGATGTGAAGCTGTCAGCTCATGTTCTCTGTTCTTCTGCCTGCTTAGAGATCCACTCAGTCCCTGTATGTACAAATGTTCTCCATGTATGCAGGTGGTGGTGAAGTAAATAGTAGCAATTGTTCACTTTGTTGGAGAAGAGTTGATAAATTCTAAAGCGTGAACAGCACAAACACTCTGAATCCACCACTTGTATCTGCACAGCATCTAGGGGCTTTTAAAGGTTACACTCTAATGGTGTACACAATTGATTTATCAATATCAATAGAATAAAGTTGGAGGACGAGTCTCCATTCAAACCGCTTCAAAAGACATTTGACAGAAAAAATAATATTTGGAAAATGCACCTACCTAGAAGCCCCTCTGAGGGACTGTACAGCCCCCAAGAGTGCTGCGACCCACACTGTCAGAACCGTTGGCCCACGTAAATGTTGGTTTTACACTCTACTGGTCAAATGACCTCCTGTGGTGTTCAGGTCCAATCATTTTTTAATTGCACTGAATACAAGTGCAAAAACAAGTGTCAGCTCGTGTTTGGCTTGACTGTAATGTTTTGGTGAGTCAGACACTAGAGAAAGAGTCTGCAGTGCGTCCTGGAATAAACAGGTCCAATAAAACATTGTTCTTCTCTGTGAGACGAGGCTATTAGCCGAGACTCCACATTACTCAAATTTAAACCAACACCTAAAAGAGACAGTTTTCGCTTTCACATGGTGCAAAGCCTGTGATGCACCAGACACTGCATGCTCCATCCAGCGTAAGCAGTTGGCTGCAGATTAAACTATTATTGACAGAAGAATTCCTTTTACAGCAGTGAAAAACCCGTTCAGCAGAAAGAAAGCTCCCATAGAGATCGGGCAAGTAGAAGAGCCCATCTGTCTCCACCAGTTGGTTCTTTGCAGGAGCAGAGAGGAAAAACATGCGATTTACATTTACAAAAATACTAATTTAGTGAGACTTTCCTTTTTTTTAGTGCAACATGGCTCCATCAGTGCAAAGTGACTCTTTAAAGCAGAGCGGTAGAAAAAGTGAATGAATAAGTGAATCCATTAAACACCCTCACTTCTTTCGCTTCCGCATCTGAACATGTATTCCTCCAGCTACTCCAGCTCACTAAAAGTGAGGGCACGCAGTCAATCAGCACGATTCATTCACACTGCCTGCTGCTCTTGTTAGGTTCAAATGTTAATTCGCCACAAGCTCAAGTGATGCAGTAATTATCAGAGGCCATCACGGGCTTAAACACAAGTTCTTAACTAAATCTCTGCACTGGCTCTTGTGTTTCTCCTCCCTCCACACGACGCAAAATCAATAGCACTCTCACTTTTATTGGACATGTGCAAATATATGTTGTATTTATAGAGTGATGCCTAATATTTTAACCTGCCGAGGTCAGTTCACACTCCCCATCTCATCTCATTAACTCCGGTTTACTGAGTGAAAAAGTGTGGGTTGCTGTGATTGAGCCAGAGGTTTTCCATCACAACGAAATACTGGGGGGGGACCATAACCTGCACACCCACAAAAGGGCGCAGGGAAACCATATAAAGATGCCGATGGCTAAGCTAACTGAGGCTACGTTGACATTGTAGGTCTTGATGCTCGATTACGATTTCTTGCTGAGGACTGAGTTCTATGTGTGATTACTACATTTTAAACCTGACCTCCATCAGACTGCAGTATGAACGTCATCTGACCCCAAAGTGACCCGCATGTGCTGAAGAAGGACGCTATTTATGAAGTAAATGTGGATCCTACACAGGTCAGGGTGTGTAGGTCAATTTTCAAGGGGTTGTGCAATAGGAGCCGACAAAATCTCGAATGAATGAGGACGGAAGGAAGGAGTTTGAGAAAATAGAGCACACAGCTTTTAAAGTCTTTTGTGGAGCAGCGTCTGCTCGCTTCACATCTCCAACTGTCTCCACCTTCCTCCACGTGTCCTGTTCTCCTACACTTGTGGAGCTCTTGTTATGTCCAGTTGACACGCTTGTTTTCAGTTATTGGAGGTAGTGGAGACGACCCAGGAGAGAAGGCCTGAGCTTTTTGGTCCAAATGAAGAGTAAAACCAAAGAAGACACACACATACACACACACACACACACACACACACACACACACACACACACACACACACACGCAAGCAGAGATAGAACATGAAATACCACACCGAGGTGAAGTTACAGCAACATGAGACACTAGTGCACAATAAAACAGGAAGCATCCGAGAAAAACCAAGAAAGCAACAAAAGAACTAAAAAACTCTTGAACCACGAACAGAAACACACTGAAAATGACTGAAAACACAATAAACTTCAGAAAACTTTGGGAAAACACAAAATCAAAGCCAAATAGGTTGTATGTGCTTTGTTATTTAGAATGAGGAGAACGTTTCATAAACGTGCTCTTTTTCTAGTTTTGTAGAATGCTAGTAGGCGCCTACTCCAGCTTTCACTTTCACTCCACAATAATAGTAATTCAAAGAGACGTCTGCACACCTGATTTCCCGCAGAGAAGAAGAATGGCACCAACGCTGCACCCACAAGTCATCTGGTCTTCTTCATGCAGTGGAGTAGTAGCAACAGTTCCCCTTCAAGGCTCGATTCTGATCCAAGGCCAATGCAGAGTTTGCCTGTTTACCCTGTGTGTGTGCAGCTTTTCCTTGAGAACTCTGGACTGTTTGAGTAGAATTTCCAGTGGCTGCTTAATGTGAACGGGTGTTGGTCCAGTGTGTTTCTGTCTCTTTCACAACCTCATGTTGTTTCTGGTTTATTGCGTTTTGGGGTAACTCCTTGTCTTCTATCTCCTTCCTAGTCGTGCCTCCACTGATTTATTCATATGTAAAAGAAAAGAATAAAAGAATAAAGGAGCTCCTGCTTGTCAAGTTGGCTCAAACTGCGTATTGTGGCTGAATCAAACTAAAAGCTCTTGAATTACCTTGAAGCTAAGCTAAACATGCAAACAGCCCATGCAAAGAACATCTTCAGGTCATGTCAGGAGCTAATACAGAGTGTACTGATGTTGTGTTCACTGGACATTTTCCAGGTTTCTTATGTCTACATTTGTCCAACTCCACGCGAGTCATGTTTTAGATTCAATAATTAAACCTTCCAAGTGGTTTCAGCTTGTTCTTTGAATAGGAACCACTTCTTTGACAGTATTTATAATATTACAGCACTTCAGTGTACAGTCACCTCATATTTGACTTAACAAGTGAAACAAAGAGTATTTGGGTGTAAATTTGGAAAAAGCTCAACAAGCACGGCTTGTTAGTTGGAAAATTGTTTTCAAATGCTGTAGGACACGGGTCTTCAGTTCCGGGCCTCAAGGGCCGCTGTCCTGCATGTTTTAGGTCTCTTCAAGCTCCAGCACACCTCAGCCTAATGTTGATGTCATCGTCAAGCTTGTACAAAAGCCCAATGACGAGGCTCTTATTGCATTCAGGTGCGTTGCAACGGGGAGAAACTTAAAACATGCAGGACACCGGGCCTCCAGGCACGGAATTGAATATCCCTGCTGTAGGATCACACGATTCCATCCGTGTCTTTTGTCCTACAATTTGACCCAATCTGCTCTTTTCTTCCTCAGATAGTATCGAAGATTACATCCAGACCGCATCGTCCAACGTGGACTCAGCCAATCAGGAGCTTGCCAAGGCCAACCAGTACCAGGTAACCGGTGACCCTCCTCGCTCTGCTTCCACTTTGTTCTTGTTCATGTTTCTACTTGACTGAGCCTTCGCATTGTGATGCTCCCACAAGAAGCTCAGCTTGATCAGGAATGCAAACAGGGACTCTGCTAACTAGATTACACAGCTTTATCACATCCCCACAAGCATAATAACAGAGATGATGCAATTCCATGTCATACTTTACTAGCTTTTGCCTTCAGTAAAATTAATTGTATTTAAAGGCAGGAAACAAAATGATTGCCTCGAGTCTTGTGAAAACACAAAAAACTATATATATATTTCCTGTTCCATGAACATGTTTCTCCTCCTAAGATAATGGTTGTGAATTTGCATTTTTTATCCTACGAGTGTATTGACTTAGAGAGGAAATGTATTAATGGGCAAGAGCTGCGGCCAGAAATTAAATAGAATTTTTCTTCACGGTGTGATTTTGGGGGCAGCAAAGATTTTCCACTTCGGAGCACATAGTGGAGAGACATTTTATGACATGCCCAAGGGTCTGCTTTGGTTCGTTCTGTTCAAAGAAATATGTGTGTGTTCTACCTTTCTGTCAAGGACTATCTCAGCAGGCCTAAGCTGTGTGTGACTATGTACTTCGTCGGCCCCCAGCGATGGTAAATAATGTACTAAGTTGAGTGTCACTGGGTTAATAAAGAATCTACCTTGTCGTTTTTTAACCTGCTGATGGATTTCTTCAGCGGCATACAAACTCCCTCATCGCACTTTTTCAAAGAGATAGATTTTATTTATTAGTATTTATTCACGTGTGATTGATGGTGTGTAATCATATGTGATGAGTGTGTTCAGTCGTCTCTGCAAGGTGGATTATTTTCTGGAAAGTGAGGCCAAGGTAATCTTTTCTTCAGATTTTCGTTTCAAGGAGTTCAGTTTTCATTTTTATATGCTTACGGAGATATTTTGTGGCACATCGGTGGCTTTAATGTGAAAACAAGTGGAACAACAACTGCAATCATGCAGCCAGAGTGTGTCATGACTGCAGTCAGTCCCCCCATGCTGCTGCACCACTCGCCGGTGAACAAATGAGCGAATGGCAACAGCTTTCCCATTAATTGTCATTTCATTATCTCAAGGAGAGCTGAGCCGTGACCGAGCTCACACTGAGCAATTTAGCTCTCAGCCAATCCAGACAGTCGCTGTCTTTACAGAAGAGCAGCTGAATAGAGGAAAAACAAAGACGCACTGAATACCACACTCTGTCTTTTTCGAAGAGTCTTATGATCAGAACATTAACATGTGAGTGTCAGAGAGTCCAAAAGGAACAGAACGTGTATCGTCTATACAATAATAGTGTTTTAAAGTATGAAAGAAGACAAGATATGTGATCGCTCTTTAATTTTAATGTGGCTTCAAACTATGTTTCCTTACATTTCTGAGACCAAACAGTTTCAGAAAATTTGATCAAATACATTGAACATCAATTTATTCAGAAAATACAGTGAAACAAACTCTGGACATTGTGTTAATCCTGAAAAAGAAAACTGAAAGAATAAACAAGTGTTTTAAACTACTGTAATACCCTGCTTGACTTCCTGTGCAGGAGGTTTTGTCTGGGTCCTGAGGACATCGTGTTGTTGGGGTCTGTACTTGCAGTGTTTCTGTGTGTTGGCGTTGTGATGGATGGTGACCTCCACAGAAGGGTCACCTTCTCCCAATGTCAGTTTCCTTACCCTTCCATTCCTCTTCACCCCCAAATTACAACAAGGGAGTGTTTGAATTCCACAATCTTGCCTCGCTACAATAGTGCACATGACATAAGTGAAGGCTGTTGAGGAATGCTGAACAGTAATTCTGTCAGGACAAGTCAAAAGCAGACCGAGTCCAGAGTTCAGTTTTCAAAGAGTTTACTTTTGCATGCATTTACACATCGGCACAATGAGCTATGAATATCATTTTCCCGTCATTCCTGACAACATTCCTGACAACATTCCTGACATATGTGGCGCAATGCATCTGAATAAGGTTCTTAAATGGGCGAATCGCTGCGCGACAGTCGTGTTATTCGTGGAACATGTTTTTGGCGGCCCAAAAAGTCTTTCAAGAATGACAAGGCTCCCCTCGATAAGTGAAGTTTGCAACTGAGCCTGTGGATTAGTTGTGATGTGTGGTGATGCGTTATACAGCGTGACAGCATTCGCTCCCCTGTCGCATCCTCCTTTTTGATCAACTCTAGGGCATTTCTCTGGATGTGGAGCGATCTGGAGGGTGTGAACTGTACAGCAGCTGATGGTAGAATGACTGGGGCGTGTTTTGAGCCATAAACTATACATATAAATAAGCTGTGCACATTAAGGCGCAACACCACGGAACAATATTGATGACCGTGCGAAATGACTCGTAATGATCCGCCACCATTTTGTGCAATTCCTTGTAACGCATGATAATCGGTTGCGACTGTCCGTGACGGCACGTGATGTCTCTGCTCTGAATCGTAGAAGTCAGGCCAAAATCGTGATCCACGGTCAGGAATTGACATTCGTGCCATTCCTGACTTGTCATCGTTTTGTGTAGACGCACCTTTATCAAAGTCTAACATTGCTGAATCGGGTCGGCTGAGGCAAGAGGGAGGTCCAGATCAAGCAAGGCCAAACATGAGCAACAAGAGAAACACTGAGAAAAAAACACAAGAACCTATGGTATGACAAAGTAGTTCAGCATGTTTTTACCTTGCCAACATGTTTCGACTGTTTCCACAGTCTTCCTCAGAGCGTCATCTGACATGTGATGACGTGTCGGCCTTTATCAGGTACATAGCGCTGGAGCAGGATTTCTCAATTCCAGCCTTGAGGGCCGGTGTCCTGCATGTTTTAGGTTTCTCCCAGTTGCAACACACCTGAATCCAGTAAGGGCCTCGTTACTTGGCTTTTTTTACAAGCCAGACGATGACATCAACATCAGATTGAGGTGTGCTGAAGCTGGGAGAGCAAAAACATGCAGGACACCGGCCCTCGAGGCCCAGAATTGAGAACCCCTGCTCTACAGCAAAGTGATGCAATGTACCTCGTTTGGTGTGACTTTTTCCAAGTTCCTCTCCATGTTATTAACCAGTCGGACTGAAGAGTGTGATATGCCAGAACAATTCCATGACTTTTACTGAAATCCACATAGTTTGTTTGTCATATTTAGAGAAGCTATTAGGCTCTAAATGTAAGAGAGTGTGTGACGATTCTGGTCACTCTTACCCGTCACACTGATGATTAACTGTCTAACCCGAGGATCGGCAACCTTCAACAGTCAAACAGCCATTTGGACCCGTCTGCCACTGAACACCACACATTGGGAGGAACACCCTCGCCTTAACACATTGGGAGAACCCCCCCCCCCCCCCCCCCCCACACACACACACACACACACACATACACACACACACACACCACCCAACGCCCGCCGCTAATATTATTATAATATTACTAAAACGACGCATATGGGTTTTTTAAAACCATGAGTGTGAGTGGTGTGGCTTTCTATGTCATTCATTTGTTATATAGATCCTAATTATTTCGCGTAAATTGAATAATTGTGACGTGAAGGGCCCTCGTCAGCATCCTTTACATACGCCACTTTGCACACACTGGTTTTTTTTGTTGACTGGGTTTATTGAAATGTGGGCGCTCCACAGCGCCGCGGCCTTTCGATGTCGTTCAGATGCTCCTGTTGCGCAGAGGAGGAGATCCAGCCGGAGATGGATGCTGCTGTTCGGAATGAGAAAGTTTTCCAAGCTGTATCGCAGAGAACGGAGGATCACGGCTTCGGACGGCCACAGAGCTGTGTCCGCAACTTCTGCGTTCTTTGCGCCACTATTGTTGCTACATACCTGCGTCTTTATGTGGCGTTCACAACCCCGCCTACATTTTACCACACTCTCTGTGGTGGGACCGCGCAACATAGGTGTCTGGGTTGGCTTTGCCTTACCGTCCCATCCCACCCCGCCGCGCTCCGGGACATAGTGCAGTGGGACCGGGGCCCAAGGAGCCACAGCAGTGGTGCAAAAGAGTCGCATGTGGTTCCGAAGCCGCAGGATGCCAACCCCTGATCTAAACTATTGCAGCATATACAACCGGGAATGTTTCTTTCAAATTGAACGTGTTTGTGAGTGTCCTACAAACAACGCAGCAGCATGGCATTTTGAAATTATTCAATGTTTCTGTGACTTTGTGGAGCTCATAAAATGACTAAAGTTGTCTTCATGCTGAGAAATGTCATCTATTTTGGCTGACTGCTTGGTGAGATGTGCTCTACTGGTGACTCACTAAGTGATACTTGCACAGCTCGCAGTGTCCATTGTCAAACTGTCAATCCATGCTCTCACTTCATTGGACAGTTTGTCTGCTTTTAGTGGGTTTTCCCTGTGTGACATTTCACAAGCTTTCAGATCATTTCTCCCCTGCTGACACTGTTTCCATTGCTCTGTGTCAACTGTAAAGCCAACTGCTGTTTTCTTGTTTAAGTGTTTTTGACTTCCAGATTAACTTAAATGTGCATTTTTATCATCTAAGCTGCTTTGATCTTTGACTTTCACAGCCTCCTTGTCTGTTCTCCATCGTCCCGAGACTCCCCTTTTGTTCCATCAGAGGCCCTGGTACTCAGGGTCACCTGAGCCAATGTGTAGATGCTACCTCTGGGATCTGTACCTTGGCCTTGTTCAGGAGGACGGTGGCAGATGGAAGAGAGGCTGTGTTTGTGACATGAGGTTCTGGTCTTGATGCACCGAGGCCTCCGGCCAAGGAGAGTGTTTGGAAGAGTTGGTGTCCAGGGTGGGAGGGGTCAGTCACAATCTTACCTGCAAGCCTCACAGTCCTGGAGGGAAGGCAGATTGAAGCCAATGACCTTCTCAGCTGACCTTGTCCTTAGCCGTAGCTGCAGCATGCAGACGGTGATGGAGGAGGTGAGAATAGATTCTATGATGGAGGTGTAGAAGTGCACCATCATCTTCACGGGCAGCCTGAACTTCTTCAGCTGCCGAAGGAAGTACATTCTCTGCTGGGCTTTCATGATGAGGGTTGAGCTCCACGTTGTTCAACCTGCACCAGGACACCGGACGGTCTGTCTCCCAACTGTAGGCAGACTCACCTCCATCAGAGATGAAGCCGATGAGGGTGGTGATAAGGGTGTCGTACAAGTGTGACAGCTCGTCACACTGTACGCCACAAATCTAATAAACTTTGTTCACAGCATGAAGATCATTGTCATAATCATGAGAACAATCAAAATGACTTTGACACAACCTCCCATCTAACCCTAACCCTTTTTTAATTGAAACACAGTTTTGTGGAGCAAAACCTTGAATATAAAACTGTCCCTGTGTTTGGACACACAGCTAAACAAAATTAGTTTCACATTGTGGTGCTGTTCACCTGATGTATAATCAGCCCCAGTGAACTCCAACTGTGAAGCAAAAGCATTTCAGAAGCAAATACATTCAAACATGTTTGAATTAAAAAATCTCTGAAGGATCATTCAATCGTTCTTTGCTCATTTTATAAAACAAACAAAAAAACAATTTGGCATTCTGAACCTGATGACTTTCCATCTGACTTTTTATCTGTTTGTTTGTTTTATTTTTATTGTTCAGTACAATTGGCATTTCAATCTGGACTCTCAGCAGTTTTTCATTAGAAAAAGAAACCAAATCCACCAAATCCACTGAAAAACAACAGAAATAAAAAAGTTGTACTGGCTTTTTTCATTCTCTTTTTTAACCCACCTGAACACTAAAAATCACTTAACCCACAAGTCTGTCTGTCTGTCTGTCTGTCTGTCTGTCTTTACCTTTGCACACCATAAGCTACACATTATGGGAAGGTTGGCAATTGGATCAAATCACAAACGCATACATTTTAACTGAAAATGTGTGAAGAAACATGAAAAAACTCTCTAAAAATCCAAATGGCATTGCTGCAGACACTATTACCAACTGACCGGAAGGAAGTAGACGTCACTTCATGGCTCTTAAAACTCCATTTGACCACAAATGTGCTTCTATGGATTAAATAATGATTGTGTTTGATTTTCAAAACATAACTAAATCTTATACAAATAAGGAACCAGACCAAAGCAAGCCAACCACAAAATATATCAAAACAAAGCTAAAGTCCCAATATATCTTAAAATATAACAATTCCCACTGAAAATAGAAGGGAAGTCGGCCATGTGTTGTCTTCCTGTTGTGAGTAGCTCAGCAGTCATGTGACCTCAAGCATGTCCACAGAAAAGAAGAGGCAGTTGCAACGTACCCATTTTATATTTTAAGAGCAGATTTGTGGAATTTTATGATGTGATGTAAAATGTAAATACTGAAAGTTAACTAACTCATGTTTACTTCATCATCCTTTGGCACTATCCACCACTGCACTATTATCTTATACATATATGTCTTGTACATAATAGAATTACATGTTTTTATTTTTTGTTTTACTTAATGTTTCCATTTGTCCAAAGAGAGCAAAGTCTACCGAAGTTAGATTCCTTTTGTTAAACATACCTGGCCAAGCTGATTCTGATGACTATGTTGTTGTTTTTTTAACTGTGAACAAACCTAGTATTGCACACATTGGCGTGAGAGACATTGACTTTCAAGGAAATGTATCTATTCATTCATTCATTCATTTATTCATTCATTCATTCATTCATGTGTTTTTTTGCCTGAATTATGTGCTTGTAATCTGCATATATCTATATATATAGATATATGTTAATATAACCGTCTCTATTCTGTAGTGAAGCATGCTCTGTCTGTTTTCTCCGTGTCTGTGATTGGTCGTACGCAGTGAACACAACGCGTCTTACCAGCTCGGGTTAAATTGCCCAGTTGATAACAAGCTGCTTAATGTCACTGTGGTAACTCCTCTAGACTTCGCTTTGTGCAAGAAGCTGCGTGAGGAGCAGCTCCAGCTCGGTGCTGTCGAGCTTCACTAGCGCTGTGTGCACGCCACCGTTCACCAGCCCACAGCAATGCGTGCTCCTGATGCAGCTCCGTCAATGTGTTTGAGGCTCTCCACCTTTCACTGTGACGAAGCGGTTCTGAGGCTGAACGTGTTCTGGATGGTTCTTTATTCAATCACCACATTTGGGAGCTTTCCTGTGTTTTTCCTGTTTCCTCTAAACTCGCATTGGGTTCATGAGGATCACAGAAGACATTAAAATAAGCAGCTTGTAGAAAGTGTTGCTGCTTCAGTGAGAGTTTTATAGTACATTGGGACAAAAAGCGACACTCCTTGAAATATTGTATATCTTAACCTCCTAAGACCCGAACCCAGATCTAGACAAATCAAAATTATGTCCACATATGTGGACACCAGGTCCTAGGACATGAATGAGGTGTAATTGCACCTCATTCATGTTTTTCTTTAAAAACAGTTGATGATGAGGCCTCACAACGTAGCTGATCATAGTAACAAAAAAAAAAGATTGTTGAGCGGTTGAGCAGTCTCTATCATGAAAAACACACCGAAGGACTGAATGAGGTTTTATAATCTGTTGCAGAAACACAATGAAAATTATTCTCGATTGAAACACAAAGCAATATATCACATTTTTGCAATCATAAATCAGCATATGCAACTCTGGCTAGTTCCATACATTCCCCAAACATGCATTATAATTCATTGGGACATAACGATGTTATTGAGTTACTGTTGTGAAATTAAAAAGTGTAAGGATGAACTTGAGAATGAAGGATTTCGGGGTTAATTGAAGTTGTGTGTTGACGCTGCTTCATAGTTCAAATGGAACCAAGACCATGAACAGGAAAAGTGAGCTCAACCAGGAGCGCCTGTGAGAGAACAATTCTCTTTATTAGGTGTTTTTCACTGATTGATTTGTTTAATTTGGATATTTAGCATTTTGCTGTCATGCAGTGGTACGCGCCCTGGCGTCTCAGTAAGATGGTTGTGGGTTCAAATACAGCCTAGGGCCTTTCTTTGTCACATGTTCTCCGCGTGTGTGCGTGGGTTTCCCCCCACAGTCCAAAAACATGCACATGAGGTTAACTGGTGATGCTAAATTGCCCCAAGCTGTGAATGTGTGTGGTGTTTGTCCTGTGACAGACTGGCGACCTGTCCAGCTGTCTCTGCCCTCGCCCAGAGTACGCTGGGATCACCTCCAGCGCCCTGCCACCAAGAACAGCAACAAGTGAAGAAAATGGATGGATGGATGACGTCCAATTCAAAACAGTTTGTCAAGGCGAATCATTTCTGATCGTTTTATCTTGACAGACGTTATTTGTACTTATATCTGGCCTGTTGACGTGTTTCAAGTAGATGATAAAAAGTGAGTGTTGTGGTGGATGAAGGCGGCAGCAGGTCTGAGGACGCCTGTCGCCCTGAACGCTCCACCATGCTGCTCTGCATGCTCCACTGCATGCTCCACTGCACATATCCACCCATGGTCAATTAAGAACGGATGTCATTTTCTTCTCGCCCCCCTCTGTTGTCTACTTACTTTACACTGAAAATAAATTGAATCTATAATCCATTATCCGGAGGCAGATTACTCTCGACGCTGCAAGTTTCTCTAGTTGTTGTGATGTTTTATCACCTCATCTGTGTTCAGTGGACCATGATGAACTCTGATTGTTGATTACTGCACAAGATAGTTTATAATTACCAATAAAACAGATGTTGTAGCAGTTGAGTGAACAAAAGCTGAAGTCATTTGGAAAGTGGAGAAACCTGTGCAGTAGATGGAGTCATTATTGACTTGAGTTGCAGAATGGGGGTGGGGCCTTCATGCTGATGGCATTGTTAAGACGTACAAGTACATCCATCTTCAGATTTGAAAATTGATCTGCAAGTGAGCAACTACATCCTTCTGAGCCCAACAAAAATCAATGTAACACAGTTTTCCTCCGGCTAAATTGAGAATAATATGGAGCACTCACCATGAGATGGTGAAAGGAACAAAAGAGGTGAGTGAGGAGGGAAAATGACATGAAAAGAAGATGGCTTTTAAATGAATGGGTTGACGGATGAATGGATTCATCCCTATGCAGGCACATATAACACTTTGCCCTTTTGACCAATAAAATAATGAACCTAATGACAGTGCTGGAGTGATGAGTGCTCTTGGGCTGGGGGACGAGTTTGTGCTGAAAGATTGCAGGGAAGCAGGTTTGCTGTTCAATCACTCTTCCTCTAGTCCCTCTGGACTCTTTGTGCCACTTTGAAGGATATGGAGGAGAAATGACAATGTTTGAAGTTACCCAGGTTGATGTCAGTGGCACTCCTCTGGCTGCCCTGATCAGGCACAGCTGAGCTGAGCTGAGCACGTTGGAAAATCAAACACTGATAGATTCTGCAGATTTCTCTGAAGCCACTGTCTCCTTTGACTAACACATTCGGTGTAAAAGGCTAAATAGGTACTGTGCAGTTTAATACAGTGGTGCTTAATATTGACTGTGAAACTGCTCGGATCACACAGTGTACGTACATGTACATCATGTATACTTTTATTATTTCATCATCCAACTCCAGCTCTGTTTCCTCTCTGGCCCCCGGCTCGCTCAGTTGGTAGAGCATGAGACTCGCAATCTCAAGGTAGAGGATTCATGTCACACGCCGGGCGCCACCTTCCCGTGGACTCACCACCTGCAGGAAAGGTTCTCAATCGGTGCAAGGTGTCCGGGTGACAGTGCTCACACTGCCACCCCCGCCACTCAGAAATGGATAAGTGGGAGAAGATGGATGGATGGATGGATGGATGGATGGATGGATGGATGGATGGATGGATGGATGGATGGATGGATGGATCTCTTCACGTTCGCGCTGTCCCTGTCCTTCCTCATGCATTCGCCTGTGAACGCTCTGAGACTTCCTGCTGCTACACCTGAGTCTCATCTGTTTCCTTTCATCCTTCCCTGTTTTCAGTCTGTCCCTTGTATTTGGACTTTCCTCTGTGTGCCCACTCAGTAGGATGGAAAGCAAAAAACACCTGCTTCACTGTGTGTTTGAGTCCTGAGGCCTCAAAAAAAACCCAGAGACAAATAACAGACGATAGGAAAAACATTTGCTCAGGGTGGTACAATTCAGACCCAGGATAGATTCAGAGACAAGGAAATTGGAAAGCAGTTTTGCTTTCATTAGGAGTATTTGCGAATCGAAGGAGGGTGGTGAGTGGAGGCCTGAGATGGCCTGAGATGGGATGGAGGTCTGAGGGAGAAGCGAGCTGGAGCTGAGGATCGGAGAATCCTCCACACTGAGAGCCAAACACATGAAAGAGCCGCAGGACAGAACCTGAACAGAGGGACACAGCTGATAAATTCAACGAGTTACAGGGTAAAAATCAAACTTGACTTTCTAGAGCCCGACAAACAAACTACCACATGAGGTAAACAGACGACTTGATGATGAGTGGAAGATGAGCCGGAGTCTTCATCGTGGTGTTGATGACGACGGCTCCCAGGCGTGCAGCTCAGCCAGAGCGTTGGTCCTGCTGACTCCGCCCACCACAGACACAAGGGGACGAGAGACATGAGGGACGGAGAAAACTCAAAGAACAGGGCAGAAACCGTGACATTAGGACAGAGCAATGCATACAAACACACACACACATATATATATATTTATATATATCTATGTTATGGTCAGGTTAGCGCACGTATTTCTCTTCTGTTAATTTATTTATTTCACTGTGAAAAAAAAAAAAAGAAGGTTATTTTCTTTTTTTCGTCTCTCACTTGAATATACAACACAAGAGGAGCTTTCGTTGCTAAATATTTGCAACCAGGCAGATTATATTTTGGATCAAGTGTGTTGATGAGTTTTCTGAATCCAGACTTTTTTAACCACACTAACGGGGACCATGTCTTCTGCTATGTGCTGGATTACCGTGACGTTATCGTCTTATGTTTTGGACTATTTCTGTGGTATGGTATTGATCTGGAAAGGGAAGACGCCAGATTCAATTGCGTCAGTTCTGGTTGCTTTGGCTTCTTAGTTGTTTTGGAGGAGATGTTGGCGTGCATAGTTTCAGACACTCTTCATATTTTAGTGGGTGGATTTTGAAATTGTGATGTGAATTTGTTGTGCTGCTCCCTCTAGTGGCGACGTTGCGGCAGCATATTTTGCACAACACTGTTGTTTGTTCAACTTCTTCTTTCTTGATTACAAACTAGCACCATACGATGGACCCCGTGCTCTTTTTCATTAAAATTAACTTGTCTTATTTCATCTTCATATCCATTCACACATACTGCTGCCCGCTAGCACTCTGCTGAGATTAGGTGTATGACGTAGCTCTCACGAGGGTATGGAATGTCTGTAGGTGCGCTCGTTTTTGTCTCTGAGAGCCTGCCGGCTGCTGCGGCAATTTAATGCCCGCAGCTAAAAGCTACAGTGTGAAACTCAAATATTCACGACATCATCTTTTCTATATTGCACAGAGCCACGATTCATAGTATACAGAGTATATTCAGTACAACACCTAGCCCGAATTCAAACAGTGAAAGAAGTGAATGTAAAAAGCTCATATAAATATATTATTTGCAAAGCAGTAAGCCAGGATAGAAAGAGTCCAGTTTAGGACAATAATTGTACGTCTTCCTGCTGAAAGGTCAAAGTCCAGCATTGAAAACACCCCAAACCAAACCTCCAAATTGTCCCGTTGTTTTTCATTTTTGATGGTTTTCTTTATGATGTTCAGCAGTTCCCAAGCTCCTGCTATGCAACGCATAAACAACTGTACCACACTTATTAAATGTGTTCTTAAAAAATAGCATTTTCCATTTTCCTCTGGGTTTTGAAAGTTTTCAGCCAATTCCTTCAGCAGCAAGTAACAAAGAGCTCTACATCCTCGTGTATTTTCTCCTTTTCCACCCACCCAGCAATCCGGTGACTGAACAAATGCAGAGTATTTACTTTGTTGACAAAGTGGCACCTACAGAACCTTGATTAGCCAAAAATCCCAAATCAGACAGCTGAAGGAAAGAAACAGACCTGCTGTTTGAGTGACAGATCTTTGGAAAGCACAGCAACACATCAGAAGTCAGGTCTACACAACAAAGTTTGAGGACAAACTGAAAAGCACACACCGCGACTTTTCCTACGCAGGAGCACTTCTCTCAAACAAGGAGAAGAACAATAAATCCCGATGAGCTTTTTCTGTGAAAGCTTGTGTTTAGTTTGCTCTGTGGTACGTGCTCTACGTCAGCATTCACGTTAGTTTTTTGTGGCGTCGCTGCGTCTCAGTGAGGTTGTGGATTGGAGGATCAAACCTTATCCGTGCTTCCTAAACTAACTTCTCCTTCAAGTCCAGCTTTGCTCTTGGCCAATGGAGGAGCAAATGTCATGTGGGTTGAAAGCCGCAGCTGAGCTGTGACGGTCGGGCTGTGCCACACGCCTGGTGCTTGACTCTGTTTCACTCCTACACACTCGTGATGTGAAAACCAGGGCTCTCCCTATTGAATCCGGTCTGATTGTACACACCACACTCTGCTCTGAGATTAGTTCACCTTTACTTGCTCAAGGTTAAGCATCAATAGCAGCAACAAAGATTTCTTTGTGGGTCAAAAAAGCTTTCGTCTGTCTTTATTGTATTCTCTAAAAGCTTGGATGAATCAGCCATTTCACCATAAATGGATTTGCGGTCTGTTTAAACAATGAGATGTGAAGCAGCTGGTCAGAGGTGATCCGCTGAATGCAACGTGTGATTCAACAATCTCATTTGATTTGAGAAAAGCCTGCAGTGTGTTTCCTTCAGGGCAGCAGACTCATACGGATATTGTGGAAAGATAAATAATCCAGTTAACTCTTGAACTGAGATTTGTTTATGTAGACCCAATTAAAACCTTGTTATCTTACTACACATATCGAGAAAATATGAGGGACAAATAATGTGCCATTGAATGAGAAAAAACCTGCAGCAGAAGCAGATTGTGAGGCAGCAGCTCAGGCAGAAAGAAATGAATACGACTGAGCAGGTTGTAGATTGAAGACAAACTTTAGCTCCACGTCTGTACGTTCAGCAAGAAGATACAGAGAGAGCACTGACGACAGGAGAGAGGCACACAGAGGCAATGAGCGTACATAGTTACACATGGAACGTTGTTTAAAAAGTAGCTCCTCCTGTCTTCTGGTAGTTCAAACCTGCAGAAACTCAGTCTTGTGTGACCTGAACCAGCTTCAACTTAGAAACTATAACTAAGAAAGCTTTAAGTCTGGCCTGGTGAGGTTAACCTCCTGCACTGAAGGAGGGACCCTGGAAACTCTGCCTCGAGTTAATGTTGGGAAACTTGAGGAATATCCAATAAAGCAGCAACGTGAGAAAGAAGTGGTCTGCTGCAATGAAATGGGCCGGAGGATGGAGGATCTGAAACCTGAAGCGAGATAAGGGGCATCGGCGATAGCGTCCTGGAATGTGATGCGCTGTGATGATGAGAATATTTGAGACCACTCGCCATGTGATCTGACACATGAAGGCATTAGTGATTTCCTAAATGAACATCCCTTATTAATGACCTGAACTACGGCAGTGTTGTCACACGCCACAGCAATCCTTTTTCTTTCCCAGACATGGCCCCAGAGGCAGGAAGCCATGGCCATTGGATAGATTTCATGCAGTGCAGAGGACACTGATGTAGGGAGCTCTGGAGGCCATTTCCCTGCAAACCATTTGCCCTGGTAGAACCCCCCAAAACCCCCGGATGATGTAACGTCTGTGAAGAACTGCAGGGCAGCCACGGATTGGATGACGACGTCGTAAAAGAAAGACATGCCCTTCCGGTCGCGGACCAGGCGAGCCCAGAAAGAAAGCGGCAGCCGTCGTTGAGCGAGATCGTGAGAGGGTGGCCAACTGGGCAATGACATGAATGTGAGCTTGTTTATCGAGGGGGAGGGACGCGACCATGGCGATGGAGACAAGCTTGATGTAAAGAAACTCCAGCTCGGTGGCTGGGCCCACAGTTTATTTGTCCGACAGAGGCATGCCTAGTCGCCTGAACAGGGCTTGTAGTTTAGGGAGGGACGGGCCGGGCGAAAGTCGTTCTGCAGGTGTAGCACCAAGGGGACCCTAGTGTTGTTGAGGAGGATCCAGCACTGCGCCTCTGCAACCATGTTGAACAGGCAGAGACTACTCCTGCAGCCGGAAGTCAGACGAACTGCAAAATATGTGTTGGGATTAATGGTTGGTTATTAGCATTAAATTACTGTAAGTAATAGATTACTGAAAGTAATGAATCACTGGAAGTAATTTATGAAAAGTTTTAATTCTTAATGGAAGTAAACTGTCATTTACTTATTAACAAGTCATACAGTAATTGAGTAATTACTTAAAAGTTAATAAATTATGGAAAATAATTTATAAATGAAAAATTATTAATTTGAATAAATTTGTTATTTATTCACTAATACTGAAAAGGGGGGCACCACCAGAGAATCTGGAAATAGCTAATACCAAAATATCAGTCTCATTCGGAAAAAGGTTATTTAAGTTAGTAAATATTTCTTTGTAAATATAACGATCTCGGCGGTTGCTTAGCAGCCAGATAAACAGGACGAGGGGGTCTCGGAGCGACGCGGTCTCACCTACTCCTGTAAAGACCGGGTGGCGTTGTCGACCCGGTTCTGAGTGCCGGAGTTCTAACTGGATGTCGGGAACATGCACGCGGCTTTGCGTCTCAAACTCAGAGAGACTTCCTATCACTCCACTAAAGTTTCTCTTTAAAACAACCTGGACGAGGAAAACTGTTTGTTGGTGCATTTGGCACTTAGATGCCCTGAAAGTTTTTATTTTATCTGACTAACATGTCTCGAATGTTATTTCTGGAATTATACACAACAAAATAATGAATCATGCCCCTCATCTCATGTCCTTTTACAATCTGAGTGTGGAGAACTGTCTATTGTTTCTCATCCAGAATGTAATGAGCATTATTTTTCCTCAATCTGAGGTTCCAAACAAACATCTATTTTCACAAACCTCCATTCTCCAAACATACATTACAAGTTGGAATGAGCCCTTTTTCTCTCACACACACACACACACACACACACACACACACACACACACACACACACACACACACACACACACACACACACACACACACACACACACGCACACACACACAATAGATTAAGTATTTTTATCTTACCCTTCAAAAGAACTGCTGAATGAGAATAAATGTGTCCATCTCATGTTGAAACTAAACTGTTTTACTGTATTTAAATGAAATAGTGTGTCCATGTTCACCAATGTGCTGCAGCGGCTTCTTTCAACTACACTATGGAATTGAAATGATTTTCTCATAATTGCATCCATCACATTTCCGTACCTCTGTTAGTGGGGTCAGAGAAAACTATTCACCATGTCAGAGGTACACAACACAAATATTTTTTTTCCAGATGGCCAGTCAATAAAAGGCCCAACATGCTGATGCTGCCCGGCGTTTCTGCTCCATTGTTGACTGCTTGTCACTGGGCTTCCTCCCAGGATGACAGGATTGGCCGTCAAGTCTGTGTTTATTTGCTGCTCCTCTTAAATATCATAATCAGGGCGACTGCATGGGGCTCTGAGTTTTATGTAAATTACACATAAGCCGATTACGAGTGAGGCAGTTCTGCTGTAAACATTATTTATTTTATGGACTCCCAATTTTCGCGACCAGATGCGATAAAGGGAGAATAATATTATGGCCATTATCGTTGCATTGCATTATTGTAGTATTATGAGGATATTTCTTGTGTCACACTAGGTAAGTAGTTTTTCTCCCAGAAACACAGCAAATTTGTCTCGGTGGTGTGAGAGGCAGAGGTTAGAGAGACAGTTCATTCCTATGGCTGCTCTGTCATTGTTAATAGTTGTAATGCACTTTTGTTTTTTGTATATTTGTTGTAGAGAATGGGCCGTTCGGAAATGTTTCTGTGATGATAGAAAATCTCAGGTGGCTGCGGAAGTATGGGAAGGTTGAACGGTGCATTCATGTTCCTCCTCTATCTCCTCTTTGCCTTAACTAATTTCTCCTCCTTTCACTTGACCGACACTGCTGACCTTCAAATAGGCAAGTGGGATTTTCTGAACAAGGACAGCACATGACTGGAATACATGAGAGGCAGAACAATGACAGGGCTTAAAAGCTGTGCAAAGCAAGTTATATTCCACAATACGAAACTGCAGCGGAAAAGCTTTCTACCTTCCTGAACCCTGTTTGCTCAAATGTTTTCCACAGTTATTACAGCAAATTCATCACAGACAAAATTAATCCTTCAGTGTTTTGAACTAAAAATGACAACGCTCATTCTGCGAGCTGTTTTTCTTCTACATTACATTCATTAAAAGGAATTTATGAGCTTTTTGCGGTTAGTTCCACATATGTCAGGACATTAAAGTCTAAAGACAAGCAGCTGATCATGAGCGGATGTAGAATCCACTTCAGCTTCAAAAGATTCTCACAAAGAGGTGGAAATGCTTATAATAAAAAAGATTAGATGCCAGTTTCAACAGCTTATTCAAACACTTGTAACAAGATTATAAGTCACTAATGTAATCATACAGACACGAAAACTCCAGAAAAAAAATGTGATTATAACTTTAACTCATAGCAGAAACGCCTCCACCTGCGTGACCAGAAGATCCAGAAGGTTCAATCCTGGATGTGTAAACTGAAGCTCAGTTTCTGTGTTTTCTGAGGAGGCAGAACAATATTGGCCTGATCAGAGAAGAAGCAGTGCAGAATAATCAGCCCAGGGATCGGTTATAGAATTGTCACAACATTTACTTTCTAATAAAAAAACACAGAGCCTTAAATTACTCATAGAGGACTGTTCAGCAGGAGGAAACCTTCAGCAGAAGAGTCAGAAACGGTTTAACCAGGCGATCACATGATGAGTGAAACGTGAGTTTCACTCATCATGTGATCATGTTGAAAAAAAGAAGAACAAAAGAAACAAGTAAAAACAAGTAAAAAAGTAAACAAGTAAAAAAGAAAAATACATCAAAAGAAAAAAGAAGCATGTGTGTGCGTGTGCGTTTGTGTTTGTGTGTGCGTGCGTGTGTGTGTGTATATATATATATATATATATATATGCCATAGCGCACACCATTTAATATCCTACCCCTTTGCATAGTAATTATAATTTTAGTCACATGATAATTTTTTATCTTAATTTAACGTCGGTATAATTTCATAATTACACCCATGTACCTACAGTGACACTTATACAACATATTATACAACATTCATCAATCAACAATCAATGTGACACCGTGAGCACCCAAACCCTCATTGTTGTGAGAAAACCCTGGACCTTACTACTATCAACTCTTTATACATTTTTAAACTGAATCAAGTTTGGTACTTGTTTGATTCCGACATTTATTTTATTCCATATTTTAACGCCCTGCTTGTGAGACAGAAGCTTTTTATGGTGGTGCAGACTTTATACGTTTTAAACTAATTCTCCTGAAGTTGTAACCTTCTCTTTCCTGAAACAATTTCTGACTGTTCCACCGACAGTAAGGTATTCTTTGCTCTATATAAGATTTGAATGGTTTCAAACTGCACAAGGTCGATGAATTTTAACGTTTGTGACAGTAAGGTCAGTGGATTGGTTGATCACAAAAGCCCCTTTTCTGTAGGATATTAAGTCTTTGTCGTGAATTTACAGTAGTATTTCTCCACACCTTCTCACCGAAGGTGAGATATAACGGTAATAATATCAAAGGGGTGTTTGGATTGGCTTAAAAAGTATTTTATGTGTGGAAGTTGACGTACAGGTTTCTGCTGATAACATAATTATAATTAATTACAACCTCTTCTATTTATTAATGTTGGCGTTACATTGTTCCTGGGTATAATAAAAACTATTTTCATTGATGTGACAACAAAAATTGTGCACCAGATCAATGTGCGCTGTGTGAATGGTGCCCAGTGTATTGATTTTTTATTTTTTTTTCCAGGTGTGAATCATCGTATTTAGTGATACTGAGGAAGGAATGATTGAGTCCAGTGTGTGTTCGTTGCTCTTTAAGCCATCAAGAATGGTGAATGTCTGAATGCATAGTTGCTGATATTAAGTTGAGGTGTCATTTGGCTGTGTTGGAGTGATGCTGCAAATGAGAAAAAACACAAGAACAACAGGAACCACGAGAAGAAAGGACGAAACAACTGAAAAACATAATTTAGAGTATCCAGTTGCATTTGATAGACAGACAATGGAGTGTTTGGCTGGTTTCTGTTTATTGTTTAAAGAGCTCGGTGGTTCCAGGAAGAACTGTTGATATTACTCCTTTGGAGTATCGTGGAATTCCAGGGACACTCCTACATTACTCTTTATTTTTCACTAGATTACTGATTACTGCATTACTGTATATTTTCAGCAAGAGACATGATGGGAGGTTTTAATCACCATGCTGTAGTTTGATTCACAGTCTGGGGGGGGGGGGGGGGGGGGGGGCTTCTTAAGAGTAATATATTTCCTTTTCTCATTTAATTTTTGAAGTGAAAAATTAAATAGATCATAGGTCCATATAATTAATACCACCTGTGTGGATTCTGCAGATATAATTCCTCCTCTCTGCTTTAGCATTGGAATGCATCAGAGAATTTTGAACCAATCAGATGCCGCCTTTCAAAAGGTATAGACCACATGGCCCAATCATCTTGCTCGTTACTGGGCGTAATACAAAACAGGAAGTCAGTTGTGAGTTGTGTACAAAAGCCGATAATTTGCTATATTTCAGCGAAAAAAGATGAATTGAGGTAAAATTAGACGGAGACATATAGTGATGGTCATTATACACATATTTTAGAGGCAATGAGCAACACGTCCGCTATTTCTTTGGCCGTCTTTTCCAAAAATTGACCGTCCAAATGACGGCTGGACGGTCTGCTGCTAAAAACCATGATTTTCATTAACACAAATAATGACGTCTAAAGAGCAGCGATTGGCCCACAGCAGACACCTGGAGTGGACCAGAGCGGTGCAGAGGGAGGGCCGTCGTCCCCGGGGTTTTGCACCGTGGAGCTTTCTGCTCAGACTGTGAGCCTCCCCTCCTGCCCCGCAGCAATCTGGAAAATTCGGCTTTGAAAATACTGCAACACTTCCTTTGTCACACTAAGCCCCTTTGTCCCCCCCCCCTCTAACTTATTTATTTTCTTGTTCTCCCCAAATAAGAGCAGCGGTGGGAAGTGCAGGCGGGAGACAGAGAAGGGTGGAGAGCGTGGTTTGGGAGAGGCTGTCAGAGCGAGCAGGGGGAAGGAGAAGCTGGCGCAGAAAGTTTGTAAGGCGTAGTTTAGGAGGAAATGCGTGAGAGAAGCTGGGGAATCTGTGGTGGCCAGCTGCAAGAGGGGAGATAGCGGAGAAAGGCTTTTAATTCTCAATCCCCACAGAGCCTTTGAAAATTACCAATCTTCTTATCACAGACGCAGGGCTGCTTATGCAAATTGTTGTGGAGTGGAACGTTTAAACGGAAAATTACTCGACAGCATTTTTTTCTCTGGCTCTCCCCGCTCCCCCTCTCCCTCTCTCTTCCTCACAGAAAGCCTGTTTTGAGTCTCAGATAAGAAGATGAATTGCTCTCTCCGTGCTTTGAAGCGCGTCAGGATTTAAAGACTCCAGCCTCGGCTCTGGTCGAACGCGCTGCTCTCACTGCCTTTGTAGCACAAAACAGGCTGGGAGAAAATGGAAGAAAAAGCATTTCAAAACAACATAGATTCTGTGCTCCAACACATCGTCACTGCCTGAGGAGACAAGGAGCAAAGGAAAATATTTAAATATCCCCGAAACCTTCTCTGCACAGATTTGTGCTCGTCTCCTCTTTACACGGTCGACATGCTGAGAAGTCCTCACATCGGACCGCAGCTCACATGTGCAGCCGACTGGAAAGCGAAGACAAGAACATCGTTCTGTTTCAGAGAAATGACTTTTAATGACGAGTGAAGGAAAATTATTTCACCTTTGGGGTACTTTTTGGTACACGGCGCATGAATAACTCAAAGTTTGAAATCATATGAAATATTTTCAACCTTGAAAAACCACAAAATACCAGAATAATAAAATAGGATCAGTTTTGCAGGTTTTAGTCATTTATAGAATGACACTAGCAGTTTTTTTTAATCAAGGGTTGTTGAGAAACTTCTACTTCTCTTTTTGTCACCAATTATACAAATCCTGAACACACAAATAGAGAAACATCTCAAGTGATAAATCTTTAAATTATAACAACCAATGAACAACCTTTCATCGCCACATTGATTCACTTCCCAGATGAGCTTGTTGATTAGATTGTTAACTGTCCGTTACACGGCATCACACAGAAAAGCTGAATATACAATTTAGTTAAATTAAAAAAAAAGGTTTGGGATAGAAAATAGAATTAAAAGAACAACTGAAAATTCACACATTACAAGTTATATAAAATGAGCCAAATGAACCAAATTTCAATTAAAAAAAAAGACATTTGATGGCTGAATCTGATCCTTTTCTTCACGAATGTCATTCGCACTGAAACAAAATTCAAGTTATAAGTAATTTACCCTGTCCAACACCAGACCCGCCCAGTTGGGGGCTGTGGAGGCACGCCATCCAGAAAATTCTTAAACCGTGTATTCATCATGCAGAAAGATCGTCATGCTGCACATCAAATCACACAGGAAACACTCCACTAACAACAACTGGCGGGACCAGGGTACCACGACTCAATTCTATTGGCTCTGACGCAGTGGTGTAAAAAGTAGCTGAAAGCCATACTTGAGCAAAAGTACAGATATTTTACTTGAAATCTACTTCGGTAAAAGTGACAGTCACCCAGAAAATAATTACATGAGGAGTCAAGTCTTAAAGTACCTTGTATGAAATGTACTCGAGGACCAAAAAGACACAAAACATTTTTTAGTCTCTCGCTCTCTCCTTCTTACAGAGAGAATGAAAGAGAGGGAAACAGATAGAGAGAGAGAGAGTGAGAGAGAGAGACAGCGAGAGAGAGAGAGATAGAGAGAGAGAGAGAGAGAGAGAGAGAGAGAGAGAGAGAGAGCCTTTATGTACACACCAATAACACAAGAATGTGTTCATCTTTTGGTTTTTGTACATATTTAATTTCAAGAAGGGATACACACATGCACGCACGCACACACACAAACACACACACACACACCCACGCACACACACACTCACACCAAAACCAGACATCTCATTGTGTCGGCCCACAGTCGACTGCGCTTTCAAACGTGTGTTTGTGTTTGTTTGTGTGTGTCAGTGAAAAGGGTTGTGTATAAATTAACATATTCATTTATTATAACAGGTAAAATATGTGTATAAGTGAGCATGTGTGAGAAGTGTGAGAGTTTAATCTGAGCACACTCATGATGCTCACAGCTGTATGGGACATATCAATTATAAAACCTCACATCATCACACTGAGGTTCATCTTCAGGGAAATCCTGAGAAAGGTCCGCTGGTCGGCTCTCTTCAGTTTTCCTTCAAGTTTTTCAACGCGGGCAAAGTTGCTCATTCTCCGTTGACTCTGGTTGATTCTGTCTGTTGTTGCCGAACAATGGCGGCTGATTCCTCTCCTCGGACACACACTGGACGGTGCATTGTAAACAGTGCAGCACACACACGCCTGCAGCATCGCAGCAGGAGCGCAGGGAAAAACAAAGATTACACTTCACAAAAGTAAACAGACGCTCCACTTCCCACAATGCATCATTACTTAAGGCAACAGGCCATGTCTGTGATACACAGTCTGCTTAATCCAAGCATGATGAGACGTTTGTATACAATTATATTCACATTTTATTTCGTAGCATGTCCAGCATAAATGTACCACAGTAAAGGTATAATTTTTTTCTTCTTAATATAACAAATTAAAAGTGAAAGTCGTCATAAATGTAAACACACGAGTAAAGTACAGATACTGACAAAAACTACTTATGTACAGTAACAACGTATTTCCACTTGCTTCCTTAGCACCACTGGTCTGACGGTTCGATTGAGGTGGAGGATTGGCCAATCCGCTGCCGAGGTATCGGCGTTAGATCAGACATCAGTGTATCGAGATCTGCTAGATTTAAAGAAAAAAGCCAATAACGGTTGTATTCGGACGTAATGACACCAGTAGTCATATATATGTCAAATATATAGTTTAGTAGATGAGAAATTTAAAATGGCACAGATGGAACCAGAATGTGCCATTTTGGAGATTCTCCCTGACCGGTCTGCACTAAAACCTCTCTAATGTCGCCCTGCTTCACTTTGTCACAATCACACTGCAGAGCTGATGTTTAGATATTGTACTATTATTTTTTAATGATTTAAAGCTGCAACTGCATCATCCCAAAATGACATTCATTCCAAAATCAAACCTGTCATTCATGCTGTGTGCCATGTTCATTTACTCTGACCCAGTAACATTTATACTGATACTTACACATCTGAACAAATTGTCCTTTTGTTATCACACCAAAATAATTTAAATACACCTTGTGGCTGGAGAAGGACAGAGAAACCAGCAACTTGAATAAATCAGAAAGATGAACTCCAAACTACATGGAAATCAAAAATAACAGGCTGAAACAGACGTTGGCGGTCCCTGTGCATTGAGCCTACCAGATGAACCAGTTCTTTCCAGAGCTGACGGTCTTGTGCCAGCTGCTCTGCATTCTCCACAGCAACTCCATGTTGTTGGAGGTCGCCCGTAATGACGTCGAACTAATCAGGTGTGGGGTTTGCCTCGTGGTCGTCTCCAACCTGCGGCCCTTGGGTCAAACTGGAGAATGGCTCTCGTCGGATGGTCCGGAGGAAGGCGGAGGACATGGCCGAACCAGCGGGTGTGATGTTGCGCAGCCAGGCTTGATGCTCTGGGCTGGCACGTGCGGGCTCTAAGCACTTAGTTGGAAACTCGGTGAGGCCACCTGATGTTCTCAATGGTTCTGAGAGCCCTGCTATCAAAGCCATCGATTCTTACAGCCAGAGTCTTGTTTAAGGGCCAAGTTTCCGAGCCATGAAGCAGGGTGGAGAGTACTGCAGAGTTGTAAATCCGGAGCTTCATCTTGCGTGAGTTGGTCTGGTGCCGCCAGAGTGGTTTCCAGAGAGACTGCAGAGCCGATGCAGCAAGGGCTCTTCTGTGGATAATCTCTGATTTTAGGTCGCCGCTGTCTGTCACTATGGACCCCAGATACACAAAGTTCTTGACAGGCTCCACGATGTTGTTACCGAGCCGTAGGGGAGGTGGATCCGGTCCATCACCGACATACATGAGCTTGGTTTTTGTCCAACTCACTTGGAGGCCAAGCTTCTTTGCCAATTCGCTGTAGAGCGTCTCTCAGCTGTGGGATGTGCTGAGCAGAATGGTGTCGTCAGCGTACTCTAGGTCAGTCAGGTGGTAGCTGCTGAAGGACACTCCGGGGACCCGCTCACATACCCTGCACATCAGATGGTCAATGATGCAATGGAAGAGGTCGGGAGCAGCCACGCAGCCCTGGCGAATGCCACTGGAGATGGGAAACCAGTCAGAGTCTCTGCCGTTAATACGGACACAGCTCTGTGCATTGCTGTAGAGCAGCTTGAACAGGGCAACGATCTTAGATGGTGCTCCAAGGGCCTGTGGAATACTCCACAGTGAAGCATGGCAGACGGTGTTAAAGGCAGCCTTCAGATCTATGAACCCGATGTAGAGATGGCGGTCTTTACGGAATTCATAGGTCTTCTCTATCAGCAGACGAACAGCGGAGATGGTGTCTGTTGTGAAGTGGTTGTGCATGACGCCAGCCTGCTGGGGACGGCGGCTGCTTCTGATGGCTGGGAGAGCACGAGTGAGCAAGATCCTAGTAAAGAGCTTCCCGGGGATGGAAAGAAGGGTAATGCCTCTGTGGTTGCCGCAGACTAGCCTGTTACCCTTACATTTCCAGAAGGGTAGGATAACTCCTCTGGTCCAGTCGCTGGGAAGCTTCTCTGTCTCCCACACCTGATTGAATATGTGGGTGAGCCACTCGACGAAGGTATCACCACCTGATTTTAGCATCTCAGCAGTTATTGCACAGATGCCGGAGGCTTTCCTGTTGTTAAGTTTCTTCAGGGCGGCTCTGACTTCCTCAGGTGTGACAGGGTCTGTGCTGCAGGAGTCACAAGGGGCTGCAGCATTAGCGGCCGTTAGGATGATGGGATCAGCCGAGGTGGCATCGTGCTGCAGAAGGAGGCTGAAGTGCTCTTTCCAGCGTTCAAGGCAGTTTGCTTCAGTTGGTATGAGGTTGCCGTCAGAATCTTTCACCAGGGCTGTCTTGATGCGTGGGCTTGGCGCAGCAAACTGAATACACGGCTCATGTTGTGGTTGTTGGCCGCGGACTCTAGGTGTTTAGTTTCAGCTTGCCAGAACTTCTCCCTGTCCTAGGCTACAGCCACATTGTGTTGGTGGTCCAGTCGCCGATACTCCGATAGGTCACCTTGGAGCCGGGCCTCACGCCACCACTCGATGATGTCAAGAGTTCTCTCCGATATCCAGGGCTTTTTCGGGGAAGGTCGAGAGCATCCGAGGACATTGCGAGCTGACTGGAGGACACTGACCTTGAAGGTCAGCCAGTCACTTTGCCAGGGCATCTGAGGTGCGGCGGATGGCGCAACTGAAGTCTGTGGCGATATTGGGATCGCTGAGTAAAGAGGAGTCCAGGTGAGGCTGAGTCTTAGTGTGCTGGTTGGCTTGCAGCTTTAGTTTTAGCTTCAGCCACCAGCAGACGATGGTCTGTTGCCAAGCTCTGCTCCTTGGTACACACGGCAGTTGGTGACAAACGACTTCCAGCGTCGAGAGATAAGGATGTGGTCCAGCGCTTTCCTGGTTCTGCCATCTGGGCTGCACCATGTCCAGTGATGGATGAGTTTCCGAGGAAACCAGGTATCAGCGACGGCGGTTACCGTTGTCGTTTGTGGACCTGTCAGCAAATGTTGTGCTGAGGGGCGAGCCTGTGGACCGATCACAGCTGGACAGAGTGGCGTTGGCATCGGTGAGGATGATGGTGATGTCGTGTGGTGGGGCTTGGCCAACAGCCTGGTGGAGTTGGTCAAAGAAGGCGTCCTTCGCGTCCTCATTAGCAACATTGGTGGGGCATAAGCAACAATTACTGTCAACTTGCCATGTTGGCGGAGAAAGCGGGCTGACAATAATCTGTCACTCAGAGGTGTCCAGCTGATGAGGGACTTGCCTTTGGGATGGCAAGTGCCATGCCATAAAGGCCCGTCCGTCTCTCGGGGCCACTCCAGATGTAACAATGGTCTCCTGCTGTTGTTTCGCGAAGGAGTGTCTCGAGATTCCTGTGACGAAGGTTGATCCATACTTGTTGGTCGGGGGCAGGCGGGGGTCCGTTACCGTGTTGGGCAGTCCGGCTTCTATATCTGGTAAGTTTCGGAACAAAAGAGTTTCTCCTGGGTGGGTTGTTGGCCCTCCGCAGGATAGTCAGTTGGTGGGGCTGCCACCTCACAGCGTACCGACACGCTGGGGTCTTTGTTTGTCTGGAACCTACCCTGGAGACCATCTCACTTAGGGTGACTCTACCAGGAGCAAGCTCCCAACGGTATCGCTCTCCAGGAGCAAGCCCCCTCACCACGTCAAGGCCAGACCCAGAGAGAGGGTAAATGAATGACAGGTAAATGAATGATTTGCCTCTGAATGAAAACTGCTCTGTCTGTGTGTTTCACCATAACTATGAACAAATATTACTTGGATTTGCTCCACATATAAGAAGACTGAAATAATGTAAACTAGTAAAGATGCTCAACAATCTCCTTCAGGTTCTTAATTAGAGTCTCATCATAATAATTACGGTTGAAAGAATTTTACAAATAATGACTATTAACAATGATAACAATTCAGTGCTGCCGTGTACATTTAGATCCCAACAGAAAGTCTCCTCCTCTGAATCTGGTTCTGCAGGTTTCTCCTACACTAACTCGGGTTCTGCAGGTTTCTCCACTGGGTCTGGTTCTGCAGGTTTCTCCTCTGAGTCTGGTTCTGCAGGTTTCTCCTCCTCTGCGCCTGGTTCTGCAGGTTTCGTCCTGTTTAAAGGAAGGTTTTTCACCATCTCCATTTCTTGCTCATGCAAAGTCTTCTTTTTTTTTTTTTTTAAATGAAAGTCATGTGAGATGACTGTTGTATTTAGTGTTATGGAAATAAAACTGTATTGAAACTGAATTAACGTTCCATGAGCTTCCTCGAAGCAGTTTGCCTTGAATCAACAGAGTCACAGATATAATTAATAGAAAAAACAATAAATTAGTTTTTATATACTTTATTTCACCATAATTATCATGGCAGAGGTACTCTCAAAGTGTTTCAATGGAAGCTGATTAGTCTCATCAAAGTTTAACCACCTTATTAACTCACAAGCTTTGTTTCACAGCAGGATGCATTCTTTGGTTCATCATCTAATTTATTATTGTTATTATTGTGTGAGTTGGACACAGTTCATTTGAAATATCTCTACATACGGTGTGCACCTGTCATGATGTGAATGCTCATGGTTTTGTACCAAAGCTCACTGTCTCATTTTCATTAGTCTCTTATATTTGCAATAAACTTCATAAATAAGTTTAAAGTAATCACTATTTTTAACCTCCACTTATTTCTCTTCATCATGATGAAATGAAACAGAGAATCTTTTCCTGTTGCTCCTCTTCCTTCTCTTTCCATTTTGGTGTGTGTGTGAAATTCTGAGCAGAAGAACTCTGAGTTCGGTGTTGTGCCTGTGTGGCTATTAAAGTGCAGCTCGGCTTTTCCAAAGAAGCTGAAACGCTATCGGCAGATAGTCTCTGCCTCCAGACGTCTGCCTCCTTTAAATGGCCCTCACACAAACACACACACACACACACACACACACACACACACACACACACAATCAACACGTGATTTTACTTTGTCATCCAGGCTGGTGTACAGCGTTCACTTCCTCCACATTCCAATCAACTCTTTTTCTTCCACAGAGACAGCTGAGGAAGAGGAAGTGCTACCTGTTGGTGGCTGGTGCCATCATCCTCACCATCCTCATCATCATCATCGCTGTGTCAGCACGAAAATGAGGTTTGGCCACGAAGGTAAGACCCGACCGGCGTCCACAGAGAAGGTCAATGGAGTCTTTCTCAGGCTGTCCTTTTCGGTCTGAATGGTTTTATTTTTGTGGAAGAATAACTGGACACAAGCTTTTTATTAAAGTCAGACAGCTTCATCCACCTGTGATGTTATCGCCTGCCGGTCCCTGCTGACATTTCCCTATGTGCCTTTCATTTAAAAACCGCATTGTAAATAACAAATACGAACAAACACACACACACACACACACACACACACACCCACACACACACACACACACACACACACGGTCTGACATTTGTGTCCCAGTTTTGTCATTAAATGGAGGGACACACAGTTCGATTGTTGAACTTGTGTTGATTTGATTTGATGATTTTATTGTCATTATACATTTTCAGTACAACGAAATTACGTCAAGCAGCGGAGGCGGGAACAGTTCCGAGTTTTTCAATATGATTACAGGCTGAGTTTAAATCAGAATGAGTTCAAGTATATATGAAGACTTTTATTGTTTGTTTGTTTCCCTCCAGAAATTTTAGGTATTCATATTTCACAAAACATAAAGTAGTACAACCACTTCTGAAGAAACCTGGATTTGATCAGGCTGTTTCTAGGCCCATTTCCAAGCTGCCTTTTTTTTTTTTCTAATATCTTGCCTACGTGCAGCTAAAGTTTTACTTGGATGAACACATTATTTTATAGGTCATCCAGTCTGGTTTTAAACCACTGCTTAGCACCGACTCAGTACTGCTCAGGGTTTTCAATGTTGTACTCCTGGCTAACAACTCTGGTGATCACGTCTTGTTCTGTGGGAAACAATGAATCTAAGAGCTGCACAGTGACAGGCAGAGCCGCATTCTGCTCGTGGTCATTGGGGGTTTAGCCAATTCCAATGAAGGTAGGCCCTTCATTTGACTCCTCCCACAATTAGGCAGCTCTGCTCTGGTACATGGCACCATGAGAGGAAGTACTTCCTCCTCTTCCCAAGATGGGCATGTGTGGGTGGAGCCAGTCCAGCTCTCACAGACACAGCAGATTCTGAATGCAGCTCCTCTGAGCCAATATTGAAATGGAAGAAAATCATTTGAATGACTGAAAATCAAGGAAGAGCTGGATATGGGGCAATAAACTGTGAATACAATAGTTTTGGCCCAATGAGACCCACGTGAAAGTTTTGAAAAGCTGGATAATGGAAGATCTTTAGAAAACATTTTGAATCCTTTGCTTTTAACCCAGTTTGAGATTCTGCATCTGTTTTTATGTTGTATTTCTATTGTTTCAATTTTATTTATTGTATTTGTTTTGTTTGCACATTATGTGTTTAGGTTTCCACATGTACAGTATTTGTGTACAGCACTTTGGTTCGGCTGCAGTTGTTTTCTAAGTGCAATACAAATACATTTGAGTTGAGAGTTGAGTAGTGAATGAAATTGTGCTGTACGGCTTCAAATATTCAGTGGCTCTTTTCAATTGTTTCCCGATTGTACCCTTTCAAGAGTTTGTTTTAGGACATAAGATTGAGGTGAATCAGACGTTTGACTTTGTGTTATGTGACTTATAGCGATCTGCTCACTTCCCTCTGCCTTTATACCCGGGCCTGAGGAGACGAAAACATGGTGTGTGTGTGTGTGTGTGTGTGTGTGTGTGTGTGTGTGCGTGCGTGCGTGCGTGCGTGCGTGCGTGCGTGCGTGCGTATCTCATATGATAGCACATCAGTCCATGTCTAACAGTTTTTTTTAATAGAAATTTTCTTGCAAGGAAATCGTCTGTCATTTTAAATATTAACGATAAAAACTGGAAAAAAACAACCACATTTTGGCAATTTTCCTCTTTTGGGGAAAACTAAAATCCATGCACTACAAACAAATTTACACCGACCATCTCCTGGTCTCCCTTCACTTCATTCATGAATCTTTGAGGTTTTCCGTTCTCCTCCTACCTGGCAGCTCCATCTCCAACATCCTTTGTCCAAAATCTCCACCCTCTTTCCTCATCACATGTCCAAACCATCTCAACCTGGCCTCTCTAGCTTTATCTCTAAACTGCGCTACCTTTACTGTCCCTCTGATCGGCTGGTTCCTCATCCTGTCCAGGAGCGACTGGTCATTAGGGCAATGCTGAGCCCCACCTGGTGTCACCAGAGAGAACTGCATGCAACGTATGTTCTTTAGTCTTTAAGAATATCTACAATATTTTCTTCTGTGTGATTAAAGCTTCCTCCTAAATTGCAGATAATGTGTGTGTGAGGATTTTATTTCCTGGTTATTGGTCTCCTCTTGCCGCTTCAGGCTGTTTTCTCCTGATCTACACTGATGATGTATGAGTGGGGCTCGCCCCTCTTTCCCAATGCAGTGTGTATTGCATGCAGTAAAACAGAGCTATTCAACTCCGGACCTTGAGGGGTGGTTTCCTGCATGTTTTAGGTCTCTCCCAGTTGCAACACACCTGAATGCAATAAGGAGCTCTGTATTGGGCTTTACACTATCTGTCCTTTGTCTTTCCTCCTCTCTCTCCTTCTTTCATTTTTCTTGTTCATCAGCTCTTCAAAGTACTGCTTCCACCTCCTCAACACACTGTTCACTCACCAACATGTTTCCCTCTCAATCCTTCATCAACCATAACCTGCTACACATCCTGTCCTGCCTTGTCCCTGTTTAGCCCAACGATACAGGTCCTTCTCTCCTTCTCTACTGTCCAGCCTTTCATATTACTCATCATAAGCCTGTTGCTTTGCCGCCAGTGTTCTCTTTGCTATGCGCCGAGCCTCAGAGTGCTCCTGCCTGCTTCCTTTACTCCCTAGCTATCCCACTTTTTCCGAAGTGCCTTCTTCCTCTGGATGCTCTCCTGAACTTCCTCATTCCACCACCAGCTTTCCTTGTCTTCTTTCCTCTGACCGGAAGAAACACCACACACCTTCTTGCCAATTTCTCTTTTGACTTTAGCTGCACTTTCCCAGTCCTCTGGTAGCCCTTCACTACCCCACAGGGCCTTTTGCAGTTCCTCCCTGAACTGCCTGCAACAATCATCCTTCTGCACAGTGGTGTTTCTAGATGGAAATACTTGGTGGGGCAAGATTTATTTCAGGTCTAGTGATACCACTGAACTCCAAAGTAAAGTGGGTGCACAACCTTTTGGCCACAACATTATAACTACCATATAGGCGCTGATCCCGTATAAATCTTTTGCAACCTTTTATTCACAGACAAGAAAATATTGTAGATAATCTTAAAGAATTAATAACATACTTGCTTCTTCAGCTTCCACCATTTAATCTTTGGATCTGTCTTCACTCTCTTCCTCTTCCTTGTTCCTAACCTCTCCTTACATACTTCCATCCTATGCTGCTTTGCTACAGTCTGTCCTGGCGCTACTTTGAAATTTCCAATCTCTTACAGGTGACATCTACTGGTAAGGATACAATCCATGTGTGCGCACCTTCCTCCAGTCTTGTATGTCACTCCATGTTCTTCACTCTTCTGGAAATATGTGTTCACTACAGACATTTCCATTCTCTTTGCAAAGTCTACAACCATCTGTCATTCTGCTTTCCTATCTTTCACACCATGCCTTCCCAGCACCTCTTCTTTTCCACTGTTTCCTTCACCAACATGACCATTGAGGTCTGCTCCATCACTCTTTCCTCAATGGAGATACTTTCTACTACTTCATCCAACTTAGTCCACAATTCCTCTTTCTCCTCATACTGGCAACCAACCTGTGGTACATACACACTGACTGTTCAGGATGGGTCCCTCAACTTCCACCTTCTAGCTCATGATCCCATCTGACACTCTCTTTGGGTCCAGAACACTTCACAAATTGTTCCATAGGATTAGCCCTACTGTTTCTCTTCCTATCCCTACATGATTCACTCTTCCTGAAACTTTACATGTGTGATCACAGTCCTGCCCTGATTAATGCCATTCACCAATATAAAGTCACAGTGAGCGCGCCATCTGGTGAATGGACAGGAAGTGCTGCACAGGAAATCCAGTACATGCTCCACTCAGCCTGAAACTTTACGTTTGTGATCACAGTCGGCCCTCATCACATCCATTGGGCCAAAATACACGACAGTTAGAGCAATGCTTCCAATTACTGACCAGCAAGGATTTGAGGACCCGTTCAACACTAGTTGCAGCTTGAATTGTTGTTTTTTTTTATTTCGAAGCCCATCCCACAGCATGGATCAGAGGCTCTTTTGGCCCGGTTCCGGTTCAAGAGCTGCATGTTAAACACTCTTGAATTCAGAATTGAGAAAGCTGCTTCACACAAAAAACAAAAGGCTTGAAGGTTTGTCAATGACATTAGTTATTTTCATTTCATTTCATTTCATTTCACACATGTATTAGACCATCACCCGGCTAGCTCAGTTGGTAGAGCATGAGACTTGAAATCTCAAGGTAGTGGGTTCGTGTCCCACGCCAGGTGCCACCTTCCCATGGGCTCACCACCTGTAGGAAGGTTCTTCATCAATTTCAGACTGCCACCCCCGTGACCTGGAAACGGATAAGTGGGAGAAAATGGATGGATGGATGGATGGATGTATCAGACCTGTTGGATTTATAATGAGGTGCATGCTGGCTGTGATCAGACCTACAGTCAGATTTCATGCACAGAGCTGCATGTTGACTTGGGCTGGTGTAAGCTCACAGTTGGCCTGAATGTTCTGGAGAAATTAACTTTCAACTTGTGTGTTATCTCCAGGTTTATAAAGGAAGTGCAGATGTTTAAGATGTTTTAAATATGTAAGACAACAGAAAGAAGGTCCTGTTTACTTACATATCAGCATGCAGTCGGGATCATGTTGTGATCGAACTACAGAAACAATTCAAACACTTATGCGGTTTTATTTCAGGTAAACTGGGTTTAATGTGAACTGTAATACACATGTTGATATCCACCTTCTCCTCTGTCCACAAACATATATTTTTTTTTCATTATAATGGAAGGAAAATGTATACTTTAATAGAACCTGTTGGATTCACTGATGGTTCCTGTTGAATTTTCCATCTTTAATTATCATTAACCAAGAAAACAGTGTAAGAGATGACTGATCTGTACGCCGTTTTCAAGTGTAAATATTAGATTGTAGTGAACAATCTGTAACAGCAGTTTAAAGCAGAGTGAAGTGAGTTGAAAAATTCAGCTATAGACACTAAAGCAGCTGCTCGGCTAATTATAGTCTCATATTACTCACAGCTGAAAAAGCTTTCTTGACAAACATTGTTTTACTCTTACTTGACGTTCAATACAAGATGTCTCTGCCTGCATAAAGTATTGGTCGCCACATATTTTCCTCTGGAGGGAGGAAAATGGAAATCCATAGGACCAAAGTGTTCTATTCATGAAACAGCAGGTTGGATCGATGCTCCCGTGGCGACCAGCCCACGCTGAGGCTCGGCTGTTGGCAGCGAATGCTCAAGTGGCTAGACGCTAGCAGTTACAGCAGAAAAGTCTGAGAGCTGTAAGAAGAAAGGCACTGCTGTGCTGTCTACTGCACCCTGTGTCATTGCTTACTCATGTTCAAAGCTTTATTGACATCCACATGTCACAAAGTCCAGATCAACGCCGAACTGCAGACTGATGGCCTCTTCAAATATCACCAAACCATGTTTTAGCTTCAGTTGGGGATCCCGTGTTGTAACATGACTTCCAGCAATGATTTTAGTCTGCAAGTAAGAGTAAAGTGAGAGATCAATTTCTTATATCCACTCAGTCATTCTAAAACAGAAATATAAAACAATGTAACAATGCAGTCACACACAAAAAAGACCATGCAGGTTTCATTGATTTTTGTCTTTGGAGAATTGGCTAAATTTCATTGAAGGTAACAGGTGTTTCCAGATAATTCACAGAGGATTTCAGTATGTTCAGTAGTGTACACACGACAGTGTTATGTTTGGCTCCGGAGAGGTCGACTCAGAAAGCCAGAGAAACTCATTTTATTGCAAAAGATGAAACCAATAAAATTCAAAAGACCAAAGCCAATGTCCACAAGTTTAAGGGAGCGTTATCCAACAGAACACAGAGACACAAATATTGGGGCACTGATGCTCAGAAGAACCACGCTGAGATTGACTGACAACCAGAACAGACAAGAAAATCCAATTATATACCAAAGCCACCAGGAGACGACAATCACACATGCAGAACATGTGAAACACATCAGGGTGAAGAACAGCAATCAAACACAAGGAGGGGAAGCCGAGGAGCCTGAAAGCAGAGACAGATTTAGAATCAAACACAAAAGACAAAACAAAACATGAACCATGACAGGGAGAGACTGGGGCCGAGGCAGCAGTCTCACCATGACAGGGAGAGACTGGGGCCGAGGCAGCAGCCTCGCCATGACAGGGAGAGAGTGGGGCTGAGGCATCAGTGGAAGGTGCAGCGCACTGTGGCTGTCCAATGAGGGCGAAATAGGGAAAACATGCATACTGAAGGCATCTGGTCTACTTTTCCCTTAGAGGTCAATGTTTTCATCAACATTATCCTGAAGAGAGTTACTGTGTTCAAGAAGATTTCAGGTCTTTGTGTAGATTTACCAACTGAGGCTCATAGTCCGCACTAAAACAATTTTTGTCGTAGGTATCAGTGTGGATTGTTAATGTCTTCTTAATGTTGTGTTTTAAAACCTACCTTTTTACTGTTGGTAGTATTAGGTTGTAGAGATGTCAGCGTGTTTGCACTCTAAGATGCAAAAGAGACACGCTTTCAGATATTTAGATATCTGGTACAGGAGTCATTACATACAGTACATAAATCAGAAATGTATCAGATATGCGCCAGCCAGCCAGTGTATCCAGGCTGATCAAATTATCTTTACATTGCATCTCTAATGTGATCAACTCCACAACCATTTTGTTTTCTAAATAGTGAAAACGTGGTCAATAAATGAGAATGGCTATTCGACAGGAGGAAAAACCAGCAAAGTGGTCAGCTGAGGAGGTCACATGACTTCTCCATCTTCAGGGAGGGTAGGAAAGAGCAGCGTATTGTAGCGGCGGCAGTGGGAGGCCAGTGAAGATGTGATGATGGGGGTTATGAGGTCATGTTAATATTAATTCACGTTTCAATATGAAATCACAGTGAGTCCTTCATAGCAAGCCCTGCCGGTGCTACAATATGCGTAAGATGCAATTCTGGCCCTTTTCCTCCTCTGCCTAGAAATTCTGGCGATGTTTGGTGAACTTCTCAGGCACCGCGACATTAGCATCAAACATACTCATCATTCATGACCTCACAGTTAGTGCTGGGTTCAGAAGCAGCCTGAAGCTTGTAAACACTACAAGTACGCATGTGCAATGTTTCTGATGTTGGAGGCAAGTGCGATCACGAGAATCCGATCTGGGTCACTTGATAAAATATGTTTCAGAAAACGGTCAAAAAATATTTAGGCAGCACATCCGATCTGTGCACCAAGCAGTGTAAATGTAGCCTTAGAGTCAGCAGAGCACACTGAGAACAGATCAGCAGAGTGAGAACAGATCAGGAGACTGAGAACAGATCAGCAGACTGAGAACAGATCAGCAAACTGAGAACAGATCAGCAGAGTGAGAACAGATCAGGAGACTGAGAACAGATCAGCAGACTGAGAACAGATCAGCAGAGTGAGAACAGATCAGGAGACTGAGAACAGATCAGCAGAGTGAGAACAGATCAGGAGACTGAGAACAGATCAGCAGAGTGAGAACAGATCAGGAGACTGAGAACAGATCAGCAGACTGAGAACAGATCAGCAAACTGAGAACAGATCAGCAGAGTGAGAACAGATCAGGAGACTGAGAACAGATCAGCAGACTGAGAACAGATCAGCAGAGTGAGAACAGATCAGGAGACTGAGAACAGATCAGCAGAGTGAGAACCGATCAGGAGACTGAGAACAGATCAGCAGAGTGAGAACCGATCAGGAGACTGAGAACAGATCAGCAAACTGAGAACAGATCAGCAGACTGAGAACAGATCAGCAGACTGAGAACAGATTGGCTGTAATCTTTTTGGCTCGGTCCAGCTAGGATCAGGTTGGGCTTCATGAGGCCCTGAAATTAAATTAATTAAATCCTCCCGATTTGACAGTGAAAGAAAAAACTCAAAATAAAACATGGAATTTGTGGTTCATTATTTCTTTTCAGTACATTTTTTTTTCCAGTTGTGAATATTTTGCTGGGAGACATTGAAGGCAGCTGGAGGACTGAAACACATGTGATAGTTGAGGTTTTTGTTTGTTTCAGTTCACTTCGTTCTGGAGCTCCGACATACTGACCCACAGCTTTCCAGTGGTCAATATATTTCATTTTATTGTGGGACAGCTGGACTGATTGAAGGCATGTTGGACGTTTGCAGATTTATTCCAAGCAATGCATTGTTCCCTAAATGAAACCTCAGTTTAACTCAACATGAACATGTGCGCTTGTTAGGGGATATGTGATTTTCACTATTCTTTTGATCAATTCAATTTTCCTACCCTGAAACCTGAGAGTAGCATTGTGTCACCTATAACCAGAACCAATCACAGCAAAGAAAACTTTTGGGATTTCATCTTTTTAAAAAAACTTTGAAACTGTAAAATCTTCTATTTATTTCCCGTAGCTCAAAAGATACAACACACTTCAGGTGTTAAGCGTTAGTATCTGTCTTACTTCTGCCCTGCCATGTATGAAGGTGCAACCTGTTTCTTACTGACTTCATGTTTTGGCTCAGGAGATGAGGTGTGCGTGTGAGTGTGTGTGTGTGTGTGTGTGTGTGTGTGTGTGTGTGTGTGTGTGTGTGTGTGTGTGTGTGTGTGTGTGTGTGTGTGTGTGTGTGTGTGTGTAGGAGAGACAATAAGTCTTCTTGTTCGTAGTGTGGAGGGATTACATTACAGTGCCTTATTGGAGTACAGTACAGCGCTGCCAGGCTTTAATGGCTGTAGAGTGGCCATAAGTCTGGCAAAGGAAACATGATTCAAACTCGGCTTCAGCTCCATTAAACATTTTGGTGTTTGCATAAACAACTTCATTTTCATTTTACTGCAAAGACTGTCCCACAAGATTATTAGACTTGAAGTGCATTCAGTTATAGAAACATATTTACTCTCTTCAGTAAAACATATTAGTGCACTTAAATATTTTATATATATATAGATGTATTTTATACCCAATCACTCATGCATTTCGGAAACTGTAGGGGTGTTGTCAATAATTACGTTTCTTTGAAATGGGACATCAATGTCCCCAGCAGGGAAACTGGAATGTTGCTTTGGGATTGTTTGTCTGAATCAGGGATCGGGAACCCGGGTCTCTGGAGCCGCATGCTGCTCTTTCTTCCCTCTGCTGCGTCTCTTTGAGCCTCCATCCCACTGCAGTACGTGCTGGAGCGGGGCGGGAAGGTAGGGTACGATAGGTACATTACGGGATGGTATGGTAAGGCAAAGTGCGCCCAGACACAAGTCTGTTGTGCGGTTACACCACAGAAAGTGCAGTTAAAATGTAGTCAGGGTTGTGAACGACGTTTAACGTCATATGCAACAGTACACATGGGACCAACGTGGAAGTTGCAGCTGCAGCTCCGAGGCTGCCCAAGAAAAACCGTGAGCCTCCATTTTCTGTGAGACAGCAGAAAACGTTCTCATTATGAACAGCAGTTCATGAACGGTAGTGGGGGGACAGACGACACGGAGAGGCTGCTGGTCTATTCCTGGTGGGTCAGAAGCTTCTGGGTCGGAAAGGAGCCACTGCTGCCTGGTGTTAGTGTTTTTTGTGAAGGGGAAATTGAATTGGGGCCAAAACTTTTATCAAAAAGATTGAACTGAGTGACGCGGTGCTAAAATCTTTGTTGGAAGCTGCTTCACCTGTGCAGCCACAGTAATTCAGTGGTTATGACTCGAACATGCTGTGTGGGGCGACCAGGGTTCCAGTTCTTATCAATCTTATGTCATGAGGGTTTTGGAGCTCCCAGTGTGTTCTGTCCAGTGGGAAACGGATCCCAACGGCTCTTTGAGTGTTGAAGATTCCCAACCCCTGGTATAAATCAACCAGTAAAGTTACAACTGATTAGACTTTTTAAATTGAAAATAAGTGGTAGTCACAATACAATGACTTTGCCAGTGCTGATATTTAGAAGTCAGACCTTTGGTAGTGGTGTGGCCTCTGAACTTCTCCTGTTCCACAATTCTCAGTTTATAATTCTCTCCCTCTCATCTTGAGGGTTGCAGACATTATTTCTGCAGTAGCTGATGTCAGCTCTTTCCAAAGCCAGTTGTATTTGAGTCACATCTCACTGGTCATCACATCACAACATTTTCGGCCCTGTGTTGCAGCATGTGTGCGTTTGTTGTTGTCCTGCTCACAGGCCAAACACATTCACCATAGTCCACTTTTCCGGACATGAGTTAACTGGTGCTGGACAAGCAGGAAGGCTTTTGTTAGGCTTCATATGGCGGGACTGATACAAACAGATGTTCTGCATTCCCAAAGAGCTCTGGACTAGATGTAGGTCTCCATAGAATATCCCGGAAAGACTTTTCATTCTTTCTTACAGTAATGCTCTCCTCCTTGTCCTCGGTCCATGGAGTCCTGCTTGGTTTACAGTTCAGACTGAATACAGAAATCCACATTGTTCCAGCTGAGCCTGGAGCTTGTTCCATGCCCTGTTCTTCACTTTCACACACTTCTCCCATTGAGTTTCTACTTAGCTCCACAATCCCCAAGTCGACTGGGTGAAGTAGGAGATCATCCCTGGAGCTCCCATTGTTCCAATCACTTCCAATAACTACGTTCTGCCCTGACTCCAGCTGCTCCCTCCAGACCAGCTCCTTCTTAACCTGTGGACCTCTCTGTGCCTAGTCGCCCCTGGTTGCACATTGCTGTGGACTTTATCGCCGGGCTCCCATCATATAATGTTAAAACCACCATCCTGAGCATTGTGGATCGGTCTGCACACGTTTGTACAAGCTTCCCAAAGCCAAGGAGATCGTGGACCTGTTGGTGTCTGAGGTTTTTCCGCCTGCATGGAATCCCGGCGGGCATGGTTTCAGACCCGGCCATCAGTTCACTTCTGAGGTGTGGAGAGCCTTTTGCACTGCACTTGGAGCCAAGGTGAGCCTGTCCTCTGGTTTCCATCCTCAGTCCAAAAGGCAGATGAAATGCCTGAACCAGGAGTTGGAGACCTTCCTTAGATGCGTTACGTCAGAGGACTACCGACCTGGGTCGAGTGTGCACACAACTCTCACATCAACTCCTCCTCTGGACTGTCTCCATTTCAGTGCTCCCTGGGATATCAACCCCCCCCTGTTCCCTTCACATGAGACTGAGTTTTTCGTCTCTTCGGTTCAGGTCCACATCAAGAGGTGCAGGAGGATTTGGAAATGGGCCTGGGCTGCTTCTTGTCCTCTCGCAGAATGGAGCGCTAAGCCAACCATAAGCGTTCTGTCACTCCGACTTACATCCCAGGGCAGAAAGTGTGGCTGAGGGCCAAGGACCTTCCCCTGAGAGTGGAGTCAAGATAACTTTCACCCCGCTTTGTTACGCTTGAAGCTCCCCTCATCGATCCGTATCCACCAAACCGTCCATGTGTCCCAGATCAAGCCAGTGGAGGGGAGTGAACCAGCCACCCCTGTCCGTCTCCCCTCCGTGCGTCCACTGGTGGACGTTCATCGCCATGGACAAGGTCTCCAGTACCTGGTAGATTGGGAGGGCTACGGCCCTGAGGAGTGATCATGGGTACCGTGGAGTTGCTCCTGGAATCACTCACCTCTGCTCAGCTCCACTCAGCTCTGGACTTCAATTATAATGTGGGTTAATTCTAATAAACACGCTTGAAAGTGTTTCCTGGTCTGTCTTCTGCACCTGAGCCTCAGATCCCGGCCCGTAACAAAGTTAATGTCTGACTGCTTCTTCCATGTCTGTGGTGTTTTTATGTGAACTATCTCTTCTATAGTTTCATGTGCATCACCATCATTACACCATCAACCTTTGCTTCTGTGGCAGAGAGGTGAGGCAGCGCACCCGTGGTCGGCCTCTTGAGTGGTCCTGCCTCCCAATGTCCCACCTCAACCCCCTGGGGGGGGGTTTGGTTAGGCCTGGGCCTAAATCAGGCGGTGGGGATATGTGGCAGAGAGGTGATTAAGTACCTGATTCACATCAGGTACTTAATCACCTCTCTGCCCATAAAGGAGGTGCCGCCCAGAGACACGGAGTGACAGGAGGGAGACACAGTGCTGCAGTCTCTGTGTTTGAGTTTTGGTTTTGTTTTTGTTTTAATTTAATAAATAATACTGTTCCGAAGTTGTGACTCCGTGCCTTTGTGGGTGGACCCCAGGGTGCATGCACAACTGCCACAGCCTCATAATCCCACTGCTCCCTGTGTGTATTTAGGGTCCCTCATTATTTGTCAGGTGTCTGTTTTTTTTGCTGATTTGGACTCCAGTCCGTCGTTGTTTATCTTGTTTGCTATTTTTTGTGTAAATTGATTTGGTCTTCCAACAAACTGCTGCAATCGTGTTTGTCTCTAGTCTGTGTGTTTGGTCGTGTGTCTTGTTGTAGAGAGTTGTGTCTGTGCTCAGCTGCAGGGAGAGTTGTGGGATGTCGCTGCAGTTACCTGTGAGAGCCAGCAGAGTCTTTATTATGTTGTAGTGTTTATTTAAAAACTGTACAGACCTACTAGTCAAAAGCAAAGTCTGTGGTCTTGGACCATATGGGAACCAGTGAGTTAAAGAAACTTTAGGGCTTTTCATAAAGCGCAGCATGATGAGCAGGTTCAACCTGTGTCTTTATAGTCCTTTTGTGAGTATTTATCCTTATATTTTAGTTTCTCACTTATTATTAATGTCAATATGATATCTGTTACACAGACAGACACTGACTATTGATGGTACATAAATGTGTCCCTTTAACCATTTTTCACTGTACACTGACATCATTATCACTGAATTTGTGCTCCACATCCACAGTGTCTGAAAGGGCGAGAAATAAATACAAGGCTAAAAGAACATCAGTGGATATAAAATGAGAAAAAGTTTACAATGAAAAACAAATAATAATCAAGGAAACTAGATAATATAATTGTGGCTCCTACAACAACAATGGGGACACTTTGCACACGTCCCTATGACTGAGCAGCATTTACACATGTTTCAGTGATTTCAAGGGAAACTAGTCGTAGTGGGCATATTTTTATTGAAGCATAATAAAAGTAACATGCAGATGAAAAGTTTGATGAATGAAAAGAATACAGGAGCACTTTATATATTCTGGGACAGTATATGTAATTTTACCAAACACTTTTTTAAATAACTGTTTAGAAGCTGAGTGATTCATTCAAGGTCACATCCATTTAGCTGTTAAAATCTTAATTACAGAGGACATTTCTAAAGGAGTGAATCGAAAAGGGCCTGTTGAGATCCAGGAAAGGAAAAGAAAGTAGTGGACTGTTGCCAGAATATAAAACACACATTATTCCAGAAGCTGTTTGGATTAAATGAGCCATTTCTCGTAATAATGTATTGCTTATAAATATATTTGAGGGGCACTTCAGGTCAATGTCTGCCAAAGCGACAAGACTTTTCTCAGGGACTGTACAACCACCTTCCTTTGTGGTTTGTGGGGCTGGATTGGAGCCTTTTGCGGGCTGGTTTTGGCCCACGGGCTTTACATTTGACTCCCTGGTATAAAGTGTAAGTTAAGAGGAGTCACAGCGCAGCACCGCGCTGCAGGCAGGCTGTGGGCTGTCCGCTCATTTAGGTGTGTTAACAGTTAAATACGTACAGGCATCCACACTTAACAGGTCCCCTTGTCATATTTTAGACGGCTTTGAGCAAACCGTCCATTATGCGTGTGTGCGTATGTGCGTGCGTGCGTGTGTGTGTGTGTGTGTGTGTGTGCCTAGTGCCTCGGTCATTGATCATATAATTTACACACACACAAAATACAGTAAATGCCAACTTGAAATTGTTGTCGATTTGGCGCCCCCTGTGGCACGGCACCCCTATGAGCCGCACATAATGCGTACCCCCTTTTTGTGCCACTGGTAGGTGGAGATGAGGAGTTGAACCAGGCACCTTATGACTGAGAGGCTTTAATAACTGAGCCACACAACTGAATGTCATCCAACAGACAAACTCAGATTGGAGCAGAAGTCTCTTTATTCTGACGGAAAGCTCTCAGAAGGCACCACAGAGCCTCAGCTGGGAAGCCGCATGGCAGGGAAAGAGTTAATATTGACTTATCTGTAAGACTTCCAGTCGTCATCAGTGAAACAAGCAGCTACGCCGTGCTACCGGGTGTAAGAGGACGTGAGTCGATGCACAGCTGAGAATCTGAACTGGACCGCAGAGCAACGGAAGGAGACCTGCTTTGATGGAAGAAATGTTCACATCACATCCCGGGAGCTTCCATCACAGTACCAGGGGCAGGCGGAGTTCCCTGGGATACCCTCATTCCTGTGAACTCTGCTAATGAGGAAGCTGACATATCCAATAAAGCCTCTGTTAAAGCTTCTTCTGGCACACGTTTGGTGTGCTTGATGCAGACTATGATGTTGCATGGCATCCCTGTAGGAGATAAGTTGAAACACTTTATCAAACATCACCTTCCAGAGATCCACATTTCAAGATTTTCAAGACAGCAGGGTTTTGTTTTTTTTCTTTTAGTTTAAGTGGGGAGTCCAGCTGTTTAGAAATGGGGTAGCGACAGTAAAAGTAGGTAAAAAGTGCAGACCTTGGATTCATCACTTTAAACAAGCTGTCAATCTGGCTGCTTGCCACTTCTCTGCTCAAACTGCAGAGACCTACCAAAAGAGCAGTGACAGTAAAACTGGTTTTACTTTCTCCCTGGAAGCAGTGATAATCAATACTTTTTATGAAAACTTGTGTGGAAACACTGCCTCTGTTTTCAGAGTGTCAGGATTATTTTCTGCAGATTGTTCAGACAGCCAGCTGCAGTTGTGTGTCTGAGCTCTCGAGCTGTAGTGTCATTTTCAGGCCCAGCAGGTGACTGTTTACAGAGAAAACCTCTAAAAACAGTGTGGAACCTGCTCAGCATTTCATACTAAAGAGAAGTAACCACCTCACTCCTTTGAGATGTTGATAGAGGATAAGACACCAAAATGCTCGGGTACATGATTTACACCTGCTGGATCAAATAGTTTGATGTATCCGGATGTAAACCGGAAGAAGAGCAGCACAAGGGTTGGATATGTCATGTTAGACATGTTGGACTGGTCCATCAGAGGGTCTCTCTCTCTCTCTCTCTCTCTCTCTCTCTCTCTCTCTCTCTCTCTCTCTCTCTCTCTCACACACACACACACACACACACACACACACACACACACACACACACACACACACACAGTACAAGTGCTGTATATAAAATGCTGTTCATAGTCACAGTCACATGTACATTAGCATGATAAACATGAAAACTGTGTAAATTAAAGCTGGAATTTTAATGTTGTTATTAGTGTCAATGTTATTCAATCTTTTTTGTTAATAATTTACTTTAATATCATAATTATTTAATTACTTTTGGGGGTTTTTTTTGCTCTCATTATAAAGACTGCTCATATCAATTCTGGTATACAGCTTGTTCAGGTTGCTATGATTCATTTCTCTCATCATTGGTGGGAATGTCAACAGAGTTAACATTTCTTCTGTTCCAGAGAATTCCAGTTTCCTGTTTTAAGAGTAAACCAGTTCTGACATAGTAATTCATCCACTGGTTTTCATATATCCATTCATCCATCCATTCATCCATCCATCCATCCATCTTCTTAACCGCTTAATCAGTTTAGGGTCACGGTGGCTGTATAGAGAGCGAAGAACCCCAGACATCTCTGTCTCTTGCAACTTCCTCCAGCTCTTCTGGGGGACCCAACCTGCTCCCAAACCAAACCAGAGGTCTAATCTCCACAGAGTCCTGGACCGACCTCGAGGCTTCCTCCCAGTTGGACGTGCCTGGTAAACGACTAGGGGGCGTCTTAATCAGATGCGCGTACCACCTCAACTGGGTCCTCTAATGTAGAGGAGCAGCGGCTCGACTTTGAGTCTCTCCCAGATGGCTGAGCTCCGTCACTCTATCATGCAGAGTGACGCCTGCCACCCTGAGGAGAAAACTCATTTTGGCCGCTTGTATCAGCAATCTCATTCTTTTGGTCATGTTCTAAAGTTCATGACCATAGGTGAGGGTCAGACCGGTTATTGGGTGTTGCCCGGGGCCGTAGGTCCTGGCTTGAAGGAGGTGCTTGATCTGGGGGGACCTGACCTCGATCAGATCCTCCCGCTGTTCAAGGGCCCCAGGGGACCTGTCTCTGATCCAGTCTGGTGGCCGGCCTGTGCCGGTGCCGAGGTGACCGCTGGGGTTGGTGGGTTGGAATGTAGTCTGTGCCAGGGTGGGGCTTTGTGGTGGTCGGCCTTCTGGCCAAGGGCAGCATGGCTCGGTTGGTAGAGTGGTCGTCTCCCAAACGGAAGGTTGTAGGTTCCATTCTTGTCTCCACATGCCCAGTGTCCTCGGACAAGACACTGAACCCCAAATTGCTCCCATTGGAGTGACTGCATTATTATTGCAACAACACATCATCAGTAAAACTAACCTGACTCATGACAGTCTAATCTCAGCTCACGTTCCCTATTGGTGGGTGAACAATCCAACGTTTGGTGAATTCTGCTTCACAATGATAGGAAGAGCCGACATGCAAGGATCAAAACACATTCATTATACAGCCTACCTGTCTTCCCCACTGAGCCACAATTAAGGTTTTAGTAGGAATATCCTGGACATTGCTTGGACGTCTTGTCTGGACGTCATTTGAACGTCAATGTGAAAGAAAAAAAAGTGTGACTCCACCGGGAATTAAATCCACATTCACATGCACAAAATAACCTCTGAAATACGTTAACACACATTAACAAATCAATAATTGACACCAAACACTCATGAGCATCAGAATTAGAAAAAAAAGGTCCAGACTCCCAGAGCTCCAGTCCTCAGCACCATGATATACAACACAGTGCTGAATATTAATACTACAGTTTATGGACATTACCTTCAGACAGACGCCACCACAGACCTGGATCAGCTTCTGTTGCTGCTCCTCAGAGTCCCCCACATTATTGTTTACAAGGAAATCCAACATTTACCAGGTTTTCCTGTTTGAAATTGAGCAGCTGTCTGATTTAAAGTGACATTTGTGACGGTAACCTTATTAAAGTGAAAGAGTGACGATTCACCCTCATGCGCAAATAAAATAAATACAAATAATCTAATTTAACACATGATCATGACAAAACTGAAAACAAAAAAAAACTAAAAGGAAATGCATAGGAAAAAACTGCATTTTACCAATATTTTAGAGACCCCCCACAAAATTTCACAAATCATGTTTTAAGGGGGGCTCCTGTCTCATTAAGCGGGGCTGAGCCCCCCCAAGCCCCCCCTCACCTGAGAGAGAAGGTGCAGACTCCACACTGACAGGCCAGTCGTGTTGCAGCTCATAGCAGCATTACTTATGACTTTGAGACTCAGCACACATTAAGTCTGTGTGATTAAACCCACCGGACGGTGAAGTTTCATGTTTGGATGTAACAGGAGATCTAGTTCATCCTTAAACAGCGACATGTGTCGCTGCATGTTCTCATCGCGGAATAGGCCTTTATTTATGTTCTGGGCTGAACATCAGTCTTTTGGATTACAGTTGTGTGTGTAATTATTCCGTCCTACAAACATAAAACCTCCTCTTGCGCAGGGATTTAGTTTCAAGGCTGTTGCACAGTAGCTACACATCACCAGCTTCCTGAATGTTGTTGAGACGGGACGATTCGTTCTGCTTCTGTTCATCGACCGAGGTAAGGGAAGTGACACGACTCAGGCCAGGCGAGTCTGCGAATGGGTAAACACACACACACACACTGATGAGGTGCACGTCAACGTTGACAAACCCATGCTGGACAGTTCAGTGTGAAACAGTGTAGAACCCGGAGGTGTTGTCGTGTCTCTTCTGCAGACCCTCGGTTTGAATCCAGCTGCACTCCTCTGCTGCGCAGCAAACACGTTGCTTTAGACCAACTCACCGTTTGAACATGAACATGGTGAACAAGTTGATTTTGGTGGACTTGATGAACAAGATTCATTTGGTGAACAAGTTGATCTGGTTTGGTGAATCACAGTTTGCTCCTCTGACTCTGAGACTGGAGCATGTACGTCAGGACTGAAACAGGTTTTCATAGTGGGACTGAGCACATTGATGCACTAAGTTAAGTAAAGTAGAAAACATTGTTGACGTCAATCCATTTCTTCTGCTGAGCATCTTCTCACAGTGAAACCAGCCCCAGTGACAAAGACAAACGGATGGAAAAACTAAAAATGAGATAAGCGTTGAACATATCGTTTCAAAATTTCACTTCAAGTCATTGAAATTAAAAGCTCTTATTAAAGAAAAATCAGTCAAAGTGACATTCCAGTGGTGCACAGACTGCGGAGGGTTTCTTCTGCTGAAAAACAATAATAGAACTTCATGTACCTGGCGTCTAACACCATCGCACAGTTCTGTGGAAGATGATTGGATGAGGGAGCAGGTCCTCACATGGTCTCCTGGGATAGGTGTGTGTGAAGAAAGCTTCAGTAGCTGTCAGGTAAATGAGCGAGTGACGGCCGATTCAACCTCAGTAGAATTAGTGGGAGAAAACTTTGTTATGAAAGCAACTCAAATAAATCTGCCTGCAAGGAGGCTTGGCTCACAGAGTTACTCTCAGGATTAAATAAATCACTGTTTATTAAACCTGCTTTCTGAAACACTCCAGTTTGAATTTTGGTACGTTTGTGGAGGTTGACATCTCCAATCTGTAGCTCGCGGAAGCATTAGCACTGTAAATGATACCAGAATCACATCAGAGGATCCACGCTGGGATCAAATCTGCTGCACACTGATACTGAGCTGTAAATCTCACTCAGCGTGTGTGTGTGTGTGTGTGTGTGTGTGTGTGTGTGTGTGTGTGTGTGTGTGTGTGTGTGTGTGTGTGTGTGTGTGTGTGTTTGTCTTTTAGCCTTGTTAAGTGAAGTATTTTCATACACACTCTGAAAACCTTCTGGAGGTGCGAGCCTCGAGCTCAAGACTTTTTTCTTTTTTTTTTCCAAATGATTAAAAGCTAATCAATAGCTGAATTGACCCTGTATGTTATTGTCAGAATGGGATTGTGAAACATTGGGATCCAAGCGTATTCCATTTTAATGATGAGACATGAAGCCAGACAGAGCAAATAAAATGTTTGACAACAACAACAGAGGAGCTGGGAAGTAAAGAAGGACGCACTATACATCAGTTTAATGAGGCGACAATGACAGAAATAACCGAGGAGCCGCTTCTGCTTTCACATCAATAGGCCGGCTCTTTATGGCACTCTAAATAATGCAATAAATGTCTGACACTTGCTCCTGCAGGACTGAAGTTACATCTTTTTTAGAGTAATGCTCAGATTCTTCTGTATGCATGTTATTGCCATGTGGTGAAACTGTCCTGTTCAACATGATAAATTGAATGTGTTTGCCTGCTGGATGACAGATTTCCTGCTTTATTCGGCATGTTAACACGATACACTTTATAAAAATATTTCCACCAAACAAACAGTTGTTAACAGCCGAATGGTTGCAAAATGTAATTTTTCCAGAGACTTGTGAAAAAATCTTTTTTATTTCGAGCTATTATTACACACGGAGTTTATAAAAGCTTCAAAACAAATACTGGAGCTACTGTCTTGTCAGGAGTCAATAATGAAATCAGATTTTAACACCGAGGCATTGTAGTGGTTCGACGGCTCCGTACTGATGAACCTCAAGTTTCAAGCTGAAACTACAGATTTCACTCCTGCTACTGGTGGAAACACAGCGAGCAGTTAATCCTGGTGATACATGTGAATATCGCCATATGTCTTATAGGAGTATAAGAAGTGTGTTTTCAAGATAAGCTGACTCAAGCAGAAGTCTTGAAGGGAGCAGAAAGGCACCAGTAGATGAACTTTTCGTACTTGCCGGGTTGAAAGGAGGCAGAAGAAGGTCGTTCTCCCCGACGTGGATTCCAACAGGTTTTACTGAAATGTGTCAGTGTGAACGCAGCCAGTGGCGACCCAGCAGCCTCCGCAGACACAACGCTCCCTGTACCACTCAGCTTCCAAGGGTCAACAGCCGGCACCACGTTCAGAGCCCCAGCTGGACCCTAATGGTGCCGGGCTATGACACATGCTTCAAAGATATTTTATTTCCAGACACAAAGACAAACAGTGCTCTTTCTCCTTCGTTCTCTGAGCTCCAAGTCGACGGTTGGTCTTTAAACATCGGAGCTCGGACATGATGATCTGAGATCCAGCATGGAGGAGCTTTTCTATTTTCTATCAGCATCACTGGTCAAACCTCGATGAAGTGAAGAAAGAGGAAGGGGGGGGGGGGAGGAAGAGGAGAAGGAGGAAAAGGAAGAAGGGGAGGGAGGAGAAGGAGGAGGAAGAAAAAGAGGAATTGGGAAGATGAGGAGGAAGAGGAGAAGGAGGAAAAGGAAGAAGGGGAGGGAGTAGGGGGAGGAAGAGGAGAAGGAGGAGGAAGAGGAAAGGGAGGAGGAAGAATAGAAGGAGGGAGGGGGAGGAGGATGAGGAAAGAGGAAGAGGGAGAAGAAGAGGTGGAGGAGGAGGGAAGAAAAGGAGGAGGAAGAAGAAGAGGAATTGGGAAGATGAGGAGGAGGAAGAAGATGAGGAGGAGGAAGAGATTAACCCGCCAGCAGGAAACAGGAGCGAGGAACTTTGAAAGTGTCTCATTGTCATGAAACGACGAAATTGTAAATATCAACAGTTTCATGCTGGAACCAACAAAGATTCCAAGTGATCAGAAGTATTGATATTGAGGTATTGATGCTTATTGAAGCAACAGGAGCAGTCTGAGTCTTCTGGCCGGCGTCGATAGAGGAAAGTGGCGCAGCCGTTCACGCTGGACTGAAACACCACGAGGACGGGTCCGTCTGACTGATCCATGCAGACGTCTTCTTTACTGTGTTCCTTAAACTTTTTCTCTCCTTTGCAGTTTTTTGCTCTGAATTCTAAACACGATATTATTCAAGCACCTTTTCCCCACTTATAAATATTAAAGAATTAATGCAGTGGATACATGTTATATTTAGCCTCCAAAGCTGCTTTAGTCACTATGAAACACTGCAGACACGTTCTTCCTGAAAGAGGCTTATTCAAATTATGTGGGGGAAAAAAAAAAAAAAAGAAAGAAAAGCTAAGTTGACAACAAAAAGCGGGAATCCGGGAGAGCTCCGGTGCTGCCATGATATGACAAAAAAATACATATTCAAACAGAAAGTGAAACTGGAAAGAGAAAGGCGAGTTGGAGCGAATCGTTCTGAACGGCGGCGCAGAAGCAGAGAAGCGGTGATGCTGTTTGGCGTTAACCTGCCCGGTTCTCCACCACACCGCTGCAGGACGGGATTCTGACGGCTGCTTAACAAACTGGCATAGACAAGTGTTTGTATTTATGATGTGGTGTTGTTGCTTTCTTGCTGCAGACCGAATTCTCATCCGTCTGAAGCAGATATCTGAGGCGGTATAGGGGACGTGGTGAGTTGCTGCCACAGCGAGTGGAGTTCTTTGGGCCCGGTATCGTTAATCCATGTCTATGAACAAGTGTGACAATAAGCTCTCTGTCTGAACAGCAATCCTCTTAGGCAAAGCTTTGTGGGTAAACTCGCCTCATGCAAATTCCAAACCCCATTAGGTTTGAGGGACTAGTCAGCTGCATTGAGATTAATGGCTAAGTGACTACTTGATTTAATAGGGTTATTTCACATCTTCCTGGGGGAAAATAAACAACAAAGTTAATGCAAGACATTTGTCACTGACGTCCTCAATCTCTGCTCTCTAAATGAGAGAAGTTTTTACTTTGCACAGATGTGTTACTCACAGATCTGCAGACGATGTGTTTGTATGCTCTGTCTTGAAAGTAAAACCTTATTTGTGCCCAGTTTCTCAATAGTGTGGACTTTTTAAAAGCCGAAGGTAGAAAGTTTTTGTGCATTGTGGTAAATTACAGTAAAACTGTATTCGAGTTCGGTGCGGCGGAGAGAGAGAGAGAGAGAGTGCAATGTAATTTTTCTTTGCAAAATAAAAAAAATTAAAATCCTTATTTATCTTTTTCTGTGCCGTCAGCTTACTCCAAACTTGGCTGAAGGGGATTACGGGCAGGGTGCATAAGGCTCTGTCACTGCAGAGTGGGAGACAACGCAGTGTGACAACGGTGATCTGAAGGCGCCGCCGACTCCTCCAGCTCACAGCTGTGCAGGAATGATTAGCCAAAAGTTTAGCAGCAGCCTTTAAATACATCCTCGTGACCTTTAATCCCCAATCAAATCGAAATGCCATCCTTCCCTCAGCTGCAAAACACAAGCAAGCCCTCCTCTGCTCAGCTCCCAGCATCCACAGCCAGCAGCTTTCCACACAAGCTGAGATTACCCAAAGCTGTCTTATTACCTTAACAGGTGAAGTGAGTGTCAGTCTTAATGCTGCATCCTGTGAGAACAACCATGGCACGCGTTCATATGTTTGAGACAGCTTTAACATGCTTCCCACTGAGCTGGACTTGGCAGAACGTCCATAGTGCTGTCAGACACTGACCGCTGCTGTCGGTGGTATGAACACCTGCACCTGCACCAGGAAGGAACCGCCGTCATCCTCCAGACAATCTCGTCTAGACTTAAGTTGCAGTGTGACTCAGCCAGTTGGATTTGGGAATATGAATTCCAGAGGAATGTCACTATGTGATTATCACCACTTTTATTATAACTGTAATCTATTTGTTACGATATGTGCCGATATTTTTGAAACACAATATTGCAGAAGCCGAAACCAAAATAATCCACCTTTGCTTCTGATGCAGTGCTTCATACGGACGTTATATCACAATTAAATGATCCTGCTTTTGTCAACCTGCTGTGGTTTTGTAGCAAAATAAGAAAATGAAAGTAACTTCTATGAAAACCAACTTTATTTTTTGTAACATTTTTATTGACAAAAGCTTTTTCTTGATATTCTGACATTGTACCGTCAATACCTAAAGCATGAAATGCTTTTTAATTCTTAACTGTTCCTCGTTGCAGAAATAAAGAAAGTTTACTTTAGAGCTTAACAGAACATAAAATAGTCTCCTATCAGACTCTTGTACCTAATTAAATAGATTTATTATTTCAAGAGCAGGAGCCCATGTGGTTATACAATACTTAACATATAAAGGTAAACTCTAAACTAAGCTCAGACTATTGTACACACTATTCCTAACGTGAAACAATTTATTTACATTGTATATTTTTGTCCCTTATTAGTCGCCAGAGGGAACATTTCTTTGGCAGATTGATCCTTCCGGCTCTCAGGTGGGGGCCGAGGGTCCTGCTCAGGGACACATGGAACCCCGGACCCCAATGACAGTCATCAGAATCAGATTCATTCATTAATCCCCGGGCGAAATTCGACATGTTGACGACGCACAAACAAACTTCAAATCCTTCATCATACAAATCCATAAGGAGAGGCAGGATTTTCTGTATGAAAATAAGCATTGCGGCCTTTTCACTGTCTACACCAGTGGTGTTAAACACATTTTAGTTCAGGAGCCACTTACAGCCTGATTTCATATTTTACCGGACTGGCAAAAAAGTGTCATAATAACAATAGTAATAATGTAAACTGTTGTGGCACAGAGTATTGTAGCAACCCGATTATATTTCTGCTTTTCCTTATTCATTTTAATTGGTGAAATAACTGGTTGATTGATGTGTACTGTTGATTTTGGTCTTTGAATCTGAGCATGTTTGAAATAAAAACTTAAATGAAAATGAAACAAATCTCCCCAGATCCCAGACGAGTTCTTAGAACTGCCACAAAACTAACACAAGGCTCCGATGTCCCTGCAAAAAAAGGGTGATCAACAAGACTTTTCCCACTAAAAGCCTTTATGTTTATGTTTGATATGTATCTGGGCCTGACCCGGCCCGTCGCTCACATCTTTAAAGTCAGTGTGGAACCTGAGCCAAAACGTTTGCCCATCCCTGTGGTATGTCTTTCCATCGTTTCTATTTTATTTTTTTTTTCATATTTTCTCTGCAACTTTGTGTTTGTGAATGAGCATGTCCCATTCTGCATACTTTCAGTTTCATTTCCTCCAACAATGCGTCCAGCTCTGTCCACCCCTGTTCTGTTAGAAACAATACGGTTCACAGTAGATTCTTCACATGTGATCAGTGCTGATGTGTCCGGAACACTTCTGGTTCCACATGAAGCCCCTGATGTTCCATTCTCAATAACCATGAGCACAGTCTGCCTGTGTGTGAAGGAAATGTCAGGATCTCAGTAGACTCTGTAGAGCCTGATCCGTCCAGGTTGATGCTTGATAGATTCTGCCTGTGTGGCTGCGTTTGGCCTCGTGCCAAAAGACCAGCCCCGCTGATATTCAGCACAGCAACACAAACCTCAGGTCAAAATCCACTTCTGTGCATTTGACTGTAATTTTCTATTTAGTGAGCAGCCGGAGGAAAAAACATTGTTGTCGTTAGTAAAATCCAAGCGTGCAACACTTTGAGGGCATGTTCTTTGTTTTGCTGTCACACGGTGAAAGTAATGGAGAAGTTTTGAGGCTGGGAGCGGCGAGGCTCTTCCACTGCTTCTCCACCGCACCAGGTTGGCCTCTGCATCATTCCGGCGATGCTATTCATCCTGATGCTGACTGATAATCAATGGCCGTGCCATGCTACTGGTTTTGGCTGTGATTGATCTGCACTATTAGCCTGGTGCACCTGCACGCTGGGTTGTGGAAATGGGGCAGGACGCTGCCAACCCACCCAAGGAGCCTGTATTGATCTTGACTGGATTGAAACCTCTAAATCGTCCACCGTGGATAAACCGATGTAGTCCCGCCTTCTCTCAGTCATCAATCACGTTGTTTGTGTTGGTTGGATGTGACCACTTCTGAACTTAGTGGTGCATGTTTAGCATAGGGGGCTCGGTTTACCGTGAAGCACTAACTCGGTTTTTGTCTCTCCCACCGCCGCCATCACAACTACATCAACATGGAGAAATGTGTCCTGACATTAGTTCGCGACTTTTTATGAGTTTTAGGGCATTAAAATGGTTGAATTACTGTGGAAGGAGTGTCGTTGTGTGGAGTGTGTGCTTTCATCCTCATTAACTCACAAAGTGTAAAACACTTTTCACATGAAATGTCTTCAGTCGTACCAAAGTTAAAAATGTACTTATGTGTGTTGAGAGTTCGTGTGTGTATGTCATCTATTATACTATATTATGTGACAGAGTTTCCCTCTCTGTGTCTGAAGTCCTGTTTTTCTCATTTCTTTTCATTTTCTTTTTAGTTTTCTTTTGAAAATAATAAATAAAACAAAATAGGGAGTATTTATGAATACTCCCTATTAGTAGGAAGAAGCATAGAATAATATACAGGCCTACCTGTGAAAATATACCTGAGGTTGACTTTAGTTTTCGCTAAACTCAGAATAATTTCAAGTAAACCAGCCCCAAAACACGTAAATCTTCTAAAAGGGAGAATCATTTTCATCACTCTCAATCTCAAAAAGGCAAAATTGTTGTAATGTGGTACAAAAACAATTATTTAAATGAAGTAAACACCAGCTGAAATTGAATAATAATGAAGAGTCTCACCTGAGAAATTTCCCACCAGCAGCCACTACCCGGTACTGACCCCTGGGGGACGCCACAAGCGACGTCCAAGCATGAAGAAGTAAACAATCCCAGCTTCACAATCTGTCTTTTGTCCTCTAAATATCTTCCCACCTCGTGTAAAACAAGTTTTTCTATGAATTTGTCTAGTCTGTTACTGAATACTGCTTCAAGACTCTTTGAGAAATGTGGTGATAAGGGTTATGGCTGGTGAGATATTTAAAATTTGCAGGCTTGTTGAGTCGTCACTGCCAATCAGCAGATGTGTGGACGAATGACGCTGATGAAGGTCCTTCACTTCTTCACTTCACTGCCACAGACAGCGGCAATTACTCACTTAACGTTGAGTAATCACGAATTACACAACAACTGAATGACAATGAAAGCCACGCCGCTCACACTCGTGCTTCTAAAGACCCTGAACTCACGTGTATACAGTAGGTACGGAAAGTATTCAGACCCCTTTAAAATGTTCCCTCTTTGTTTCAGTGCAGCCATTTGCTAAAATCAAAAAAGTTCAGTTTATTTCTCATTATTATACACTCAGCACTACATCCTGACATAACAAAACAGAAATGTGGAAATTTTTGCGAATTTATTAAAAAAGAAAAACTGAAATATCACATGGTCATAAGTATTCAGACACTTTGCCCAGTATTGAGTAGAAGCGCCCTTTTGAGCTCGTACAGCCATGAGTCTTCTTGGGAATGATGCAACACGTTTTTCACACCTGGATTCGGGGATCCTCTACCATTCCTCCTTGCAGATCCTCTCCAGGTCTGTCAGGTTGGATGGTGAACGGGTAATGGACAGCCATTTTCAGGTCTCTCCAGAGATGCTCGATGGGGTTTAGGTCAGGGCTCTGGCTGGGTCAGTCAAGAATGGTCACAGAGTTGTTCTGAAGCCACTCCTTTCTTATTTTAGCTGTGTGCTTAGGGTCATTGTCTTGTTGGAAGACTTGTTGAGCTCTGTCCAGCCTGTCCCTGTCCGGTCGGCTCCCGGGTGGCCGGGTCCTGTCCAGCCTGTTCCTGTACAGCTGGCCCGCCTCTCCGTTTTTCTGAGGGGGCCCAGGAGAACGACTGCTGCCTCTCTGCTTCTCCGGGGGGCCCCAGGAGGCTTCCTGGCCCTGGCAGTGTCCACAACAGCTGTGCATTGGGGCAGTCAAGATGCCCCAGAGGACTTGACGGCTAGCCCGCCTGTCGCCGGAGGAGACGGACCGATGTCTCTCCAACGGACCTTCCCCGGCTCCTCAAGCAGTGGTTGCCCCTGTGTCTCACCTCACCTTTCCAATCAACCAATGGTCTTCTCCCTCTCTGTCGTAATGAGTTCCACCTGTGTCTTCCCTGTGTATTTAAACCCGTCTCCACCTGTCGTCTGCTCTTGTTGCATCCGTTTCCTTGTGTTAACTGGACTTTTGTACAATGATCCTGTTTTTTATGGAACTCTGAGTCTGTGCTTGGGTCCGTCCTCGTCATGACAATGTCAAGAGGGTTTAGTGGCTCCCAGTGTTTCTGTTCAGTGGAAACTGGTCCAAGTGGCTCTTTGAGTGTCGAAGGTTGCAGGTCCCTGGACTAAACCATTAAAAAAGCAGAAATCCTCAACCTCTCGCTCTGTTTCTGCAGAAAGTCTCCACCTCTGAGTCTGGTCCTGCAGGGTATTTCTTGTTAAAAGGGAGTTTTCCTTTCCTCCATCTCCTCTGCCTGCCCATGTTGAATTGATTTTATTCTATAAACACATCTCCTGACTGTATTTTGCATTATAGAAATAAGTGCTTTCTTTTGTGTCTTTAGCAACGCTGAGCGCTCGATCGGACTACTTCATAATTCTACCATTACTCTGTAAATTGCTGGTACACGGTTTAATTTCCTTCAGTCGCTGGTGATATTTACTAACTGCAGCAAACTTTTGTTACAGACTCTTGGAACTTTCGTTGTTTTGTTTTTTTCCAAACAAATGGAAGCATATAGTCTTTTCCCCTGACTTCTGATCTGTTCTGTCAGGTGTAGCAAAAGGTCGACATAAGATATTTCACCGTGAAAATGATTTACCTCTCGTGGGACTCCCTCCTTCAGAGCTCACATTGGTTTAGCTAATAACTGCTCCTCCTACTCTTTTTTAACCTCATAGTCATAAAAATTTGGAGGGGTTTAGCTCGAAACAGCATAAAAGGATGAGGTGAACTTTATTTTTAGCTGAAATTTCAGGATTTTTTTATTTTACAGCTTTGGGTGCAGGTCTGTTTCCTTTTTCTTCAAATCTGAACTTCACATGCGTGCGTGCGTGCGTGCGTGCGTGCGTGTCATGGCTTCCTTCCAGTCGGTCAGAACAGGATCATTGTGCAGATGGGCACAGAATCAGCACACTGATCGAGGCCTGGGGTCCGATCATGGAGGGACTGTGCCTGCAGCGTCATGGTGTCCATGCTCCCGTCAAACCCCATCGTCCTCTCATCACTCTTCCTCCCCGTTCCTCTTCTCACACTCAGCGACGTCCCTTTCAGTGATTCACTCGCGCTCAGTTTTTTATGCTCGGTCGCTGGTTGCTGCCGACGAAGAGAAAAACAGACGAATCTCTCACCGTGGAGGTCAGAAGATTGGTTTTTTAATCTGATCTGTGTGGCAGTTCGTTTATTAGCATATTGTCCGACTCCGGAGGGTTAACAGGAACATTCTTAACCACAATGTGTTTCGCTTGATGATCTGTTTTTTGCTTTTTGTTCAACTTGTTGGCATTAATGTGTAAAAAGTGAGCGCTGGAATTCCGACCACAGCTTTAATATTTGCAGTCACAGTGTTCGGAGGTCTATGAGACAATCGAGAAACTTTTTTTGTTATTTTAAAATTTTTTCAGTTTGAATTTCTTATTTTATATATATATATAATTAAACTAAATACAATCCTTAAAATGCTCGTCCTATATGTTGTATGTGTTTGTATGCATGTGTTAAAGTGTGTCTCTGTCTTTGTGGTGTCCAGGTATTACTGATATTTATTTTAATTTTGTTTCTCAAAAATTCAAAAAACAGACTCATGTTAATACATTTTTTTTAATATTTTGCATTAGTGTGATTCACAGTCACAGTGAATGACATCAGATAATGTCCAGATTGAAACTATTAGCTTCGTCTTCAAATACTATCAAGGGCAGATTTGACAGAAAAAACACAATTTATCAAGAGATTCCTTGGTATTACCTCACTTCAGTTCCACATGATATCAGGATGTGATTTAATTATTTATGCAGTTAGAGCATGTTATACCCTCTGGTAGGAGCAAGACCCTCAGAGACTCACGTGTTTGGAAACACAAACGTTTTGCACCAGAGTCGGAAGAACTTTCTGGAGAATATTTGATTTCCATTGTAGGAAGAAAACTACACGCATGTTCAGCTGTTTTATCTGACAAAGGTAGAACGTTTGATGAGTCCAAAGTCTAGAATGCTTTTTAATTTATAAATTCATCCCAAGGTTCCTTTTTATACTCCAATTTTTAATGTGTTCTATGCTTTCATTTCAGAGTGTAATGAGACATTCAAGTCAACTGAGTAGAAAAATGGGAATTTTGCCGTGCGTGCGTGCGTGCGTGCGTGCGTGCGTGCGTGCGTGCGTGCGTGCGTGCGTGCGTGCGTGCGTGCGTGCGTGCGTGCGTGCGTGCGTGCGTGCGTGCGTGCGTGCGTGCGTGCGTGCGTGCGTGCGCGTAGCCCCCCAGCAGCAGTGATAAAGGTGATAACAGATGAGACACTGCTCGTTCACTGATTATGCCGAAGTGTCTGATTGGACGTTAGAAGCTGCAGAAAAAGAAAAGGAGATCACAGAGGATGTAAATACATTCAAACTGTGTTTGAGGTCAAATCTGCTTAAGGAGCCCCAGCAGTGGTTGAAAAAGTCGTGTCGGAAAACTGCTGTGACGAACTGAGATCAAATAAGATAAAACTTTAATGATCACACACTGGAATACTTTACACATGTCACAGCAGCACAGTGTACAGAATAATGGTAAACACGCACATATATACGCACGCACGCACACACAGTAGTGTGTGTGTGTGTGTGTGTGTGTGTGTGCGTGCGTACGCTCCCCTGAGCAGTTTAAACCCCACACACGACCTGATTAATTATGCTCACCGTGCCCATCCCTTTCTCTTTTGATGTCTCATGTTACAGATACAATCAACTTTGTTTTCTGGGCTGGCATCTCGATGCATCTTCCATACCAAGTGAAGTGTTGTAATTACCAACAAATAAAGCTAAAGTGATTCATGGGAAACAAGCTTTATTATGAGGAAAATCTTTCTCTGAAAGCAGTTGGTAAGAAATCTTCTATCTTCTGGGGAAACCAAAGGGAGGTGAAATCTGGATGTTTGCTCTGGTGTTGGAAAAGTCATTTAGCCCTTCTATACTTCTTGAGTAAAGTGCAAACCCTTCCACTTACCACAGGAGTTCACCTCGTATGTCCTGGCTGTGTTTACGTCCTACCTCGAGCCAGCAAAACAGCCGTGTTGTAACATCTGGCCGACCTGATAACAGATGTAAAGGAAAAACACCAAGACTATCTCTTCATCACTCTGGGCGATTTGAACAGAGCCAGCCTCACTGAGAAAGCCCTGAAATACACACTGAGTAATAACCTCCTGATTCAAGCTGCAGACATAGACTTCAACCAACAGACACTGTGACATCCTGCATCAGCCAAAAACCAACCAAGCAACTGCAAATTTAACAATCAGTTGTAGTTTACTTCCAACCTCGAGCAGACGCAGCTTATTTCTCCAGTTATAGGCAGTGTAGAGATTCAGCCTGTTACCGAACACAACAGAGATCAGGGTTAAAACAAGCTACGGTGAAACTTGTCAGCTGCAGTCTAACTTCCCACCATCGGGTTTCAAGCCCTCACTGACACCCAAACTGAAGCTTGGATTTTTCTATGCCTGTGAGTGAAGACCTACAGCTGCATTACGTATGGATCAATACATAAATCGATACAGAGCAGTGAGTTTGATGCAGTTCAGTCCTGTTTCTGCCACTCGAGTGCAGACATTTTTTAAATAGAGGAGCGCCATGATTCCACCAGCGCCATGTTTAGACCAGTTCCATCTTTCCACCAGTGCCGTGTTGAGCGTCAACACTCGAGCCATGTCGAGGACTTTAGAAACTGGCTTCCTCTCTGCACCATCGTTTCTTGTGTCATTCAGAGTGTAATGCGTGACGATATATTCCACACAGATGTTTCAGGATTTTTTGCAGAGTTGCTGGAATGTTTTTAAAGCCTCTTTTATTATTTACTGAACACAGCATATCCATCCCTGTCCTTATGTATCAGTCAACATGCAGGACTTTCACCTACAGAAGACAAACATTTTCTTTCTTCTGATTCTTTTCTTCTCTCCATTGAATAACTTTATCTGGATTCTCAAATTGGTACAGTGAAAGAGTTCCTGGTAAAGGTCATTATTTCTGTGGGCAGTACAAGTCCATCTACTCAACTTGCATTGTTATGTTTGTGTAGCATTGGAAAATGCATCATTCCTCCAGTGCTTAATAGAGCCATACAATCTTTGGCAGTTTCAGTCAGTTAATAGCCTTTTGTTGTTCAGGAATTCCTGGAAGTTGCCCTCTGGCTGGACCACAGGCTGGGCCCCATGGGGGTTGGTTCTGGACCTCAAGGTTTGGTTCTTGACCTTGTGGGGTGGTTCTGGACTTTGAGAGTTGGTTCTAAGCCTCTCATGGATTGGTTCAGGGTCCCTGGAGGATTGGTTCAGGGTCCCTGGAGAGTTGGTTCTGGGCCCCTGGAGGATTGGTTCAGGGTCCCTGAAGGGTTAGTTCTGGGCCCCTGGAGGATTGGTTCAGGGTCCCTGGAGAGTTGGTTCTGGACCCCTGGAGTGTTGGTTCTGAGCCCCTGGAGGATTGGTTCTGGGTTGCATGCGGCCCACTAATTCATCAGACCTGGTTTAGAGGCTCTGGATTGTTGCTGTTAAATTGGATATTGGCTGTTATATGATTATTTCAGAAGCAGAACAACCTCCTCCTGTTGTATCTGTTTTGCTCTGTTTTGTTTTCATGAGTTAAGATTTAGTGTACATCCTTTTGTTGGATAGAGTTTATGAATCGATTGGGTTAATGGTGTTGAAAACAAGAAATCACCACCAGATGCTGTATGTGGCTCCTACTGGGGTCACTTCTCTGATGTATCAATCGTTGTGTCTCTCATAGAGAAATTGGTTCACTTGTGGTTGGAGGTTCTCAGCAGAACCTTGTCCTGGGTGCGAACATGCTTCCTACGTCCACTCTTTTTTCTTTATATCCTCCCAGGAAACTGATGGTCTTCTCTTTCTCACTGCCTGAACAAACAGTTCTTGCAGAGTATGAATCCAGCATTAGGGGATTGCAAGAGAGAAAAAGACACAATAGAGAACCGTCACAGACGTCGTCTTTAGATCTATGAGGACACATACAAGACAGCAGGATCCAACTTTCACCAATATTAAGGAAGGGCTTCAGTAAATATTCCCCAGTTCTATGAATTTGTAGTGACCTGAGAAGCCTTCAGTGTGGTGTGGATGGACAAGTGTTTGTTAAGTGGTTCAGACTTTGAGTCCTGATTCTGTATTTAGATCAGACCCAGAACAAACTGGTTACTCAAGTCTCTTTGCTTGTTGACTCGCATGTTTCCTGTTGGACAACTGTTAAGTGTAACTGTGATGAACGTGATGCACTGCGGCCTTTGTTGTGTTGTAGTCTGCGTGTTGGTGTTGAATGAACAGTGTGAACACTGGCCTGGCACTGATTAAAACTCTCTCCAATGACCAATCATAAATTACTTCCCACAACCCATGACACTTAGAATAAAGAGGACAAATTGGTTTCTTAAAATTAATAATTTGCAAAAGAAAGGAATAGTTATCCCGATGCAGAGCTCTCAGAACAGTCCAGCATCTTGTGTGCTGTGAAAAAGGCTCCAACCACTGACGGAGCTGCTGGCGCCGCTCTGCCGTCTGATTTATGTCTGTTGTCTGCTGTGTTTGTGTTTTACAGGTAGCTGCTGTCATCAACGTGACACAGTGCTGATCGGGTCTGCTCCGTGATCCAGACTGATCTCTGACCCAAGCAGCTGCTTTCCAGTGGGAGGGAGATGCCCTCCTTCCATCTCTTCCTTGCTCTGTTTGCATGTGCATCATCAGTGTGGGCGCCAAGGTTTTCCTCCGATTGGTGCGGGGCCCGAGGCTTTCCTCCAATCGGTTTTCCTCCTAACGGTGTGGGGGCTGAGGCTTACCGAGGTTTTCCTTTTCCCGCCCTGAAACCTCTCATGTTGTCGTCATTGTGCTCTTTTTGCTTTCATGCAGCAGCTGTTTGCTCTGACTTGAATGTTATCATCCAGGTCACAAATGTGAGTTTGGTAATTACATCAGAGACACATGCTGGGTGATTTCTGTCTTTGATGTAAAAGGTTACTGCTCTGAATCGTGGTGTTTTATCAGTGAACAGTGGATGTGCAGGAGAAGAGACTGTTTTCACTGCTGTAAACTGGATGCTTCCTTCCTTTTAGGTATTTTTACAGAGATAAACTTTGCTGTAATTTAGTCACTGTTATATTGTAGCTATTGTTGATTATTTATGGGGGCATTATTGAAGCAAAACTATTTGTTAATGTGTAAGGAGAGTTGTATTTCAATCTGTCTGTCCAAAGTCAGAGTTGTCAATGAAAGAATTTGTCAATGTGAACCCGAATCTGCCAAATACGTCTGTAATTAGGTATTTAAATGTGTAAAAAATCTGCTCATCTGTATTAGAATTTGTACATGTAAAAACATTTCTCAATACGAAGATATTTGTAGTTGAAAAGTCTGTTTTCAGCTTTATATCCTAAAAATACAGACAACTCACCAGTTACGAGTCCAGCAGTTTCACAATTGGCTGTTTTTTTTTTTATACATGACTTTTGCTACAGTTCTGCCATGATCGGATTCAAAGCTGTAAAGCCGGGGTTTTGCTGCCCTGGGCGCAGCCTCACAGGCTCCTTCATTCTGGCAGTCCTCCATCGCTGAGACGGTTCCAGTGAAAGTCACGGTATTCATACATTCATGGTGACTTACATTGAAAGCAAAGCATTTGGGTATTAAATCAATTCAATCAGCTATGAGGCTACAGCATTCCTATAACTGCAGCAAGGTAGTGGAAATGAAAATCCAAGTGGACTGTAATAACAGTGACAAGTTCACCCAAAGACCTGTTTGTTACCACTGCATTAGGGAGAGAGTAACTATTTGTGAATGTCGTGCCATTTTGAGGAGGATGCATTATTTATCACTCACGACACACATACTGTCACTAGTAGTGTATCAAACACATTTATTTTAAGATATGTACTGATTGTTTCTTGAGGCTACACTTGTCTACATCCTGCTCCACAATGTCATGTATGCTGAAATCCTCTGGGGCATAGCGCCACCTGCCTTACACCTACTGAGGTAAAAGGGAGCAGAGCAGTGTGCAGCCAGAATGAAGGAGCCTGTGAGCCTGAGCTCAGGGCAGAAAACCCAGGCTTTACAGCTTTGAATTCTTGTCATGTAGCAAAGGTCACAAAAAATAGCGTGAAACTTCTCAGCTAGTAACTGCTGAGTTGTTTGTATTTTCAGCATTTGAAGCTGACAACAGACTTTTCAGCTACAAATATCTTTGTGCGTATTGACAAATCTTATCACATGTACACATTCTAATACGGATGAGCAGATTTTCTACACATTTAAATACCTCATTTCAGACAGACAAACTATGAGATGACTTTTGCAGATTCTGGTTCACATTGACAAATTATTTTACACATTGACAACTCTAACTTTGGACAGATGGATTGAAGTAAAGAAAACTTTCCATACGTATTGACAAATACTTTTGCTTCAATAATACCCCCAAAATTATTGGTCAATATTGTCCGATCAAAGTTCTCTGATCAAATAAAATCTTGAGTTTGTCAATAAGCATAATGTTTGAAATTATTTTAAATGTCTATTTTATGTGATCGACTGGACCTACTATGTTAAAATGTACCAAAAAACCACATGTGCCAAGTTTCACCTTATTTATCACCTTTAGTTTCTGAGATAGGGAAGTATTAAAATTAGTGCATACTTAAAAAAATGCAGAAAAAACAAGTAGTGCCTCTTCAAATAAGTTGTATTAGTCCTACAATAGATTTTTGTTATTAGAATCTTCTCTTTATCTCTAATATGAGATCTCTGTATCTGTCGGGCTGGTTGCTGCTCGGTTGACATAAACACATTTAGCTTTAAAAACGTTTTTTTTCTTTATCTAGAATATATTTCAAAAGTCAGAATGTCAATTGAAAAAACATCCATCATGAAAAAAAAGCTTAGTTTTCTTTCTGCCATTTGAATCAATTATATTTTTCAAACAATGGAAAAAAAAACAGTGAACATTTAAGTCCTTTTACATCAACATATCATTGTTTAAAAGTATTGTGCATTGGATTGTTGTCTATCTGACGTATTCTCCACAGTGTTCTTGTTTTTCAGGGGGGAACGGTGCAAAATTAGGAATTCCCAACATATTCTTGTCATTCTTGTTCAGTATAAGACCTGGGGCCTCATTTATAAAAGTTGCTGAAGCACAAACAGGTCCTGAAAGATGCGTACGCCACTTCCCACGCAATGTTTGTGATCTATAAAAATAAACTTTGCGGTAGAATGTGCGTACCGGTACAACAACTTTGAACCTTCAGCACGCACATTTTGGAGGCAGAGGAACCTGCAGCGTGATTGTGAGGTGGAGAATTGAAGCTAGATTTAACTTATACATTTATTATCTTCAAATATCAAACTTGTAGATCCACATAATCATAAACAGCCGAACTGCAGTGGTATAGATGTTTCTTTAATGAGACATTACTACTGAATCAGCAGCACTTTGTTCATATGTCATAGTTTCATCTTCAAATGATCCAGAGCGGTGGATAGAGCTGATTGATTATCAAAGTGTGAATAAACACATAAATAGTGCAGTGACAGCCGTGAGTAAAGCTGCAGTGTGGCTGCGCCGGTGCTGTGTTAAAACTGATTCCCGTCCACGAGAGAGCAGACTGACTGGCTGTCGATGGGGACGTCTCCTCTGTTCCAGCTGCTTTTATTAGGATTTACAGCTTTAAGGTACAAATATACTAAACTGTATGAACACGGTACAACTAAAGTGAGTCTCTGGGAAAGTCTCATGAGATAAAAACTGTAATTGAGATGATTTACCAAAGGGTTCCATGGGTTCCACGCGTTACGGTCATGCGCTCAGGAAGCACTACTGCTGGAGACAGACGACCTCCTCCACCCTCCACCTCCAACTCTCGAGTGACTGAGGATAAAACACAAAGTCCACTGAGCCTTTTTACAGTCCCCGTTCATATATTTAATTTATACATTTAATAAACTATAAAACTGAACTTTATCGGTCGGCTGTGTCTCCACCAAAATGTCTCCTTCCCTCTCCGACACGCTGACACACGGTGGCGTCACAACCATGAGGCTGTTTTGGGGTCCAGCAGTGAGCTCTGGTGCTGCCCCATGATGTCACTCTCCTCTGGCCTCCATGATGTCACTCTCCTCTGACCTCCATGATGTCACTCTCCTCTGGCCTCCACCTTCAGCTCAGATTCTTCTTCTCCACCTCTACAGTCACTGATCTCTCTGTGGTTCTCACACTATTTACAGTCGTGACGACGAGCTGCCGATCGCTTGTTTTTTATGTGATCAGTGATTACACTGCTGTGACAACAAATAATATAATTTTTCCTGACCTCCACCTCCTCCATCACTAGTTCTCTCTCCGTGAAATTCCTTTTCTTCATCTTTACTGTCAGGATTTATGTCAAATGCCGGCGATCAACAGGCTGAATGAGAGGCAGAAATATTGACGAGGCCCTTTGCATTGACCATTTCTGGTAGAAAGTTGAGGCGGGATATGAACTGTGAAACCTTCCAGGTCGACTGTGATCTATAGAAGGAAATGTGTGCAGATGTGTGTACACACGGTTTTATAGATCCAAATTTTTGGGGGTGCAGGCCATATCTGCTTTTGGGTGCACATACTTTTTCAGTAGGAATCTTAAGCAAGGTTTTATAAATGAGGCCCCAGAACATTCAGACTAAATAGTCATTCCTGGGTTTCTAACGAATGACGGCATTGGTGCAGGGGCGGTTTGGAGGTTGCAGCGGCAGATAAAGTTGGAAGGTTCCAGTGTTTCTGAACAAAACATTCTGGTCTCTTCATGTCTGATAATAACAGTGTGGTTTCCAAAGCACAAGGATACTTTCACCTAGTGGGAGTACAAGGTTACCAGAGCAAAGGAGTTGCTGCAATACGGAGAGTCCAAGGACCCAAAAGTCTCCCAGGCAGGCATTGAGTTGAGGATCGGAAGGAAGTGGAGGGCACGGGATGCGGTGGACCGGGCCGAATTGTGGCTGTGCCACAAAGCAATGGTGGGATCTGTGGCTGTAGGCCAACCTGGACTGGGCAGCATTCCAACAACCAACGACAGCAAGGCAAGGGGCAAAGAGCGGAGGGACCTGATCCAGAAGGAAGTCAGAGTCGGAGTTGAACTTCATGCAGCAGCAGGGGGCATGGGCCAAATGGGAACAGGCAGTGGATCGCAAGGTCACATGGTCTGAGTTGTGGAAAGCAGAACCTTTCTGTTCAGTCCATGTACGATATTATACCCAGCTCATCCAACCTTTTCTGTTGGGGCAAGGTCGAATCACCAGCATGTCCCTTGTGCCAAGGAAGAGGAAGTCTGGAGTACTTCCTCAGTGCTGTCCAAAAACACTCTGGGAGGGTCGTTACCGCTGGTGACACGACCAGGTGCTGAAGGTTATCGTCAACTCCATCTGCACTGGGATCATCCAGAGCAAGTGTCACCCACCAAGAAGCTTGCTGCTGGCAGATGAGGGTGGACTTGGTAACCCAACTCAAAGGTCCTGAAACCATTGCTGAGACCACCTTATGACCAGATAGATTGGTGGTCTCTGAAACATGAAGCTCACAGTGCCCTGCGAGGAGACAATCAAAGAAGCCCATGTAAGACAGAGAGAGAAGTACACCGAGCTGGCGGAGGAGTGCCGTAGAAGGGGGTGGTGTGCCATGTGATCAAAGTCGGAGGGAGGGGCTTTGCAGGCAAGTGGGCATCACCTGTGCATGCAAGAGAAAGGCCATCGGTAGAGCTTCAGAGGAAGCCGACAAAGCCTCTAGATGGCTGTAGATGAAAAGGGACAAGCTGTGGATGAATGCTTCTTGGACAAAAGCCAGAAACCGATCACTCCCGGTCAGGTCGCCTGGGCGACGGTGTCCGACATTGAAAGACCCAAAACAGCAGGTGTATTATCACTGATGGAACTGGAAACATCCAATTGTATCTAGAGATGTACCCTACTGTCACCAGTGTTTTTTCTTTCTGTATTTGTTTGTTTGTTTGTTTGTTTGTGATGAATGAAAGCTCAACTGCTTCAAAAGGAGTAGGATGAAACTTAATTTTTATTGTATTCTGAATCCTATTTGGCTTTGCTGATATTCTACTACTTAAAAATCATAATGAACATTCATCATGTGACAATTACACTTCATGGGTTCTCTGTGTACATAAACAGCTTGTCTTTTATTCCCTTTAACATAACCAACTGTTAAAATTCAACAACGATAATCAGCTGCATTAACTTTTAGAGACCAAAAACCTTTTGTTTAAAAAAAAAAAAAGCTCACATTATGGTTAATCATTCGTGACTTGGTGAAAGTGGAGTGAAAATAATTGTATATGCGCATATGAAAAAAAGAGTACTACTTAATACACAGTGTAATAATGATATGTGAACAAAAGCAAAGAACTATTCTCAAGATAACCCAAATTAAAATAAAAACAAACAAAAACCTTGGTATTGCTTGATAAGAAATTCGGAGATGCCCAATTCTGGGTAATCTACAGTTGCAAATGTTTCTATTATTGTTGTACGATGTGCACTTGTGGCTGAGGATCACCGATGATACCAAGCTGGAGGACTTCCGCACGAACGCTTCGTCACACAACTTCATCTGAAGGAAATCCTGTACCATGGAGCTCCACTGCATGGACAGCATGGTAAGACCACAGGCAGTGGTGTGTGCGCATGCTGGAATCTCTCAGGTAATTATTTTCATTTAAGTTTTAAATATTAAAATGTAAACGTTTTTCGTCAGATAAGGACAGATACACCTGGACAGGTCACCAGTCCATCACAGGACAAACTACATCATGTGGATATATGGGGGGGAAAACAACAACAATGTAACCTGCCTAAATAGGGGTTGAATAACATGCTTACTAATTTCTGACCATTATTTCATTTCACCTTATGCTTATAAGTACTATGAGTTGTTGTTGTTTTTTTCAAAAGCTTTATTTTAGGTGTAACGGGAAATGGTATGTTAAATACAAACAGTAATTCACGAGCTGAGCACTGTTTTTGTTTCTCCGTTGAGAGATGAAAACAAGAGAAAAAAGTGCTTGTTTTGCACAAACATATAGAAATTATTTAGTTGATTATGAATGAATGTAACAGCGTTTATTTGATGAGTTGGGTGGAAAATTCACATTGATCCATCGTATCTTATTAAAATATACACATTGCAAGACTTTTATACTGAGATGCAAGTGTCTCCTTCCTTATATCTGACTGAAGGCTAAAGCCATATTCAGGACGAAGGTAAAATATGTCATTTATGTACATTTTGTTAATCAAACACAATGCATTTCATTTAGTTTATTTAAGATCAAAAATCAAAAGGGATTAAAGAGAGGTAATAAAAATGTATAAATATAAGTTTAAAGTTAATTCATTGGTAAAATGTGATCATATAATTACAAATCATTGTAATTTCAACTAGTTAAAATTGTATATTTTGACATTTTGAAAAGATTATTGTAGAAAAAACTACTGTAGTTTCGAGACTATAAGCCGCTACTTTTTCCACACGCTTTAAACCCTGCGGCTTATAAAATGATGCCGCTTATTTATAGATTTTTACTGGTTAACGGGCTTCATGCCGCCAGATTCTACTTCTGCATGTAGATACATGCTGTTTTGAGCCTCTGCTTCTACAAAACTTGCCCTAAGAGTGATATTTCTGCTCTTTGTGACCTCATGTTGTGCTCTCTCTCTCTCTCTCTCTCTCTCTCTCTCACACGCTCAATAGTCTGAAAAATACGGTGTGTCATCTTCCCATGAACTAAAGTATTTTGGTTTCCTAACCGATAATTTTTTTTGTGTGTGTTGTGCAACACTTTGAATGAATCTGTTTGGATGATATTGTATATGAACCTGGACTATAACCCTGTTTTGTAAATACAGGTCAGGTCTTCAGGGATGAATAGAAAAAGTGAAGCTCCAGTCCTTTTGTCCAATGAGGCTGACCGGGGATCCAGTTGATGGCGAGACTCCCAGTCTAACTTTAAGCCTCCAGCGCATCATTCAACGGATTCTGTGTTAGGATTGTGTCATTCCCACTGACCGACACCAACAAGAGCCTTTGTTGGATATTTTCCTTGCTCTTGACTTCTACCCATGACTTACTGGATTGACAGCAAATGATTTCAGAACAACATTTTCAAGTTCTTGGTTTTTGTACTGAGATTTTGTTGTGTATCGTTCCACTGTGCGGCCACTGGTTATTGCTATTACTCATAGTTACTACAAACCGAGGTAGCTACATATACATATTCAGAAGTGAGTTCCAAGAACATCTGGACAAGATCTACCAAACTAATCCTGAAGTTCAGATGTCTGGACTGCCTCTCATCTCATCTGGGTCATTGTTCCTGAACGAAACCTGAAAACTGCTTCTCAGGCAGATTGAAGCTGATCACAAGATATTGAACCGGACTGCAGAAGCTTATTTAGTTCAGCAAGGACGAGTTGGGACTGTTTCCAGTAGAACAAACGTTTAACAGCATTCTCATGTAGCTACGTCTGGATTTACCTCTGAGAAGAGAGAAAACTTCACTGAACTATATGGAATACATTGCAATAGCAACAATTCAGTCGTTCGAACAATCAGTTCATCATTATGTCATTCAAAGCAGAGCATTTTAATGAAAAATGTACATAATAAAACCCTGTTCATGTAATAAAAAGTCACAATTTAATAAAAAGAAAAACAATGAGGCCAGGTTTGGACACCCACAGAGGAAAAACACCCATAGAGGAAATACTCAGCAACTGAAGGTGACAGGAAGCCACATGAACCGGGAGGACCAGGTGGACCAGGTGGACCAGGTGGACCAGGAAACTAAATACTAGAAATAAACAGATTTCAAAATAAGGTTAAAGTAACTAAAATAAAGCATGAAATACCAAATATAAATTGTAACTGAAGGAATAGAAGTCGAGGGAAAGTTGAAAATAACAGTGAAACTCCATCAGTAGCATTAAGAGAATAAAGGAACATTAATAAAAGCGTATTTGGAACCCGTGGACGCTCCTTCAACAGGTCATTCCATGAACTCAGCACTTCTCTGTGAGATCCTTGTCTAAGTGAGCGGCTGCGGTCAGAGTTCATTCCGTTACGTCTGACACATCGAAATGCCATTGAGGCTTTAAAATCAATCCTGAAACTCTGGTTGTGCCATTGCTGCAATTATGGAGCTGGTATAAGACACACACACACACACACACACACACACACACACACACACACACACACACACACACACACACACACACACACACACACACACACACACACACACACACACACACACACACACACACACACACTTGTTTGCCTTTAAACCTCCTTTTCAAATGCATCCATCCATCTTCTATAAGACTCTGTCCAGGTCATGGTCCTAGAGTCAACTCATGTTCGACCTGGAGAAGCAAGCTTCACACAGAGACACTGTTCATACTGATGAGGGTATTTTCTAGTCATCAGTAAACCCATATGTACAGTATGTGTGGCGGGGGCAGGTACTGCAGCCTGCACATGTAGCCTGGAGCCAAACCGACCAGCAGGGTGGCTCCTGAAACAACATCTCAAAACTGTGAATTTAAAAAAGGTTAAGAATGTCTAAAATGCAGTATAAAATGATAGAACTGTTAAAAACGTTTAAAGTATCTGAAAGGTTTAAAAGATTAAAAAGACCAACAATGCCGCCTAATGAAAAGCCATAGGACTCTTAAAGGCCCAAGGTTTGTTGGGAACAGGGATGAGCAGAGTCAAAAGAACAAACCCAAGAGGAAAGCTAATTAATGTATTTCTATAAAAAGGTTAGAAGCATGATATATGACAGATAGAGCCGCTCATCTCATGAGACGTCTCCTCATCCTCCACTGGTCGTAGTATGGTTGTCCAGGCGACAGAGCCATCCCGAGACACGCATCGGGGAGGTCCTGGTCACCGCCCCTGTTGTCCCCCCTTGTGGTGCAACTGCCATTTTTGTCCGCCGCCCCTCCATCTGCCAGACCCCAGTTGGGCCCTGCTCTCCTGGTCTCCGGTGGTCGCAGTTCTCCTTAGTGTTTGAGTCTCTTCTGTCCACTTGGCCCTCAGCCGGGCCAGGCCGGGCCGGGCCGTACCACGCCGGGTCATACTGGGCCTTGCTGTCCTCTGTCCTCTCACATGCCTGTTGTCTTCCTTCTCGGTCTTGAGTCCCTTCTGGCTTCTGCCTTCCTTCTTTTATCTCCTGGAGTGTCGCACCTATTGCTAGTGAACTGACTGGCTGCTGCTTAGTGTTGGTCAGTGAGTCTGTTGTCTTCAGGGGACGATGGGAAAGAAAACCCATAAAATGTCCAGTTAAAGACACGACAACTCTAAATACAATAAATGGATTAAAACACTTGATTTTGAACTGAGAGCCGAAACGTCACCAGCTGAAGAAAACCTGCTCAGAGGGAAAATGTAAACTCCACAGAGAAAGGTCCGGCTGGGATCTGTACAACATGAGGCGAGAGCATGATCCACTACGTCCCCATGCGACCCAAAAACAATCGTAAACCATCGCAAACATTTTGAAGTGCTGTAAAGAACTTGTACATCGCAAATTACTTTATTAGAATTAAAGTCCTCCCAGATATCTAATGTTCTCTACTCAGGTATACATTATTAAATATACTGTAGGTCAACAATGGAGTGCAACGGAAGCATAACCTGAATGACAGACAATGGACACACCTTGTTTACATTTTAAAGCATATGTCTACATAGGTATTAATGCTAAGAGCCACCAAAGTAAAAATAAACAAACAAAAAAAACCCATCTGGGGTGGCTGAGAGCCTGAATTAATCAAGTTCAGACAAACAGTCTTCTGCTTGTCTTCATCACCTCATATTCCAGGCAGGATTTTATATTTCAAGATCGTAATAGGCTTAATGTGATGTGGAAGCAGAGCGATTAGGTAGTTGCTCTGTGTCGTCTCCCGTTGCTCCAGTGAGATAAGTCAGATGTGCTGTGCCACAGGGTCAAGTCCTACACATCCTGTCATCTTTCTCTTTCCACTGGCGCTGCTGAAAACTGCCGCTTCTCACCCAGATCTCTGCATCAGCAACCGTTTCTCTCTTGTTTTCTACATTCTGGAATCATCACTGTCTAAAGGTATCAACACACATCGCGCCGTGATATTCCTCTCAAAGCACTCAGAGTGCGGAAAGCCTGAGATTGTCAATCTAATGGACTGACGCTCGGAGATGTTCTCTTTGTCTCAGGCAGAATGTGGCAAAAGATGGCAAATTCATCTGGGTTTTTTTTCAGCTGCTGAGAAAGGCCACAGGCGGGTGTTGTTAAAAGGTTCTATTTCCCTGCATTTTTCAAGTCTCTGGATATGGAGCGGTTATAAAAACAAAATCACAGAGCTAAAGTCTTACAGTCTCAAACATTAGAAAGCCCATTTTCTTCCTTACCTGTGTCAAAATATAATCCTGCGCAGGTCGGTGGACTGACGGAACCTGGTGTGGATCAGTCACAGCGTTTACTGTTTGACAGTTGCTATAGCTTCATAAAAACAACATGGACAAGGGCATGAATCTCCCGGGGAATGTGGGATGAGGTGAATTTCAATCTCAGGTGGCGCCGTCAGTGTCTGGAATCTTAAGGGAGGTTCATTCATAGATAAAAAGAAAAAGCAAGGATGTGATGTTACAAGACAGAAGAGGTCCGTCTCGTCACCGAATTACGCTGCTAAAATGCTTCATGGAAGATCGGCTGTCTGATGCAGGAATCAATGGTTAAACTTTCAAATATTTTCTATTGATCCATCCATGCTCTTTACTGCTCAGACGCGATACGCTCTATCATAGGAGAGGAGCGTGGTGATTAGAAAACTTACTACCATCACGGATGACATTTCCAGTTGCACACTGAGACTTGACGAAGTAGATGAGACTTTGTCAGATATGAACAGTCGGATCACAAAGCTGGAGACGCTGCGTAAAACCAACGTTGAGCTGAGAGAGAAAGCTGAGAAATGCACAGCCGTAAATAAAAAATTTCCGCAGTGACCACAATCTAATTGCAGTTAAAAGGAAAACAAAGGTACCTAAACAAGGACAGAAATGCACTTGTTAAAGGACTTTTAAAAAGTTTAAAGAGAATGACTTTGTAGCAGAAGTAAGGAATATAGATTGGTCAGCGGTAACACAAGAACCACATCCTAGTAAGGCTGTGGTGGTCTTTAACAATTTGATGACCCAGGGGATAGATTAACATGTTCCCACGAGGAAACAAGCAGTGAGAAATGTCTCTGCCCCATGACCGGATCAAGACCTCAAGCCATACATGAAACAATGGATAACGTCAAAACACAGGCAATAAAAATAAACCATTTGGCAAAATGGCATGGATATCGTAAATTGCGAAATTTTGTTACCAAATTAAATAAGAATAAAAGAAGTTTGTACTATCAAAACAAAATAAAAAATGAAGCTAAATTGAATAGTGCATAAGTATGGAGTACATTAAATGAACTTATGGGAAGGAAGACAAGCTTTGCACCTACGTTTTTGGAGCGGATGGAATTTATCTCACTAAACCGAAGGAAACTGTTAATTACTTGAGACAGTTTTTCACTCAGAAAATTCAGAAATTGAGAAATGCCGTGGAGTTAAGACAAGAAGGAAATATTATGTATGAATTAATAAGATATTATATAATGCAGACCAAAACTTGTACTTTTAAATTTGTTGAAGTGACAGAGGATTATGTCAAAAAAATGCTGAAGGAAAGGAAAGATAAATCTTCTGGTACTGACAATATTGAGGCCAAATTGTTGAAGATTGTGGTTGATTTCATCTCATTTCCTGTTTCCTATATAATAAATATAAGTTTAAGGAAAACATTATTTTTATCACAATGGAAGATAGCAAGAATTATCTCTTTAATTAAAAACAACAAAGAACCACTGTCAGGTCAAAACAGTCGACCAATAAGCTTGTTAACCTGCATTAAGTAAAATAATGGAAAAAGTAGCATATGACCAAATACTGGAATATTCTACAGCCCATGGATTAAGTACAATTTATCAGCAGGCATATCCAATGGGTCAGTCCACAACTACTGCACTTACTCAGGTCATTGATTAGAGGATATTGATAATAAAAACATAATGGGCACAATATGTTTAGATTGAAGTGCAGCTTTTGATGTTTTGGATCAAACACTTTTGTTTGGTAAGTTAAAATGTTATGGATTTCAATCGCCTGCCTTAAAGTGGATAGTAGGTTATCTTAGTAATTGGGCGTATAAAGTTTATTTTAATGGAAATTATTCTGATGTTAGACAGATGGATCGTGGAGGGCCCCAGGGAAGTTGTTTGGGACCCTTATTGTTTTCTATTTTTACAAAATCTGAACGGTCAGACTTATTATCTTAATTATCATTTTCTTTATCCAATCGGTGCTTTGCATCCCTCATTCACAGCATCCGTTTGTTTTCACCGAGTACTTCTCGGCGTGCGCGCGCACACACACACACACACACACACACTCCTTTAACTGCAGTCATTACAGTTACTTCACATTTTAAGTACTTCCGTTACAGCTGGATGGAGCTGTAGCAGCACCAGCAGAAACACTTGTGTCTAAGCTGAGGTGCAGATTCCCTGAGAGGGTCAACAAAGGGTCCGAGGTTTTACCTCTGAGATCGTCAAAGTGAGATTTACACGTATCAAATAAGAAAAGAGCAGAAAAAAACTAACATAGTCTGCCAATACAAATGTTTATTTCAAGAGGAATTGAATTGATTGTTCATTTATCTGACTTTTAGTATTTACTGCCATGTCTGCCTGTTTAAATTAAGCTGCAGTACTTCAATGAAATTAAATCAATTTTTTATCCGATTACTTGATTAATCAATAGAATACTTGATTGCTATGATAAATAGCTGAAGCCTTAGTGGAATCCAGTGTTGCCTGATCTCGCAATAGAAACGACAAACCATCTCTATGGAAACAAGCCCAAAAAAAGCCCAACCGCTGAACCGCCATCATGTAAATGAGAGGCCTCTTGATGAGAGTATAAATATATATACATTTATTGTGCATGCAGTAAATTGACAACCATCTGTACACAATCCAATGTAAACTTTAATATCCAGTCCAATGCTCTGTATGAAACTGGTCAAAGTGGTGGCAGTTTCCTCTGCTGTTTCACCATCAAGTTAACCATCCCCCCAAAACATGTTGACACAGTTCTGTTCGGTTAAACACTGAGCGAGCTGATTACCACACAGCTGTTTGACAGACGTGCTATATGTACTTTAATCTTTTACAATGGAACGCTGGGAGTCTCCAACATCGCTCATTGGGTCTTTGAGCATGTGTGGAGCAATTTCATGAATAATTAATGCAGTGTATTTGGTCCGATGTATTTTGACTTCTTTGTCAATTAAGGTACATCCAATTAATTCACCAAGCTGATCCACAGCACTGATGGATGTGTGGCAGGCTATGTAAATGTGCTTTTCCACTAGTACCTACTCAGTCCTCCTCCACTCCACTTGACTCGCCTCGACTCAGCCTCGGTCAATTTCCATTACAGTATAGCACGAAGCGCACAGGGTAATCACCCCGATGTGATGTGGAGCGACCATGCATTGGCTATCAGCTCAAATAATAAATTACATCGTATATATTTATTGATAATATTACAATATGTGGATTGTTAAAATCATGCTTCACTGTCCAGTGTTTCGGTTTAACTTTTCCCCCTGTTAACTGGTGACTTCTGCCACCAGCCGTTAGCAGCAGCTGATGTCAAAACGAGACGAACAAACATCATGATACTTTAAACTTTAACACAAATGCATTTAAATGGCGTTCACCAGCGATGGATTTCGGTGAAATTTTTAACATTTTCTGTGAAAAGGGGATGCTTGAAGGCCCCTGCGTACTCCTTTTTTGAACCCATAAGAAAAAGCAGGAAATCCAGCAGTGACGTCAGCCAGCTGCCGAAAAAAAAGAAGAAGCTTTTTTGGCAGGACAGTTCATACTCCGAGAAGAAGCTGTCGAACCCGTAGGCCACGCCCCCTCACAGCAGCCACACGTCACAGTGCCTGTAGCGGCATTTTAACTTTTCAACTGCACAGTTTATTTCTGGCCTCCAGTGCTTTCAGAAATACATTTTACCCATGGCACACACTATTGGCTTCATCTGTGGAACACAAACTTACTCAAAGTGGCCTGTATTAAAAACTTTACCAAACGAAGCCAGAATAAAGTGAGGAGGGATGTAGAACTAATTAAAAATCTTCAATTGTTAATGGATATTTTTGTGTATAAAAGACATTTCCATAATCCTGAGTATTTTGCGCTGAAGAAAATCATATTTCACTTCCTTAGAGTGATAAAAGTTTGCTTGTAAAAGCTCATTTGTTTGGCTGAAGTAATTATCTCCAGTTAGTTAAATGTTTCCTCTTTGTGAGCTTCTCTCTGCTCCTCAGGAAGCCGGCTGGGGTAGTCTGGGGTGACTGTGGCAAGCTGGAATCACTGCTGCTAATTTCTTACCTCCCATTCCGTATTTCAAGCAGCATTCGAACGGTGGCTTAAATAGCAGCAGTAGTACATGATGAGCTCCTCTCCAGGCTCAGTGTGCTGAGCTGTAGGAGAGGGAGATAAATCAACATTTTATAGCTCCTATGGGCTTCGTGGATCAGACTGAGCTCTGCAGCCAGAAATTAAGGGCTTCTTAATGGGCCGCACAGCTGAATCATATTACACTATCTGAGAGCTCACTGGATCCTCATGTGTCCTCACACAGACAATCACAAGCTTCTCCTCTGTCTTCACAAAGCACACTTACAGTTGCGTGGCAAAGAAAACTAAACCATAACCTAAACCAAAATGCAATTGTAGGACTTACTGAAGAAGCACTAGCGTGCAAACACGAGTAACACCAGAGGCTGACACACTCCCTGGATTCTACATTTTTTGACATTGGCAGGAATTTAGACCATCTACAGTCTATCTACTGTCTAGTCTTCTACAGTCTATCTTTAGTCTTCTATAGTCTGTGTATAGGCCTTTCTGAGTGGAGTTTGCATGTTCTCCCTGTGTGTGCATGGCATGGTTTTAGGTAGCAAGCCGTCCAGCAGTCATTTGAAAGGTAAATGTTTGGAAAAGACGTCCGAAAAATTTGCGGACGTGTTGCTCAAAGCCGTCTAAAATATGTGTATAATGGCCACGCTACCACAACACCGTGAGAAGGCCGAACCTGAACACCATGAGGAGGCTGAACCTGAACGGTGAGGAGGCCGAAGATGAACACTATGAGGGGCCGAACCTGAACACCGTGAGAATGCCGAGCATGAACCGCTTGAGGAGGCCAAACCTGGACACCGTGAGGAGGCCGAACCTGAACACCGTGAGGAGGCCGAAATGCCTTAGGTGGCCAAAAAGCGTTGGAGGCTGAAGAGCTTCAGGACGCTGAGGGGTGTCAGGACGCTGAGTGGTTTCATGAGGCCAAGCAGCGTCGGGAGGCCAAGAAGTGTAGGAAGGCGAAGCCTGAAGACCGAGCAGCGTTGCCAGGTCAGGAGGCGTCGGCAGAGTTCTCCAACATTCCTTTGCTTTGGCTAATAAAGAATGAAAGAAATAAAATAAAATAATAATGTTAGCAAGCATTTCTTCATTGCAAGAGCAGCAGAGCGTGAAAAAAAATATACAGGGGATGTTTAGTGAAAGGGAGGGGGGATATATTCTAAGGGGAGACCTAAACTCTAAAAACCAAAGGTTCGAACAAAGATGAAAAGCATGTGCGTATCGAGATGTGGGGTGACTTTGTGGAACAGTCTGGAGACAGAAATAAAAGAAAGTGCAAATATAAATCTGTTTAAAAAAATTCCCCCACACCCCCATCAACCAGCCGACCAACCTTGGCGAGCAGTGAAACACTAACTCTGTGGCAGGTTAAAATAAAGATAAAGCATAAAACTTAAAAACAAAAACACATAAGACATAAGACATACAAACATAAGGACATACTCCTAAAATGCACAAACCTTCGTCAGCTGCATCATCGCCACGCCAAACAGTTTTATATGAAAAATGTCCATAATCAAAATGATCTAAGTTGATTGATTTCTAACTGGGGAAATATAAGTGTATACCCATGAACTAAAGTTATTAAAGTTAAAAGCACAACACATTATCATATGCTAATTAGGAGTCATTGTCTAAAAAGTAATAAAATGTCAAATGAGGAGGTCCAGTCAACTCGTCGCACCTCCTTCCTGTGACCAATGCCCTGCCTAAACAATCACTATCTCTAAAAATATAATTGCGAAAAAACCAAAGTCATTTTCTCCCAAGCAATTATTACAACAGAATTATTAACATTTAACTATTTCACTTGACCTTTGTGGGCGGTGTAGCCAACTTTAGTTTCGCCTTCTGGTCCACCTGCAACATCTCACATCAGATGAGACAGTTCAATACATTTTTATTAATGGTTGACCACCAGAGCAATACTGACTTTAAACATTATGCTGTTATTTGGAATTTAGAGCTTGTCAAGCGTTTATCCAAGGAACTCTTCTGCTGACTCATAAGAAACACTATGACTGACATGATTTCAATAGCAAGAGCCACTGAGGCCTCCAGATACCCCAGCAAACATGAGGTTAATGCCATGGCGAAGCCATTGGTGGCGTACTACCCAATGATAAAAGGACATTGTGGCGAGTGGGTAAGTGGCTCTTGGTCACTACTACATTTACTTTGATGTTTATGGTGGAAGCTTGGGTTTCTTATCATCATTAATCAATTGATTTTCACTGTCTGTACCTGGTCCCCCGGCTAGCTCAGTTGGTAGAGCATGAGAATCTCAGGGTAGTGGGTTCGTGTCCCACGCCGGGTGCCACCTTCCCACCTGCAGGAAGCTTCTTAAATGGTGCAATGTGATCTGGGTGACGGTGCTCAGACTGTCACCCCCGCGACCTGGAAATGGATAAGCGGAAGAAAATGAATGAATGTCTGTACCTGGCAGGAGCACGATGCTAAAAAGCTAATGAAGAGACTCTCAAATGTCAAAAGTCCCAGGAAGGCTCAGGGTCCTCCGAACAAGAAGCCACGACAGGATGAGGATACAGATGTTACAACATGTGACTACGATGGCGATTCCAGTGCATCAACCATTATTCTTTCAGCTGCCAGAACCAGCACCCCTGTGCAACACCAAGATAGTGGTGATGAAGCATGTATGTATTGCAGTAAAACACTCCAATACAATGTAGTAATGTATGCGTCTGTGGGTTTTGGTGCGAGAGATGTTTTTTTTTTAACATGCCACCAACAAGCTAATGTAACTGCTTCACTGTCTTTCTAGGGATGTTTTTATTCCTTTCTATATTGTGTCAAGTTAAATTAATAAAATAAATCTGTTACTTCTCAATTTCCCTTTAACTGTTAAGTTTTTTAATTAAAATGTAATCCGCACAGTCAGATTTTACACATTTTCTTCCTGTGGTTTTATGTTTTTCGTTTGCACCATGTTTATTGTTTTTGCACCACTGGGCTTTTGCAAATATGTAAAAACCTACATGGCAATGATTCTAACACCCTCTCTCCTGCTCTATACATTTAGACGGTTCGATTGACTTCTTCGACAGCCAGAAAACTCAGGCAAGGCACTACAAGACTCTCCAAGAAATGTGCAAGTCCAAGAAGCCGAACAAAGCTGCAGTGACCCAATTGCTGGACCTGGAGTTTGAGTTTAGCAGATGCTTCATTGAGTCTGTTGCTCTAAAGGAGCAAGATAGACCGACACTTCTAGTGACTCATTCGTGTTTCAGAGAAGTGGATCACGTAAGTTAATCTTTGCCTTGTGTTCCAACAGTCATCACACATTTTGAGTTATCCCTGTATGCATTTGGGGTCTTTTTTACATGATTTTCATATTTCTTAGACATTCATGCTCTTGTTTGAACAACTATCACTCTATGGAATCACAGGAGTGCCAAAATTAAAAGGAAATAATAGTGAAAATATAAAAAGAATCAATAATACAAAAAAATATACAAAGGTAGTCATATTCTTTTTCCATCTTGTCTTTGGTTATTCCATTTTGTCAATGCTTCTCCTGTTCTGTCTTTGTCGTTTACATTTACTTTTTTTCATTGCGTTTATTGGATGAGTGGAGCCGTCTGGAAAATACAAAAGCAATACAAAGCAGATCAGCGAGGGCTGTGGGCGGGTCTTTCTGTTCAGGGTGACTAGTCCATACCTGCAAAATTTGGTAAGCATTTGAGCATGTTCAGGGGGTCAATTTTGGGCTCAATGAGGCATCAGGAGTCAAAAAACCAAGATAAAGAAAAAAGAAGAAAAATTACAAATACAATAGGTTCCTGGCCTTTCGGGCTCGGCCCGTAATAAAGATTTAGTCTAGAGTCTGACCTTCTGTGCTCTCAAGAGGCAGTTTAAAGTGTCTACGGTATCTAAATTTAGTGCTACTGCTGTATGCAAATCTGCATCACTAAGAACATTTTGAAGCTTTGCATCAATAACATTTGTAAAACACACTTTTACGAGATTTTGAAGATGTGGATTAATACCACTGTGAAAATACACACCAGTAAGAACTTGCTGAACATGTGCATCAATAGCAACATTTGGGAGGAGGTAGGCTGGTGGTTTTTCAACTTAAAATAGCCCTGTGATGTGACTAATGTCACATAAAAAGCATTTATACCTACAGAATACAGATGTACTGCAATGTGTAAAAACTCTTATTGAGATAGTTTTACCTCATAAAATGTCCCTGTGGTGTTCATGCTTTACCTCTAAAAAGAAGTCTCTGAGGTAGGCCACTATTCTAATTCTTAAAATAGTATGGTGAAGAAAACGTTGTATTCTCGTTTGAATAGTTCATGTTTTTTTGTTGTGTTTTGAAATATTTCTGTCACCAGACTTGAGCCCCCGTGTTCTGCTGCTCATTTCTGAGTCTGACAAGTATTAATGAGAAAATTCACAAATGATTCGAAACAGCTTGAATTTAATAATTTTTTTTTTCCAGCGGACCACTTTTCATTAGTCCAACAACCTGCTTTGTAGATTATTCCTCTCCTTGTGTGACTATGGCCCCGTTTACACGACAACGAATTACAGTGTATCTGCAAAACTTTCTTCACTTTTGGGGGGTCCGTTTACACGGCACCAGTTAGCAGATGCACTGTATCCACTAAGTTTTATCCCGGCTCCGAAGGTGGAAAGATTCTTTCAAGGCGCAAATCCTTCCTGCAGAGACTGATGGAGGCTACAGAGCCTGTTACTGCTCATCTCTCCCCCTCCCTCCTGCTCATTCAGTTGTAAACAAACATGGCGGCCCGTAGTGGTACGACCCGTAGTGGTACGACCCGTAGTGGTACGACCCGTAGTGGTACGACCCGTAGTGGTACGACCCGTAGTGGTACGACCCGTAGTGGTACGACCCGTAGTGGTACGACCCGTAGTGGTACGACCCGCGGTCCATATTCTAGTTTTATCGTCATGATCAGTAGTTTAATAGTTGAGACTCTCCCTGATAGCATCCGATGCATCATCAGTCCATACGGATGTCAGGTTCTCTCCATTTTCTTAACGTTTATAGTGTTTTGTTCTCTGCACACGTCTGTGTAGTTTCATTACAAATTCAAGCAACAGCGCCCACCAGTGGCCCAGCATACTAACTACATTGTTGTCTCTGTGTCCGCTGCTGCAGTGTAAACGCACTCCTTTTATTTAGCGGATTAGGAGTTGTCAAGTGAAACGTTGTCGTGTAAACAGGGCCTAAGTCTGTGTGGAGCCCAAGAGAGCAACTAACTACAGCTAAACTAAAAAATTTTAAAAAAGAAACCTATTTTTCACAGTCTCATCATTACACTTCATCTAAAACTTTATTTACAGAACAAGGATTAATGTTAGCTGAATTGCCTTTAGACGACGTTAAGAAAATTTCATTCAAACTCCACAGAAAGTAAAAAATAAATAAAAAAAAACTCACCACAGCCCTTTCTGTTCATCATTTCACTGTTTGATCATCGACCAACTTTAGTTCCATTCACTCTGCGAGCTCATGCACATGCTCTGAATCTCCTCTGCCTTACTGCCTTGTCTGGTTGTGATAATGTCACAAGTAAACTGACTTACTCCTTCAAAGGAAGAGCTTCATGTTAAATTAACCATAAACAAATTAAAAAGGAAACAATTCAAATAAATCACCCATCAATATATTGCTGTCATTGTGGCATTGATAACCACACACCAACTAGCTAGATACGTTTATGAGCAATAGTTCTATTTCAAACATCATTTTAGTTGTATTCTCCTGGAAAAAAAGAAAGATAAATAAGTTTTTTAATTACCTTGTTATTTGTAGATGTTTGCTTGTAACATTGCTACTGAGTCCAAATTTGTAGAGTCCAAAAGTCGAAGAGAAAGCAGGACTTCTTGTTCATGTGCAGCAACACATGTCTCCAATACTGTGGCAGGAGAACTTTCCCTCTTGAGTTGGGCACCAAATTAAAAAAATACTGTAGTTTACCGTAATTTATCTCATTAACATACTGTTGAAGGTGTGCGCAGTTGTTTCACGTTGAACGGCCCACAATGCCTTGCAAACTACAGTACAAAACAGTTTTATATTAATACAGTATATTATTGCTGGAAATTGGCCATAAATTTACAACAATTGCTTACAGAGTAATAATTAGTAGTCCAGAATGCAGTAGAATGCACAGATTAAAGTCTATATCTATTTTTTGTAAAAGTAGATCCCACACACACACACACACACACACACACACACACACACACACACACACACACACACACACACACACACACACACACACACACACACACACACACACACACACACACACAGGTCGCTGATCAAATGCATTTTGGACACCCAGATTATTTGGATGGACACAAAACAGATTTCTGCCTAAAACCATGACTCATGCGTTTCCTCTGGTTTCTTCTTGCAGTCCAAGAACATGTGAGGTTAATTGGCGGCACTAAAATTGCCCCTAGGTCTGTCTCTGTGTGTTTTTTCTGTGATGGACTGGTGATCTGTCCAGGGGTATCCTGTCTTCACCTGCCCAGGTGTGTCCTTTCTTCACCTGTCCAGGTGTGTCCTGCCTTCACCCATAGTTAGCTGGGATCGGCTCGAGCGCCCCGTGACCCTGAACAGGATGGGTGGTACTGAAGATGGATGGATGAATCTATGTAGAGTCTTATCTCGCTGATAATACTGAAGCATGGAGGAGCCGATTCAACAAGCGCTGCTGCAGTATTGTTTTCATTTAACCAAGTTTCCGTAAAATAAAAATAAAACATTTCTCAGTGATACGATGATAATTAAAAAGTGACTCGCCCAACATTTAGTAAACCAAATTGCAGTATATTCTGATCAGGTTATGATCTAGGCTTACATTTGTTGGGTTGGCAATGACAAAATCAGTGACAGGCTTCTCCACCCGCGGTGTCTGAAGGAGAGATACCGCCGGTCCTTCCTCCCTGCTGCAGTCAGGCTCTTCAACCAAGCCTGCTGTCCCAGTAGACCACTGCACACCACCACCGGACAATATCACTCCACTCCAACTGGACAAGAAGTGGTGCAATAACTATAATAATCTATAAGAACGTATTTACTATGTAAAATACACCCACCCCCATACTCTGTACATGTCCACACTTATAGGCACCGTGTGCATATTCTAATGTTATATTGTATTTTTACCAGCTTTTTTGTGCCATACATCCACCCCCATACTCTGTACATGTCCACACTTATAGGTACCGTGTGCATATTTTTCTATTATATTGTTTTTTTATCTGCTTTTTTTAGTTCCTGCTATGTGTGCTTCTTTCTCTGTACTATCCTGCTGTACCACTACAAATTTCTCCACATGGGAGATAAATAAAGGGATATCTTATCTTATCTTATCTTATCTTACAAAATGCTTGTGAAATTCTACAATTTCACAACAGAGGTTTTTACCAAACTCTGAACATTAGTCCAAACAGAAAAGATCTCTGTGTGATCAAACCAAAATATTTTGGTGTATGTGGTGCCTTGCACACATTTACAGCATTGCAAACTGATTGTAGAGGCAAAAGACAATTGAACCACAGTGGGGGGGGGGGGGGGGGGGGACAGCAGTTTTAGGCCTGTCTACATATACACAGATATGATGGATTGCTACTTTAGTCAGCCATATCATTGCACATCGATCTGCTTTACAAATCAGAGCGATATCTTTCAGAGAAACTGCTGGCAGGACAAAGCTGTGGGGATAGTTGGTGGCAGCACATTAAAGGTCTGTGTGGTTCAGCGGTCAACATTAATGGGCTGTCCAGGATTTTTCTTCCATCAGGTTCCTCCGCACAAGGCTGCATCATTACGGCCGAGTTCACAGCTGCAGAGTGCCAGGGTCAGACTTTTGTGGGAAACAGAATTGGTTCCAAACAAAGTTATTACTGTTACTCACAACATCAAAGACCGAGCGTTCCAGTTTTATGTCATATTTACAGGGCTCAGCTTTCTCTAAGGGGCCAGAAATTGCTCCCTGTGTATGCCCCATTTGGATTTCTTTTCATCTGCCGTGTCGACTCACAAGATTTCTATCAGCAATCTTATGTAGCCCTCTGGATGAAAGAGCACATCTCCACCGCAGCGTCTTATTCTGTGTGTCCACGCGTTTCCGTGGCATAAATAATAATGTCCATCTAGTAACAAGGCAAAAAGAAAGAATGATATTGAAAAAAAATACAAATAGGCATGTAGAGAATATAAAATAAGAAAACAGAGCTTTTAATTCACAGAGGCATGTGATGTTCACTACTCAGTTTGAGTCAAGAAATCTGTGCTTATTGTACAGAGAAGATCCATCCTCTCAATATTCATCTTTAAACAGCCGTGCACATTTCTCCTGCTTTATTATCAAATCCTTTCTGGTTCCACCCACTGTAAAGATTACTACTTCCCGTCCAGTTACCTTTAACTTTCATTTTCCAGAACCATTGCTCTCTGATTTCTACTCCTTCAATAATACTGTAAATCACCACCTCTCCATTCTGTTCCTCCTCCTTTAGTTTATGGTGACAGAGCCCATCGGATTCCTTTCCTCTGTGATCAGACAGTGTTCACTCTGGACAATCGCTCATGAAAATGATGTGCAAACTGAATTTTCAACTGTCAGGACCTGATCTACTAAAGGTTTGGAGATATAAATCTTGATATTGTGGAAGTTGATCCAAGAGGCTCATTTGCCTTCAAGTACTTGGCTGAGTTTATGTGAGTAGATTGATTTACAATGCAGAGTTTGATTAACATCCTTGCAAATTGCGTTTGAGTTGTTTCCGATGGTGTGTTGTTTGAAAAGCAGGTGTAAATCAGCTCAGTCTGAAGCAGAGTTGCTGAAGTTATTGTGGTGAGATGTTTCCTCAGCCGGCTCCTCGTGACTTATCGTTGCACAGTTTGTTCTAAGAGATTTTCTATTTACTTCACTTTGCTGAATCTTTTCTGTTGCTCTTCTGTTCCCAGACATTTGACTTTGGAAGAGATAATTTCCCATTAATGATCACTTTGTTCTTCTTTTTTTCCAAAAGATTTTCTTCTAAACTCGGATTTATTTGCTGTAATTCTCCATGATGTGTGGTCATTTCTGCCAAGTCCACTGCCATGGTGTCACACTTCATTTTGTCCTCCTGGAGGCTCAGAGTTCCATCATGGAAACTATGATGAACAGGATAATGATGCAGAAAGGCTTCATTTGAATCCCCCTGTTTATGTGTCATGGTATTATTCTTATTAGATCACGGGCAAAACACATGCAAACCAAAAGCAAAATGTCTTTGTGTAATTTAGCACTCCTTCTTTAGGATCTCGGAGTATTCAGACGTCCCTTTGCTGCCTGGTAACCGTCATGAATCCTCTGCTTCACTACACCCAGCGGATCACAGCATAATTCTCATCTCCTGCCCTGGATGTGTCCCAGCTGCAGGAACACGTCAGCAGCCTCAGCCTTCGCCCATGATTTCTCTTCTGTTTTTTCTTTTTCTTTTTTTATTATGGAGAAGACGTGAACAGAATTGTATAATGAATAAGGCATTCAGAGACTAGAACGCCCACTCGGTAGAGCACATATCTTCGCCAATGCCACAATTGTTTGTGGAACCGAGTTAGCATCGCTAGCATTTTAGCCATTAGCTCATATCAATGCTAACTAGCCAGTCAGATATCAACATCACTGTTCGAAGCACTGAGCGGGGCACAGAGATAAACCACTACCCGTGTCAATACGCTCACACGGGTGTTTCTGGATATTTGCCCAACCTACATATTAGCTGGGAGCTCTGGCGCGTCTCCATGGCAACAGATGCTGATCTCCTTTGATCTCCTCTATGAGGCGCCTCTCCCATCCTCTTTGTACGGGATATTTTTTCACAGATTTGGGGGATTTATTCAGAAAAGTTTAGCCGTTAACGTCCCAAAACCTAAGCGATTTGCTAAAAGTTGGCAAAATACATATATTCATACAAACCAATATTTACACGCAGACAAAAACATAACCTTCCCCCAGCTTTCATTGGCGGATGTAATGAGAAGTTCTCCCAATGGAATAATAATAAAATGCTCTGCTTCCAGGGATTGTCAAAGACATTTGGAAGAACTCTTCCATGGCAACATATGACCAGATGAGGGCAGCCATGTTGTCTGGTGACCATGTCAATGGCACTAAAAAAAAACAAAAAAACAACAAGATGGTCTTTCAATCTGGACATTTTTTCAAGATGTTTGCAGGTAAGTTGATTACATGAAACAACTGGCACCAAAAGGCGATGCTTGGCTTTATTATTATTATTATTATTATTATTATTATTATTATTATTATTATTATTATTATTATTATTATTATTATTATACTCTACATCCAGTTTCCAGTGTTTGGATGGTCGGTGTACAAAAGCTTTGTAGAAGTCGTCACCAGAATGGCAGAAGCCAAAGTTTCCCCCACACAGCAAAAATATATCTATAGCATTGTTTATTTTCCAAGAGAGGATCTAATGCCCTTTTTTTTTATTATTATTTAGCAAATCCCAGACATCCAGCTATGAAATCATGAAACACGCTGCCAACATGTCCTGGCCGGTGACGGCTGCTTTTGAAGGATCAATAGAATAGATAGTGGTTATCAGAGTTTCTCATCTGAAGCATTGAAAATCTTTTCAATCTGTGCTTTATTGAAAGAAGGCATGTGCTTGGGGATCTGCTCATGTCTGCGGAAGGATCATGTTGTGACAAAAACCAGACATGCCGTCATTAAAGGAAGCTTCTGCCCCGTTCCATCTGGCGCAGCTCAGCAGTGCCGCTCACCTCATCAAACACCTGAGACAGCCAATCTCATCTGAACACTGAGGAACTGTTCATTGTTTATGATAAACACTGAACGCATTGATCGTCTGGCCTACGAGCACACCGATGTTTGTGTTTGTGGATCACTGACAAGACGCTTCTTATTGTTGACATCTGGATAAATGCCTCTCAGGACTCCAACACGCCTCTGAGCTTGTCTGTCCCAGCCCACCCGCCGCCTCTGAAAATGTCACACATCGATTTATGAACTCACCAAGACTTCTAAATTAAAATGTACAACCTTGATCATTGTAATGTGTCAAAGTCATGCATGCACGGGTCAGTGAGTCTGGGTGGGTCAACTGAGGACAGCGACAGGAAATCCAGAAAGAACCATCAACAACCAGAACCAAGACTACAGAGTAGAAGAGACCCGAGATGAGGAAGTGGACTGAGTTAAACAGAACACACACCAGAACAGAGAAGGACACATGAGGAAACATCTGAGAGCAAAGCAGGTGAGACACATGACAGGACACCAGGGATGTCAGCTGCTGTGTTATCCTGCTGGAAGTCTCAGACGCTGCGGGCGTGAAGGGATGGACATCCTCAGGTAGACTGTGAAGTTTCAACCTGCTCAGCTGATCCTAAGAAGAAAGAGATCTCCTCCACACATCACAGCAGCAGCTGAACCGTTGATACTAGGCAGGACAGATCCAAGCTTTCATGGTGTTTACACCAGATTCTGAAACTCCTCAGACCTTCGCTGGTCCAGTTCTGGTTCTGGTGGTCCTGCGAGACCTGTATCCTCAGGTTCCTGCAGTAACACCTGGTGTGGTCTTCATCAGCTGCTGGAGAACCTCCCAGATGTTCTTCTGCTCACTGCAGGTTGGCACCTGGTTCTTTGAGTTCCTGTTGTCTTTTTATCATCTCTAACAGTCTGTCCGTTGACCTCTGACCTTTTCTTGTTCCAGAGCTTTGCTGCTCACTGAGATCTCTGTTTCTCTCTGTCCTATACAAACTCTGGAAAACTCAGACTAACAAATATGAAGGTTCGAAGTCACCGAAATCACCAATTTCTGTGTGTTTGACAGGATATATTGAAGAGATCTTGTCTAGGACTCATGGGAAGAGCTCTGAAAAGAGCAACTACCTTGAAACTATAATTACAATCAATCCTGGCACCTGGTGAATCTTTCAACACAACAGTTCATTAGAAATTATGATTCAACCTTTCATGATTGTAGAACGGACACACGAAGCATAACTGAGAAGAACAACCCAGAACGAGCCCGGTGCTGAATGTGTGTGAATCCCTCCCACATGTCCAGATGCACACAGTGAACAGTGCTGTCCACGCTGCTGACGCCGCAGCTTCTCACAGCTGCTGCTGTTGCGACACAGACAGGGCATGTGCGGGTTTTTTTTCTACACTTTTACAAACGCACGGTGCTCAAACCGAGGGTGCAGAAAACACCCTGGAGGTTTTGTCCCAGTGTGGCCATCTGCCGACAACATCTGAACTTTTATGTGCAACTGAAAACATTCCCACTTCAAAGGATGCTCCAGTACTTGACTTTGACTTGCCTTATTGTAGTACTACTATACATATAAAGGAAATTAATTATTTCTTTCCCATCGTCATGCACTTCTTGGAGGCTTTTTTGTGAAGTTGACAATTTACAATCTGCCTGTATCATTGAACTATGTGTCCTCCTTCAATGTGAAGTCGGCTGTGCTGTATCATTTCTGCATGTCTGGAATTGGCGGTATGCTGCAAACACAACCTATTATACTTGGGCACAGAAAAGTATTGGAAAAGCCTGGGTTCAGTTCCACCAACTTTCAAAACAGCTTTATCCTATTCTGGAGCTTATAAACTGCCATATTACCACTTATCAGGAGTACTAATATCCAAGTGACTCCACATACCAAATTGAATTATTTGCATTTAAAAACCCTTTAAAATGCGGATTTAGGCTCAATATACATCACAATTTCTGAAGCGGTCCTCCCACTTCTGTCATTCAATAGACATTATCAATGTGCAGAACTTGATGACGAATTGGAGCAGGGAAATAAACATGCAGTGTAATGGATCCTCATGAGCAGTAATAAAGGACACAGGTAATAGAAACACCACAATTAATTGTCAAAAGTGATTATGCACTCAAACAGTTAGTTTAGAATACTGAATTCCCTCTCTTCATCTCTCTACATAGTAATAATCAACAAATATAATTTTAATACCACCAACACGAATAACAAATCTGCTTAATTGCTATTAATAACAAAAAGCTTATTGTGAACTTTGGTATTTAACATGGTGCACCCAGGGGAGGAAGACTGAAATGGTGGGAATATAACTGTTCTCTCATTGCCTGTGTTTCTATTTTGTCTTCGATTGCATTACCGGTGTAAAGTAGAGCATTATGCAATCACATTAAGAAACAATGGGGGACCTCAGAGATGTACAATGAAACCCCTGAAACATTAAGTAAATTCACAGGGAGCCATCAGCAGCCTCCTCTTCTCCTCAAGAAGACAATAACGTGGTTTGGGTAGATCACCTAGAAACACTGCTGCCGGCACACCTCTGAAAACCTATTTTTACACGAGATGCTAATTGTGTTTCACATGTGAGACAGTGGTCACTTTTTACACTCTGCATTGAAATCTCACAGCCGTGGCTCATCAGCCCCCATCCCAGCTTCAGTGCCTCCCCCCTGCCAGCCTCACTACAGAAGCCCCCATCGCGCAACTTAATGATGTAGAAGATTGATCTCAATGCCCAAAATATCCCATTATCTAACTGGCAATAGACACATTTTAGGAGCCGACACTTTGTCATGTTGTCATTCCGTCCATTAATGCCCTGCTCCTCCCAGGACGCAAAGTCTGCCTGGTAGCATCTCCTCAGATGCTAAATGAGAGTGCTGCTGGAAAAGAGACATTGTTAGGAATCAGCAGGAGGAAGGATCTGAAGAATGAGGGGCCATCACACTTGATTAGCTTTGAATTGCTGTCATGGGGAGTCACACCAGAAGCAAGATGACATGCCACACCTAATTGGTGGAAAAAATGTTGGTTGCCGAGTTTTTTTCTCTATGTAAATTACAACAACCAAAAAAAGAAATCTATAAAAGTGGACATAAAAACATTTAGAATCCTGACTTAAATTCTGAGAATGGCATTAAAAAGAGGTGCTCCATTTAAAAGGCCTAAACCTCATAAATCCACCTCGGATGGAAACCAGTGGGGTCACACATACGACCCAGGAACCAAATCACAGTATCAAATATGTAACCCAGGAACTAACGCACATGATCCAATCTGCCTTCAATCAGTTGGATTTGGAAGAAACAAGACTGGATAACGTTTTTGATGTTGGGAGCAAAACTGAGGTCAGGGTCGAATAAAACTACCAAGATTTCTGGCAATGGGCTTTACATTGGTGGATAATGGACCGAGGTCGTTGGCGGAAAGACGGTTGTGTGGGTTAGAGGGGTTGAAGAGAATTTTTTTCTCAGTGAACGGTATATCTGTGTGTCATCTACATAGAAATGATGGGATACTTTATATTGCTGAATTAAAGGACTAAGTGGGAGTAAATAAGCGGGAAATAAAATTGGACCAAAAAGTGACCCTTGTGGTACACCACAGGTAATGGGCTCTGAAGAAAAGAATGAGTACCTATGGTGACCCAGAGAGTTTTATCTAAGAGATATGACCAAAACCAATCAAGTGCAGTGTCCCTGATGCCAACTCAAGTTCTGAGTTATTTAATTAAAATTGTGTGCTCTACAGGGTCAAAAGCTGCACTCAAATCTAAAAGAATTAAAAGTGCACTTTCGCCTCTGTCGCCAGCCAAGAGGTCATTTGTGACCTTGAGGATGGCAGTTTCTGTGCTATTTAGAGCTCTAAAGCCAGACTGGTATTTCTCAAAGGTGTTATCTTGGCACATAAAAGCTAAAAGCTGATTTGAAACTACTTTTTCTAAAATAAAACTTTAGATAAAATGGAAGTTTGGAAATTGGTCCAAAATTGTTAAGATTAGAGGGCCAGAGACTGGGTTTCTTTTAAAGGAGTTGGACCACAGTATGTTGAAAAAAGATATATATATATATATATATATATATATATATATATATATATATATATATATATATATATATATATATTAGGGATGTCCCGATCACACTTTTTTGCCCCCGATACCGATCCGATTTTTCAGAATTGCGTATCGGCCGATACCGATACTTTCCCGATCCGATACTCACATTGCTATTGCAAATATACTCAATAGTCTATTTTTGGAGCAACTAAGATGTCTGAAGCTAAAAGCACTATTGGCAGAAGCTTTGCTTAGCAAGAAATTATTGTAAAACTCACTTATTGAATCAAAATTCTTCTTCTCATTAGTTGTTGTAGTAAACTGAGGGTACATCCACACGACGAAAAAACGATCTTTTCCCTCCCTGGCCTGCTTCCAAAAAAAACGTCCACACCTCACTATGAACACGGCTCAACACGAGGCTTCAGGGCATGTAGTACACATGCCAGGCCTTTAGGGGGCTGTGACTCACCAAACACAATAAAAAAGCAGAAGAAGACAGACCACATAGAAATTTAGAAGTAGACTTCTGCACATAAACACATAAACCACTATAGTATATAACTCTAGGTCTATGGCCCCGCTCCGCCTGCTTCTAGCTTCTGCAGCTCGACCAGAGCTTGTAGTCCCTGATTGTTGTGGTTATTAGGTGACGTTGCGGACCGCGTTTTTTTTTTTTTTTTTTTTTTAGATCGGCGGGGTGATCGGCTGGATTCGCTGATCCCCGATCACTCACAAATCACTAATATCGGCCCCGATCCGATATCTACCGATCGGATCGGGACATCCCTATTATATATAAATATATATATATATATATATATATATATATATATATATATATATATATATATATATATATATATATATATCAGCAGAGTTGTGGTTATGCTCCGGTGAGATTTGGAGATATGTTTCTTTCCAATTTCAGGAGAATTAATAGTTGTTGCGGTTTTAAAAAGTAAATAAAGTGATTACATATTATTAGGGATGCACCAATACCACTTTTTTCCAAAATGAGTAGTGTATGAGTATTTGTATTTGAGTACTCACCGATATGCCGCTGCCGTAAAGTGGTATCGGTGTCGTGGCATCAGTGGCAGTTTTATGAGTACGAGTACTCATGCCTGGTATCGAACCAATACTCGATACGGGTATCGGGTATTGGTGCATCCCTACTTATTATAATTAAGTGATGATTATCCATTCATTTTGATTTTAATTACTTCGCATATAAAATCAACTTTTAACAATTCTGTTTTTGAAACAATTATTTCATTTCATTTTTACTGTTATTATTCGTTCATTTGTTTGTTTGCTTGTTCGCTCGTTCATTTATCAGTTTTGCAGATCAGTCTAACTGAAGTATATGTTGCGTTGAATAAAAGAAAACTTTCACTTTGATTGTGGATCTGCGTCCTTCCTCCAGGACAGCAGAGGGGAAAGGACTTACATGTGCGCAGTGGAGAAGTAAAGGTACAGATGAACACAAAGTGAAGCAGCATGACTTATGGAGCGCAGGTTAGTCATCCATAATGCATCAGTGTTCCTACCTCTTTAAAACAAGGAGCTGTCAGCCCGGCTCAGACGGACGCCGCCCTGAACCATGTGCTGTGTTCTGCTCAGCCCTCGCTCCAGCCCATCCGCACATTAAGATGTCCATTTACATTCAAACGCCACATCACTGGATTTCTGCTCGAGACACTATTGTAAAAATAACTGTTAAGTAGGTCAGGACAACAGTACACACTTGCAAAGTCGGCACAGAGACCAGAACACTCACTCACTTAATTATACTCAGATACACTAGACCCAGAGGAACTGGAATCTAAGGCAGGGATCCCCAACCTCGGTCCTCGAGGCCCCCGTCCTCCATGTTTTAGCTCTCTCCCAGTTCTCTGGTCAAGTGTATCTAAGGTGTCCATCCATCCATTTTCTGCCTCTAATCCGTTTCCGGGTCGCGGGGGTGACAGTCTGAGCACTGCCACCCAGATCACATAGCACCTGATTGAGAACCTTCCTGCAGGTGGAGCCCGGCGTGGGACACGAACCCACTACCCTGAGATTGTGAGTCTCATGCTCTACCAACTGAGCTAGGACTGTATCTAAGGTGTAGATTCAAAAATCTTTATGTAATACATATAAGATTATAAACCAAAAGCAGAAGAATGGATTATATTAGATATGATTTTGTGAATACAACTGTGTACATCCCCCCGGCTAGCTCAGTTGGTAGAGCATGAGACTCACAATCTCAGGGTAGTGGGTTCGTGTCCCACGCCGGGCACCACCTTCCTGTGGGCTCACCACCTGCAGGAAGGTTCTTAAATGGTGCGATGTGATCTGGGTGACGGTGCTCAGACTGTCACCCCTGCGAAACGGATAAGCGGAAGAAAATGAATGAATGAACTGTATACATACATTTATCTTATATCAGCAGTCTTTTTGTCAATTGTCTCATTCAGAGTTGACGTTCAAAATCTACAGCATGAATTGATGACTGGCCTTGAATAAGATCATATCTGCATAATGAATATTTGATGATACAAAATTTGTACAGCTGATTAATTAATTAATTTATTATAAAGTTAATTTGTGACCCTAATTTAATTTCCTCCATAGTTCTGACCATGTTGCTGCAGCGAACAAGGTATTCCACTGTTTCATGCAGTTTTCTGTTTTCTGCTGAACTCTACTATCGAAAAATGTTTACATCCCGATGCATGTAACTGCCTTATTTACTCACCAAGGCCTTTTTTTGTGTAGTGGCAGAACAGCTGCTATGAAAACACCTCCTCTACAGCTTTATCTACATCAGGGATCACCAAATGGCGGAACACGGACTGGGCCCGGACCCAGGCGCTGTCTCATCCGGACCTGGACCTACTTCCAGCCAAAACAGAAGGTTATGTTTCAAAACCAGATGGGGTGCTCCTTTTAGAATGGGTGCAGCTCACGAGGTCTTTAAGGTAATGGTTTAGCGGATGAGGAAACGCACAGACCAATTGCATGTGAGTTAAGCCGACACACGTGATGCCACACAGCCAATCAAATCTGTGTATTTTAGGGGTGAATGCCGAGATTTGTGGATGAGACGGACTGACCAAGTGAGAGAAAAACACAAGAGGGACAGGTAAAAGATGTTTAGGAAAAACTGGGACCAGAAGGCGCTCTCCAAAGAAAGATGTGAAAATAGAGCATTTCATCCGGCTGGAGAGTCATTTCTGTTCATAGTTCCCAGTGGAAGTGTGAAACCTGTGAGTCTCATTTGCTCAGAAACTTCGCACTTTTAAAAAGTGCACATGTAAAACGGTATTCTGAGACGAAACATAAAGGCTTTGCCCAAACTAACCCACTCAAATCAGAAGTATCAGTAGTATGTAGTACAGAATATCACCAGGAATAGTCCACCAGGATCCTAACAAACATTCACTTTCACTCAGAAGTGTCTTCTTTTGTTGACTTTATTAATCTGCTGAACTTCAGAAATCATTGTGACAGCTTCAGCTTTGGACTACAGCTCATCATGTTCTTTTAGATTCATTTCTTATCAGATGTCAGGAGATTCTCATAGGAATTCAAACAGACTTTAAATGGTTAAATGCTGCTAATGGTGGATCTCCAAGCAGAGGTGTCCTGAAAGAGTAGTTTGTCAGATGTCTGAGGAAAGTCGCTCTCCACAATGAACATAATAAAAAACTAAATATGGTTCCAGAGGCACAGATGAGCTCCTCCGCCTGAGTCGGAGAACAGTCCCGACTCCTTTGAGTCACAAGAAGAGCCCAGCTTCCTCACTGAGGAAGAAAGTGAGTCTTTCTCCATAAGTCAATGTGTTTTGATTTATTATCTGTAAAATGTATTTTATTGTTCTGAATTCAAGCATTGTATTTCAACATGCATAATTTTCACATGTAATTTATTTGCTCTCATTTTGACAATGAGCCTAATGTTTATTTAATAAATGAGAGAATAGTTTATCAGCAGTCACACATATGCTTTTAGTTCCATATTACATGATAATAAATATTGTCAAAAGATTTTTGTTTTCCCCCCTTGTCCTGTTTGGCAGCTTGGGCAAACAATATGATGTGATTGAGAGCCTTCTGGTGTCAGAACAGTTTTTGCTCTTCAACAGGAAGAGACCTGGAGTCTCCTCCTGTTGCTGCCTTTATTAGAAGTTGGCACGGCTGCTGTACACGACCGGGGGGGAACGCTCAAAGAGAACCCTTGTTAGTACTACATATATCATTTACAGTTATCACACTGATCCCAACACTTTCCAACTGTTATTAGATTAAACCAGCCTGAGCAGCTCTGTCTAGACAGTAACATGATTTTCAAGCAGGAACATGAATTAACAAAGAAGCAACAACAAAAGAAAAACATGATTTTGATAGTTGAACGAGTGATGGTAGAAAACAAGTGACATCAGTAACATATCTCATTGATGAGTGGAAATGTGTGTGTGTGTGTGTGTGTGTGTGTGTGTGTGTGTGTGTGTGTGTGTGTGTGTGTGTGTGTGTGTGTGTGTGTGTGTGTGTGTGTGTGTGTGTGTGTGTGTGGTTTGTCCACTGGGTGTGGTCAGAACTTTTGTGGGGGGGCCTGTAGCGACACCAGAGGTCATCGGGCCCGGATGCCGCCACCCCAGCGGCCGGCAGCCCCCCAGACCCGGGGAGGCCCCAGCGAACCACCCCAGAGAGCCACCCCCCCGCCCAGAAAGCACCAGACAGAGAATGCAGAGAGGAATCCCACCCAGGCAAGAGGAGCCCACAAGAGAAGGATAAAGGGAGCAGGGCCCCGGAAACCCCCCCAGCTCCGGCGGCGAAGCCCGCCACACCCCTGGGAGCCCCCCCCCAACCCGGCAGGGCAGAGAAGGCCCCAGGCCGCCAGCCGGGCCCCCACCAGGCCCCTGCGAGATCCCATTCTCCAATGATCCAACCGCGAATGGGGAGGAAGAACCGCACCCCAGCCCTCCCGCGAGCGCCATGCGTGAGCGAGCACGCCCGGAATTCCAGCCGTACTCACCCCGGGCCGAGGTGAGACCACAGTGGGAGGTGCTGGGGGGAGCCCCATCTCCCTCCTCCCCCACCCTGTGGAGTGTTGGATGCATGTAGGGGTGTGTCTTTGTGTTTTGAAGAAGTGGATGCAATATGTGAGTCGAGGGTGCGGTTTCAAAATGAGGGGTAGCGGGGGCCCGGGCTTTCTACCGCTGCCAAGTGGCTTACCCCTTCAAGACCCTGCGTGACTAGGTGTGGTTAAAATTGTGGGCGGTGTAAAGTCGGGGGAGAACCCAGACCGCAGTTAAGTAGCCTGGACCCCCACCCTCGGCATCGCTTCACTGTTACCTATTGTAGAGTGAAGTAAGGTAAGGCAGGGGGGTTGTGAAGGACCCTGGGCCAGCTGGACCCCCCGCGCTGCCCCACCCCACCCCCGAGCGGCCGGCCTGAGACCCGGGGAACAACACTCACCCCAACAAGGCGCTGCAAGAGGACCCGGGCAGGAAGCCCCCACCCCACCCAACGGCCAGACAGCAGAGTCTGGGACCCCCCCCCCCCACACACACACACACACCACACACACACACACACACACACACCTCACCCATATTTCTGGCCCTGGATGTCACTCTCAGTCGGTTGTTAATCTAGAACCCTGACCCCCCCAGATCCGGGAGCGAGAGAGATCCGGGAGCGAGGCAGACCCGGTGCGTGGCAGCAGGGGCCAGCCCGCCCCACTGGGGGAGGGGGCAGAGGGAAGCCCCCCCCCCCCACACACACACACACACAGAGCAGAGCCGTCAACCACCCAAGCCACGATGCCCCAGCCACTGATTGCCCCTGAATTGCATTGAATTCATTTGATTAGACGATCAGCTGTTGATTACATCCAGATGTTGATCGAACTATGAGGCTATAAATATAAATATTTATATAAATATAAATATTTATATAAATATATACATCCCTTCATCTTTTATACCTCACATCCTTATCTTATCTGGCTGAGGGCAGGTTTTACCTGGACACATCTCCAGTCCATCACAGGAAACACCGACAAAGAGACAGACAACCACACACACTCACATTCACACCTCGGGGCAATTGAGTTGCACTAATATTTTTGGACTGTGAGAAGAAACCAGAGGATACATTAATAGATTTCACAGTAAATGGTTAGACATTCTGATCTTCCGGGCCTTTGCTTCAAGAAATTATGTCCAACTGGACCTTTGAACACCTTAGTTACTTCCTGATCTACATATTCAGCACCTTGTGGCACTTCATGCACAGATTATTGAGAAGAAACTTATCAAGCATAAACAACGGTGGAAAAGAAATCCTTAATTTCAACTGTTATCAACTGTTGAAACTTCAAGAACAAAAAACTCAGAGGCTTTTTTGAACGTTTGGTGTTTATGGATAATAACAGAGAAAGTAAAAGAACGACAAACAAACGAACCAACAATAGAGAGTAAACTAATCAACGGCCTTCGGACTGATGATGAAAATATAGAACATTTCTATCTCCAAAGCCAGTCATCCTGCAGAAAGTAACAAAGTGAGAGAGGACAGAGTGCAGGAAAGAAGAACCGACTGCAAAGACAAACTGCTAGAAAGAGTACAAACTGTAGGAGAGAAGAACAGACGGCAGGAGAGGACAGAGTGTTACAGAGAGAACAGACTGCAGGAGAGGACAGGTGTGCTAGAGAGAGGACTGACTGCAGGAGAGGACAGGAGTGCTAGAGAGAGGACTGACTGCAGGAGAGGACAGAGTGCTAGGGAGAGGACTGACTGCAGGAGAGGACAGAGTGTTACAGAGAGAACAGACTGCAGGAGAGGACAGAGTGTTACAGAGAGAACAGACTGCAGGAAAGGACAGAGTGTTACAGAGAGAACAGACTGCAGGAGAGGACAGGAGTGCTAGAGAGAGGACTGACTGCAGGAGAGGACAGGAGTGCTAGAGAGAGGACTGACTGCAGGAGAGGACAGAGTGCTAGATAGAGGACTGACTGCAGGAGAGGACAGAGTGTTACAGAGAGAACAGACTGCAGGAAAGGACAGAGTGTTACAGAGAGAACAGACTGCAGGAGAGGACAGGAGTGCTAGAGAGAGGACTGACTGCAGGAGAGGACAGAGTGCTAGAGAGAGGACTGACTGCAGGAGAGGACAGAGTGTTACAGAGAGAACAGACTGCAGGAAAGGACAGAGTGCTAGAGAGAGGACTGACTGCAGGAGAGGACAGAGTGTTACAGAGAGAACAGACTGCAGGAAAGGACAGAGTGTTACAGAGAGAACAGACTGCAGGAAAGGACAGAGTGCTAGAGAGAGAACAGACTGCAGGAGAGGACAGTGTTACAGAGAGAACAGACTGCAGGAGAGGACAGGAGTGCTAGAGAGAGAACAGACTGCAGGAGAGGACAGGAGTGCTAGAGAGAGGACTGACTGCAGGAGAGGACAGTGTTACAGAGAGAACAGACTGCAGGAGAGGACAGGAGTGCTAGAGAGAGAACAGACTGCAGGAGAGGACAGGAGTGCTAGAGAGAGAACAGACTGCAGGAAAGGACAGAGTGCTAGAGAGAGGACTGACTGCAGGAGAGGACAGGAGTGCTAGAGAGAGAACAGACTGCAGGAGAGGACAGGAGTGCTAGAGAGAGGACTGACTGCAGGAGAGGACAGTGTTACAGAGAGAACAGACTGCAGGAGAGGACAGGAGTGCTAGAGAGAGAACAGACTGCAGGAAAGGACAGAGTGCTAGAGAGAGAACAGACTGCAGGAGAGGACAGAGTGCTAGAGAGAGAACAGACTGCAGGAGAGGACAGAGTGTTACAGAGAGAACAGACTGCAGGAAAGGACAGAGTGCTAGAGAGAGAACAGACTGCAGGAAAGGACAGAGTGCTAGAGAGAGGACTGACTGCAGGAGAGGACAGTGTTACAGAGAGAACGGACTGCAGGAGAGGACAGGAGAGCTAGAAAGAGGGCATACACAGTGTCACAGTGCACATTTCTGTCTTGTCTGTTTCCTGTTTTATTTTATAGTTCACGCTGTCTCTCGTTTCAGGCTGTTTGACTTCCCCTCCTCGTGTGATTGCCGCTCCCTGCCCTGATGTCTTTCACCTGTGTCTGAGTGTGTGATTGTCTCCACCTGGTGACCGCACGTTATGTTGGGCTTCAGTTCTGTCTGGTTGCCAGTTCTTCTGGGTTGTTTCAGCAGTCGCTCCAACCTTTTCTCCTGTTTCTAGTCTCATGGTGTTTTTTTTATCCTTTTTCTGTCAGACCAAGAGTCCAGTGGCGTCCTCCACTGACTTTCAAGATTTGTGACCCTCGTCTGCACGACCTCGGCTCAGCTTCAGTGTTTTCCACCTTCCCTTTCCCCTTAAGATCTAATAAAGAGAGACCATCTCGCAACCTGCAGTGTCCGGCCTTTTGAGTCCATACGTCACCCGTGACAGAGAGAGGAAGGACTGCTAGAGTGAGGACAGACTACGAGAGAGAGGACAGACTGCAGGAGAGAGAACAGACTGTAGGAGAGAGTGAGACTGCAAGAGAGAGAGAATATTTGTGACATGTAATAGTGAAACATGTAGAGTGAGAAAAAAAAAAGAAACTCCAGCAGCTTCACTAGAAGATGGTCCAGGGCGGCCTGAGCCAGCCCTTAGCTTTAGTCAGTACAAAGGGCTGAAGTCTTCTGCTAATACCAACTGAGGTCTCCCCACACAGAACACCATGACAGACCGAGTCTGCTGCCCAGACACTGAACTGATTGCTGTGTCCTGCAACATCAATCACTCTACAATTCAGTTCAGTTCAATTCAACTTTGTATATATAGTGCAGAATACAACTAATTCATTTGAGAGAAAACCAAACAATTTTACTGAAACCTGCAGAACCAGGATCAGTCCAGGAGGCTTCAGACCACCAACTTCAGTTCCACCGTCAGAGAGAGAGAGAGAGAGAGAGAGAGAGAGAGAGAGAGAGAGAGAGAGAGAGAGAGAGAGAGAGAGAGAGAGAGAGAGAGAGAGAGAGAGAGAGAGAATAGTGACACAGGAGTGAAAAAGAAAATGAGTTCAGTGCAGGTCCTCCAGCAGTCTAACCCTCCATCAGTAAACCTCCAGCAGTCTCAACCTCCATCAGCTCCACTAGAAACTGGTCCAGGTTGTCCTGAACAGCTCTAACTGTAAGCTTTAATAAATAAAAAAAAGTCTAGATCCTAACCTTCAAAGTGAAGTCTGTGTCAGCCTCCTGAACTGAAAGTGGCAGTTGGTTCCACATGAGAGGAGCCTGAGAGCTGAAAGCTCCACCTCCCATTCTACTTGTAGATAGCCCGGGAACCTCCAGGGGGCAGTACACTGAGAACCAAGTGTTCTTCTCCGGTGATATGGGACCAACAGTTCTTTGAGATATGATGGTACCTCGTTGTTCAGAGCTTTAAAAAAAGGTTAAAAGGGGGATTTTAAATGCTATTGTAGATGGAACAAGAAGCCAGTGAAGAGAAGCTCAGGTTGGAGTGATGTGATCTCTCTCACTGCAGCATTCTGAATCAGCTGAAGCCTTCTGAAGCAGTTATTGGGACACCCTGATAACAGGGAGTTACAATAGTCCACTCTGGACCTAACAAATACATGGATTAGTTTTTCAGCGTCACTCTGAGTCATCATGTTTGTAATTTTAGAAACATCACGTAGGTGAAAATAGACAGTCCTGCAGACATATTTAATGTGGGAGTTGAAGGATAAACTAACTCCCAGGTTCCTCACAGTAGAGAATCATGTCTGTTAATGAAGATCACCAGCGTCCAGTCTGTACCTCCAATCCCTTGTTCTCAGGGATTATATGACTCTCTTATATTATACACTTTAAATCTTTCACATCTTCACAGTTTTCCATTGAGGAACATTTTTATTTTACTGTTTCACAATTTTTAGATGCAGTTTTTTTACATTTATACACAGGGGCCTCTTAATAGGTCATGTTACTGATCTGGTGCTTGTTAACCTATTTACTTGTTGATTTTTCCTCCATTGTTCCATCCTTTTTGTTCAGATGCAATTATGTGTCCCTTCTGTTGCTGATGTTGTAATTTAGTTTTAAGATATGTGTCCATTAAATGATCGAATGTCTCCCTTTTAACATCTGATGTGTTGTTCAGGTTTCATTATGAATACAATTTGCACAATTTTAAATGTGTTTTTTTTCTTTTCCTTAATTAACATTTACAGCAAGCAAGTTTTGAGTTTTGGGATGGTAGAAGCACAAAGTGTCAATAAAATCCACGGCTGATAAACAAAGCTCGAATTCTCCAGGTACATTGACAAAGACATTAACATTACTTTTACATTACACGTCGGTAGTAAATAAGGCAGTAAGAAATAGTTTTTGTGCTACATTGTGAGCATAGTTGGTGTTGGAATAGCAGGAAAGAGAAGAGAACAAGCTTATTTGCTTGTGAGCTGAGATGTTAAGGAATCCATCTGATTTGTCGAGTTCCTGTCCAATGATCTGTGCTACCACAGTGATGATATTCACCAGCAAAGACTTTACCTCAACAAATTCACTTTCATCTTGAGCAAGTGTCAAAGCATTCCCTGCAGGGAGAAGGTACGGTTGCCTCCACACAGTCCCTTCCTTTTAATATTTTTGAACATCCTACGGGCAAAGATTTGGGTTGTTGCACATAAGCCCCCATCCTCCTGGTTGGTGTGTTCTGGAGGCACAGATGGCGTTCTGTCATTGGCTGGTGAAGGGGAGCAATGCCAGGGTAGACAGGATGAGGACTAGACTGTCACTGTAAGCAGTGAAGCGCTTATTCATGAAATGAAATTACTCTCTGACAATGAGACCGCTTGGCTTTTGAAGCAGCCTGTCTTTCTGAACTGTAAATCCTTTGGCTCGCACCTCTTTCCCGACGGCCCCTCCCCACCTCTCTGCCCCCGCTCACTGCAGGAGTGCAGTCGCAGAGTGAGCCTTTTCTTCCCTCAACACAAAGAAACAGGATTTGTCATCAACATTTTCACACTCTTCTAAAAATCCTGAGGGGATAATCTAAACACTGATTTGATGATAGCTCCTATTTTCCACCTGAATGCAGCCATTGGCAGAGCGAGCTGTCCCATTCTCTCCTCCTCCTCTCTCTATTGCAGTATGGTCAAAGTCAAAGCGCTCTCCAACGGAGTGATGCTGAAGACAAGGACGCTGAATGGCTGAAAAACCTGCTAACTGTGGACAGAGTGGAATTAAGCCTGATAAATACTTAAAGTTACAGGAGCTTTTATGGAAGATGTGTTGTATCAAGGCAGGACGGCAAACGGTTTAGGTTGTATTTAGTTCGGATCGGCGCGTTCACATTTCCGCGTTTGATCCAGACCAGAGTTCTCTTAACGGAGTTTCTGGAAAAGACCGTTTCGTTTGGGCATCTCGAACGCTTCCCCAAACTCTGGACCGGATCTAAAAACTGATCCATGCTTCGTTTGAAAACAACGATCTCGGTTCTCTTGCAAAGGATCTTTCCAGCAGGTGAGAGGACGTGACTGAGTGCAATGCATCCTGGTAATAAATACACAAAGCCAATTGTGCGAATCAGAAGAAGCAAACGCAGAGAGAAAAAGTTGGAAAATATCTTGTGGGCAGACGTGGAATAGTGAGGAAGAAGTAATGAGGAAGACTCTCATGGACATCTGGTCTGAAGACTAGATATCGCAGTTGTTTGTGGCTACCTATTAGCCAAAAGCTATTTAGCCTAGCCACCACTGGCTAAAGTGGCGGGACTTCCGGTTTCAGTCAATGAGCCACGTTTCTTCTTTACTTTCTCTCTGGTCAATGTTTGTTTTGGGCGACAGCGCCCCCAAATGAGCAGCTGTTGTAATTGCGTGACATTTCCCAGGTGGTTTGATCCGGTCCCAATCAAACTATATATATATATATATATATATATATATATATATATATATATATATATATATAAAATAGTGCCGGGTGTTGCATCTGTGAGGAGTACTTTTCAACATTTAGGAATCATCTTAAATGATCATCATTTATAAGTGAAGGTAAATAATTCTTCAATCTTCTGGCCATTTGAGAGTCTTGCAGTCCACTTTGATAGGTCTTACTTGATGGGTTTTTTTTTTGGGGGGGGGGGGGGGGGGGGGGGGGGTGTTAAGGAGATATTGGCTAGACTTGGAGAGGAAGGGAGACCTCTCATCTTGACTGACTTGTTTCAGAAAACAATAGTTTAGTTTCACAGTGCGAATGATCGTCTTTCACTTTTTCTTATTCCACTTTAAATCTTCACTTTCGCTCACTTCAGAAGAACAAATGGTTTTTGGAGTCTTGACAGGAAGCAACCGCAGAGTTCACATCACTCCAATTTAAGCTTCTCTTCATTCCTTTTCAATCTACATGTAACGAACAGGCAGTTCGTTCCTGATTTAAGCACTCGCAGCACTTTATTCCAGCACTTTAATGTTACCAGCACTTTGAGCAGCACACAGCACTGTAAGATCAGGCTATTTGCACATATAAATAATTTTGCACACAATTGTTGTTTTTAACTTATTTATTGAATTTTCTGTTGGTCGTATATCCGGCCATCTGTAGAGGTAACACAACAATTAATTGATGAATTGAGCTTTGTGCAATATATGTGTATTTAAGAACGGCTGATTCTTTTAGTTGTTGATGTGTTGCTGTGAATGTTTTAAGATGTTGATGAGAGTGGTGTGTGGTGTGTGAGGAGAGTTTTCACTTTCCTTCTCTTGTGTTCAGGCTGGTGTCCAGGCAAAAGATTCCCCCCTTGCACAGACACTGCTAAAGAAGGTTCCGGGCTGAACCAAGAGGAGGAGCAAATGGGGGGGGGGGGGGGGGGGGGGGGGGGGTGTGGCACATAGTTTTAGAAGGATTTAGGATTTAGTTTATTATGTAGGTGTTTGGTTTTTAGGTGTATTTGCTAATATGGGTTTTACTTTTATTAACTTATATTTATGGTTTTGGTTGTGAGGATTTTAACTCAGTTTTAAGACACTAAGGTTAACTTTTATTACCTATGGAGTCTTAATGGTTTCACCCAGTTGAGGGAACTGTATTTAAGGCACCATGTTACATCATTCAGGGTTCTGCTGCTGGAGAAGCCACACTCCTGAATCTTCCAATGCACTTTTTTGCACTTTGCACTTTTTGTTGTGCACTTTTGGAAAATAAAAAAACAAAAAGACGTGAACCATCCAAAAAGCTGACTCTGTCCTCACTTGTTTTCTCACTGCTCAAACCGCTCTCCGGCCAGTCTGTGGCCATATCGGGGATCCGAGGCGAACACTACAGTTGAATTTAAAGTACTTCTCACCAAGCAAATCCATCGTGCACTGTGAAAGACAAAAAAACAAAGTTACATTTATGGTAAAATTACTGGCAGCTGTGGTTGCTAGAAATTTGTTGTAAAAAAATATTGACTTATTGCCAATGTACAAAACCTTTAGTGGCAAGTTCAACACTGCCAGGCCCATCATCCTGTCCAGATCCTCCTGTCATAAGGATACATAGTGTACAGAACCTAACAATGGAATACCAGGAGAAAAAATTCGAATATACAAAAAAATGGTAACTGCAATACTGCATATGGCAAATGTGTTATTGTAAATGTTCTTGAAATGCCTTGCCTGTTCTATTATCAGCCAGTCTTTTTTAATCACTCAACAAAATAATCACCTGACTCAGTATATACAGTAGAACCTGTGATGAGCGGACCCTTTAAGAGCGGATACTCTGTACTGGGCGGACACTTCGCTGTGCACCAACACACACTTTGACTGGTAACACACCGTAATGAGCGACAACCTGCCTGAAGGGACAACAGACAGGTTTTTCTGGCAAATTTCAAGCTGAGCGACACTGAAACAACCAAAATACGACAAGATTCATTGTCCGCCGTTTTCTTGGATTCTTTCTTTGTCTTCTTCTATGATCTTGGCAGGCTAAACGCATCCCTGACATATTACTGCCATCTGCTGGATGTTAAAATCTTGGATTTCTCTGCCTGGCTGGCTAGTGCATGCAGGGAGCGATCGGCTTACATTTTAAAAATACTGTATAGTTATATTTATTGTTGTATTATATCATCTTGTTTTCAACTGTGAATATTTATATACAGTACCATTTTATCATAGTTTACATATTTTTTCCAACATTTTGTGACCTTTATTATGTACTGTATGTACTTATTCTATTTAGAATTTCATTTTTTTATATTTATTTTACATTTATATATATAAATACACAGTACCTGTATTTATATTTTATTTTATACAGTAATTATTTTGTGTGTGTGTGTGTGTGTGTGTGTGTGTGTGTGTGTGTGTGTGTGTGTGTGTGTGTGTGTGTGTGTGTGTGTGTGTGTGTGCTGCCGGAGTGCGCTCCGGTGTCACTTAGCCGGGGCGACGTCACTGGGGCCAGCCGGCGTTCTCTCTCGGAACCAACACGGACGTTGCAGCTGAAACTCTGTAGCCCCCAAAAAAACAGATTAACAAAAAAAAACATTGCAAAGCGGAGAATGTAAACAACAACAGGACTGATACAGCCTATGTGATATTAATAATGGCGAAGTTAGGCCCCCAACTGAGACGACTATTGCGACGTCACATTTCTGCAACGCTCACAATCCTGCCTACATTTTAACCGTGCTCTCTGCGGTGGAAACGTGCAACAGATTTGGATCTGGGTACGCTTTGCCGTACCGTTTCGTCGTGTCACATTCTGTGCAGTTTAAACGAGGCTTAACATATAGCCTCATGACATTACAAGACACACAATCTCTTTAACAGTTCGTTTCTATTCTTTTATTCTCTTTTAATTCCAGCTCAAAGCACAAAGACGACATGCACTCAGTGGACAGAACGTCTGTCTCATCAACAAACAAACCAGGCTGTAAGGACTAGACCTGTCCTTTTACTGTATGTTATATAAACATATAGAGACTGGACTGTTGTGGAGCAGCATACAACATGTAGATTTGTGCAGCACAGTGTAAATGATGAAAAAGTCTTTTTATTCAACCAAGTGTTGTTGTCTGATGAGAAGGAGCCCTTTGATGGTTAAGCAGAGATTCACTGGTCTATTGTACATTAGAGTGAAGTTATTCAATTTAATTACAAAAAGAAAATCTATTAAAATGACAAGAAATCCTTTTTTATACATATCAAACCAAGTGTTGTAGTGTGATCAATATGAGACAAGTGAAGACTGCAGTGATTTAGTTGACACTCCAGTGAATACCACTGAAGTATCTGTCTTCGCTGTTGCAGCGGTTAGTACTTTGCAGACCGTCCTTGCAGACTGGTCGCACAGACTGCTCATAGAGACCAATGTTATATGTGCTGCTCCAAAGACAGCTACCTTTATTAAAAATGAGCTGAAGTTTTTATTAAGTCTTTGTCCACGGAACTAACACTGGTTCACACATGAATACTGTGTGTGTATAAGTGACCGTGGTGGGAGCGGTCACACTATGACGCCGGTAATACTGGGCCTTGAACTCGTAAATGACCGTTTACAGGCATCTGTGAGGCACTGCCTGTAAACAAAGATGAAAACATTGTGATGAAGTTTAAAATGCAGCACACAACCCCTCAACGTCTGAACTACCTTTCCACAGAAATAACAGTTAATCATTAAACCCAGTAAAGCTTGTTCGCTCGCCGTTGAGCGAACGTAACAGTAGGATGGACACCCACATAAAACACAGCGAACACAAGTCGTTCCAACAGGGAGCTATGCGAAACAAGCTACTCCAGAAAATAACTTGAAGTAATACTTACAGTGAGCATAATGGATGGTAACTTTCAACCTGACGTGGTCAACCAGAGGTTCAATTACGTGTTATTATCACCTTTCTGTCTGCTGCTGAAGTTCTACCCACCCAGTAAAAAACTGGTTGAAAAGACGCCTTTGCCTTCCGTCTAAACTACGTCAAAATTTGGTAGAAAAGTGGAAGGTGAAAAGACGTCTTTTTTTAGATTGCTAAAAAGACGTCTCTTTTACGACGGTACATTATGGTCTATATATGGTAGAAAATGAAAGGTGAAACATCGTCTTTTTGTGCGTTCCACGTCTGTTTCAAGCTGTGAAAATTACATAATCATATATTCCTAATGTAGATATACAGTCACTAACTCATGCTATAGATTTTGAACTTGATTAATTTATGTACATAGTCGTATTCACAAAATCAAAAGTTATCAAAGTGCGACATAAACTTCACATGCTTACGACCCACCAAACACCCGATGTGATTCCTACGTTGTTTTTTGGGCACAATTTGGTCGGTCTGTTGAAATCGGGTTGTTTTTGGACCATGGATCCTCCACAGAGCTCACCACAGGGAGCCGCAGCAGAGTGACGGAGGAGCTGCGGGTTGCCGACCCCTGTCCTGATGAATGCTGCACAGATACATGCAAAGCTGAGATGAGCCTGATAAAATATTTATCATATAGACATTAAGTTGATAGTATTTCTGTTGGTTGTGGGAGGGAGGTGGAAGCAGGACACGCGGGAGCGACAGGCGGAGAAGGAACGAAGGAGCAGCACACGCACGGGCCTGGGAAAGGCTGGTGTGGTTGTGCATGCGTGTGTGTGGTGCACAAGACGATATGGTGAACTGGCGATCCAACCCTATATCTCTGTGTCCAGACTCGGGGTGGCAGCGTCTGCTGCTGCAGTGCTCATTGCAATTTGACGACATGCAAACATCAGTGTGATTATTTTTTTTTAGAACTTTGTTCTCTCGGGCATCTGGCTGATTCTTCTTTATCAATGATCCAAGTATCATTCATTGGACTTTTTCGTTTTGTTTTGTTGTTTACATGTATGTGCCGTTCCATTTTTCATCTCCGTTCACGTCCTCAAACGTTGAGTGCACCAACGCGTGCTTCACCTGTTTCTTTCGCAGCCTCAGTCAGAAGACGTCAGTGAGGTTCTGCTGGCGTTGGTCTGCCTGATGAGAAGTTCTCCTCTGGCTGTCACGTGCAGTGACCCACCACTGCACATCGCCGTTTTCCACCCTGTACTGGATATCACAAACTGTGTAGGAGCTTCGGCTGCAGCCACCGTGCAGCCTTTAGCTTTGAAAGATGATCAAAGTGTGGGAGCGGGTGGAGGCTGGGAAACAGACACTGAGCCAAACATCAATTTGTGTGAATCAAGCAGCCAATTCTCAGGAGGTCAGGAAACTTGTCGTTTTTGTGCTTCAAAGGGAAAACTAATGAAGCCAAGAGTCACTGCTGTGGGGGAGATACTTAGTGTGGGGTCAATTATTGTGACCTGAAGTCCACAGTAAACCAATTAGCCATTAAAAAGAGACTGTCAGCCTGCTGATGAGCGCTGCATTGAAACACACACAAGGAGAGAGTTCAAGACTCAAGGTCAAGCCTCGTGACTAAGGATGTTGTTTTCAATGGGAACAAGTCATCTTTTTAGCTCACCAGTAAAATGACTACCTGTTTTTAAGACTGCAGTAGTAACATAAGAAATTATATATAAAAATTACACACGTAGAAAATGTCTTTTCTAGGAAAGTTGCCTGTCTTTAAAAGATGCTTTAATTTATTTCATCATTTGAAATTTGATTTTGATAATTGTTCCTAGAAGAAGATTTCTTTACATTAAAGTCACAATGTTTAATCAAAATGTCACTGTATTGCTTCAGGCAGTTAAAGAAGTACTGATTTTCCTACAATTCTTATAGTGGTGCTTTAATATTGACTGACTGAATACAGAATAACACATGTAACCATCCTTGAATGTCATAATTTCTGCCTGTCAGCTGTTTTGTTCCTTGTGTCTCCGTCTTTTATTGCAACTTTTATTTATTTTCTATATTCTTTTATTGCACTGTATTAATTGCCCTGTATTAATCCCCAAGAGAACAGAGCAGCGCTCAGGGGGTATCTGGGGGGGGCGAGGGTCTTACTAGGGTATCCTTACTCCCAGTGTGTCTGAGGCAACATTCCCACTTACCTATGTGTGGCAGAGAGGTGATTCTCATCAGGTGCTTAATCGCGTCCCTGCCCATCAAGTAGGAGCTGCCCGGACACAGGTGTGAGAGGAGGGAGTTAACAGATGTGCACAAGAACCTGAAAGAAGCAGCTGTGTTTGTGTTTGTGTTTGTGTTTGTGTTTTGATTTTGATTTAATTTAATAAATTATGGTTAACTAGGAATATGTCTCTGTGCCCCTGTGGGTGGGCCCGAGGGTGGCAAACACAACTGCCACACCATGTTTGAGAAAAAACATGGGTATTTCCCCCTCTATATTTACAAAAGAAATCTTAATTGACAAGAACCTGCATATACACCTAGTCAGAGCTGCTATGAGCAGCCAAACCTGTGGGGGGCAGTGTAACGAGAAGCATGAAGCCCTGATAGCCAATCAGAATCCTGGAAAAAAAACATGTGGTCAAGTATTGTGATGTAAATATCTGCCTACTCGTCTTTAGAGGCAACCGGAGACACAGAGTTTATCCAGATCTCCACTGTGTGGAGTTTTCAGGAATCATCATCGAGTTGTAGATACGTTTGTGTGTAAATGTGCAGCCCAAACGCAGAGAAATATGTGTTTTTTTCAAATACCCGGGTACACATAAACGTGGCCTCAGTCTCATTCCTAGGCAACATGAATATGCAGAGGAGAAGTACACATGGATATAATGAACAGATTGACATGACACTTTTCCAAAAAGCTTATAGCAGATGAAAACAACACCTGTAACCATGGCAACTGAAGACAAACATGACAACCACTGCTGTTGTCTTGGATTGAAGATGCACGCCTTTATTTTTACACACATTGACAAGACACTTGTAATGTGGACTATTACATCTCTTTAATTCTATAATTCAATGGAACTAACATGGTGCAACAGGTGGTTCTTTTCCAAAGATAACTTAGAAACAAAACGGGGCAGAGCAGACTGTTCCAATATAAACAACCACAACAGATGAGCAAAGTCAAAGATGATGACGGTTGTAGGTTCAAGTCCTGGCTGGTCCTTTCTATGTGAAGTGTTCATGTTCTTCCTGTGCTCTGGCTTCCCTCCAGAGGGCACTTCTCCTCTGCAGAAGAAGCGCTCGCTCTCACCTGAACCTCTGTGTTCACATATCAAACACCGCAAACTCTGGCTTTGTTCTGGGACACCAGAACCCCACCTGAAGCCACGAATCAACGGATTCTTTTGGCTTTGGAAGCACGCGTCTCCCTCTTCCAAACTCAAGTAAGACGGCGTCTGGGCAGAAACTTAAGCATTAAAGTTATTTTGCTTTCTTTTATTGTTAAAATATTGTGAAAATCAGGAAGACACATCCCGCCGTGCTTTCCAAGCGCTGTTTGTGTCATTCCGTCCACATGCTTTATTGCACATGCGCCCGATTGCCCGTCCTCCGCCTGCCATCAGAATCTGGGTTGGCCTCCGAGCCGCTGTGCGATGAGAATTCTGCGTCTGCTGCAACCGCAGCCTCCTTCCTTTCCTTCTCTTCCTTTTTCTCTCACTAACTGCTGAGACCGCACCGCGTCACCTAGCAACCAAACGTCTGTGTCGTTCACTGCCGGCTTGGATTCTCCAAACATGCTGAAGCACCATGTGGAATCTGCGCCTGCGCTCTCTGCAGCCGAGTCAAACGGCCGCAGAGACCCGGTGAAGTCATGCAATGCTTGAAATCCCATTCAAGTCATTAATTACTCCTATCATCATTAATTAATAAACTATGCAATTTATTTGATGAATAATCTGAATTGCTTTAGAATTACTTTCTGTGGGTTTATTGCATTTTTTGCATAATTCCTCCTATCATTACTAATTGATAAATCACAAATGGATTTAATTTATTATCCAAACTCCTTACAGGTCCCTTTCAAAGATCCCTCCCATTGAAGTGATTGATTACTTCCCTAATTATCAAATATTAAATAACAAAATATATTCAATTGATAATCCAAATTACTTTTAGATCACTTTCAGTGATCTACTCTATTTAAGTAATTTAGCCTCCAATTATTAATTTATAAATCCCACATTTATTTTGATAGTAATCTGAAACATTCATAAATGACCTCCAATAATTTATTCCACACACGTAATCAATTTCTGTAATGGTTAATTGGTAAATAACCACATATTACATTTAGCAGTTCAAGTTATTCCCAGGTTGTCTCAGTGAGTTATTGCCTGTGGTCATCGGACGCTTCAGTGATTCACGTTAATGACCTGCGATTGTCAATTAATAATCTACCAGTCATTTCAATTGATACGTCACGTAATTTGTGAGTCAATATAGCAATCTGACACCTCTGGTGGTTTCTCCTTTGGGGAGCCCCTCATAACTGTCAACTGTTGGTTGATGAATGACAATTTACTTCAATTAATAATTTGAGTCGTGCATAAATTACACTAGGTGCGTGATTTTAGTCATCTATTACCCCAGTAGTCTATTACTATAGTGGTCTACTGCTGGTGCTCAGCAATTATTAATCAATAAATGACATTTTACTCCGATTAATAATTTGGTTCATGCATAACTTACTTCCAGTGATTAAGTACTTTCAGGTAGCCTATCACTTCAGTAATTTACTCCTTCTGTTTAAATGCAAACACCCAACTGTTATCATTTTTCCTGACCCCTTCGTTGAGGTACCTCGCACATCGGTACGGTTCCATTAGGAGGAGCTACAGCGCAGCCGTCTGCTGATTGGTCAGTGACGATCGTCACTCTCGACAAGCCGCAATATTTAAATAGCTCGTCGGCCGTAAACCTTCCCCTTGTTGTTTGCATACACTGCTTTGTGCTCACTGGTTGTTTTGGTAAGCTTTGGTGCTACACTGCCCCCTGGTGTTCCGACGAGGTGCAGACGCTCCTCTACGTAAGGAGATTCAGCAGGAGCTGGACGCTGCTGCTCAGAATGAGAACGTTCTCCAAGCTGTGTCACAGAGAACGGAGGCTCACAGCTTTACTCGGATGCCTGAGCAGCATCGCTACAGAAGTCTTCCACGCTGCTCCCATGTTTACTATTTCATAATGACCTTACATACCTGCAGCTTTATACACATTCACAGCCCCGCCTACATTTAAATCATACTCTCTGCGGTGGAAACACGCAACAGAGTTGAGTCTGGATGTGCTCTGCTTTCCCGGACCGTAACATACCGGGACATAATGGGATCATGGCTCAAGGGTTCCTGTCCTTCCCTGTCCAGGTTGACCTGCCAGCAGCTGCTCAGGTGCACCCGCCCTCACATCCAGGTGGATCTGCTTGGAATCGGCTGGAGCACCTACTGAACCGGATAAAGTGGTGAAAGAGGAAGCAATGGATGGATTCTGAATGTCCGAAAAATCTTTTCAGTGTGCAGTGGAAAAAATAGTGGTTATCACTAAAAGAAAACCACAGCTGAATTTAAACATGTGATGAACAAGCTCTGTGGGCACGGTCATGTTAACTCAGAAAGAACGGATTGAATGAAGATAATTCATTCTTTGGAATTGAAATAAAACTTCTGAACCAAAAATGTATAAAGTGTAAAACCTTCATTCCAAATTCAGAAGAGGAAAAGAAACCAAACAAAAATCATGAAGTGAGCTGAAAAGTTTCCTCCAAACTTCCACAACACAAACGTCTCACAAAATTATCACTCAGGTTTAATCAAAGGCACTTGCATAATGTAAAGCATAATTAATTTCCGAGTGAAAACAAAACAATGGAGAACAAAGACAAACAGCCAGACTAAACAAAGTGGGGTATTCATTATTTCCTGTGATTCAATTACAGAGTGGGATGTCTGTGCGTATGCAGGCTAACAAATTACCTCCCATAGCATTATAAATGCCAGACATAAATCATTTGTCATATTTCATTATGGCAACAAAACAGGGAAATGCTCAGATTTCCATGTTGTGTTACAGCTCCTTCGTTTAGCTTCCTGCTGCTGTTTGGAAAGAGTCTTTGTTTTCGTTTGTGGCATTTTTGAAAGGTATAACATCCGACTATTCAGACTATTGATCCCCTGTATCTACTGGAGACATTAAAATGTCTCATCAGTTCCACTGTGTGAGAAGCTGATGCTTCCTTCTCACTGCGACCTGAAACTTTTGCACACATGCTCACACAGGCTCACCCGGACCTAAATCCCATTGCGAAAAATGGACTTAAAATTTTTCATCTGGGAAATATGAAGTGGGAGTGTGGATGAACATTGGAAGTTTCTGTCGGGGGTGGGTTGTGACGTTGGGTCAGCCACGTTACCATGGGTGGACCTGCAGCACACGTCTCCATACGTTTTGTCTCATAACAGACTTAGGCCACGTTTACACGAAAACACAGTATATATTTTCCTCTCTACATTTACACCTGATCATTTCCAAAAAAAAATTAATTTACATTGACAGAGATATACACCTGGTTCAGAGCTACTATGAGCAGCCAAACCTGTAGGGGGCAGTGTAACGAGAAGCATGAAGCTATGATAGCCAATCAGAGTCCAGGAAAAAAACACAACTTCACAAATGGTGTGCGTTATTTCCGCTTCTTTAAGCGCAACAGTCCGATAAACAAGCAGAGCTCCTCCTAAATGTGGCATAAGAATATTAGAATGTTCAATGTAAAAACAAGAACTGCTTTCACAGCGTCCATTTTCATCACAGCAAGAAAACTGTAAACACGGGTCGCACACAGATGACGCTTCCGTTGCATATTGCGACGTGAATCTCATCTTTATGGAGACTCGTAGCTGCGTTTACATGTAAATGCAAGGTCCAAATGCAGAGAAATATAAAAGTTTTTGTAATTACCCAGATACGTACATTGGCCTCAAAAACATTTGTCATCACTGCTGGATGTATTTAATACTATTCTGGGCCTGTAGTGTCGTACCCACTACTCTCCATTTGTAGACAGTATTTCGTCCGAATTTTCGCAAAACTCCAGTGAAACTAACCGAACATACTTCCTCTTCATCTGCGTGCTGCACTGCTGTAGGGACAGTATTTCAGTCTGGCAGCCGGCGCAGTCCACTGCCTCTAGGGGTGCACTGTTATATGCACCCCTAAAAGTTTCACCACATTTATTGTTTAATGTTTAAAATAATTCCATATTATTTCAGGTTTATTCTATGTTCTGGTTTATGAAGATAACTTTCAGTGTGCTTATGGTTGTGGGAACCTTTGTGTCATTGGGACTGCTGGGGGGAATGGTTTAGGGAGCGCACAACGTCAGACATGATTTGGAATGACACGTGTTGCACTTCATTCTCATTTCTTTTTTCCACTGTAGCGCAGTAGAAGTTCTTCTGCAGTGTGGTTGGGATGTTAAATTGCCTCAGTTTTCCTGAGGTGGTACAGCCGCTGCCTGGACTTCTTCACCACAGAGGGGATGTGCTGGTCCCATTTCATGTCCTCAGTGATGTTAACTCCCACATATTTATAGGAGTCAACTCTCTCCACTGTGACTCCATAGATGTTTAAGGGAGTGTGATGGTGCGTCCCCCTTCTCAGATCTACCACCATCTCCTTCGTTTTGGAGATGTTGATGACTAAGCTGTTCTCTTTACATCAGTTTGCCAGCAGAGCCACCTCTTCATAATAGCCAGCCTGGTTGTTATTGGCAATACACCCCACCACCACTGTGTCATCGGCAAATTTCACCACAGAGTTGTTTGTGTGTGTGACTGTGTCCTGTGTGTAAAGGCTGAACAGGAGGGGGCTCAGGACACATCCTTGTGGGGCTCCGATGTTCCAGGGTCCTGCTGCTGGAGATATGTGCTCCGAGTTTCACCACTTGAGGTCTGTTGGTCAAAAGATCCTGGATCCAAGAGCAAAGAGCCGTGTTCAGCCCCAGCCCCAGTAGTTTCAGTGGCACGATCGTATTGAATGCTGAGCTGTAATCCACAAACAATAGGTGCACATACCCCCCCTCTTCTCCCTGTCCAGGTGTGAGAGAGCGGAGTGCATGACGTGGGAGATGGCATCATTTCTGCTTCTATTTGCCCGATAAGCAAACTGAAGGGGTCTCTTGAATCAGGAAGACAGGAGCAGATAATAGTTTTAACCAGCCTCTCAAAGCATTTCATTATGATTGATGTTAAAGCCACCGGGCGGTAGTCATTAAGGCATGTGGGATGTTTTAACTTTGGAATGGGAATGATGGTTGATTTTTTAAAACATGCAGGTACCGTGCACATTTCTAGCGACCAGTTAAATATAGAGGTAAGCACTGGGGTCAACAACTGACTTGGAATAGAGTCCGGTCCCAGTGCCTTCCTCTCGTCAACTCACAGTGGAGTCCTCCCTCGTCGCCCCCCGAAGGCTTGTCTCACTTGCGTTGTTTGCCTCGAACCTCATGAAGAATATATTGAAATCTTCTATGAGCTTTTGGATTGCAGCAACCAGCGTATGAGCCGGCCCTTTATAGTCTGTAATAGACCATAGACCTTGCCACACACTTCTGCTGTCCTGGTCCGCTAACTAGAGCTCTACTTTGTTCCCATACCTCCGCCTAGCCATCGTCACAGCTCTCTGTGCTTTATAACGCTCCGCTCTATATGGGGCCATATCGCCCGTGTCACAGCCCTGATTGTAAGCGGCTGTCCGAGCGTTAAAAGCGGCTCTTACTGATCTGTCCACCCATGGCTCATTGAAGGCCCGTACATCCAGACCTTTAAAAAGTTTTTATCCTTGAGCCATCAGATACTTAAACAACAGTTGACCTGGACACTGGTGTTTTAACCTCACTGCAATCCTGCATGTGGGGCTTTTATAAATGGTCTTCATTTTTAATCATTTCCCTTTCAAAATTTTTACATTTTTAGACTGTTTTTTATTTATGAGGTTATTATTACGTAATATATATTTCAAATGTATTTTGCACACTTGTATGTATTTCATGCCAAGGGAGCAGCACCTGCAATTTCGTTATATTACTCATATAATGACAAATAAAGCTATCTATCTATCTGTAGGAAAATGGGTTTTATTTCAAGCAATGTTGTTTGACACACATCAACTGGAGTTGCATTGAGCACAGTAATAACTGAAACCTGCCTGTTGAATTGGAAAAAAGAAATGTTAATGTTAATGAAGTGATTGTTAATGAGAAAACTGAAGAAGAAACTGATACGTGAAAGATAACAGTGATTACATGTATTTGGAGTGACATGTGTTGCACCTCATTTCTCCTCATTAATCCACCTTTTACAGGTTAACAATATATTTGTTTTACAGTCCCTCACTCTGGGACCTGTAACATATGCAAACTGTGTGTGTGTGTGTGTGTGTGTGTGTGTGTGTGTGTGTGTGTGTGTGTGTGTGTGTGTGTGTGTGTGTGTGTGTGTGTGTGTGTGTGTGTGTGTGTGTGTGTGTGTGTGTGTGTGAGAGACCCTAACCCAGCCGCAACACCCCGGGGCCCGAGGCCAGCCAGGTGCCCAAGGGAACCACCCCAGAGAAGGCCACACCCCCTCCAGCCAGGAGGAGCCCCGGGCCCCAAACCAAGCCACCCAGCTAACCCCGGACAGAGCGCAGAGTCCCGGGCCAAGCGTGTCACCGATTTTTAGGGACCTCTGAATGTTTTTTCGCAATTAAAGAATATACATACATCGACGTCTCAAAAAATTAAATTCGAAAAAATTCAGTTTTCAAAATAAATTGAGAGAAATTCAGAGTCAACATCCAGGTAACCAAAGAGAAGGAATCAATCCATGAATTAAATCATTCAACATCCAGCCAATCAAATTACACTCTGTTGGTCCTGTGAATCAGAAACAGGAAGGCAGTGAAGCCGTGGCTTACTCAGCTGCTCAGCAATGTCAACAACAGACAGAAATGATGACGCTTCAGTGAGTTTATTTACTCTTTATTTACCATTTGTGTTCATAAACTTCAGGAGTAGCTATGACCAGACATGTTTCACATTAACAGAGGTTAATGAACAGTATCTACACGGAACTATTTAATGAGGTAGTGTTCACTAAACGTGCGCAGTGGTTAGCGCTCTTGCCTCACAGCGAGAAGGTTGTTGGTTCAAGTATGGCCGGGGGCCTTTCTGTGTGGAGTTTGCATGTTCTCCCCATGTGTGTCGGGGTTTACTCCGAGTGCTCCGGCCTCCTCCCACAATCCAGAAACATGCATGTGAGGTCAATTGACGACGCTAAATTGCCCCGAGGTGTGAATGGGAGTGTGTGGTTGTTCGTCTGTCTATATGTGTTTGCCCTGTGACGGACTGGTGACCTGTCCAGGGTGTATCCTATCCTGCCCACAGGAGGCTGGGATTGACTCCAGCGCCCTGCAAACATGTACTAGATGAGCAGGATAGAAGATGGATGGATAGTTACAAGTTGCTTCACTTTATCCAAAACAGTTTTAAAAATAGTGGAAATGGACAGCCGATAATGTAGCTGTCACTAAGTCTAGTTACGTTTAGCTGTTTAGACCCTCATCGCTGTGCTGCAGGTTGGTAAAATCCAGATTTTTCTGTGCTTCATTTGTGATAGCAGGCTGATGATATTGTGTCATCCTGCTAGGCGCTAATTTCATTCATCAGTTAATCACTTCATCTGAAAGAAAACAGAGCATTGCTAGTGGTGGCCGAACGAATCAAGATGTGAGGTTTAGTATCAAATATCAGTTCCTTTACATACGGCTTATTTTACCTCCCCGTTGCAGAAGAATTGATGATTAATAAATATATTTGGAAACAATCCTGCAGAGAACAGAGACAGCCAGAGAGATCGTCACATCAAATGGAAACTGGAACGAGCACTTGTGCATCCCTTCGCCAACGCCACATTTGTTTGTCGACCGAGTTAGCATCATTAACATGTTAGCTGTTAATTGGAAAACAGCGGTGTTTCTGAAAACTTGTTCATCAAATTATTATATGCGAGATGCGGAGCAGTGTGTTAGCAAGCCGTGCTACAGCCCTGCCTGACTGGCGGCTCACCGCAGACCGCCAGTGTGTCCACAACGGAGGGAATATCTAACCTCTCCAGGAGCCGTCCGAGTCCAAAATCGAATGGATTTGTCCTTCAATGATGATAAATCATTCCTGAAGATTTCATGCAATTCTAGTCAGTATTTATTTTTTTTAAAGTTGGTATATTATATATGTGCATAACAACACATAAATGTACTCAGACAAAAACGCAACCTTTGCCCTAGCTTTTGTCGGCAAAGACAATGACCAGGCAAAGACTTAAAGAGCGTATGACACCAAAACATTTTTGAAAAAAAGCAATACAAAATATAGGTATTTTTGCTATAAAATGTTTTTGTCATACTGCAAGTAATAAACGACAAAAGATTTGTGAAATTGAGAGGTGATTCTCGATCTCCGCCCATCAAGCTTTCTCAACCTCCCCCATCTTGCTGTGACGTCAGAGGAGTAACAGGCTCCAGCAGCCAGGCTCAACACTGCCGCGGACGCAGAGAAAAGTGAAGGAACAGAAATATTTTCTGACATTTCACACTGTTCAGCGGTAGTTGAAGATTTTCTTAAAGAAGAGTATGAGGGAGTGTTCACGGGAGTGTTGGAGGTCAGACCCAACAGATTTGGGGGAATATTGACGATCATCCCAGCAACTACGGCACAGATTCAGACAATCTGAAGACGAGACGCCAACAACGATCGCCAAGGCAACGTGATCGTGTCCATATCAGTTACTGTGGGAGACGACAGGATAAAGACTGTAGATCTGATGTGATTGACAACCTGCACCATGACTCCCTGAGCTCCATCCCCGGCCTCCACCACCTCCTCCTGAGTACCCGGCCTCCATCACCTGATCCTCAGCTACACCCCCGGCCTCCACCACCTCCTCCTGAGCTACACCGTAGACATGTGCTTGTAGATCATTCACTATATGTTTAGAGAGCCTCTAGTAGTCTACATCATATAGTAAACGATCTACTAGAGTATGTCTACGGTGTCAATCCAGTACTGTAAGCAAATCCAACACCCTCTTTAAATCCACAAAGCTCATGCTGAGCCAAAGTGTCTCCACATATCGAAATTAATGCTCCAAATATTTCACATTCGGCATTCCCAGATTGAATTTTAACTCCATCATATAGCATTACTAAGTCCTCATGCAACAGTCCCAAGATTCCATCAACACCACATTCAGAGAGCTCACTCTTCTTTGCTATGGCAAGTAGGCGAGTGGCAGCTAGTTTTGATTAATATTTAGGATTGATATTTCCCAAAGTATAATAAAACATAAGTAACTTATTTTTGGAGGCATGAGAGCCAAGTGGATTGCAAATTTCAATTTCATCAGAGTAAAGGATTATTTGTAAAGCAGAGGGTCGGATAGAAAATATAGGGTGTGACTTCATGAGTTCTCCATCCATGATGTCATACAAATATGCACTTCTGTATTTCTGTGCTTCGTCGATCATTGCCAAAACCTTTGGGTGGAACAATACCTGTTCTGATTTTCTGATAAGAGGTATATAATGAAAACATTTGGGCACTGTAGCGAGAAGTCTTTTTCTTTCTTTTTTGATCATGCAAGCTTTGTACCCAACAGAAACCTCCTCTGAATCTACAAAATTAGATAGATGTGTCCATGTCGGCTGGGACAAAGATACAAGCAGACGGAATGCAACAGGACTAACTACTGCCACCAATAGGGATAAGCTTTTAGAAAAAGCACTAAAGGCTGCAACAGTTTATGACAATACACAAATAATTAATAATTTCTGTGATTGGATTTGACAACACAAATAACCATAGCCATGTGTCAAAATAACAATAATAATCTTGCATGCACACTCCTACTCAGCATCTCCTACCCGACCTTCACACACACCCCAGCGAGGGCCTCCATCCCTAACATGGCCCTTGCCACCTCCGGTCACCCACCACCTTGCGCTCTTCCCGATCATGCAGACACAATGCCACAGTGTGTAGTGGCTCATGCCTCTGGTACCCCAAATTACCTGACAACCAGAGTTTGGCTGGACCAATGTCTGGCTACAGGCACCCCTTTTGGCTTTCATCTGCTCATCATCGCGGTCTTTACCCCGGAGGATGGTGCGTTTAGTATTTGCAATGACAATCACATTCACTTTCCTTAGATGTATTAATGTGGCTTGGATTTTGATCATTCATTTGACTTTTAAGTGTTTGACTCAGTTGTGTGTTGTTTGTCTTTTAAAAATCTTCTTCATTGTCTTCTGTCATGTAGACCACAGAAGACCCAAATGGGTTCCTGCTCCAGCGACCCTTGTCTTGTCCAGTTGTGCTTGTCTGTGAAGACAACTGCATGATCACCGTGGGAAGCACACCAGTGACCACATTCAACAGTGAGGACCTTCATGAGTGACTGCTCTATCTCATTGCATATTATTATGCTCTCCATTCACTTACCCAAAGTGTATTTTCACACGGCTGTCTGTACTACAAACAGAAATTCTCTGAGATTCCATTCATGACCGAGATTCAACCCCCTCCTACAAAAAGGCCATTGGTGAGTGAAAGTCATTGATTGGGTGAGTCTTTTCCTCAGGGCTGGTAAAACTGTCTTTCTGTGTCAGTGTTGTTCTTCGATACTATGCAGGCAGCAGGAATGTTGTTGTTCGTTGTCATTAATGCTGGATTTTTTTGGTTGTTGAATACTGTCAATAATGTTATGGTAATGTTATTATGAAGGTGTATGAGAAAATGTTGGTCAAATGTTAGCCACTTGTTGGTAAACTTGTTCTTCTTGAATAATATGCAAACCAGTTGGATGAATGTACATGCTGCTTGTTTTGTTTTATTGGACACTGGCAACGTGCATATATGCTATATGCTTTTATTGATGTTTCAATAAATAATGCGAAACATAAGAATGCTTTGTGCCTTAATTTCAGGCAAAATTTTTATTTGAAGAAAGTAAAGAAGTAAGTAAACAATTCAGCTTAATCAAGAGAGAAGAACACTCATTTTTAGTAAATATTTCTTACACTGCCAACTTTGCTTTACTTTTGGCCTATTTTTTCGAGTTCACATTTAAAGTGGCTAGATTATTGTGCGAGTTTTAAGAATTCGAGCCAAGCCAAATTTGCTTACCCCATTGGCAGATATTTCTGCTCAAAACAAGAAAATTTTATTTTATTTTATTATAAGAATATTTCACCTATTTCTAGTAGGGCTGTTTTTGCAGTGTATGTATTCACATTTTGACATGCTGTTGATTTGTACAGGTAAAATTGAGCTTCTTTTCTTTAGAGAAAGTAATGATAATATTGCATTGGATGCTGTGTTTATCACCAATATTGTTAGTTAGTAAACCCTGGAAGAAAGCATCTGATGTTTTGTGATTATTCAGTAAAATACATGGCCTGTATGTGAAAGTTGTTTATGAAAGAAAAGCATGCCAATTGAACGCTTCCTCAAAACTTGCCGCCCATGGTGGGGTTATGGTATGGGCAGGCGTATGTTATGGACGACGAACACAGGTGCATTTTATTGATGGCATTTTGAATGCACATAGATACGGTGACGAGATCCTGAGGCCCATTGTTGTGCCATTCATCCACGACCATCACCTCATGTTGCAGCATGATAACGCACGTCCCCATGTTGAAAGGATCTGTACACAATTCCTGGAAGCTGAAAACATCCCGCCCCCGGCTAGCTCAGTTGGTGGAGCATGAGACTCACAATCTCAAGGTAGAGGGTTCATGTCCCACGCGGCGCGCCAGTTTCCCGTGGGCTCACCACCTGCAGGAAGGTTCTTAATCGGTGTAATGTGATCTGGGCGACGGTGCTCAGACTACCACCCCCATGAAACGGATAAGTGGGAGAAAATGGATGGATGGATGGATGGATGGAACCATCCCAGTTCTTGCATGGCCAGCATACTCACCGGACATGTCACCCATTGTCACCCCAAGCGAGTTTGGGATGCTCTGGATCGGCGTATATGACAGTGTGTTCCAGTTCCTTCCAATATCCAGCAACTTGGCCATTGAAGAGGCCAACATTCCACAGGCCACAATCAACAACCAGCCTCTTGATATGCCACACCTGTGAGGTGGGATGGATTATCTTCGTAAAAGGAGAAGTGCTTTGAGGGAAATACATAGAAAAAGGTCTTAGATCTTTGAGTTCAGCTCATGAAAAATTTGAGAAAAAAACAAAAGTGTTGCGTTTATATTTTTTATATATATATATAAAACTCAGGAGGGTATGTGATATTGTGTGATATCTGTATATTTTCATCTGTCATGTGAGACAATGTTCAAATGTACCTTGTGTAATAACGTTCTTGTCAGTACTCCCGGTGTGTCTTAGGCTACGTTCACACCTTGCTTGGGTCTGATTTTTGTGTGTGATCATTTCAAACACGACCTGCTGTGTGAGCGTGATCACACCGGATGTTTTCAGGCCCCAGAGCACAGAAGACGACGTGAAGTCGTGCCGAGTGCGCTATTTATGCATGGCACGACGGTCAGCACCAGGGTTGCCAGATGTGACTCACTGTTTTCAGCCCAAATGACATAAAACCCACACACCTCAATAAAAACCAGCCCAAATCTTAGCCTGTGTAGGAATCATGTTAAAACCGTAAAACTATTTTATGTGTAATAATAAATACTCCATAAACACACAAATGGAGGAAATAAAGTTTAATAGTAAGAGAGTTTGGCTCCCCAATTGGGGGATACCGCCATATCTGGCAATGCTGGTCAGCGCGCGTAGAGTCATTTTCAAGTGGTTGTTAAATACGAGCCAACAAAATCTAGACAACATGACGGGGGGAAAGAAGAAAGAGAGTGAGGAAAAAAGCAAGCTTTCAACATTTTGGCGGAGCCGCTTCCTTATCTGTGACGTCAGTCTCACGTCAATGACGAAGCAGTTGCATGTTGAAAAATATCAAATTTGGTACCACATATGAACGAGGCCTGGGTCTGGTGTGGAAAAATTGGAATTGGCGCTTTCACAAGGCCACAAAACAGGTCGGATATGAGTCACTGTTGAGTAAAAAATCTGATTTGGGTCCCATTTCCCTGCAGTGTGAACAAGGCCTAAGTGTGACACGTGTGTGCTTGTGACATTGTCTGTGTGTCTGAGATTCATGTGTGTCTCCCATCACATTTTTAATTACCTCGCCTCTTCGCGTCATCACCTCAATGTGTTCCACCCGTGTCTCTTCATCTCCTCATGTATTTCCCTCTCTATGTTTAAAAAAATATATAAATTTACACTGACCCACATATACAGCTGGTTCAGAGCTGCTATGAGCATGCCAAACCTGTAGGGGGCAGTGTAGCAAGAAGCATGGAGCCATGAAAGCCAATCAGAATCCTGGGGAAAAAAAACAGGACATCATGAATTGTGACGTAAATATCCGCCTGCCCCCCTTTAGATGCAAACAGAGACACAGATTTTATCCAGAGCTCCACTGTGGCCGGACTTTTCAGGAATCATCGTTTTATGATTTATAAATCATTGTTTATAAATGCAGCTACGATTTATGCGTCGTAGCTGCATTTATGTGTAAATGCGCCCAAACGCAGAGAAATATCACCGTTTATTCAAATACCCAGGTACGTGTAAAGGTGGCCTTACCCTCTCTCCGCTTGTGTCTGTGCCAGATTGTCTTCGTACTTCGTGTCGGACATCCAGCATCTCTGTTATCCTCCTTGTGTTTCTGTTTTGTAAAGAACCTCTGCTTATCTCCTGACCTCCGCCTGGATCTCCCCTGGGAAACATTTGTTGCTGCCGCTTCTGAGACTTTTTAATAAACTCTTTTGAGCTGATCTCCGCTGTTCAAGTCTGAGTTCGTCCTGGTCTGTGACTGTTCTCCTGTAATTACAAAATGTTAACAGATAATGTGTTAATGTTTTAACAGTCTTATGGTCTATAGGCCTTTTCCACTTCTTTTTTTTTTTTTAAACAGAGGGAGAGGTAAGAGGTGCTTTCCTGCAGCAACTCTTGCTCTGCCAAGAGACTTAAACCAGGAGGAAATAGTCCGAATGCATGCAGGAGCTGGCTGTCGGACTAAAGCTCTCGTTTGGAGAGGCTTACACCTGCATCCATTTTGTGCTTACAGTTATGAGATGCCTTCAATGTTTTATTTCCAAAGTTCGGGACTGTTACTGGTGGGTGGCTGCTACACAAATCTTCTGGTAGAGGAAACAGGTCGACAGTTGCTCAGTCATAAAAAGTACATAAGCAGCAGCTAACTTCACGTTATGCAATGCACAGCACTGTTACTTTATTATCTAACAGATGGTACCTCAATAAAACTTCTGAAGAATTCTTCATTCTCATTTCTGTACATTTCTTCAACTGCAAAGTAATTGTTTGGTTGTGATATTTGTATTTGTAAAATTAAAGTAAAAAAGAAAAACAGGACATGTTTAGTTGTCGGTGCCTTCTTCGGCCTGGTCTGCTGTTCGACAAGAAGCCCAGTTGCTTTGACATAACCTGTAGACATATTGAGAAGAATTAATAATGTCTCATATGTTTATGCCAACAAACTAACATTGGACCCTGAACTGTTTTGCTTCATTTTCTATAAATAATCTCCAGTAAAGAGCAGATTTCATGATTTTTCTGTCCTTGGTGTGTGTGGAGCAGCCAGGCCTCTGCAGAAAGCGCCCAGAGGAGGCGGGGTTAACTCGCTAGCTGTGTGTAGCATCACATGCTACGTGTGGAGCTGTTATAGTAACTGGATAATGAGGAGACAGCAGCTGAAACAACAACGTTCTAAACATAAAAAGGAGAGACAGGACTGTTGTGGAGCAGCATACGACCTGTGGATTTGTGCAGCACTGTGGAACTTTTAAAGCAACATAATCTGACGTAGAGGATGAGTGAGTGCAGGGTTGTCCACATGCCTCGCTGTGTGAAGCTCATGGTTTATAATAAAGAATAACAAGTTTGAAAGGATTTCATCTTGGTTTATATCATATAATGAGATTCAAACCTTCCACAATATTGAAGCTGCAGGAACAGCTGGCTGCTCTGCTCCACCCACTCCGAGTGGCTAGCATGGTGGCTAGTGCTAGCTGACCGGCTGGGACTAGCGTCCGCCGTCACAAGGTGAATTCTCCGTCTCTGGATGGCGGCACACGGTCCACCTTTCCACTGTGGAGATACTGGTACGCCTCAGTACTCTTAGAGTTGATCATAGCTGCTCCGTGAGCCGCTAATGACGGGACGAAGACGTCACCAGAAGTTACCACAGTCCACCTTCTCATGTCGTCCTCTCAGGTCAAACTTAAAGAAGGATGAGGCAACATGATGCCGTCCGATCATCCAGCTCAGTCTTCATGTTCCTCCTTTAATATCCTGGTAGCAGCGTAGTTTGTTATGTTTTATGGTAGTTTTATAGACGAGATAAAAACACAATGTAATTTGTCAGTAACCAGAAGTACCGACACAAAATACAGAAGGACAGAGGATTGAAAGTGGGCGGCGCGAAATAAGGTCAATAAGTGAACGACATCAAATTAAACCAATCAGCGTCATTTGCGGTGCTTTTTAAATCGCCAATCTCCAGACCAACTCAGTGACTAAAGTTAGTCCTGGTTTGTCCTCGCGTGTTTCTTCAAGATGCCGAGATGAAGACAACAAGCGGTGAGTCGCTGATTATTAACTCTGTTACATCTCTTCTCATTTACCAGTTTGGCTGAAAAACTGCAGGTCAGGTTCAACTTTCTCCATCACGGTTAGTTTTAAATGAACACAAACAGAAATGAGTTCAGAATTTTGCAAAATGTGTCCAGGTTTGTTAATGTTTATAAATGTTTAGATATGATCATATCTATTAAAGACTGACAATCTAAGAGCTTAAACACACACAGTTTATTTTGCAAGTCTTTTTGAGGCACAGTTTTAAAATGCTTTGAAAGATGGTTTGATGTGCTGGTGAAAAAATACCTGAGGTTGGCTAAACTCACTAAACTGTCATTTAAAGTAAACTAGCCCCAAAACACATTCATTTTCTAAAAGGGACTAATGAAGCATCTGCTTGTATTGTTTTACAAGGACGTTAATTAAAATAGCATCTTAATAAGTGCTCTCTATTTACTATCAGTTTAAAAGTACAGTAATTTTCATCACGGGGGGGGGCTCTCTCAATCTAAAAAAGCCAAGTGTTGTAATGTGGTTTATTAATGCACTGTATTTAAATTAGTGAACGCTGGCTGAAATTGAAGATTAATGAAGCGCCCCACCTGAGAAAATTACCACCAGATGCCACTGATAAACTGTTCAAGGTTCTAATTGTCCTTTCCTCGGTCACTGGCTATGATGTTGAAGTCTGTAAGTCATGGAGGTAAAAATGTATTGAGAGCCCCGATTTAACAGGAACTCAGCAAAACATTCAGTAGCATGCCAAAAGCCACGTTTCAGAAGTGTGGCATTGCGGTTTCTGTCCCGCTCCTGACTGAACATTACACATTGTTTGTGACACCCAGCTCTTCTGCAGCCTCATAGAGGGGTTTCTTCCAGGTGGGCGTGGTCGGCTGCGTGCGTGCGTGCGTGCGTGCGTGCGTGCGTGCGTGCGTGCGTGCGTGCGTGCGTGCGTGCGTGCGTGCAGGCCTGCTGGCTGGTGGTCACTACAACTCAGCTCACCTGCGGTCCCAGGTGGAGCTCGTTGAGCTGATGATGTGCTGCTCTACTTAACCTGCCTTCAGTCTTCACTCTGCGTTGGACCGTAGCTCCAACAGCCAGTGTCACTACTCATGCTTAGGTTTTTTCGGCTCGCTCTTCGCTCCTGCCCAATCTGCGTCTCTCTGCCCGCAGTTAGACGATGTGATCTGCCCGGCACCATCAGCCTCTCTGAATCCCTGGACCAGCTCTGTGACTCGCCCCGCTCCAGCCAGCCCGAAGCCTGCTCTGCTCAGTGCTGCACAGCCACACCTGCCTGCCCACCAGTAAGCCTGGAAAATAACTGGGAAGGGTGGGAGATGGAGAAATATTTTTAAAAACTGATAAAAGATAATTGACAGAAAATCTAATTTAACTGTGAAAGGTTTACACACATAATGGAATACTATATAGATTTTGGCATCTTACACTGATGTCTTTGTATGTATGTTGCAAAGTAAAATAAAAGCGTGTTTTTCCTCGCTCTCAGGACCAAGGGAGACGTTCCACTCTGACAAGTAAAAAGCAAAAGCAATCTCTCAAAATATAAGATCAGTAACATAATGTCCTTGTTTGCATAGAAAAAAAGTGTTAATATTTCCTATGGAATTTTATGAACACGAATGAAAGGGTAAATACATTCACCAAAGCGCCATCCTTTCTGTATGTTGTTGACGTAGTTGAGTAAACCACGGCTTCACCACCTTTGTTTTGGATTAACAGGACAAACTGAGTGTAACTTGATTGGCTGGATGTTGAATCATTTAATTGCTTCTCTTTGGTTACCTGGATTTTAACTTGGGATTTCTGACACTTATCTTTGGACACAGCATTTATTTATTTCACTTCATTTTGAGACATTTTTTTTAAACTGAAATATTTCTTTAAACATTTGCAAAAAAAAAGTTTTATGTCTTTTAAAATTTGAAGTGTGATTTTATTGCAAAACAATTCTCAGGGCAAAAGGTTCGTATTCAAAATCTAATGGGACAGTTTTATTTCCGTATGTCAAATTGTAAAAAAACAACACCAAGCTGGATGCTGACAGACAGCCGGCTCAGTTTGAGGTGGGTTTTCATATCCAGTCGTGAAGTTTCTGGACTGCTTGCCAGCACAGGTGCGGCCTTTGTTGGTATGCACCATTTTTGATTGATTGGCTATTGTTCTCGCCATGCGCCACAGGCTCGGAAAAGAGAACGCAGGCCACAGTTTTGTTGTCTTCAGAAGCATGTGGACTAAGACTACAACACTGATATCTGTTGGATTTATAGAGGAGAACAGCGAATAAGAATGAGAAAGAAAATGTCTTGTGTCCTTTCGTTTCAATAAAAATACATCTGTATTACGAGAAATGAGAGGGTCTGGGAAAAGATTTGTCATCTTTGTCCTATTTTGGAGGCCTCCAAAGCTGCTGAAAGGACATCAGTGTGCAGTATTACCATGGTAAAGATGCTTTGAAGAAGTGTGATGCTTTTCACATGCCATCTCAAAAATAGTATTTTTGACCCTTCATTCTTCGGCGGAGGAATTAATGCAAAGAATGAAGTGCTTTTCCCCAAAATATGTTATGTTTCACCAGATTCTGCTAGTGTTGTACATTATAGGGATATGATGGAGTCTAAAGATCTTTTTTCATAGTTTACTCAGGGAGAGGTAATCAATACCCGTTTCAGATTTTAAAAGACACTGTAGCCAGTCCCAAATTATTCGGGTGTGGTACGTAGTTATAAAATCTCAAGTCGGGTAGGGCTAAACCTTGTTGTTCCTAAGGTGGGTAAAGAGCCTAATTCTAATTCTGGACTCCGGGACTTTTTATTTTGCCAAATAAATCATGAAAATATGCTTTCTATATCTGAAATAACCTTCTTTGGTATCGATTCGGATAATGTCTGCATTTATCTTTGTCCATCCGAAGAAGTCATGCCATCTCTCAAGATCATCCTGAACTGCTCCAATTGTAGATATAAAATTAAACCTCCACCGATCCTCAGCATCAGGTGACACTTTGATACCATGATGAACAAAACCTGAGGTGGCCCATCTGAGTAGAATATTCGTAGCTGAACACATGCGGCCATATTTCCCCAGGTGTATAGCCATGAGCTAACACATTGGCATATGAGACGGAGGAATGCGTTCACACCTGAGCTGTGTAGGTTTGGGAAGCCAAATTACCCATAATGCATTTGGCAAGAGATGCCAGAGGAGAGAACACACAGCTGAGTGATAAGTTTGAAATATTAGCGTCATTGTTTAACAGAATGTAGTTTTAGGAGTGTGTTAGGTGAGAATATAGTTGTTTAAAATGTTGATATGGGGTTGATCGATCAAGATCACACTTACTTGAACATTTGTTCCAACGTTTTCGGAGATTGAGGTCAGCAAGCTTTAATTTCAGCACGTCCTTTTGAAGTCTGCGGCTGGCTGTGATCTCTGCAGTGGGTAAACATGAGATATAAATCGTTTTGTGTGAAACCAACAGTGTCCGTGTAAATTTCAATTAGTTTCTGGGCAAACCTGCTCGGCTGTGGGGAGAAGTCATGTGTAAAGCTCTTTAACTTGACTTCAATGTTTAAAATGAGAGGTGAAGGTGTTCTATTGACCGTATTGTTTTGTCTCAGTCGTACTGATGTCTTCTACTGGTTACACTGGAGAATGCTGTGCATTCAAACCGAACAGATGCGGTGGCCCTAATAAAAAGTGAGCTTTAGCAGTGTGAATATGTTTAGACACTTAGCTTCTCAGTGTATAAATTAATATATGTACCTTTTTTTTTTTTAAAGATTTTTTTCAGGAAGCCAGGGCAGAAAACAAGCCAGGTCCACAACTGGGTCCCATAGTCAGCACTGCAGCCTCTACCCCTTCTCCCCCAGATGAAGCCCCAGGCAACCAGCCACTAAAGACGAGAGGGAGGGACAGTGATGCTGTCCTCCAATTTCTAAAGAAGCAGGCGGAGAGGGAAGAGGACAGGGAGAGACGAGCCTTGGCCTGGGCAGAGGAGAGGGAGAGGGCAGCTGATAAAAGAGCAGGGAGATATATCTCTCTTTGAAAACCTTAAAAATCATTTTTAATTGTTGAAATCTACCTGAGACAATTTGTTCTTTAAAGCAATAGTGTATTGTTTATCAAACAAACATTTTAGAGCCTATAGTTTACAGTCCTGTACAATTATTTACAGATATATGATTATATTTGTCAAAACAAGAACAATACTGTGTTGGAAAATATAAAAAACATTCTCATCCATCTCTCCATTGATCTCTCTATCCTTATCCATCTGTCTATATTTACAAAAGACTAATGAACATGAATACATCTGGAGAGCTTCCTGTCTCAATGTCGTCATGCACACTGAGGCCAGTGGCTCTTCGGGAGCAGATAACTGGACAACAAGCCTCGCTTGCTCATCGCTTCCTGACAGGTCTCTGTGGTCGCCCTCAGCATCCCCTGGGCCATCTCCATCATCTGGACCTTCCTCCTCCGCCTCCATGATGTCACCCACTGCTGCTCAGATGTTGTGGAGGATGCAGCAGGCAGCAACCACCTTTGGTGCAAAAAGAGGATGTATCTCCTGAGCAAGTGTCGCCCCAGGTTTGTTGCATTTTTCGCGTTCTGTTCTACCAATCCTTGTGAGTTTCTGCCACGTTCCCCACTGGTGGGGCGGTCCCGTGGCTTCCCCCGTCCCGGGCACCTGGTTGCTCCCCCACGTATGTTGCGGGACTTGCCGGTCTGCCCGGGCTGGGGAGATCTGTGGGGCAGCGCCCCCTGTGGTTAGAGGCTGTGCCACTCCCAATGTGGACGGCCCCCAAATGTGGCCTTTCGTCACCTTAGTCCTCAGTGCCCTGCCATGTCTCCATACCACTAGGCATGTCTGCGTGTGTGTGTGTGGTTGCTTGTGAGTTCATTTTATCTATTGTATCTTTGCACTGTTTTTAAATCATGTTAAGCACTTTGTTTTACATTAAGTGTTCAAAAAAGTGCAATGCAAAAAAAGTTGATTGATTGATAAACATGGGTTAACGTTTGAATCTATATTTAAAAAAAAAAAAATAAAATAAAAATTGATTTACACAAATCCACCGTAAGTCTCCACCTTCACAACAGTCTTAGACTGGGTCTGGTACTCGCAAGCTTGTCCTCCAATGGGGTGGGGGTGGGTGGTGGCGGGGCTCGGTGGAACAGACCAAACAGAGCAGTATTTTTGCTGCTAAATCCAGTTTAAGTAGCAGCAGCTCCATCTCTCTGCAAAGTTTAAGGCAGTGAGCCTCCCGACGTCATTTGTCCGGTCAATTGTCGAAAAAGACGGCCAAAACAATAACGTACAGCTGCTCAAAGCCCTTTAACTTATGTGTACAGTAGAACCTCGGACGAGTGACCCAGTAAGAGCAGACAAATAGTGGAGCACTGAGGTTTTAACTGTTAATGCACCTTAATGAGGGACAGCCTCCTGCAGCTCCGTGCTGCTGTGAAGTTTACTTCAGTCAAACATGAGGCCTGTGGATAAAAAAAAGGCCACAAAAAGCTTCAATCCAGCCCCAGAAACCACCAAGCAAGTCGTTATACAGGATTTATAGGATTTTTTTCTTTTTTACATTTCACTGTATTTTGCAGCATAATGTTTCATTAAAATTGACTATGTTGAGTTTGTTGTCATTTTTAATACTAATTGTGTGATATTGCAAAATTCCCCCTGTACACAGTGGCCACAACAAAGAAACACTTTTAAGTGTAAATTCAAAGGTTATGATAGTCATATTTTACCAGTCCAGCAACTCAAGATGAAACTGGACTGTATATGGCTTCTGAAGTAAAATTTTATTTTGTATTTATTTTATATACCTCTTTGTATATATATTGTATACATCTTTATGTTGATTCAGTTATGTGCTTTCAAAGAAGTATGGTTCTTCCATAACATATTGTTTGGTTCGTTCAATATCCGCTAGTCCTACAATTTATCACACGTCACAACGGAGTGGCTGCTGACCTATTCCGGATGGGTCAGAAGCTTCTGGGTCAGAAAGGAGCTGCCGCCGCCGTAGTGTTTTTTGTAATGAGAAGATTGAAATGAGCGACGCCGAGATAAAACTTTTGTAGGAAAAACTTTCCACCTGTGCAGCCACTACAGTCCAGTGGTTCTGTCTCTTAAGTTGCGTTTACACATAGCAATCAAGATTTTGACCTAAATAATATGATTCAGGGCAGAGGCGTCACGGACCGTCATGGACAGTTGCGACCTTTTATCATGCACAAGTAAAAGCACGAAACGGTGGCGGATCATTGCGAGTCATTAAGCACGGTCACCAATATTGTTCTGCGGTGTTGCACGCTGCTATGTGCCATTGCACACCGTCACTTTCTCTCATTAAAGTATCATGAATGTGACGAATCGGGAGACTCTGTTATATACAGTGGTGGTTGGCACGAGGGCAAAAGAGAATCACCCCGTCTCAGATGCGTCTCGTGGAGGTGCGGGTGTTCGCCCAGCGAGTAAAACAAGCCAGGCCATGACTGGGTATATATATGACTCCAAACGGGTCATTCTACCATCAGCTGCTGTACAGTTCACACCCTCCATATTGAGCCACATCCAGAGAAATGCCAAGGAGTTGAGTAGAGAGGACGCAACTGCAGAGGAGCGAGTGCCGTCATGCTCTATATGCAACATGACCCATCACAACTAATCGACGTGCTCAGTGGCAAACTTCACGAAGCTTGATATTCTTGAAAGATTTTTTGGCAGCCAAAAACATTTCCATCAATATCAAAAATGTCACACAGTGATGCACCCATTTAAGAACCTTATTCAGATTCATTACGTCGCATAAAGAATGTGGGAAAATGATATTCGCACCTATCTATAAGCACACCTTTACCTTCCGTGCGAGGAGGCCAGGGTTTGAGTCTTCATCGGTGCATTAGTTTATTCAGATATGTTTAGTTAATTCTAAAGATGCGGTTTTGTTTATTCTTTTTATTTTCAATCCACTATTCCATTATGTATTTTATGTATCACAGAGGTCAAAATTGATATCTGCAGTGTTTCTTCATCTTTATGTCCAGAGGGTTTTGTGGTTCCAGAGTTTCTGTTCAGTGGGAAACGGGTCCAAGAAGCTCTTTGTGTTGAAGGTTGCCGACCCCTGGGTGAGTGAAAATTAAAAAAATCTTTCTATGAAATAGTGTTTTTTGTTGTTGCTGAGATGATTAGAAATAAAGTGTTGAATATGGAAATGATCTCTTTCCTACTACGCTAAGTCATTGTTGATAGTTATTGTGAGAAATCATTAATGTGATCAGTGTTTTCACATAGATAAGTATCATTCATGATAATAATGCTAATCTATGTATCTATCTATCTATTATGGCACCTGGACGCTGCAGCCAGGGGTATCCTCCATCGCCCAGCAGAAAGCACCCAGCTGGTGGAACCAGCACATTCTGGTACATGGGGGATCAAGGGCGTCACGCACATATCCCGGGTTGCCAATGTAAATAAATGTCTGTTTGGCATCACAAATACCCTGCAGTATGGAGAGGAAAAAGATTTCTGTTCAGATAACATATTTTTTTGTGGCTCTGCAGGAGGAAGAATGCGGATGTGGCACCTATCAATGGCCCCCGCAGCACGGCAGAATGCCTGATGACCAGCCAGGAGAGCAAAACGAATCCCAATGTCCTCCATCTCCTCCTGTCTGGGGAATTGGATCACTGTGTGAATAATGCTCATCAGTTCATCCACAACACTGTGGACGGTCCGGCAGACTGTTGCCTGTGGCATACAAAAGATGTCTGCCGTGACACGGTAGGAGGCGCCACAAGCGAGCCAGTAAATAGTAACCAGCACCTCCAACTCATGACTCATGACTCATGACATTTGTGTGATCCTCACGATGCTCTCCCTGGAAACCCTGAAGGCTGGTGTCACGTCACCTCCAGAAACAAAAGTGGCCAGGAGAGGCAGTGTTATTAAGCTGTGCATATTGCCACAGGGGCCTCTGCTCCTGGTAAATTCAATGTTATTTGTTCATAATGTTTCTAACTTATTTCTGCTCATTTGTGCCTTGTTAAATAACATTTCCACAAACTTCTGACTTACTTTGTTTGACACCTGTTAATGCTTGAAATGTTTCTTTGATCGACAGTGTAAGCCATGTTTGTATTTATGTATTTAGTCTAAAGAAAAATGATCAGTGCGAATGGCAGATGTCCTGTAGAATGTTGTGGCAGGGAGGTGATCAAGCCCCTGATGGGAATCAGGTGTGCTGCCTCAACTCTCTGCCCATAAAGGACGAGCCGCTGTGGCAGGCAGGAGACACACACTGGAAAGTGTGTGTGTGTTTTGTGTCGTTTATTCTTTTATTTAAATATAAGTATGGCCAACTCAGGAAAATCTGACTAGGTGCCTCTGTGGGTGAACCCGGCTTGTTTAACTGCCACAAATGTATATTAGAAAATGGAATACGGTACATATTAATGATAGAAGCCATGACCAGAAGGATAGAAAGACAGGCAGGTATGTGAAATGCTGGTCAATTAATTGTATATACATCAGGGATATTCAGTAAAACAAACGATAAAATAATTGTTGTATGACAGGAGATTTCTGATCAGCTGCTTTTATTGTAAGCTGAGCTCCAAGTAAATGAATATAAATAGAAAGACTATATACTAGGGCTGGTAGGCTAAGTGTAATACTGACACTGTACAATACGCGTGTATGTGACACAAAAGGTACAAATAATCGTACATTGTTCTCATCCTATGATGCCATGAACAAACCTGGGTCCGCGTAGAATTCCTAATATAAATATATCTGTGCCCAAAAGCTGAAAATGGCACGCACCCCCAAACAAATTGGATCGTTAAAACCGTGCTTACGCACACCTGCATGCACTTCCCTTTTGCAGATCACAGTCCACCTGGAAGGTTGTGGTTCAGGTCCCGCCCACAACACACCCACTTTCGACCATAAATGGTCAATGCAAAGTGCCTCATGAATATGTCTGCATACAAATAAGGGCACTTTTCGATGGCATTTCACGCTAAATCATGGCAGAGAGAACGCGAAAAAGAAATTTCACTGACTGTGAAATGGAGGTGCTTGTGGGGGAGATGGAGGCCAGGAAAACCATATTATTTGCTGCCCACAGTTCTGGAATCACCAACAAAAAACAAATGAAAAAGCACGTTGTCACCGCTGTCAACCGTGTGAGTTCCACAGACAGATCTGTGTTAGAGGTGAAGAAGTAGTCAGACCTGAAGGTGGAGGCCAAGAAGAGAGTGGCATTGCAACAATGAAAGCGTGTCTGCTACAGGTGGGGGCCAGACCACACCCGAGATAACACCTCTCCACCACAAAATAGCCTCCATCGTTGGGGAGGTCAACGTGTCCGGCATCGTGACGCAGAAAGAAGCAGACACAGATTAGGCAGAGTCCATAGAGACGTCCACAGAGGAGACGGTAAAGTACAGTTTGATCTGTTTATTAAATGTAGAAATAAAATATTTCTACAGGGACTGTGAAAAGGCTCAGTGGCCTTTGTGCTTTATCCTCAGTCACTCTAGGGCTGGATGCACTGTGTGATGAGGAGGTTCCCGACTCGGCGTGTCCGGACACCGTGGCTGCAGGCCCAGCTGTCCCCAGCACCAGTGTGCTCAGCAGCAGTGCGTCTCAAGCACATGGTGCACGTGAGAGTGGTCGGGTTCTGACCGACACTGTCCTGCAAACGCAGAGAAACACAATCGTGGCCATCAATGAAGTCAGAGAAGAACTCATAAAAAATATGAACAGTTTTGATTAAAATATGTGATGTGATGGTCAGAAACAGCCAGTCAAATTAAAGAGGCTGTTAAAATGAAACATATTTGCTATCCTATTGCAAACGTCCCCATGACGGTGTGGTTGCTCGTGGTTCACTTCCAAATATTAAACTAAACTAGATCAACTAACTAACTACACGAACTAAGCAACAAGAACACAACACAATCATTACCAACACTAAGAAGCCTAATGAAACCCCAAATAAAGACATTTGAAAAACTGCCAACCCAACTCCCATGATGCATTGCGGCGATCTTGACGCCACAACATGTTTCTGCTGGCAGTGTTAATCTAACAAAATCAAGATGGTAAAACTCCATTAAAGAAACAAACAATTATTCAATATCGGTCTCCAGACTCTCCCAACAAGATATATCTCATGACGTGGCAGCGCATCCGTTGTTTATGTTGGAAACAGAAACACGGAGAAAATGAAAACAACTCTGATGGCTGAGCCGCCTGCGGTGCTGAAAACACTTTCGCAGTACAAATTGACATGAAAGAACGAATAATTTTCTGAGCTTTCCTTTGCTGAAGGTCTGGTAGTTCAGGTGTTTGTCTCACATCTTTTAAAATCTGCTGTTTTTCCTCAAAACAAAGTTGTTAAAATGTCTTTATCGTCTCTAGCGCTGTCATCCTGTCATGTATAAATAACTTGTTGAAGTGGTAGTGTGTAATTCTTCTTGTTTTAATGTCCGCATCAGAGAGTTTGTGACAGCGTCCAGGTCTGACGCGACAGCCAAACAGGCCAAGAAAAAATGGGACAATATGAAGGCGAGATACAAGGTAATCATATATGAAACAAAACACAGACAAGAAAAGAAGTGAGCTTTAGCAGTGTGAGGATGTTTAGACACTGAAGGTGCGTTTACACATCGGCACTATGAGTTACGAAAATTATTTTCAGATTCTCCCAATTCGCAACATTCCTGACAGATCAATGAGAGAACGTGACGATGCCCAACGGCACAGAACAATATTGGTGTCCATGCATAATGACTGAGGATGATTCACCTTCATTTAGTGATATTAATTGTAAGGCATGATAGCTGTCCGTGACTGCTCTGCCCTGAATCATGTAATCTACGTCCAAATGGTGATCTGGGGTCAAGAATTGAGATGGTGCATTTTGTAACTTGTCTTTGTTTATATGTAAATGCACCTTTAGCTTCTCAATGTATTAATTAATATATGTACTATTACTTTTATTTATACTATTTTCAGGAGCTTAGGGAACCGCCAACGGGGAAAGGGGTCGAGGCTGGGAGTGTGACTGCTGCCACCTGGCAGTGGTATGGTGACATGGATGCTGCACTCCGGGGGCAACACTCCATCAGTCGTAGTCAGCACTGCAGCTTCTACCTCTTCCAGACAAAGCCCCAGCCAGCCAGAGAGTAACGAGGCGAGGGAGGGACAGCAATGCTGTCCTTCAATTCCTGAAGGAGCAGGCAGAGAGAGAGGAGGACAGTCAGAGACAGGCCATGGCCAGGGCTCAGGAGAGAGAGGAGGACAGGGAGAGACAGGCCATGTCCAGGGCTCAGGAGAGAGGAGGACAGGGAGAGACAGACCATGGCCAGGGTTCAGGAGAGAGAGGAGGACAGGGAGAGACAGGCCATGGCCAGGGTTCAGGAGAGAGGAGGACAGGGAGAGACAGGCCATGGCCAGGGTTCAGGAGAGAGGAGGACAGGGAGAGACAGGCCATGGCCAGGGCTCAGGAGAGAGAGGAGGACAGGGAGAGACAGGCCATGGCCAGGGTTCAGGAGAGAGGAGGACAGGGAGAGACAGGCCATGGCCGGGGTTCAGAAGAGAGAGGAGGACAGTCAGAGACAGGCCATGGCCAGGGTTCAGGAGAGAGAGGAGGACAGTCAGAGACAGACCATGGCCGGGGTTCAGGAGAGAGAGGAGGACAGGGAGAGACAGACCATGTCCAGGGTTCAGGAGAGAGAGGAGGACAGGGAGAGACAGGCCATGGCCGGGGTTCAGAAGAGAGAGGAGGACAGTCAGAGACAGACCATGGCCAGGGTTCAGAAGAGAGAGGAGGACAGTCAGAGACAGACCATGGCCAGGGCTCAGGAGAGAGAGGAGGACAGGGAGAGACAGACCATGTCCAGGGCTCAGGAGAGAGAGGAGGACAGGGAGAGACAGAAAATGGGCAGGGTTCAGGAGAGAGAGGACAGGGAGAGACAGACCATGGCCAGGGCTCAGGAGAGAGAGGAGGACAGGGAGAGACAGGCCATGGCCAGGGTTCAGGAGAGAGGAGGACAGGGAGAGACAGACCATGGCCAGGGTTCAGGAGAGAGAGGAGGACAGGGAGAGACAGGCCATGGCCAGGGTTCAGGAGAGAGGAGGACAGGGAGAGACAGGCCATGGCCAGGGTTCAGGAGAGAGGAGGACAGGGAGAGACAGGCCATGGCCAGGGTTCAGGAGAGAGAGGAGGACAGGGAGAGACAGGCCATGGCCAGGGTTCAGGAGAGAGAGGAGGACAGGGAGAGACAGGCCATGTCCAGGGCTCAGGAGAGAGAGGAGGACAGGGAGAGACAGGCCATGGCCAGGGCTCAGGAGAGAGAGGAGGACAGGGAGAGACAGGCCATGTCCAGGGCTCAGGAGAGAGAGGAGGACAGGGAGAGACAGGCCATGGCCAGGGCTCAGGAGAGAGAGGAGGACAGGGAGAGACAGGCCATGGCCAGGGTTCAGGAGAGAGAGGAGGACAGGGAGAGACAGGCCATGGCCAGGGTTCAGGAGAGAGGAGGACAGTCAGAGACAGGCCATGGCCGGGGTTCAGAAGAGAGAGGAGGACAGTCAGAGACAGACCATGGCCGGGGTTCAGGAGAGAGAGGAGGACAGTCAGAGACAGACCATGGCCGGGGTTCAGGAGAGAGAGGAGGACAGGGAGAGACAGACCATGTCCAGGGTTCAGGAGAGAGAGGAGGACAGGGAGAGACAGGCCATGGCCGGGGTTCAGAAGAGAGAGGAGGACAGTCAGAGACAGGCCATGGCCAGGGTTCAGAAGAGAGAGGAGGACAGTCAGAGACAGACCATGGCCAGGGCTCAGGAGAGAGAGGAGGACAGGGAGAGACAGACCATGTCCAGGGCTCAGGAGAGAGAGGAGGACAGGGAGAGACAGACCATGGCCAGGGTTCAGGAGAGAGGAGGACAGTCAGAGACAGGCCATGGCCAGGGTTCAGAAGAGAGAGGAGGACAGGGAGAGACAGGCCATGGCCAGGGCTCAGGAGAGAGAGAAAGCAGCTGACGAAAGAGCTGAGAGAAATCTCTCTCTGTTTGAAATACTTGTCAATAAATTTAGATTTATGAAATCCACCCGAGGCAATTTGTTCTTGAAAGTAACTGTGTATTGGTTATAAAACAAATGAAACATGTTAAATCCTATATTTTACAGCTCTATAGAATCATTTACAGTTATATGGTTTAATTGGTCAAAACAAGAAGTAGAACAATTTGGGGAAAAATTAATAACAATATTAACAATAATATTTACACCTATCTATCTATCTATCTATCTATCTATCTATCTATCTATCTATCTATCTATCTATCTATCTATCTATCTATCTACCTATCTATCTATCTATCTATCTATCTATCTATCTATCTATCTATCTATCTATCTATCTATCTATCTATCTATCTATCTATCTATCTACCTATCTATCTATCTATCTATCTATCTATCTATCTATCTACATATATTTACAATAGTGAGCATGACTACAACTGCTTCCTGACTCGATGCAGTCATGCTCACTGAGGCATGCTGGGAGCCCTTCAGGAGCAGACAGCTGGACAGAGAGTCTCGCTCGCATGTGTCTTCCTGCCAGGTCCCTCTGGTCGTCCTCAGCATCACCTGGGTCGTTTCCATCCTCCCTCCCTGGACCTTCCCCCTCCGTCCCCGGACCATCCTCTGCCTCAATGATGTCACCTGCTGTAGCACAGATGTTGTGGAGGATGCAGCAGGCAGCAACCACCTTGGGTGTAAAATCAGGACGGATTTCCAGAGCTCTCAGAAGAATAGAGCGCCAACGGGTTTTCAAAACTCCAAAGGTGCGCTCTATTATATTTCTCCCTTTGGCGTGGTGTGTGTTGTACCGGCCTTCAACCTGGCCTGTCAATCAAAATACACACGGGGAAACATTTGGTATATTGTGATGGAATCATGGTAAGAAGTTGTTGTGTATCCTTAGTGTTCATGTTTGTGGTTAGTAAGCTAAAGCTTTCTTTACCGGTTGCCGGTACGGTGTCATTACGGAGACTGGGCGCTCCAGGCAGGGATGCCCTCCATCGCCCAGCAGAAAGAACCCAGCTGGATGATACAGAGCATTCTGGTACGTGGAGGATCTGTGCAGGACAACGGCATCATGCACAGATCTCGGGTTGCCAATGTACACATCAATGAATGCACCTTTGGCATCACAAATGCCCTGCAGGATGATGGAGGGGAAAGTTTTCTGTTGTAATAACATTTTTTTTGTGGCTCTGCAGGAGGAAGAATCCGGATGTGGCATCCATCAATGGCCCCAGCAGCACGGCAGAATGCCTGATGACCAGTCAGGCGGGCAAAACAAGCCCCAATGTCCTCCATCTCCTCCTGTCTGGGGAAGTGGATCACGTTGTGGATGATGCTCATAAGTTCGTCCACAACAGCGTGGACGGTCCGGCAGACTGTTGTCTTAGGCACAGAAGACATGTCTGCCGTGACTCGATAGGAGGCGCCACAAGCGAGGTCACCAGCACCTCCAACTCATGACTCCATCCATGGGTTTTTTTCCTCAGGCAGCATTTGTGTGATCCTCACGATGGTCTCCATGGAAACCCTGAAGGCTGGCGTCACGTCACCTCCAGAAACCAAAGTGGCCAGGAGAGGCAGTGTTATTAAGCTGTGCATATCGCTGCAGGGTCTGCTCCTGGTAAATAAAAGAAAGAACTTTAGAGTTCAAAATGTTTCTCACTTTCTAACTTATTTGTGATTTTACATTTGAAGGTACTGTTGTTTTGTTCAATAAAGTTTCCTTGAACTTCTGACTGGCTTTGTATGACGCCTGTTTACGCTCAATATCTTACTTTGCTCGACAGTGTAAGCCATGTTTGTATTTATAGATTTACTCTAAAGAGAAATGATTTTTGTGCTTAACTGTAGGATGTATCTTAGACAAATATAATACAGTACATATTAATGATAGAAGACATGAGCAGAAGGTATGTTGAATGCTGGTTATTTTGTTTAAACTACATCAGGGACAGTCAGTAAAACAAACAGTAAAACAATTGTGTTATTAGTAGGGAATTACTGATCACCTTTTATTCTTAGCTTACTTCCAAGCAGGAAGGATAGAAAGGCTGTATAAGAGGAAAGGAGGCTAGAAGTATAGTAACACTGTACTACACACAGCATACGTGTCACAAAAGTTCCAAATAAGTTTTTCACATTGTTCTCATCCTATATTGTCACGAACAAATCAGCCAAGTTTTTCGGCCCACCTCCCGAACCAGAGAGCTGAGCTATCAGGATCCTCCTCCTCCACCTCCACCTCCTCCACCTCCTCCTCCTCCGCTGCATCCTGGCTAATCTCTCCTGGTTCTCCCTCCACAGTCGTGCTGCTTCCTCCTCGGCTTCAAGGTGCATCATACCAGCCATGACAGCAACCACCGCTCGTTCCATTTTCTTTTAACGTTTTGTGATGTTTTATACCGCCACTAGATTTCCTTCTCACAACTGTGATGTCGAGTACGCTTGTGTTCCACTTGTTTATTGACCTCGATGCGTTCTCGCAAATTTGCATTTCCGCACTTCCGAGGACGCCCTGCAAGTAGTTACTCATGACGTATGCAGGTACACACCGGCGTGACTTGTGCAGCCTCTCGGCCATAGCAGGAAATAGCTGTGTTGAGTCATTTGGGCTATGAAAAGCACAAAATGCTGACACTTTCAAACCTATAGGTGCTGTAAGCTACTGGAAATTAAAGAATAAATTAGAATCATGTTATAATTAAAACATATAATCAAAATTAATATTCCATTTATTTCAATTCAGCCTTGAGTAGGCACTGCCTACCCTGCCTACCCTGACTGCACGTCACTGATATATTGATTTTATATATATATATATATATATATATATATATATATATATATATATATATATATATATGTATATATGGACGGACGGACGGACGGAACTATATGCTTTGGTGCATAGAGTTGTGCAGGGGGCTCGGCCCGGGGAAGCGGGGGGCTCGGGGGGCTCGGGGGGCTCGGGGCATCCCTTTCTTTTGGGCCCCCTCACATCCAGATAGTGTCGTTATGAAGCTCCGCTGTCTGGGTCAACCATAAAGCTGGAGGGTCGGCTGCCCCCCATTAGGTTCTGGAAGCTGCCCTCCTCATGGGATTCTAACAGCTCTGGGTTGATCGTCTCCTAAAATGGTCTGGCGGTGGCTCAGAGGCTGAAAGGAGACCAGGACAGGGAAAATCAAAAGGAGAGTGAAGAAAACAAGAAAAAAAATCGAATCCAAAAATGGCATAAGAAAATAAGTGAAAGGGGCCTGGGGGGGAGGGGGAGGGGGGAACCGTGGCCCACCTCATGTCTGCCATGGGTGGGGTCCCTCGGCCTCTTTTATGCAGCAAGGCTTCAAACTGAATTATAATAATGCTTTTATTTTATTTATTTTTTTATTTAAATTTTTATTATTATTATTTTTTCTTTCTTTCTCCTTTCTCTCCTTTATTATTATTGTGATTATTCCTCTTATTCTTGTTATTATTATTATCATTATTACTACCACCATTATTATTTCATTACTATATCATATTTTCGTCCTCCATCCCTCCCCTCCTTCCACACACACACACACACACACACACACACACACACACACACACACACACACACACACACACACACACACACACACAGTTTACTGTACTGTAAGGATTTGTAAATATCATTTCCGGGTGTATGCTGTCGGGGTATTGCGTTGTTGTTTGTTTCTGTTTTTTGTTCTGTATGTGGCAAAGCAAATTTAAAAAAAAAAAAGGGGGGGGGGGGGGTGGGGGGAGGGGGGGCTGCACATTAGATGTTTGTCTGGGCTGTGCAGGACAAAGAAGTAACAGGAGTATTTCCCCACCTGTACAGAGGAAACTGTTGATGTTGAGCTCTCCCTCTCAGCAGGAATCCATTCAGCCACTTCACCCTCTTTAAGGAGACCTCGGGCTTCACATCTCTGGTACGACACAAAGTTTGGCCAATGAAGAGGAGGAGCAACAGGATCGTTAAGGGCCTGTTTCACAAAGAAATCCTGCTCATGCTTGAACTCGGAATTATTGAAGTGTCCTGTAGCGAGTAGCGTGGCCCCAACAGACTGGCGCCCAACAAAAATGGCTCTTTGACATTTTGTATTAATTTCAGGCACCTAAATGCCTTGTCCAACTTGTCCAACTTGTCCAACTTGTCCAACGACCTGCTGGAGGGAGTTGGACGAGCGACTTTCATGGACCTTAGAAAGGATATTGGCAGCTGGCAGTGAATCAATGAATTAATTGAGTATTGTACTTAATATTAGTTGCTTCTTTTAGGTGTTGGTGTGTGTGCGGTGAATGTTTTGTGGTGTGTGAGGGGAGTGTTTTTAACTCAACGTCTGCTTCTGTGTTCAAGGTGGTGTCTCGCCAAAAGATTCCCCCAGGAAACACACACTGCCAAAGACCGTTCCGGGATGATCCAACAGGAGAAGCAAGCCGCACATAGTTTCAGAAGGGTTTATGATTTAATTTATTATTTAGGTGTTTGGTTTTGAGCTATGTTTGTTAAATTCAAAACCATAGCTTATGGTTATGGTTTGAACTGGAGGATTTTAACTTAGTTTTAACAAACTAATATTCTATCATCTGTGACGTTTTTATGTCACTAGTGAAAGCTCGTGAAATGTACTGAAGGTGCCTGTTAAGATCAGTAAGTGTTCTGCTGCTGGAGAAGCCACACTCCTGTTAATTCTCCAATATACTTTGCACTTGCACTTTTTCATATTTTTGCACCGTTGAAAAATAAAAACAAAAAGACGCCAAGAACCTGCACCCGTCATATCCTTTTACTGCTCGCTGGTCCAACCAGTCTCCGGCCAGTCTGGGTTCTGGATGTAAAGGTCACATCCAGACCGGAGGATTGAGTCCGCCAGCCTCCATATTGTTAGTCTTCACTTTTAAGATCCTCATCAGCCCCAGACTAAGTGCCGTTAACTTGGCTGAGGACATTGAAGCTGGACTGAACCGCGTGCAGTTGGTGGGTTTGTGGTCTGCCTCCTCTTTAAAGTTTTAACAACATAATTTTCTTGAACATTTATGAAGCCATGCTAAAATATGTCCAGTGTCAAAAAGACAGTTTGTTCATAATTATGTATTAATTTTAGAGGCATTGTTTTTAATGCAGCTCATGTATTAATGTGCTAGTCATGCTTTAGAGAACAAATGATTGCTTCATTTCTTCAGTCCATTATGAGGTGCTGTCACATTTGCATAGGGATTAAAGTGAAAAACACCTGCCAGCAAAATAACTAATGAAAGCATTTACACACAATAGCACAGTAATATCACTTAGTACTATCATTTAAAGTCGGGTTACTCAAAGATCTCCACACGCATTATGACCACCTTCCTAATGTTCAGGTGCTCCCTCTGTTCCCTGATATGCAGCAAACTGAGTCACTATGCGTTCTGGCACCTTCCTATCAGGAACAGTTTTAGTTTGAGCTTACAGCAGCTCACCTAAAACTGTTCCTATCAGGAACAGTTTTCGTTTCAGCTTACAGCAGCTCACCTGTTGGATCACACCACAGGGTCAAGTCTTCGCTCCGTGTGTAAAACATCCAGCCTTAAGGCTGAGTTGTGCTTGTTGCACGAGCGTGACATGCGGAACTTAGATGTGCAGAATCAGCATGACAGAAAGTGTGTGCCATTTATATGACGCGCGGCTCCCGGTCCCAAACTGCAGGGGGCAGTGCATCGCAAAGACACCAACAGGTGATCCTGGAGAGTGGAGAACAGACCGGAGCAGGATACAACAATTTGTTGGACCCCAGTGAGCAAAACGTGGTCCAAAACACGTCTAAAATCTCTATACATCCAGAAGACGTCCTCAGAGGGGCCGGAATGAAAGTTTTTTAGTTGTCTTTCTTGGATGTTGTATTCAGGTCTTGTCTGGACGTCATATGGACGTCAATGAAAATACGTTTCAAGAGAAAAAGGACAGGTCTTACACAGGACACACACAGACTGGATTCAGCTGGATTTGTACCCACGATCTGCTGCCTGCAGAGCAAGAGCACTAACCAGCGACTGACCATGATGGTTGACCGTGCTGATAAAACATTTACTCATGTTGTATTCACAAGATGAAAGGTTATGAGTGGTGGGTTTCTCAGTGGAGACTGGAAAGGTTCAGTGCCTCGTGACCAAAACAATAAATGGTCAGAACTCAGACATTGTGCATTAAGCTTCACATGCTGTCTCCTCTTGCCTGTCATGATCATAATCGTCATCCACCCCCGTGCGCGAGTGTCCGCTCCGACCCCGGGCGGCGGACCGCCCGCAGCCCAAATGTTGTGACCGTGCGACCTGTACGCGCCTGTACTCTGAGTACATTTTGTATGAGCTGCTTTTTAACAAAAATTTTTAGACAAGTACTTTTACTTGTACTCGAGGAAACTTTCTGAAAGTAGATGTACTTTTACTAGAGTAGAATATTTTAGTATTCTTTTCACTTCTGGTTGTTGTTTCTCATCAGTTTCCTGCCTGCTGGGGTTGATTTCTTGTTTTGTTTTTTTTGCCTTTGATAGCTCCTGGAATCCGCGCTCTCCTTTGTGCCGAGGCTTTGGGGCTACAAGCTAATGCAGTTTGGGTGTTGTTAGCCTCAGGATTTCTTTGAAAATGGTTCTGAGATGTTTTCCTGTGGCTTGTAGACTTCAGCCTGTTTCTCCCTCATATTTGGCCCCACAACAAACCTGGTGAGTTTGTCTGGTTTCTGTTTGAACTTGCATTTATCATGAGGTTATTAGCAGCGGTGGGTAGTGTCGTGTTACATTTACTGCATTATATTCACCTGAGTAACTTTTTGGACAAATTGTACTTGTGAGAGTAGTTTTACTACAACATACTTTTTACTTTTAGTTAAGTACAATTCTGAAGGAAAAAAAAAACCTCTACTTTTACTCCATCAAACTGGGCTTCATGCCGTTTGTTAATGTTACTTTTGATTATAATATATCATAATAATTGTATTGTATTCCTCTGGGGCGGGGGGGAGGAGAAAAATGAGCCCTACAATGAGACCTACAACAACTCAATCTCCATCTTGAGGAAACTTGTTGCCTAAAATGTTGGATGAATATACTGATGGAGGTCCGATTACACACACACACACACACACACACACACACACACACACACACACACACACACACACACACACACACACACACACACACACACACACACACTAAACCCATATTCACACACTAACAACCTGCTCATTTAGAGTTTCATTCTCTACAGCCGCCAATATTTTCCCCTTGGTCAAACTTAAGATGAGCTCCCTGCAGTCTTAATTAGTAAAAATAAATAAATAAATAAATAAATGTCATACACACAGTCATGTTTAACTATTACATTTTTACCTAATAATGGGACATGTTATTTTGAGACGAGGTTGTTTGACAGCAAACATTATTGTGTCCATTTCTTTATGACAGGTCAGCTATCAAACTAAAACCTTGTTTGCTGTGTAGTGTCCCTCTACTTTCTCCTCGGTCCTTGGTTGTCTCTTGGTTTTCTTTCCCTCTGTTTACAGCTGAGCTCCGAGGGGCCGAGGTCAATCTCAACCTACATTGTACAAAGAGCGGAGTCGACCCTGGAGAGGTCACCCAGACGCAGGTCCTCAGCTTCAGGCCCTGAAAGGCCTTGTGAGCCCGTCCGAGATTAAACTTATGCTTTTGTGACAATATCTGTTCTTGTGGCTCAAAATCTGTGGTCTCATGTACTGTAGTAGTCATTTTCAGGCAGTGCAGTCAAACCAGCAGCCAAAGAAATGATGCTCAAAGCCACATCACAACTGCACAAACCAGCACTTCTATCTGCTGCCACACTACATCAAACTGTCATGAGACCAACCGTTAGATCCTCCTGCACATTGTTTACTTCCTTTCTGAAGCCACCAGACGATGTTCCGCAGTCCATGAGGAACATACTGACCCTCCTGTAGCTCGAGCAGAAAAAAGAAAGCACAACAATCAGTGTTAATGGAAAGACACGCAGCAACAATCTAGAAAATGATGTACTGATATGAACAGCCTGACCTCTGAATGCACTGTGCTTGGGTTTATTGCCACTGACAAACACCGGGAGCTTCGAGTGCTGCTGCTCAGTTTCAGGTGTCAGTGTTACATTTGGTCTGGAGGGTCAAATTAAGAAAGTTCTGGTGGTTTTGGCCCACGAGCCTGAAGTTTACCACCCGGATATACAGAATAATGTTACTCTTGTTTTTAACTCTGATTCAGTGAATTCTGACCCCACGTCTTTGAAATTCATGTTGGACATACATGGTCCATAGTACATGGGAGTTAATCTTTAATTAATGAAATATTTCAAAAAGCTAGTATGAAATCATTTTTAAAACTGTGTACAGTTTGAACTAAATGAGGTATTTTATTCCAACAAAGCGGCAGCTTGCTGCAGAAACTCTGCAGCTATTAGTGTCTGCATCATGATGTATACGTCTGTGAAGATGGAACAATAAAACCAGAGTGAGGGGATGTAAATTGTCTGAAGCACTGAGGCTCACTTTGGGTTTTTTTTAAATTAACAGCCTGGTTCCGCCTCCGTCTTTCTCATAACAAACCTCCCCAGACAGCTCTGTTTTTCTCCTGTTATTTAGAACGAGGGGAGGAAAAAATGAAAGCGGCGTGTGGTGCATTGAAATCTGAGCGCCGACACAGGCCAGCCAAAAGAAACTCCTTAACGCTCACAACTGATGAAGGCTGAATTCAAAATAAATGACCACGTTTTATTTCATTTGTATAGTTTAAGTACATCAATTAGTCCAATTAAAGCTGAACGTGAGGATTGTTTTTAGATTAATTCAAGGAGGTTTTATTGTCACAAGAAGATTCTTCAAATGCTTTTTTCATCTATTAACTTATTTTGTTTGCTTGGAATTCCTTGAGCTGCTTTAACCAGAGAAAAGGAAATAAGCAGCCACATTTACTACATTAATCCATTCATTTATAGAACGGCACCAGTTTTGTTATCGTTGTTACCTCAGTTAAGGTGAATCATTACTTCTTCCTAGGTTTAATGACAGAAGTGTTTTCTTCTCAACAAGCCTCCTTACAAAATTTGGCGCGCACAAAATTAAACAATAGGATTTCTCCATAATGTAAACATTCATGAAAGTGAAGACAAATAAATGATCGATGACAGGACATCTAATGATTTAAAAAAAAAAAAAAAAGGTTTATTTTTGTGTGTGACGAAACAAAGACAAAGTGTTGGTGCAGCTTCGTCTCTCAGTCTGACAGGAAGGTGAGCAAAAGGTGGAAAGAACGGCAGAAAACCGGCTTTCAGTGCAGTGACGTCAGGAATAAAACGTCTGAGGTTCCCGAGAAGCGAGGAGTTCCTGAAGGTATGGGGGGGGGGGGGGGGGGGGGGGGGGGGGGCAAGATGCCTTCCAATGGCTGCTGGCTTTCAATCATCCCACTCAGCCCAAGGTCATCTGTGTGTGTGTGTGTATATATATATATATATATATATATATATATATTCTGGACTACTAAATACTACATTGTGACATGTAGATTTAGCTTTTTAACAGTAATATATTTCCTTTTCTCCTTGCCATTTTTGCTGATGCATCCAATATACTTTCTTGCTTAGTTAAAAAGTTGTCTTTCTTCTTTTAAGGTAATGGCTTCTTTTCATCGGTGATGGTTTTCACCTGTACCTGTACCTGCACCTGCACCTGTACCTGTACCTGTACCTGTACCTGCACCTGCACCTGTACCTATACCTGTACCTGTACCTGCACCTGCACCTGCACCTGCACCTGCACCTGTACCTGTACCTGTACCTGTACCTGTACTTGTACCTGTACCTGTAACTGTACCTGACTCACCCCAATCCAAACCTCACTACATGTTCTTGTTTATGCCCCCTGTAGTCGACGCATTGCTTCCATCTGCACCCCTAAACTCTGCACCTGTAAACTTTGAACTCTGAAAGTTTCTTTAGTCCTCTAATTAGTTTTTAATTGAATATTAGATGCTTATTTGTTATCTGCAAGCCTCCTATAGCTCAGTCACAAGGCCTCAGTATGTCACAGTCACACAGAAATCGGTGATGGAGCATGATTGTCAAGACTTATATCAAAATCAGTATTTTCACTGCAAATATTTTATTCTTCAATGAAGAACATGAACGATGTGCAGTTAACCAAACATGAAATCAAAAATTAGATCGATCATAGGTCCATAGATATTCTGCAGATATAATTCCTCAGCATTTTGGAAAGAAAATTTGTTCAAATTCCTGCCCTGTGACCCAGCATTTGAACGCATCAGGATGTGTCAGAGGATAAGGAACCAATCAGAGGCCACCTTTCAAAAGGTGCAGACCACATGGTTTCATCTGACCAATCACGTTGCTCGTCACAGGGCGTAATACAAACTGGAAGTCAGTCGCGAGTTGTTTACTCGAGCCGATAATTCACTACATTTTGGCGAAAAAATATGAATTTAAGAAAAATTAGACGGTGACAAGTCGTGATGGTCATTATACACATATTTTAGAGGCTTTGAGCAACACGTCCGCTATTTTTTCGGCCGTCTTTTCCAAAAATTGACCGTCCAAATGACGGCTGGACGGCTCGCTGCCTAACACTAGGACTCCTGCCAGCTGGTCCCGGTTCACTTATTCTCTCAGATGTTTTACCCGTGTTCATGTTCAGTTTTATTTAGTATATAAAGTGATCCGGAATGATGATCCTTCCTTTCATGCAACCCATGACTGTGAAACTCAATTTTATTTGCATTTGTTCTGAGAAATGAAGACACAGAGAGAGAAAAAATCCTTAATGTTGTACTTTTTTTTATCTGCATCATATGTATTCCATGTGCATTCAATTAAAATTCTTTCTGACACTGTTACTCAGTCACTATTGATTTATCAAAATAATCCTAATTGCTGAACCGTCACAGAGAAAGATGTGAACCCATAATCGAGCCATGCAGCCTTTATTTCCCTTCAGCAGCCGACACTTTGATCCCATATCTGCTCCTCTCTTCCATTCTGTTGGCATTCAAACCTTTCCCAACCTCCGTATCTCTGCTGATTCACTTCTATTAACCCGGAGGTGCAAAAAGAGGAGCAAATAAAACAAGATCTAAAAAGAATCGATAAATGTTTCATCAGATTTAAAAGACGGTGTTAGCCTCAGTTTTATGGGTGCTACGCTACAGTTTCAGGGTGGCCAAGTCCTTGGGTTTTAAAAGAAAGGTTTATGGTGCTGTAAACATAGCCCAATTCTCTTTTCCATTTCAACCACATAAAGTCGTGACAGATCAGTAAATCTACATGAGAGCGTGGAAGCTCTTTGCCCCCACTGTTTCTCCTCTGCTGGTTTCTCTACACTTTCTCCTTTCTTTCTCTTTCTTTGTGCTCAAGAGCACATGAAGGGTAAATGCCAGGATCGGGTTTCCACTTAATTGCGACGCGCGGCAAAGAAGCACCATTTCAGGAGTCAGACATACAGGAGAGAGTACACTTTGTTTCCTTGATGACAGCTTACCTGTGCATCAAGGTCATTTTCTCTGTAAACCTGGAGTAAAAAGCTTCAGCTGGCTATTATCTGTACCAACATACACAAACGTCGTCCTTGACAGCTGGTTACGACAAATGATGCATTTATAACTGAGAAAGAAGTACAATTCTGGATAGTAAATGCAAATCTGTCCACGTTGAGCGACTTCCAAGTTTGGACCTCTATGACATATACTAAAACTTGTACATTTTAGTTTTCTATATTTCTCTTTTAGAAGTAGTTTATTTCTGGTATCATGTTGGTGAGAGGGTGAGTATAATGGAATGAGTTTGCACAATCTAGTATTTGACCTGTTAATAAAATTGTACATAATACATGTGTTGTGATAAAGATTCACTTCAGGAAGCTTCGGGAGACCATATTTATGGGAGACAGCATTTGTTGGAGAGTCTGGCATCGACCATGAAATGATTCTTATTGCTTTTTTTTGTGGAGTCAGAAGTTTTGTCGTGTAAGTAGAGCGTGTATTGTCCCAGGAAAAGTAGCAATAATTCAAGTGAGGCTCAAACAGAGATCTGTACAGTGATAAGAGTGCATCTATTGGGACCAACTGTCTCATCTTAAATAATAGACCTACAATTGTAGACATTTCTTTTTAACTAGTTATATAATATGCTTTTTAAAATGTATGAATTAATCTATATGGATTCCTAAAAGATTTATGGAATCAATTTTCTTAATATCTATACCATCTATTTTTATATTCATGACCTGATCACTGCACTTCTGACTGTACAGTGGGAAATGGATTTTACAAGACCATGATAGTGTGTTTATATTGCAAACTGTGCCTCGTACGGACCCTGAGGACAGTAACAGTCACAATTCATCAGCAGATATGCAAGTTATTTAAAGTGGTCATATTATGCTAAATTCACTTGCTAATGGTTTTCTAACTAGAGTATGTGTCCACATACCTGGACTGACGCCCCAGAAGGGAAGAAAATCTGTCCTCTCTCTTTCTGGCTCATTTCATTTTTTTTAAATGAAAAATCAAACCCTATAGAGTGACATCGGGGGTTTAGCCAATCCCAAACAAGGTAGGCCCTCCCTTTGACCCTCCCACAATTAGGCAGCTCTGCTCTGGCACCACAAGAGGAACTACGCCCTCCTCTTCCCAAGATGGGCAGGAGTGGGCGGAGCCAGTCCAGCTTACCAAGACACAGCAGATTCTGAATGCAGCTCCTATGATCCAATAGTCACAGTGTTTCACCTGTGATCAAAATGGGTGTTTGTGGGGCAAAAGTCTCACTTGGTTAGGATGAGGTTCATGAAAGAAATATGCATTTGTGGGATGATCAGAAGACCTGAGAGTGTGTGTGTGTGTGTGTGTGTGTGTGTGTGTGTGTGTGTGTGTGTGTGTGTGTGTGTGTGTGTGTGTGTGTGTGTGTGTGTGTGTGTGTGTGTGTGTGTGTGTGTGTGTGTGTGTGTGTGTGTGTGTGTGTGTGTGTGTGTGTGTGTGTGTGTGTGTGTGTGTAAAATCCATCTATTAAAACTTGACAATGTCTTATTTTTCAGTGTCTATTGACATTTTGTTTTGACTCTTTCTACTCCAGTGAACATGGAACAACAGCACTCAGTGGGTGTGTGCTCAGAATCAGAAGTTCAGACGGTACTGGTTCAGCCCTGCAACACTTCAGACGACCACCTTCAGGCTGGGGCTCCTCCAAAACAGGTTGTGGCACTCTGGAGTGAGCTGGAGTAGAATCTGCCAAGTGAAGGCCACATTTCCCCTAACAGGATGTGAAGGATTGATAGATGAAGTCAGTACCCCAAGAAGACAAGATGACTTTGACCATTTGCTTGTGTCGAGGAAGGAACGACATCCCAGCAGTTCTGACCTCAGCCACAATCAACAGCCGTGTGGTCAGCCTGGACGTGCTCGTCATGTCACTGTGACGACCAGCCGGCCTCTCTCGTGACAAATGCAGGCTGCATAAAGAATCCATCCAGTTTAATATGACATGTGGGAATACTAAGTCACAAAGTACTAAGAATAATGTCAGTAATGTGTATCTTAACATGGTTGCAAAGTTTGAAATAATGAACTTGATTTAGACAACATGACTTGTAACACAATGAACTCTGGTTAAAAATATCAACGATAAGAAATTAGGGAAAACGTTAAACAGCCAGATGTCAATAGATCAGATAATAAAAATGTAGACTAGGCCGATATGAACACGTCCTGAGGAGTTTTAATGTGTACAGGTTATCCATAACAGTAAAGGGGCTCCATGCTCCAGCTTCAGGAATATACAACTGCTTGAGCTCATCTCCAGTACACAGAGTTTGATAACTGAAGCTTCATTTCATCACTGGATCTTTACTGTACCTCTTTCTTTCTTCCCTTTTTCCTCCTCGTCTTTTTTAAGGAAATGTAGGATCGAACCCACAACAGCACAACTGAAGGACGACCTGCTCCACCAGCTGATCTACGGTCGAATGAGACAAGCTGCTGCTCTGAGCTGCTTCACTGCTAACATGTTTGAAACGTAAATTCCCTGTATTGTCTGTGTTTTCCACAGCATCCGAGCTGAAGGTGCAGTGTTTCGGTTGGAGCAACAGCAGCACAGAGTCCTGCATCACTAACGAAATTATAATAACATAAACATAATACGGTCACATGAAACGTTTACACCTCACTGAATTATTGTTTCAGACAGAAGAAGGAAACAGAAGAGGCCAGTGGGCATTGCTGGATGAGTTCTAACAGGAAACAAGCCAGCTGCCAAGTGAAGGAAAGGAATATAATAACTCCATTTTCTTTTGATGTATTGCTTGTCTTTCTGGGAGTAATGCAGAAAGTGAACATGCATTTGCTTTTAACTCAATATCTGTGTGGCACTGTGATACAAAGTGTGGTTAAGGCCATTCTTTAGCTCTAATTTATGTCCTTTTAGGTTAATTTACAAGCACTTGAGACAGCACTCAAACAAAAGAAAGCCTGTCGCTCCAGTTCCAGAGTCTGCCTGGACCGCATAAGTAACAGAGTGCAGAGTTAAATTTAGGTCAGCACTTTATTAAGTGTAACAGATGCCTTGGTGGGTCTACCTCAGGGCAGGGGAATTGCATTTGTGGTCTGCTCTGACAGAATGGCAGACAGTTATGATAAGAGAGCGGCAGGGTGGAATCCATTTAACCTCCAACCACTGCAGCGGGAAGCCGGCCAGGCCACTGTTATCCTCCGCAGGCAGGCTGCGGCAGAGCCAGACCCGACGCAGCGAACAGGTGTCTGAAGGAAGGAAACGCACCAAACCTCAACTCCTCACCCCAATTTCTTCATCATTAACCTCACTCAACAACAGGAGGGGCTCAGAGGGACGTGTCCTGCACACAGAAAGGTCAAACATCAACATTTAATGGTGCTTTTGTTCACCGCAAATGAGTGAAAACAGTATTTTCAAACTAAAACTGTAAAACCTCCATTTTGGTTGACTCTTTTAATTTTTGATTCTACCAGTGTAAACAGTGTAATATGGACCAGTGATGTGAGAATGTTAGTCATTTCAAATATATTAAAAACAATAACTTGCTTGGCACCATAAAATCTCCAACCATGACATTTTGCCAATAATCTAATTGGAGCAACCGATAAAGTGATGATAGGACTGCATTCCATGGAAATGAAAAGATGTTTGGTTGCAGTTTTTGTGCAGCTCGTTTATCAATCGGGTGTAGTGAATGGCACGGTCACCACATTCCTTCATTGAGTGTAATACTATGTAGTACTACTCTCTAAATTCTGGTTATTTATTCAGTTTAATTCATTACAATATTACGTGTTTGGCTTTATTACATTTTAAATGGACAAAAATAGTATTTTATTGTCATTAAATGTTGCTCAACATTTATTTCCATAGAAAAACTAGAGATAGATGTTGTCAGACACAGACGAATGACGGCCTCCAACAGGAAGATGCATCTTTGTTAGGTTCTAGTTAGTCAGTGATCACAACTTGGGTTTTTAAAGTTTTTTTAAAGATTTGTTTAAGTAAGTTTTGTGATGTTTTATTTCCTTTATTAATTTGACAGAACTGTTGGGATTCATGTGGGCATGTTGAGGTGTCTGGCTGGGTGGAGATGGTGTGTTTGATGTCTGGCTGGGTGGAGTTGGTGGGGTTCCTCACAACAGTCATGTCTATCTGCTCTGATGCTCCACCTCACATAGCAGAAACACTGAGCGTCTGCCTGCCTCCGCTCCTCAATACTTCCTGTCAGGTCTCTATCTGTTCAATCCGTGAAGTCTGTGTGTGTGTGTGTGTGTGTGTGTGTGTGTGTGTGTGTGTGTGTGTGTGTGTGTGTGTGTGTGTGTGTGTGTGTGTGTGTGTGTGTGTGTCCCCTCGTGTTTCCAATTACACAATCGTTTTCTACACCTCGGTGCCCATTACCCTCACGTATGTCGCCTGAGGCCACCTTTACACGTACCTGGGTATCTGACTAAACGGTGATATTTCTCTGCGTTTGGGCGCATTTACACACAAACGCAGCTACGACTCACCATAAACGATGATTCCTGAAAACTCGGGCCACAGTGGAGATCTGGATAAAATCTGTGTCTCTGTAGGCGGATATTTACATCACAATTCATGACGTCCTGTTTTTTCCAGGATTCTGATTGGCTATCATGGCTTCATGCTTCTTGCTACACTGCCCCCTACAGGTTTGGTATGCTCATAGCAGCTCTGAACCAGCTGTATATGTGGGTCAGTGTAAATGAAGATTTTTTTAAAACGTAGAGAGGGAAATATGTTTTAGTTTTTTTTTAAACTGGGTATGTGTACACGTGGCCTGAGTCTTCCTCTATCTACACCCTCCTCTCCAGATCGTCTCCTTTGCTCAGCACTCAGACATCCAGCAACTCATTCAGTGGCTTACAAGCATTCCTTGTGTTTTCCAGTGTTTTCGGACCTCTGCCTGTTTTTTTTTGTTTTTTTTTACTTTCTTGTGCCAAACCCTTTTTGGATCCCTCTGCCTTCAGTTTGGTGACAAACCTTTTTTGAACTCAGCCTTTTTGTCAGTCTGCTTTTGGGTCCACCATGTTCATGACAGCTTTCTATTGGCTATTTTCTAAATCTCAAACTGATTTGTTGATGAAGCTGTAGAGATGTTTCTGTGGGCTCCAATCTGATAACAGTGTCAGCTCCTATTACTGTGGGACCTTAATTTAACTGTAATAAAAAGTTACACACATAATAAAGACGAATGAAGCAATCTCCTGCTGCTGAGTTGTGGTGAATAAATGGGCTTTACAGTGTACAAGGTTATGCCAAACAACATCCACTGATGTGCATATAAGAAATTTGTGAGGTCAGTTTTTTTAATGTTGAAAACGAAGATATAAACCACGATATATGTTCATTAATTGTTGGGAAAACTCTTCCTGAACCAGAGAGGGCAAGCGAGTCTTCGAATGTCATCAGTGACGTCGCTCACTCAAAGACACAAGCGTTGATATGCAATTCACTAAATACTTCTGGGATTTCTCGACACACGGTCCGAAGCATCGGCACGGTCCAACCCGTCGCTGCTTTAAAGATATGGACCAAGGACCAGCTGCTGCCACTAGGCGCAGTACGTTACACGTGGGATCGAGGAGATCTCTGACACTATCAGCTCAATGCTTAGTTTCAGCCTTGGCGAACAGGTGAACGTACCTGTCGGTAGTTTGGAAGCGAAGCCACACTCAGCCGTGGTTTTTTTCCTGTGAAGTATTTGTTGAAATTAATGTCCGCCCGCCTGCCGGATGTCCAGCTGTTGGGTTTTTCTGCGACTGGTCGGTTGGAGATGCGATGTGTCAATGGAATCGCACACTGAGCGATCGACCGCTGTTCAGATTCATAAGCAGGGCGATTGACTGCAGCTCAGATTCATAAGCTGCATGATTGACTGCAGTTGGCACAATAGCTGCCAGCAGCGCGAGCGGTGGCTGACAAACGACTGAGTGCAGTTGGTGGTGAGGGAAATTACCTCGGCTCTCCGCAAAGCCGCCCAGCAATCATCCCACATCCTTGTGTCTTTCTCACCGCCTTTTTACTGCCACGCTCAATCACTGCCAAACAGATAATACAGACAAAACTCCTGCAGAGGGGCTTCTGTGGCAATGTGCATACAGGCATGGGGTTATTACAGCCCTCAGTTGCAGTGCAACACAGCCTGAGACATTTCACATTTACACTACAGACAGAATAACCTCCCCAGTGCATACATGAAGAACAATAAGGACACGGAGATGATTATGAACATCCATAAGCCACATGCTGTAACAAGCACTATATCCATTATATATAACTAAATGAATGTGACAGCAGGAAATGAAGAAAAAAAAGTGATCATGGATTACCGTTCTTGGTTTTCCCTCTCAAATTTAATTGTCTTGAGGAAACCTAATCACCAAGTGCTGGCTGCTTAAGTCAATTTATATTACATTATAATTGACTGTACAGCAGTCAGGTGGCAGCCATTACTAAGAGTGGGAGAGGAAAACATCACATTATGCTGCATTAAAGTCAATTAATTGGAAAATTCCTCTGTGAGGGGCTGCACGTTCTGTCTGCCACAGTATTCCCTGTAATTATTTGATGCACTCACGCTTGTTCAGTATCTCTACCAATAAATGATTTATAACAACAGTGTCCTCAGTGTCTTTAAAACCGCAGTCACATCCCTGATTCACAAATCTGGAAGCAAAAATTTAACGAGCAACTACAGGCCTATTAGTTGCACACTAGTGGCAATGGCCAGTTGTAGGGCAGCGGACTGAACATTTCTACAGTAATAACTTGTTGCATTCAATGCAATTTTATTACTGCTGCTACCTGATAGAAATCATAAAAGCCAGTTTGGGCGGGGGGGGCTGGGGGGGGGGGGGGGGGGGGGGGGGTGGGCACCGTGTTCCTGGGCTTACAGAAGGCCTTATAGACGGTAGACCATTGTGTCATCCTGTCTAAAGGCCAATTCATACTCCATAAGGACAAGAAGAAAGTTCAGCAGTGCAGGGTCCTGCTGAGCAAAATGACGTAATTTCCTTCCTCCAGCTCCCTCTGGCCGAAGAAATTCAGTTCGGCTGTGCCAACTGCCCTGGCTGAACTATGTAGGAGCCGCACTGCAGAAACTTCTGCCCTGCTGTGTGCTGCACATGCATGTTCCAGCTCGTTAATAACTATCAGTCATATTTTAATCATATTTAGCTTGTAACATCGCCACTGTACGAGCACCGCAGCTCGTTAAAACGTTGGCGTGCAGGCTTACGTGATGCACCTGAACGCATCACGAGCAGCTGTCAGCTCCTGTAGTTGAAACCGGACCAACATTGCCGCTCGGACAAAACCTCTCTTTTATTCCTGAAACAGTTCAGATGAATGTATTTCTGAAAGCACTGGAGGCCAGAAATAAACTGTGCAGTTGAAAAGTTAAAAAGCTGCTTCACAGACATGTGGCTGCTGTGAGGGGGCGTGGCCGGATGTGAGGGGGCGTGGCCTGCGAGTTCGAAAGCTTCTCCTCGGATGAACTGTCCTGCCGAAAAAGTTTTTCGGCTGGCAAATTTTCTTCTTGTTCTTATGGCTTCAAAAAGGGAGTATGCAGAGGCCTTAAGCTGTCTCAGTAGAAGCTGTCTATGGAGACATTGTAGTGGAGGCAGTCATAGCTCTCCGATCGGGTGCAATGTGAGAGGACAAATAATGCTCTGTCCTCCGTGAAACCCTGAACAACTGGGGTCCCACAAGGGTCAGTCCTGGGTGCCTTGTTGTTCGGAATCTACATCAATGATCAATGAAAGGTGTAGACATGGTCATGTACACAGAAGATTCTGTCATACACGTACATGGGAGGGATATGGAGCTAGTGGCGTCTTTAATAAGTAAATTAAATAGAATTGTCTTGTTTAACAGATTGGCGACCTTTCCACGGTGTACCCTGCCCTCGCCCACAGTAGGTTGGGATTGGCTCCAGCAACCCGCAGCCCTGAACTGGATAGAATGGATGGATGAATGGATGTTTAGGTTTAACATTAAACATAAAAAAAACAGTTGGAATGCATTTTACAAAGACAAATAAATATATAGAGATGCCTAACATCTCTGTTAATGAACCAAAATAAACATTGTGACAGAAATGAAATATCTAGGAGTACATTGACCAAAACCTGAGCTTCAAAAAGCACATTAAATAAACTCTGTAATTCAGTTAAATATAATATATCTGCATTTAGACACATGAGGAATACTCTGGCCATCGAGGCATCTTTCACTTACTTTAATGTTATGATCACTTCACACATCATTTACTGTTTGTCTTGTTGGTCTCAGGCCAATGAGACCACACTCAAAGCATTCCGATCTCTATATAAGAACTAAAGGTACGGGACAGAAAACCCCTTCGTTATCATCACTGTAATATTCTTAGCAAATACAAAACAATTTCCTTCTATATACTAATTTAAGAACCATCTTCAAAATAGTTAATGACACTGCTCCACCAGCACTGAAACAAATCATTAAACTTTACTGTGAACAAACAACCAGAACGTTCTGCTCCACGGCTCACAGAAACTGGGCCATCCCCAAAGATCGTGCACCTTTGCACAAACAGCCTTTTCATATAAAGATATCGAGCTCTGGAATCAGCTTCCAGACACTCTGAAGTTGTCTGCAAACTTGAACACTTTTTCTCCAAACCTGAAAAAGCACATTATGGAAAACCAGCTGATGTGGCATTTCTTTCATTCAAAAAAATCTAAATTAAGAGTCGCCCTTTTAGGAGATTTTCGATACAGAGAAAGTGAAAAGCACTCGTGGAGAGATTTTCCAAGTTTCAAAAAAAGATTTATTTATATAAACAAAAAATATTCTCTGTGGTTGAGTTTCTTAAATAACAGAAACACTTAACATAAACTCTGGTTTCTTCAGGCCTCTACCTGTGCCTGACTCTGTGGTAGAAAAACTGTCACTCCTTCCTCCTTCCCCCCCACAGCTACACCTCCTCCTGGTTATAAGGAGGAGGGCCTGACTAGGAGGAGGAGAAATCCCCACAATTCTAATCAATTAAACTACAAAAGCAACAACACTTCAAATAATATTTGTTGTCACACAAGTTTGCACCAATTTCACAAAGAAAACTTAGAGACACAATTGGCTCCAACATTTTGGCCCCTAATTGTGGCGCTTTAGTAAAACAATTCCATAACCAAAGTACAACAGGAGCCAAGATAAAGCAAACAATGCAAACAAATCACTTCTTTTCTTTTAAAGTTCATTGTCCATGAATCCATATTTTCCTGCAGCAGTCCATGATCATTAGTCTCTAGTCTTTCGCTGGAGATTCAACAGTTCCTCAGTTCATTCGTCTGCCTCCAACAGAAGACGGAGCTTGTCTATCGGTCGATGAACAGTGGTAGTTTTGGTTTTGATCAAAACACTTCTAACAAGGCCATTGGTGTCTGGAAAGGTCTTTACAACACGTCCCATAATCCATGACTTTCTTGGTGCTGCGTTGTCAACGATGAGAACTGGATCCCCTCAACCCAAGTTTCTCTTCACGCTGTTCCACTTGATTCTCTGCTGCAGGATTAGAAGATATTCCTTTGTCCACCTTTTCCAAAAGACATATGCCAGGTTCTCCATCTCTTTCTTCAATAAATGTCATCTTTTTCAAACAGTCCTGGTGGCAATCTTGCTTCAGTCTTCAGCTGGAGGAGATGTCCTGGTGTTAGAGGTTCTAAGTCATTGGGATCATTTGAAACTGTGGTTAGCGGTCGGTCATTGAGGATCGCTTCAACCTCATAAAGTGCAGTTGATAGAGTTTCATCAGTCAGTGTTTGTTGCTTTAAAACTGATCTGAGGATCTTCTTGACTAATCTGATCAGTTCTCCCAGACTCCACCAAGATGGGCTCTCAAGATACATTTACACTATTTTCCCATTTCAGGCCACCGTGAACAAAACAGGATGGGCGTGAGACAACGCAGGGGGACGGAATGGGCAAACGTAACAGTTCATGATAGGGCGCCGTGCCAGATTTTTAAACTGTCAAAAAATTTGCCACGGTGCAGATGAGAAACTCAATAGCCCGTAGCAAAACGGGATGAACGTCACAAAACGTGGCAGCATGTAATTGGCCGTAACAGAACATGGAGGCGGTCCATAGTGGGACGGGAGGCTTACAGGAAGTGACGTTTAGTGCACACTCTAGCACGGTTGTTTCACTGTTGCTTCGCGTTTTACGTCGCGCCGCTTCATCACAGTTCTCACGGCGTACTTACGGTGTATGGTAGCTGTTTCATCATGCTCAATCGCGGCTTGTCCCAGCGTGTGACGGTTTGTGGATCCGACACGTTGAGTTCTACTCCGGTCTGCCACGGCGCGCATGGTCTGGGAGGAAGTCGTGCCGGTAGGGACTTTTATTCGAGTCTGAGCAAACAACGACAGAACACCTTCTACAAGCTCTGCCACCAAAAAAGAAATCAAGAGGTATGTATGCACCCAGCAAAAGTCTCAAGATACAGTGATTGCCTTCACTTTTGGTGATCCATTGGGGCTTAAACTTGCTTCAAAATGAACTGGCGTCCACATTTCATCCGTAGAAAGCCTTGACAGAACGTGAAAAACGTTCTTCAGAATTCCCCAAAATCCCACGGTGCACTACGTTTCGGGCAAACGGGGCTGCAGTGGAGCCATGAACATAGTGTAAAACTACCATAAACGGAGGGTTGAATGTCCATTTAACTCCATCTGCCAGAAATGTGGTTTGAATCTTCTGGTGATTAGCGATGCTTGGTGATGAGATGTACTCTCATCCTGTAAACTTCCAGCGGTTTGCTAATATCACAAAAACCTCAAAAAGTCTCTGTCATCCTTTTCAACATGGACCAGAGGCCTGTACTGAACCCTGATCAACAGATCCAGGATCTCTCTGGTTCCTGGGTTAACTGATCCAGACACGTTTGATCCTGATCACCGTTACTACCAAGCAGGTTATCAACTCAGTAGTTCAACCCAGACCTACGTGTGCGCGTTCACATGAAAGGGGTGGAGTTTGCAGCGTCTGACCAATCACACACGGACTCTGCAGTGTAGTTTACAGATTACTAAAGGAGCAGTTATTCTCTGAGATTATGAAGGATTAAAACACACCCTCCAGGCTAAAAGCAACACTGCTGCTGCAGCCGAAGCCAGAACATTCCTGACTTGTTAATGTGTGACTTGGTGAGATTATACCAGATTAATTCATCAGAGATATAAACGGACGGCACTGTGATCACTCAGTTTCACTTTATTACAGCAGAAACGTGTCGGGCTGAACTTCCTCACTGATCTTCTTTTAGTTCAGGTTTTACATCCAGTTGTTTTGAGGCTGAGTTCAACCCCCGTCACTGTGTTTGGTGTCGGGATATTAATTCATCACGACGACACAAGTAGTTCTGCGTTCCATAAATTCATGTTTCTGCAGTTCAGATCATTAACCTCATTATTCCAGATCAACCCTCGTGGAGATAAACAGACTTAGAACAAGTCAAGAACAAAAACATCCTCCAAAGCCTCAGTGACCAGGATTTATTTTATTATGTCAAAAAAAATAGCTCTAAATTAATTTCTCCTCTCCGGTGCAGCTCAGAGCAGAACCCGTGTACCAATCACCATCATTTATCAATGGGCAGGTCATTTTCCAAAAGATCTGATTGGTCACGAGGCGGAGCTCTGACCGTTTATCCAGAACATATCCTGCTCCGGAGCAGGTTAGACACTCAGTGTCAGTTGCTAGGGTGATTTATCCCGGGAAGAAGTGAGCGATAGTACGGAAAACCCAGAGTTAATCCTGAAGTTATCTCAATAAGAGTAAATCTAGCGTCGCAGTACAGGCCCCGGCGCCCTCTATTGACCAGCCCCCACCGGTAACACCAGTGAACAGTATAATATGTGGAGTGATTTGTGGTCCAGGATGTTTATTTACTTTATTGATTACTGAAATGCTTCTTGATATTTTGTTTTGAATATGTTTTATGTGAGATTTCCAATTTATTTTATCATCAATTATAACACCAAGAAACTTACTTTTGTGAACCCTCTCAATTTCCACACCATCTACCTTTAACTGTGCATGTGTATCTCTTTTAACATTGCTAATACCATGAATATAGTTTTACTTATATTCACTGATAATTTATCTATGCTAAACCACTTCTTAAGTTTGCACATTTCACCCCCTGAACAGAAAATATTTGTGCCATCTGCAAAAAGAACTCATTTTATTAGTTATGATATGCTGGTAATGTCATTTATATATAGTAAAGATTGTTTTGGACCCAATACTGATCCCTGGGGAACCCCACAAGCAATGTCCAAACACGATGATGAGTACTGTCCTAGTAACCTTTCACCCTGTGCGATACCACACCCCTGATCCCGTACCATTCTAACTTAATGATTAATATGTCATGGTTTATTGTATCAAAAGCTTTTTTGAGATCGATGAATACTCCTACGGCATACTGGTTTTGATCTGTAGCATTTGTAATTGACTGTCAGAAAGTATTTTATGTTTGTCTAGGAATCCGTGCATGAATAGTTGTTCTAACATTTTGGAGAACTGTGGAAACAGAGACACTAGCCTGTAATTGGTGAAGTGGTGTTTATCCCTAGTATTATACAGCGGAGCAACTTTGGCTATTTTCATTTTATTGGGAAATTTACCAGTTTGGAATGATAAATTACAGACGTATGTTAAAGGCTCTGAAATCCCCTCAATGATCATTTTAACAGTTTTCATGTCTATTCTATTACAGTCAGTTGATGTTTTGTATTTAGTTTTATTTACAATATCTATTATTTCCTTCTCCTCCACTGCTGTGAGGAACATGGAGCTGGGATTCCTGTCTATAATATGATCACTCCATTCTTCAGGGATTTTCTCTGCTAGTTTAGGTCCAATATTTACAAACAAGTTGTTAAAACTGTTGACAATTTCTTCTATCCTGTAGTTTTTTGTTTCATTATCAATGAACTATTGGGGATCACTGTCGTCTAGAATCATTTTTGATCAAACTATTTAATGTGTTCCAAATTCCTTTCACATTATTTTTATTATTATTTAATATTTACTGTAATATTCCTTTCTACAATGCCCTTCTATTTGTAGTTAACTTGTTTCTATACTTGTTATATGTATCTGCTTCTGTAGTTCTTTGATAAATTGTCTGTAAAGTGTATTCTTCTTTCTACAGGAATTCTGTAATCCTTTTGTTATGCATGGGTGATCTGTATGTCTGTGTTTTCTGCTATTTGGTTTAATTGGACAATTTGTGTTATATAAAGATTTGTGCACAGTGTCTTTTGACATTTTTGCAATTATGCAATCATTTCAGATTGCTTCAGCCGCATCGACAGGTGACAGACACGCTGTTCTCCTCAAGGAGTCAAAAACATCAGAATGAGGCCTAAATAAAGAGGAACTGCCTTTATGACTGAAGCACAAAGTCTTCACTGCAAGTTAAATAATACAAAAAGGTTGTCATGAGCTTCTTTCTGCGCAAACACTCTTTGGAAGCAACCTTGTTAACAACTGTTTCAAAGAGTTTGAGCATGACTCACTCTCCTCTTTGTGAGCACTGAAGCACTCAACACGGACTCCAACCACTCTGCACAAACTAATGTGCAATTATGTTAAAGGCCACTGAGCATTGGCCACTTTGATGGCTGTCAGTATCACCACATCACCATCTGCTGGTCGACTCATCAAATCCTGGCTTTTACTAACTTTAAATTAAAACTCAAACTTTGTTGATAGTTTTTGCCCCCTATGAAGTGACCGTTTTGAAATGGTTCATTTTAAGTTTTTAGAGACAATTGTGTAGCAGCAAATTTTCCAATATAATGTACATATCTGTTAAAATCCTCTGTTTCAAATTTCTCTCATCCGTCTGAACCTCTCCTCTCGTAGTGTAAATCTTCAGACTACGATGAACCCACCACTGGGTGGAAATTACTCTTTGTCACCTTAAACATGTCACATACAATAATGGTTATATTTACACACAACGACAGTCACAGATGCTTCTTTCTCCAGATCTGTCAGTGAAGTTTATATTTCTGTTATTCATGGAGATCATGTGAAGTGCTGGTTAGATATTTTTGGACTGGCGTGCCCACACCCCAAGAGTCCAATTCTATTAAATTACATTTGTATAGCGCCAAATACAACACAGTCATTTCAAAGCACTTTTCCAAAGAGAAACACAAAGATGACACATGAGTCAGGAGAGGAGATGGAGGAAAAGAAAAACTAGTTTTTTATTACATTATTTTTCATTATGCCATTTTTTTTAAACAAAAGAAGCAGAGACAAAGTGAAGAGGCTCGACACGGTTAAGGACAAACGGACATGAACACAATCTGCCCCCTTGCCTCGCTCCTTCTGGGTGGGCATCGGGGGTAGACAGACAGACAGACACACACACACACACACACACACACACACACACACACACACACACAGAGTGGTGTGACACTACCCTCCCTGGTCCACAGCAAGCAACAAGGGGATACCCTTCAGGGAGGGCTGGCAATGGTCACTAAAATGCAAAAAAAAGACACCTATGATGATTTCTCGTGGGCTCACCACCTGCAGGAAAGGTTCTTAATCGGTGCAATGTGATCTGGGTGACGGGGCTCAGACTGCCACCCCCGCGACCCGGAAATGGATAAGCGGGAGGAAATGGATGAATGGATGGACCTATGATGATTACTAGTTCTCTGAGACCTCGACAAGATGGAAACGTGAAACTGAGGTGTTTTAGAACCACAAATATGAAGCAGAGGGGTAGACCTCATGCAGTTCTTGTTTGAGGAGTGGAGACAGTGGACATCTATAAATTGAATTTCACTGAGTAGGTCTGGATTGCAGACGGACTTCAGTCCCATCCATCTTTGATCAGGTCCAGGGTGAGTGCGGCTGGAATGCGGGGAGCGCATTCACTCAAGCATGACGCTCCCGGGGGGGCTGGGGTGCGGCGCTCCTCAGGGGGGCTGGTGGTGCTCCCTCCCCATTCGCGGTTGGATTAGTGGAGAATGGGATCTCGCAGTTGCCTGGTGGGGGCCCGGGGTCCCTGCTCTGTCCGGCCTTGGCTTGGGTCGCGGCCTGGGGCCCTGTGCTCTTTATCCTTCTCTTGTGGGCTCCTCTTGCCTGGGCGGCAGTCCTCTCTGCATTCTCTATCTGGTGCTTTCTGGGCTGGGGCGTGGCTATCTGGAGTGGTTTTTCTGGGGCCTCCCCGGGTCTGGGGGGCGGTGTCCGGGCCCTAGGATGTCTCTACAGACACCCCCCCCCCCCCCCCCCCCCCCCCCCCCACTACAGTTCTGGACAAACCACAAAAATGGCTTGAAACAGGGCAGAACAAACAAAGAAACAGGCCTGAGCCAGAAAATATCACACACACACACACACACACACACACACACTCACACACACACACACACACACACACACACACACACACACACACACACACACACACACACACACACACACACACACACACTCACACACACACACACACACACACACACACACACACACACACACACACACACACACACACACACACACACACAAACCTGGACCTTCAGCGTGCACTGGTGCGGTTCGCAGCCGAGTGTGAAGCAACTGGGTCAGGATCAGCACCTCTAAATCCGAGGCCACGATTCTCGAGCAGAAAAAGGTGGCTTGCCCCTTCAGGTCGGTGGAGAGCTCTTGTCCCAAGTGGAAGAGTTCAAGTATCTCGGGGTCTTGTTCATGAGTGGGGGGAAGATGGAGCGTGAGATCGACAGGCGGATCGGTGCAGCGTCTGCAGTTATGCGGTCGCTGTATCGGTCCGTCGTGGTGAAGAAGGAGCGAAGCCAAAAAGCGAGGCTCTCGATTTACCAGTCGATCTTCGTTCCTACCCTCACCTATGGTCATGAGCTTTGGGTCATGACCGATAGAAGGAGATCCCGGATACAAGTGGCTGAAATGAGTTTCCTCCGTAGGGTGGCTGGGCTTACTCTTACAGATAGGGTGAGGAGCTCAGTCACCAGGGAGGAGCTCGGAGTAGAGCCGCTGCTCCTCCACATCGGGAGGAGCCAGCTGAGGCTCGGGCATCTGTTTGGGAGGCCCCCCCGGACGCATACCCAGGGAGGTGTTCCGGCCATGTCTCTCCATTCGGAGGCCTCAGGGCAGACCTCGGACACGCTGGAGGGACTATGTCTCTCGGCTGGCCTGGGAACACCTTGTGGTCCCACCAGAAGAGCTGGAAGAAGTGTCTGGGACGAGGGAAGTCTGGGCATCCCTGCTTAGACTGCTGCTTCCGTGACCCGGCCCCGGATAAGCGGTAGACAATGGATGGATGGCCTTGTTCCTCTCGTCACCCCCCTGAAAGATCCTTTTGTTCAGCTGCCCTCATCTAGCTTTGCTCTGGCCATGAGAGTCTGCTCCAGCTTTTGTTGTTCCTCCTGCTGGTGGAGCCTCTGCCGCTCCTGAAGCTTCAGCCTCTGCGGTTGCTGCTCCTGCAGGTGCGTGGCCTCCTGCTGCTCCCACAGGAGTTGCTCCTCCTGCTGCTTCAGCAGTTTCTTCTGCTCCGTCTTTCTCTGCTCGGTTTCCTTCCTCTGAGCACAAGCCTCCTGAGCACATTTGATTTTATCCTGCCTCCTTTTCTCCCATTGGCGATTTACCCGCTCCTTTTCGACTTGATGGTAAACCTCCAAAAGCTTAGCATGCCGCTTCTTCTTCTCCTGCTGCTGCCACCGCTGCTCCTCCCTGGACCTCAGTTAAGTGGCCAACTGCTCATTGGCTTCCAGCTCCATGCGCGTCCTCTGGAGACAACGGGAAACCTCATTTTCTGTAATGACCTGCAGATACCCTTTTTCAGCCATCAGCCGCTGCCTCCGTCTTCAGCTCGCTGGCTCTCTGATCAGAGAGAGTTGCTAAAGGCTTATACCTTAATGTTTAAACATGCAGCTTTTGGAAAGTCATGAATGATAATAATTTACCTTTCTAATTAACTCAGGATATCATGTGCTTAACCATCTTGTTTGACTTCCAGCCAAGAGTTATTTGAGTGTGCCTTTGTTCTGTATATTGTTCTTTTATTTTTTTTTAATTAATACCAAGTCTGGTATTTCTTTTAAGATTTGGAATATGTTCTGTTTGTTGATTTACAAATATTAATTATAGATCAATTGCTAGGACTGACCAAAATAAACTATTACCCTAATGATTAGGGCCTAATCAAATGGTTTATGACCGACACAACAGACACAACACAAACATGAAAACATCTGTATGCACTGTACATGTGTACTGCACACCACAAGTGCATTAAACCTGCCTTCATGTAGCTCAGGTTGATCAGCTGAACATGGGGAACGTGAAGTGACTGAAGCTTTTTATTCATAAATGATCAGCGAAATTACAAATGAGTGTGAGGAAAGACAAAATAGTCCAGTAATTGATTCTGATGACAAATACTGAAAACTGTTTTTACATGCACAGGGAGTGAGGACATGTCTGTGTCGTGGATCATTTCTGCAGTTTGTTCCTCTTGGTACTCTGGGTTTCTTCCACAGTCCAAAAACATACTTGTGAGGTAAATTGGTGACGAGCTGAATCTTTAGACACACACACACACAAGAAGTCCATTATTCTCAGACAATGACACCTCACACCTCAAGCCTGACAAGGCTGTCTTCTCAGACCCACCTGTACACTTATACTGCCCTGTACACACACTGCTACAGAGCAGCCAGTGATATGTGTCCTTGAGCAAGGCACTTTACCCACGTTGCCTCGTATGACTGGGTAAGAATGCTGCATGAATGCTGGTGGTGGTTCGAGGGACTGTTGGCACAAAATGGCAGCCACGGCTCTGTCAGCATGCCCCAGGGCGGGTGTGGCTAAACTGTGACTGGTGGAGAGGCTGTCCAGTGTTAAGTTCCTGGGGCCCCACGCAGCTGAAGGAAATCTACTCACTGAAGCCTCACTGATGGAGAACTTTTGTCACTGTGAAGAGTGCCCTCACCTGCAGCATCCCAGCCTCGTGTGGGGACAATTCCCCGACCCTCCTGGACGATACCTACAGATCCTGCTGCTGCAAAAAGCACGCAGTTAATCAAAAAACCATGCATACATTTCACCAAGTGTCCATGCTTCACACCACTGAAGTATTCCACAGCTAGTGAAGCCCCAAGTGCCCTGCTTCACCATGACAACTGTAAACTGACACTAAGGGGTACTCTCATATGCACCATGCCAACTCCACCTTCTGCTGCACTAAATTATTGACGCTGTCACAGCACTGTCTAATATGAAAGCATGTGAGAGGAAGTAATGTCGGGGCTTCAATCCTATGAACATGAAGTTTAGTGTTACTATATTTTGCATGCCATGGAAAGGAATTCAGTCTCATCTAATTTGTTTCTAAGGTATGGTTTGTGTATAACCGATAATGGAGACGCTCTTCTTAAGGTGGAACTGTCAGTTCGTTACATTCAGATTAAAAAGCTGCATGGAGTTGCAATCAGAGCTGAAAGTCTCTCATTTCTGCTTCATGCTGTTTCCTTCGGCTCATTTCGTACTGGGGCTGACTTCAGGTTTCATCACACACATGCTGTCCTTCCAGACCTCCACATAAGAAGGAACATCCAAACCCATAATGGGGTCCTGTCACTGTAAATACAACTTCCTTTCAGATTGTGGTCCTGCTGGGGAAGCAGGCTGAGGGTGGAGACACCAACAGGCTCAGCACACTCATCAGAAAGTCCAGTGATGAGGTGGTGGTGGAGATGGACTCTCTGCTCTCAGAGGAAGATGTGGTCCAAACTTAGGTCCATCCTAAACAATGTGTCTCAGTCCTTCAAGATGTCCTGGTCCATTCTGAACAATGTCTCTCAGTCCTTCAAGATGTCCTGGTCCATTCTGAACAATGTCTCTCAGTCCTCCATGAGGTCCTGGTCCAGCAGCAGCTCCTTCAGCAACAGACTAATGGCACCAAAGTGCAGTACAGAATCTCAGGAGATCCTTCCTCGCTGAGGCAATAAGACTCTAACTCCTCTTTGAAATAGTGTCTGTTGTGTTTTTTTACACCAGTTAATTACGTACTTCTATGCTCATACCAGTCACTGCTTAACTTGTATATATTAATAGTCAGAATTACTTATTTAACTTTATCCTGTGATATTGATATTTTAACTTTTATGCTATTGATCTTGAGTAGATTTAAATCATCCAAGCATTGTATAGCTACTTTTCATGTTTATTTTTCTGTGATTAGTCTTTTTAATTCTCCCCGGTTCTACTTATATTGCTTGGTTGTAGGACCTCTGCCCATTATGCTGCTGATATAGAGGAGTCTTGTCTTGTCTTGTCTTGTCTTGTCTTGTCCTGTCCTGTCCTGTCCTGTCCTATCCTATCCTATCCTAGCCACGCCACGACACGACATGACACGCCACTCTAATCTAATCTGATCCGTGTTCTTTTCTGTGTGGAGTTATCTGTTCTATTCTATTCTATTCTATTCTAAAAAAGTTTGAGCCTGCTGCAGTGAAAGTGAAGGTTGTGTATAAAAGATACAGAAAAGGTTTGTCCCGTGGCTCAGCTCAAAATATGTTAAATGAAAATGAACTTAGTCAACTGTTTTACTGTAAGACTGTAATTCATGTTGAGGACAACATGCCGCTGAGTTTGTTTCTACAGTAAATGTGTGCCTGTGTGTGAAATGAGATAGAGAGCATAACGTCCCATGGTCTTCAATAAATGACCTTTTAACACTCTGGCTACACAACAAGGTGCATTTTTAATGTGCTCACTTGTGTTTAGTCCCACGGTGGAAAAATATTCCTGTTACATCTAATCCTATAAGATCCAAGCCCTCCTCACAGGCTCGTCTACTAACCAGACTCTTTATTCACCTTTTAACTTCAGCTTGGAGTTCGTATTTATTACCATCTCAATTAGTATCTGAAGGATACTTAGTTCATCATTCAAGTACAAAACAGGTAGAAAAAAACGTTTGAATGGTGGGAAAATATACATCGAAGGTGTGTGTTCGTCTGGAAGACAGTTGATTGGATGTTGAAATGAAGGGCAATTTGATAGAAGAAATAATTCACCATCTGCTGCTCCCCTGTAATGTTTAAAAAAAAAAAAAAAAAAACGTTATCGTAATAAGAACCCAACAACTAATTAAAAGATATGAAATATCACTAGACCAGTTTTTTCTAACGATTCATACAGTTCAACTTAGTTGTATTGAACAATTCTATTTAGCAAAAGTCATGGGTTGAAATACCGCCCGGGGCCTTTCTGTGTAGTTTGCTCCAGTTTCCTCATGATGTTCTCAGGTCAGCTGCTCTGTCATTGAGGTTGCTTCTCTCTACTGGGGCTTTAGCACCCAATCTCACATTGCGTTGTTATCTCTTTGTGTGTGTGAATGGGTGAATGTGATGAGCTATGGAAAGCACTTTGGGGCTGTTGTCAGCCAAAAGGCGCTATATAAGTAAGTCCATTTATCATTATTTATCTTTGGCAACACATTCACACACCAATGGAGCCTTGGGGGGCAGTGTCTTGCTATTGGACACTTAGACGTGTGGACAAGTGGAGATTAGAACTGAATTTAAAACCTTCAGATTGGGAAATGATTCTACCATCTCATAATGAACAAAAAGACACAATTCTGCGTATATCATTTTTAGAAAGAAGGCTTAATGTATACCAAGCCAAAGTGTCGGCTTCCTTGGTTTATCCAAGTCCAGTGCTTTATTCTCCCTATGGGACCACATGATGTTTAAGTAAATATTCTAGAAGACGATGGTGTAGTAAATGTACATGTTATTGGAGAAGCACAGTTAAATTGGAAAAAGACTGAACCACACTGATAGAATATTTTGTCTTCAATGTGGTCTCACCCTGAGACACTGTGAGTAGGTAACACTGCTCCGACTACTGAGAGGAGTCATAAACTCTGATCTGAACAACAACAGATTATTTTGGTAGCTGTTGTCTTTAGAAACTGGGCTGACTGAAGCAACGGCAGAGGAAGGTTCTATTCGGAGCAGCAGCTTTCCTCTCAGTCAGCTGACTTGTGTTCATATCTTTTGCTATCACAAATGAAACTTCCTGTCCTCACTCCTCATCTTTACCTCTATCTCACAGAATTCCACAACAAGCACGAACCTGGATTCAGTCATTGTTATTGTTGCTCTACCCATGCATATGTACAAGTATGTGCCATAGTGCTCATGTGCAGTACCAGCATTTTAGAAACGTTGTGTTTCCCTGTTACATGGAGATGTGTATGTGTTCAAAAAGTTCTGTCTTCAGTGATTCTGAACTCCATTGTCGTGTAAACGGACACACAAAATGCAACAAGAGTTTTTCATTTTTACTTTGTCTCACTGGCATTATTACGGACATATTGTACTGGAGAACAAAGTACCTTCAGGGGCTCTTTACATGATTCCACTGAGATTGTTAAAATATTTACTTGTTGCCTATTCAAACTCTTTAATATTACTTAGGCCTTTGTTCCAGGCTTTAGTATAATTCCAGTAGTTTTGTGCGATACTCCAAGATCTAGTATTGATCCAATACCAAGTGAATACAGGGCCAGTTTTGCCGATGCTGATCCGATCTGGACACTTTTTAATATTCAAGGTTAATGCATCATCAAAGTGCTAACTCTGGGTGAATTCTGATGACCCTTAAGTGTTTTAATGATTTTTCCTTTTGTTTATTAATTAGTTGAATGTAGGAAAGAATTTTGAAAAAGTTTATAGGTAAACAAAAAAATATTTTATCCTAATAAAAACAGATGTGTTCACACAATTTTCTCCCAAACGTTGTAATGCCTGGATTATTTTTCTTCTCAAATAAACAAAGTGTACAAAACGGTCACTCCAAAACAAATGAGAAGAAAATCTTATTTCAGGTAGAGTTCAGGATGGAGCAGCAGGCTAACAGGTGTTACTTTCCTCCAGGTGATCATCCAAACCGTAGTCAGGAAGCCGGGTTTATTGAGGAGTCTCACTAACTTGTGGTTCATGTCTGCTGGTCACTAAAGCTGATTCTGTCTCATTCTGATGTGGAGTTGATGGAGGGAGGAGGGAAGATGCCAGTGGTACAGAATTGTGGCTGTTTATTCCTCTTTTTAACAGCTGCTGGACTAAGTTTTCACACACCAGCAGTTGAACACCGGAGAAGCAGGAAAGCAAATACTTCACTTCCCAAAACCAACACATGCTATGACTCCACTTCCCACAATGCACTTGTCATTTAAAGTGACAGGCTAAGCAGAAAAAGCAGATCTTATTGCACTGAGTATAAATCTCTATTGATACCAACGTAGGTATTGATATTATCGATATTTGGATTGACCCGTCCACCACTACAGTCCAGGCCTAAAAGAGGGAAGTGCTGTATCATGCATCATCTGTATCACTCTATCCCCAATGTGTTGGGTCTGAGCCATGCTGAAAGTGTATGAAGGCAGGTTCCATGTAGTGCCATGAAACAACTATAGTGTAGTAGATGTGGTATAAATAAGCCTTAAATATTGACTATAAAAAATATAACAAATTTTTAAGTGTAACTTTGTAATGCCACATCAGCTAAATGCAAAAGTATGTATTGACAAAGCCCACGTTCAGTCATGGGAATGTTACGCATTGATGCAGTGTTACACACTTTGAAATGAAACACTCCATAAAACCTTTAAAATGATGCTGCTTCATTTGTCGTAGCGATCGAACAACATAGTGGAGGCAATGGAATCACGATTACAGAAGGTTGAAAGGAAATCTGAGGGCAGTGAGAGATGAGATGGAGTTAGGAGAGGAAAGAAGACCTGGTCAGAGAACGAAAGGTTAAAGATGAATTCCCTCAGAAACAATACTGCTCGTCAGTACATCAGCAATGTCAGGGATCAGTCACAGGGCTTGTCAAACCACACACACACACACACACACACACACACACACACACACACACACACACACGCACACACACACACACACACACACACACACACACACACACACACACACACACACACACACATTAATACAAGCACTTATCTGACATCTACACTGATAGAAAGTAACCCACACATTAACATAAGGCTCGTATAAAACATTTTTTTGTATCATAAGGACTGTGTCTGTTTTGCAGAGATAGTACAGGTGCACGCATGCGTGCGCACACACACACACACACACACACACACACACACACACACACACACACACACACACACACACACACACACACACACACACACACACACACACACACACACACACACACACACACACACACAGGGGATACAAACCAGTAAAGGTGAAGGAAATTGAAATCCCGAGAAGCAGAGGGAGGAAGCAGGAAGGAGAGGGGTGCAGGTGCGATAAGAGGAGTCTTTGGAGTTGACCTGCGAAGGCTGATGAAGATCCAGACTGAAGGTGTGGAAAGAGCAAACAGGGATTGAGGATGAACAGCACAGTTTGGAATGAGGAAAACCCAGAGAAAGGAAAGCGCTGTAGTGCTGGTATGAAAAATGGAAAAGTGTGGATCCGAAAACAGTTTTTAATGACGGTACTGGTCTTGTCTTGTAGCCTGACTGAAGAATCTGTGTTGGGTCTGGTTGACAGCACTCAATTATTTCAGAGAAATGGTTTTATATACAAAGTGTTAAAATGATGTGGAGATATCCAGGAACAAACCTGAGACACAAGTACAGAGCTGCTGCTTCCTGACTCCAGTTAGACAACTGGCAGAAACAAAGGCACTTTTGACACATAATTCAATCATTAAGTATGGGCAATAAATCACAACCAAAGGATATCACAATGTGCCCAATCTGATATTACACTAATAACTCAAGGCTAAGAGGACTTTTTGAAGTATATATATATATATATATATATATATATATATATATATATATATATATATATATATATATATTCTGCATTTCGCTGGGTTGTGTTGGCCTTGTGATAGGTTGTGTTCTTAATGAACTAGCCTAGCCTGGGAGGTGAAGAACTCTCTGTGTGTGTGTGTGTGTGTGTGTGTGTGTGTGTGTGTGTGTGTGTGTGTGTGTGTGTGTGTGCGTGCGTGCGTGCGTGCGTGCGTGCGTGCGTGCGTGCGTGCGTGCGTGCGTGCGTGCGTGCGTGCGTGCGTGCGTGCGTGTAAGTAAGTAAGAGAGAGCGTGAGAGAGCGAGAGAGAGAGAGAGAGAGAGAGAGAGAGAGAGAGAGAGAGAGAGAGAGAGAGCACCCACTGTGGTGATGTTTGGCTTGTTGTAGTCTGTCTGTCAGCTTTGTTCAATTTGAGAGAGCCTGCTCGCACAGTGAGGCAAATGCGCTTTATGTATGCATTCAATGGTGTATCTGTCTGATTATATTTGCTGTGGATGGATGATAAAATAATGTTGCATGGTTGGTTATACTGCACGCTCTCATTTGCAAGTGCACTGAGGGTGTGCCGATAGCCTATGTGTGGCATTTATTCAGTGGATTGCTCTTGTAAATGCAATTATTGTCTTGTCTTTATTGTAATGCACAACTTTGCCTCCCCTTCTTAAACATGCATCCATACAACTTTAGCCAATGCAACCTCCTATGTCAGAGCTTTATGAATACTATAGGATATCAAATGATCAAAAATGGGTATTTTACACGCTGGTTGGATCCAGAAACTACTCATTTCGAATGTGCTGCACAGTCTGCACACCCAAGTACCATGAGCTAATGGCCCTCAAAATCTAGTACAACATTATAGTCATTATGGCATTTAGAAAAACTATAGGTTCTTCTCGCATGTGACCTAAGCAGTGTTTTCCTCTGGACATTGTTTTAACTTTTATACTTTAAGTAGTTTTGACGCGAGTACTTTTACACTTCTACTTGAGTAAAAGCTTGAGTTGATACTTTAACTTCTCCAAAACAATTTTTAAACCCTACAGTTATTTTCCAGGGCAGCGATCCCCCAGGAAATCCTGACCAATCAGGGTACTGCTTTCCTGTCCAAAACATACTGCGTTATCCCTCTCAAGGACGGAACCCCTTTGTGCCAGCAGATATAACACCATGGAGAATATCCTGAAGAGCTTCCTCACTTTCTGGAAAAGCAACATAAAGAACACCCTGCAGAGCTGCATTACTTCTCTGGTACTCCACCATAGAGTCTATTCGCTATCTATACGGCAGCTTCACTGCCAACAACTAGAAAACCCTACAGCAGATAGTAAATGCAGCCATCAGGATCATTCGTAGACCTCTCCCCTCCCCCACAGACTGATACTACCTGCCCCACCCAGATAGCTGTCACCATGGCCACGGACTCCACCCACCCCTCTCATCCACTGTTCAGTTGTCTGCCATGGACGGACACGTCACTGTGCACGGACACATATTTAACTGTTAACACACCTTAATGAACGACAACCTGCCTGACGAGGACAACAGACGGGTTTTCATGGTGAATTTCAAGCTGAGCGACACTGAAACAGCAGAAATACTTGCGCTGGACCCCATTATTGGATCGTTCAGACGTTGTGAGTTCAGATTAGTTTTGAGATCTGAATAATCGCCGCTTCCCTGCAGCTCAGTGCTGTGCCGATGAAGCTCCTCTTCGTCAGCTTCGCCATGCTCTCCACATTGTGTGTTTGCAGACTGTGCCGGGCTGCGGGTATAACGTAACGTAACAATCCCAAAACTATCTCCTCTTCTGCTGCCCGGCGTTCTCCACCTGTCCTAAAGTAGTTTATGTTTCACTTCAGGAGTTCTGAGCCGTCTGGATCCTTATTTGCTTTTAAATTGTGATTGTTCAGACGGGGTGACAGAGAATCTCCTCACACAAGCACCCGGTAGCTCTGGCGCATGCGCAGTCGGCACACAGAGGGTCGGAGCGGATCCTAGCACACAGGGTGGATGAAGATTTTGACGTGACACGTACGCGTACTCTGCACACACGAACGTTTCACTTTCTCTTTACTGCAGAGAAGAAAAACCTACCTGCAAGAAGCTCTAATCTGCTCCTACAAACCCAACAAGCAAGGTGGTGATATAGGATTTTTACAAGGTTTTTTTTGACATTTCATTGTATTTTGCATCTATATACACATCTTATATACATTTATATATATGTATATATGTCGTTTACATCTTTGTAATGGTTCAGTTATGTGCTTTTAGATAACCATAACATATTTGGTGTTTGGTTTATTCAATATCAACTGGTCCTCGTGACCCGTCCCTCCAAAGAGAGGACACCTGTCTTCAGAGGACACTTGCCCTTGGATTTTAGAGCATCCCTATATCAGATGTTTTACTGTATTCTCTATTTTCCTACTTTTATTCTATTTTGGGGGGTATATAGGAGCACCATAGGAGGGCAAGCCAGATGAAATTTCGATTCCACTGTGTGTCTTGTATGTATAAAATACTAAAGGTCCCTGCATCCTCCCTTTTTGAACCCATAAGAACAAGAAGAAAATTCGGCAGTGACGTCAGCCAGCTGCCGAAAAAAAAGCTTGTTTGGCAGGACTGTTCATACTCCAATAAGAAGCTGCCAAACTCGCAGGCCACGCCCCCTCGCAGCAGCCACACGTCTGTGATGCGGCGTTTAAACTTTTCAACTGCACAGTTTATTTCTGGCCTCCAGTGCTTTCAGAAATACATTTCTCTGAACTGTTTCAGTAATAAAAGAGTATATGTCTGAGCGCCATGTTGATCCGGTTTTAACTACAGGAGCTGACAGCTGTTCGTGACGCGTTCAGGTGCATCATGTAAAAGCCTGCATTCCGACATTTTAACGAGCTGCGGCACTCGTACAGTAGCGATGTTACAAGCTAAATGTGATTAAAATATGACTGATAGTCATGAGCGAACTGGAACACGCATAGTTCGGCCAGGGCGGTTGGCACAGCCAAAACAAATTTCTTCGGCCAGAGGGAGCTGGCCGAAGGAAATGACGTCATTTTGTTCGGCAGGAACCCGCACTGCCGAACTTTCGTCTTGTTCTTATGGAGTATGAAGAAGCCTTCAGTCCATGAGGTTGCTACTACCTCGCATGAATAATCCTAAGTGGTGGTAAATTGTTGCTTGGGTCCGTATGAATAAATAAAAATATGATAGCCTTTACTTAATAGTAGTTTGTCATGATTACCCAGGAAGGAAATATTGCACATTCTTGTGTTTTATGCAAAATAAGAAATCATTGAAATTGTTAATATTTCATAAATTTTCAGTAAAAACTAACTGAAACAACTATAATATAACTATGATTAAAATGCAGAGAGTGTAAACAGGGGTTCAGACACAGGATTCCAGTTCAAGAACATTGCCCCTGCGCACAAGATTATGCTGTGTTGAAAGCTTCTCTCCAGTCCTCCTAACAAGACTACGCTGATCAGTTTTCTGGTGAAACAGTGGAAGATGCCAAAGCAAAAAGGCTTGAAAACAAAGTATTGTATGTCAACTGTGAGCAGTTGTAGCTATTGTAGCAGGATGGATTCTGCCGCCTGCTCCGTCTCTCGCTCACGGCTGGTGCACTGATTAGTGGGCGGTGCCCCTGACAGTTCAGTGTATTTAGGCGTTGGCACACACCTGCTCTGCACTTGTGACTTGGTGGATGCAGCGGCGTGGCTCGTTTGTGTGAGGCTGCAGTGAATTGTTCTGTGTGAGTTTCTCCGGCACCTGCTGGGCGTCCTGCGCTGCTCTCAAGGTGAGCTTGGTCTCCGCCTCCTCCTCTGATCACTCCTCCTCTGATCACATGACCACACAGCCGTTCACCCCATGTTGTGTGTCTACAGCACGGATCACGTTTGATGGATTGCAGATGGTGGTGCAGTGTCTCCGCTCCTGTCCGGCTCGGCATGAACTTGCCATTGTCTCCGAGGTGGTCTCGCTTCTTCTCCTGCAGCTGCTCCCTTTTTTTAAAAAATAAGTTTGAGCGCCATCATTGGCTTTCTTTTTATCCAGCTGTCTGTGCAGCTGTGAGCCTCTGTTATCGCAGCTCCTGACTCCTCCCTCGGTGTGTGAAGATCGCGGCCCTTAATTTCTTCCCGATTCGTGATCCACAATTTGGACATGACGCGCTGCGTCTTACCAAATATGCATTTTGATTGGACAGTGTCGCGTAATTCCTCGGGATTCCTTCGAATTACGTAGTCGGGGAAACTCCTCGTCCTCCGCCATTTTGAATTGTTCACTTCCGTCAACGATCAGATCGTCACCGGAACGTATTACAAACTTGCTCGACTTCAACACATTAAAACAACTTCAACGGATTAAGTGACACTTTTGAAAGGTAAAACAACGTATTTTGGATTATTTAGACTTTTTAAACCCAAAGTTTCAAAACTTTTTATGGTTCAGAAAAAAAGTTGACTGAGCAGGAAGAGGAAGAGGAACAGGGACAGGATTCGATTTGTTATTGACCAATATAATAAAAATACATGACACACATTTCTCATGATATTAAAAAAAAACATGTATATGGATAAAAAGTGACTAATACAATAAATATGGTGTAGTAGTAGGGTAGTAGGGTAGTAGGGTGTGGCAGCTCCAATGTTAATAATATCAAATGTATTTCAGACCAAATTCAAACTTAAAATACTGTATATTGTGGCGTGCACCTGGAGAGAGTTCACGCACCCAGAATGGAGTGGGCGTGTCGGTGACGTGTGGTGGTGGGTTGGTGACGGGGAGGTGTGAAAAGAGGAGGTGCGATGACGCACGAGAGAAATGTTTGACAGGCGAACTGTCAAGAAAAACTGACTCGACTCCTTCGTCCGTCTCATCTTTCTCTGCCTCCACAATATATTATTATTCCTTCAGATTGAAAAGTATAAAGAGACACACCTTCCCTGAAAGTTTAATTGAGATATCTTGATTATTAAAGAAACTACAAGTGTTTTTATGTAAAAAGTTTTTGGTCACAGATCTGTGCACCAATTACCTTTTAAGAAAATTGCCCTAATTTGTAAACTTCTTTTGCCTATAAATTCCTCATTTGTTAAGATATCTGAATGTTTTTTTTTGTCATTTTCTTTGTCTACCAGTTGCATTCTATTTGGTTGACTTTTTAATTTTTGTTCACATACCTACCCTCCCACTCCAGCTCCCCATCTGTAAATTTGGAATCTGTTTATCTAAAATAACGGCCAGATGTAGCTGGACTTGCTTTGAGCCTGAAAACAAGAAGTTCAAAATTAACGGTGTGCAGCCCATTAAAGCCGGCTGCGGCTCTCCTCAGACCTGCTGTTTTGTTTGTGCTCTGTTCCGTGCTACTGGGGTTCTACTACTCTACCTCTAGGATTTATTTTTATCCAGGTCTATTGGGATTGGCTGGATTTAATTCACTTCTGTTTTTATGGTGGCTTTAATCCACTCATTTTCTGTATTGTTTTGTGTTTGTCCTACTTTATGCCCATCACTGTCATCACTGTCAGTCTCTCCAGTGATCAGCCCACATCACTTTGCCACCAGGAGGCGCTGCTCCCTCCAGTGTGCAGCAGACTAACGTTTTTTCTCTGTGCCTTCGCTGTATATTGTTGCTTTAGTGTTCTTTTGGTCTAGTTAATTGGATTATTGGTTTCTCAAATTTTGTTTATCTCTGTTTGAATTTGGTATTTCTGTATTTCATTTGATTCTTTTTTTTCTTGCTTTTTATTTCCCTATTGCTGGATGTATTTACTGTTTTTCTTTTATGCCTGACAGGAGCTGTGGGCCCTCGGTGCGTGGCAGCCAGACCCCCTGGTGGCGGTGGTTCCCTTCTCTTTGCAGTGCCACTCAGGTTTGGTGTCCTTGGTTTGGTGTGTCACATGGTGTTTTAGGTTGAGCCCCCTTTTCTGCTGGAACTATCTCCTGGGGCGATTGTTATGCACCTTGTCACAATTAATATTCAATCAGTTCGATCCACCTTTCTGTATAATTTGAGGATGAAATTATGACATATGAACATAGCGCCGCTGATACACTAATAAAGTTCCACTAAAGAAACACAGCAAGAACACTGCAGCTTGGCTGTTTATGATTACGTGGATCAATAAGTCTGATATTTGAAGACATTAAATGTATGAGATGAATCTGGCTTCATTTTCCCACCTCACCATGACCGCCACCAGTTTCCACCGTCTCCAAAATGTCCCAAGGTTCAAGGTTGGCGTACCGGTATGCACATTTCTCCGCAAAGTTTATATTTTTAGATCACAAACTTTGCGTGGGAAGTGGCGTACGCATCTTTTAGAACCATTTTGTGCGTAAGCAACCTTTATAGATGAGGCCCATGGTGATTGAAATAAAAAAAGAAAAGCAAAAAGGGTCATTTCTCCAGGAATTTCTTGAAGGTGTACTCATTGAAATAATGATATCCTCCACTGAGCCACCATTCTGCATGGGTAATCATGGCTAATAGTCAACAAAGGAGAGCTGTTACAAGTCAAAAATACCAAAGAAGATTATTCAGCTCGAGTGGTACCGATATCTTAATTTTGAGTCGTGGCCCATGGACTAAATTGACAATAAAACTCATTTGGACTTGACTTGAAGTCAGGTAGTACCTGGACAGGAGAGCAGTCCATAACAGGACAAACACACACACAGAGACACACACTATCACAGTCACACCTAATGTACATTTACTGTGACCAACTAACTTCAAACTGTGACAGGAAACCAGAGTACTTAGAAAAACAACTTTGCATACATATGATAAACATGCAAACTCTCCTCCGAAATGTCGGATTCAAACCAATGACCTGTGCACTATGAGATGGAAGTGCTGGCAGCGACATAACGATTCAGCTCCCAGACCTGACTGTATAAGAAAAATAGTATAAACGTGACTGTTTACTGCTAATTTTCCAATGTTATAATAATGATGAGGTTCTTTCCATCGTCCATCAATGTTGCTGAATAAGTCCCATTTGTCTTGTTGACGATGTCATGTTAGCTCCAACCTGCTCAACTTTTTTTAAATCTTTTTTTCAGACATTTATAAAAGTGTTCAATGTTGAAAATACTGTCAGAAGAGCACTAAGTATTTGTATTTGACTGGCCTTATCATTGTGATGAAGTGTCTGAACGTGTCCTGGATGTGTCCTGGACATGATGGAGCTGAACAGGCTCTCAGGCTGCCTTCATGCTCGTGGTGGCTCACGCATTTGTTGTGTCCTCTCAACTGTGAAATTGGCCAACATTCCTGCCAGAAATACCCCGACAGCCAGCTTACTTATGAGAGAAACTTGGTCTTGTACATTGCAATTAAATATTTAAAAGTTTTTTCACATTTAACTTTGAATGATTTTTTACTTTTTCAGTTGCTTTTCACAGCAGTTTTCCGTCAATCCATTGTTTTTCTATACCAAAATCAAGGTTTATTGAAGGAAAAACGATTCATAGTTGGGGTGAAAATGAATTAAAGATGGTGAACTGTAAAAAGAAGTCAGTGTATAATCACTTGAGATGTGATACAGGTGATTTCTACTTTAGGTTATGTCTGTTAATCTGACTTTATGGAGGAGGATTACATGCATTATCACTCTAAGTAATAAGAAATAGATTGCCTGAGATATAAATGAGGCACAACAGGCAAACTGACGACTTGTGAGTCTGAAGAAGGCATGTACTGTATGTACAGACAGAGGAAGATGAGGCACAGCTGACAACAATCAAGGGTAAGCAGGAAGCGATGGCACAGAAGAAGAACACAGGCAGGGAACATCAAACAAGACCTGGACTAGATCACAGGACTAAGGACATGAAGCATCAGGGGTACGTATCAATTGTTCCTCCTATCTCCTTATTTATGGACTTCACCTTTACCGTAGATGACGTCACAGGGTTAAGGAAAGGTGCTAGTGAAGGCGATCACGTTAGAGTGGCAGTCGAACAGCACTTTCACTTAGTGACGTCATAATAATGCAACGGCGGCGGAAGTTAGTGACGTCCACCATGGTGGGGAAAGAACTACAAGTTTCTGAAAATGAACTACAAAAAGCACATTTGGGTTTTATATAATTTAAAGTTGTTCAAGGCAGATTATTGCTTTGGTAACTTACATGATCTGCTCCCTTTTTCCAACATGGTGAGTTTCCCTGAACGCTCGGATGAGCGGGTCCCTTTAAATGTTGTCGCCGCAAGGAATTGTGGGGGAACATGAGCTGGTCTCCTTTGATAAAGGATGCTGCTATGGATATCTTGTTTTGTCTCATAAAGAATGATGTGTAATTTTGCAGTCTGTGTTCAAGGCTGACCTGTGTCAGCACTGTTCAAACATCTGTGCTGCTTTTGGTGTCCTTCAATGCAGACTCAAAACAGTTTCAGCCTTTAAGAAGGAACTGTCTGTCCTCAGAGTGAGACAGACTCCTGGACAGTCATGCAGAGGTTGTACTGTGACTTTGTCTCTTCTTGCAAGAATAATGTAATAAAATTGTCTTAAACTTTCTCAAATCGCTCTCAGTCTGATTCCTGTGTATTCTGTCTACCCGAGGTTTTCTTCCTAGGAAAATTCTCCTGACAGATGCATCAGTGGTTCCTAAGCCAAAGGAGGCTCTAAAGGAAGCAACGAACCTCCTTTCCTTTTTCTTATTGAGAATTCGGACAGTCCTTTTCATGGCCGCTACACAAAACACTTCCGGGGAGAAGGAGAAGTCGATAGATAAGGAGTTAGGAGGGACAATTCGGACGTACCCCCGGACACGGAACCAGGAGGGGGAACAAACATGAAAATGTCAAAGCACAAACCCAAAATACCAAGACTATGACAGGAATTCATCTGCATTGAAAAACCCCTCCAGCAGCAGAAGGTTGAGCTGCTTACATGTACACAAATACCCACATGGGAGGGTGATTTATTGGAGTCCACTCCGTGCAAAATCAATCAGATATGGGCTGAAGATATTCCATTTCCCTCAAAGCTATGAAGAGTTGATGTGAATTTAAAACACTGCAAGGCAATGAGGCCATGCTGAGCTCCGGGTCTGAGCTTTGGCTCGCATCAACAGCTATCACGTTGTGCCCAATGAAGGAGAAATGATGCCTTTACTTCCACTTCCTGTCCTGGCACTGCCACTCTCTGCTGCTGCTTCTCGTCCTGCAGCCCATCCAAGTCCCATGCCAGGGGGCGGTCAGGGGGGGCTAAAAGCCTCTTCACATGAGGAGATAATACCCCCTCTAATTGACTATTCCATTGGGAATGAGCATTCCCCCCAACACACACGCACGCACACACACGCACGCACACCCACACACGCGCACACACACACGCACACACACACGCACACACACACACACACACCACCCCCTCCCAATCCCTCCTGTTGACTGTGTCTCAGCCAGCTCCACTCGATTATTACAGATGACAGACGCCGTCATCTTCTGGGAGACGGCAGGATTATCTTGTTTCGGCAGGCGGCGCTTTGAGAGGCTGTTGGAAAATGGCTTGAAACAGAGCAGAACAAACAAAGAAACAGGCCTGAGCCAGAAAACACACACACACACACACACACACACACACACACACACACACACACACACACACACACACACACACACACACACACACACACACACACACACACACACACACACACACACACACACACACAGCTGATCAAACACTCAATCACAAGAACAAAAGAAGAGGAGACACCACTGAATAAACACTAGACTCATAGTGAACATTTGATGTCATTAGTGGCAAGTTAACTGTTGAGAAAAATTTAATCACTAACTTGTTCTAATTACCACAAAATTAAAGTACTGGACCAGATTACTTTTAGTTAATTTTGCACTACTTTAATTCCAAATATATGAATAAAGACAGGAGAGTAAAGCAGTTTTGTCACTTGTGCAGTGTATTTCTTTCAAGAGGCAGTGAACTTGAACAGAGACCCTGAAAATAACAATGTATTCTTCAATCATGTGTCACTATATTTAATATAAAATTAATAATGAATTTATGTGCTTCTAAATAAGCTTTTTGAATGAAGGTTGCTTCACCAAGAAGGACTAAACATGAATAACAAAGTCAAATATCAGACTTTCAGATGATCGGGTATTGTCTGTTTGATGGGACAAGACAGAGCCTCTGGTCCTGTTCCTGGTCCATGTTCATGGTCTTTGGTCCTGGTCCATGGTCTCTGGTCCTGGTCCATGTTTATGATCTTTGGTCCTGGTCCATGTTCATTTTCTATGGTCCTGGTTCAGGTTCAGCTGCATTGGGCTACTTGATCTTCTCCAACTGACCAGTGGCTTTGTCAGTCAGGAGCAGGTAACTTTGATGTTTCCTCTAGAAAGTACATGGTGCAGAATAGACGGGACTATTAACTTATCAATTTTTTTATTATGCTGCTGTTTTCATGAATTAAATCACAAGTTGTGTATGATAACGACTGTCTTTATATCACAAACAGTATGAACTGGGTCATTCAGCTTTTGATGGAAAACACAGAGGGGTATCAGTGGTAGTATTTACCAGTTTGTGCAGGCCAACCTCAGAAGATGTCAAAAGTTCAGACAAAATGTCTAAGGAGTGGAAATTTAACAATTAAAATTAACGAAGACGCAACATAAGTCAAACAGTGTGCCTGGGGCATATGCAACAGTGAAAGAATCAGAATCATAAAAAACTTTATTTACCCCCGAGGGGTATGTTGGAACCAAAGCTCATGGCTTCATACAAAGAAGCACAGAGCACTCTGAGGACAAAGATACTGCAGCCTCACACACCTTTTTCAAGCCTGCATCAAAAAGGTCAGATATCAAACATGGCACATCTGAACAAAGGCCCCTCATGTTGGCAACCAATACAAAAATTTCACAACTGGACATGAAAACCTGCTTCAGAGACAAATGTGTGCCACCCATCGGTCGAGGACCGAGCACAACACCAGTGATGTGAAAAGGAACCCTCTGTCGTCACTGTAGATTTAAGCCTGCAAGTGCAAACTGTGCATGCAATTCCAACATAGCTTTGCCAATGCATGGAGCTTTGCTCCACAAAGAGGTTGCAACATGGAGGCACAATTTAAATGTTTGAATCCATGAAGACTTAGGCCGCAGTTTTAGCTTGCTGGACAAGTCAAACACTGTTTTTGTTTTGAGTTTTCTTCAGAATACTCTTTGGGATCCACCGAGGACGCTGGAAGTCACCAACTATGCTTGTCGTGTTGTGGTGCTCCACGCTCGGCTCCAGTGCTGCTCCGATCCAGTCCGTGTGTTACCCCTCTCCATACCTACTCCTTTGGAGGATCACCAAGAGAGAGAGAGAGAACTCAAGCCTTGCCACTATTTCAGTTTAAAATAAAATACCTTTTTGACGCTCAATCTTGTTCCTGGCTGCTTCCTGCACTTGAGCCTCCGTCCACCATACGGGCAGTACGGTCCCGCCACTTGTTCTGGGATACCTTTGATTACGCATCACAATCCTCGGATCGACTGGGTGAGGGAGGAGGTTAGTACTTAGAGCTCCTACTGCCTGAATCACTGCCTAAGATCCGTCAACGCCCCCAAAGGACTGCACCTCCTGAAATCACGGACCTCTCCCTGGTTCCTAAGGCTTTTCATGACCTGGCTCCAGTGTTCAACAAGGACAAGGCCTTCTCGTTGCCTCCGCATCGCCCTTATGACTGCCCGATTAACCTCTTACCTGGAGCCACACTCCCTCACGGTCGTCTGTATCACCTGTCTCGACCCGAACGCACTGCCATTGAAACCTACATTCAGGAGTCTCTGGCTGCGGGCATCATTCGACCATCATCGTCTCCGGTCGGAGCTGGGTTCTTCTTTGTGAGCAAGAAGGACGGCTCACTACGACCGTGCAATGACTTCTGGGGACTCAATGACATCACTGTCAAGAACCATAAAATCCATTACCCAGATCCATTACCCCTGCTCAGCTCAGCCTTCACTCCTCTCCACGGAGCCACCATGTTCACCAAGCTGGACCTTCAGAAAGGTCTGTGAGGGGGATGAACGGAAGACGGCTTTCAACACACCACTTGGACACTTTGAATACCTGGTAATGCCTTTTGGACTCACTAAGGCCCCTACAGTTTTCCGGGGTCTTATGAACGATATCCTAACGGACATGGTGGATCGCTTCGTCTTCATCTACCTCAACGACATTCTCATTTACTCCCGCGACGCAATGGAACACACTCAACATGTCCGCCAAGTCCTAGAGCGCCTCCTGAAGAATCGGCTCTACGTGAAGGCAGAGAAGTGTGAGTTCCACAAGACCACGGTGTCATATTTGGGCTACATCATCTTACAAGGGGAAATGAGCATGGATCCCGGCAAGGTCGCAGCAGTTCTGGATTGGCCACAACCTGAGAATTGGAAGCAGCTTCAGCGATTTCTCGGGTTTGCAAACTTCTACAGCCGATTTATCCGGGTCTACAGCAAGACTGCTGCCCCCCTAACCGCTCTGACTTCCAATATTCGACCATTTGTTTGGACTCGCAAAGCTTCCCAGGCCTTTTAGGACCTCAAGTCCCGGTTTACTTCTGCCCATATTCTCGTCCAGCCGGATCCTTGCCCTCAGTTTGTGGCAGAGGTGGGACAGGAACAGGCTGAACAAGGCTCGGCCACACGGGAGCCGGACAGGAACAGGCTGAACATGAACAGGCCTCACAGGAGCCTTGAAGTGATGAGGTGCTGGTTGAGTCCACTGGGTACATGAGTTGTTGGCTCATACTGTCAGGACATGTGAGGATGAACCAAAACGCAGACTCACAAAGTTCCATAAAAACAGAGTTTATTGTAGAAAAAGTCCAGGGAACACAAGGAAATGCAGGGGAACCAGAAAAGACGAGCCGACACAGACAACCGGCTGAGAGGGGTTTAAATACACAGGGAAGGCAGGGAGACCACAGGTGCTGCACATTATTGCTGAACAGTGCAAGAACACGATAGGATAATTGGAAACATGAAGTGAGACACACAGGGGCAGACAGACACAGGGAACTGACACTCACAGGCCATGCCCCCTCACCCATCCACACTTCTGTAAAGCAACGTTTTAACTTTTCAACTGCTGCTTGTCTCACTGTTTTCAGAAACACATTTCACTGAGCTGTTTCAGTAATAAAAGAGAACGTTTGTGTCCAGCCGCCAAGTTGGTCTGGTTTTAACTGCAGGAGCTGACAGCTTTGAGCGATGTGTTCAGGTGCGTCACGTACGTCCGCCTTCCGAGACGTTAACGAGCTTCGGGCCTCACACAGTAGCGAGGCTACATGCTAAACGTGATTTAAATATGCCTGACAGTAATTAACGATTTGGAATGAGCATGCGCAGCTCACGGCAGTGCCAAAGTTTCGGCAGTGTGGCACCGACATACTTTGGCCCGGATGGTTGGCACAGCCAAACCAAATTTCTTTGGCCAGACGGAATCGAAGAAGATGACATTATTTTGTTTGGCAGAACCCCGGAGTGCTGCACTTTCTTCTTATTCTTATGGGGTACGTCCAAAAAGTCCCTCCTATCTCCTTTTCTATCGACTTTAGCTTGACCCCGTGGATGACGTCACGGGGTTAAGGAAAGGTGTTAGGAGGCTTCCTAAAGGAGTTAGTGAAAGTTGATCACGTTAGTGTGGCAGTCGGACAGCACATTCACTTCGTGATGTCATAATAATGCGACGACAGCACAAGTTAGTGACGTCTGCCATGGTGGGGAAAGAACTACAAGTTTCTGAAAATGGACTACAAAAACAGCATTTCGGTTTTAGATGATTTAAAGTTGTTCAAGGCGGATTATTGGTTGGTAATTTAAATGATCTGCTCCTTTGTCCGACATGGTGAGTTTCCCTGAACGCTCTGATGCCGCGGGTCCCTTTAAATGTTGTTGCAGCAAGGAATTGTGGGGCAGCATGACCTGGCCTACTTTGATAAAGGAAGCATCAGTGGTTCCTAAGCTAAAGGAGGCTCTAAAGGAAGCAACGAGCCTCCTTTCCTTTGCTTATTAAGAATTCAGACAGTCCTTATCATGGCCGACACACAAAACACTTCCGGGGTTCAGGAGAAGTAAATAGTTAAGGAGATAGGAGGGACTTTTCGGACGTACCCATGGAGTTTGAATCGGCCTTGAGGCTGCTGTGTTTTCTCCTGCCTGTCACTCCTGCATCTGGACAGAGAGGTAATTGCGCTCCCTCCACCTCTCTGCCACAACTGCCTTTTCATATTGTTGTGGTGCATTTTTTGTGGATTTTTAACACAGTATATTGAATGATAATCATTGAATGATCTACATTCAATATACCGTGAAGAGCAGTGGTCAAAGCCAAGATCACTTTTCATGTCAGACAAAAATCAAAGATCTACCATCGATTTTAGTTTTACTTTACAATGTTTATATTCTAAAATGTTGAAATACTGAAATCAATCAATGATTCATGTAGTATTGTTTTATTGCAAAAAATATGTTGAGTACACATTTGAAAACTGACATGTAAATTAAGAGGGGAGTATCCATCCATCCATCCCTTCATTTTCTCCCACGTATCGTTTTCCGGGTCACGGCGGTGGCAGTCTGAGCACCGTCACCCAGATCACATTGCACCGATTGAGAACCTTTCCGACGGGTGGTGAAGCCACGGGAAAAGAGGGGAGTAGTGAAGTGTATGTACAAATATGAGCCATTGTTTGTATTGCAACATTGAATACTGAAGCATCAAATCATGACATGAATGATCCACCAGAGCACAAGACAAATCAACCTGGACCTCTGTCCTTTCTGGGTGCGTCACAGTCACAGGTAGTGTGATGGTTGTGCCTGCAGCCAATCAGCTAATGCACTGTATTTGGGGTCATAGTTGGACACACCTAGTACCTATACTACAACAAGATTTCCTCTCACCAAGGTAACTTTGGGAATTAACCCTGGGTTTTCCATACTGCGATACTCATTCACTTTTCACCGGGATAAATCACCCCGACAACTTACTCTGAATGTCTAACCTGCTCCGGACCAGGTTATGTTCTGAATAAGAGATCGAGCATAAAAGCTCCGCCTCCTGACCAATCAGATCTCTTGGAAAATGACCTGCCCATTCTTATAAGATCCTGACTGGTGCACTGTTTCAGAGCAGAGCAAAGAGAAAAAAGTTTTTGAAGCAATCTTTTGGACTTAAAAAAATAAAGCCTCATCGCTGCGGCTGCAGCCAAGATGCTGGCGGCACTTTGTTTTGGGGGATGGGGTTGCCGATGATGACTGCCCCCTCAGGTGGCACTTGCCACAAAATACTTCTTCTCCATCTTATTCATGGTAACTATGGGCGAAGGCAGGGTATCACAAGGCAAATAAAAACTCACAGTCACACCAAGCGGCAATATAGGGTCTCACGATGAGACAAGCGATAATTAATAAAATCACAATCTATGGTAAGCAGCATTTAGAATTATAGTCTGCAAACTTCACATTGGTGACAAACAGTTGGAAAGCAAAAGAAGCTCACGGTTTATATGTATGTATATGAATATGTATGAGTATAAATACTATTTATAGCACATGCCACTATTTAAATAATAACATCTGTTTTGTCGGTGCTTGTTCTGTACGTTACTGTTTAATATTTGAAGACACCAAAATATCAAAAGCATTGTTTGTGGATTCCTGATGCAGCGTGTTTACTGAAGGCATTACATTTTAAAGACTCTAAATTAAAACAAGCAGGTCAGACCAGAGCTGAGAAACTGCATAAATACATACTTATAGAGATCACACTTCAGCACTGCTGAAATAAAAAATCCTTCATTATTTAGACAACTACATAAAAAAAAAAATAATAATAATAATTATTGAAAGGTGCAATAAAATGAATAACGATATAAAATACAACAAATTGAATCAAACTATTTATCACAGTTCATTAAAAAAAAAAAGAAAACTAAAAAACCTAAAAAAATTAAATGCTGATGAAGAAAAGGTCAGAAAATCAATTACAACTAATCAAATATGCATATGTTCATTCCAAAAAGTTAATTAAAAACCAAATTACACGCAATTTAACACCAGTCTCTGAAACAGCGTGAAGTGTCCGTTTTACCAGGCCTCAATTCACACACACACACACACACACACACACACACACACACACACACACACACACACACACACACACACACACACACACACACACACACACACACACACACACACACTGCTATAGACATTTGTGATACTTGAAAGTGAAGGTAAAGGTCAACTGGTGACCTTTTGCAGGAACTAAAAGCGAGACTGAAATGGATGTGTGTGTGTGTGTGTGTGTGTGTGTGTGTGTGTGTGTGTGTGTGTGTGTGTGTGTGTGTGTGTGTGTGTGTGTGTGTGTGTGTGTGTGTGTGTGTGTGTGTGTGTGTGTGCATTTTCAGTCTGGTAGAAGATATTTAAATAGATTTAATTCAGATTTAATTGGATTTTAAAGCAGCTCTGAATGCTGAAAGTTGCTGGTTCTCTGGAGATCTTATGTCCAGGTTTTAAAAAGTACATTGAAGACGTTTCTAATTGAATTTCATGATAGTTTGTCCAGTGAGATTTTTAGCCACTGTAGTTTGTTGTTTAAGTATCTCTATGTTGTGAGATCAACCACATACATATTTTATACTGTTTTTGTTTTGAGCTTATTTTTGGGATTAGATGTTCCTGTTATTTGTTCACAAATATAACTTCTAAAGCCTAAAGCCTCCTGTTTATCCTAATCAGAGTAAAGGTAGAGTTTCTGGTTCCTGACACGTCACACAGTTTGGAGCAAATATAAATTCATTGTGGCATGATAGGTACCTTAAGGTATGTTTACACATAACGATGCCACGTCAGGAATGGCACAAATTTCAATTCCTGACCGTGGATCACGATTTTGACCTGAATTTTATGATTCAGGACTGATTCACTCGCCGTCACGGACAGTCGCGACCTGTTATCATGCGTTACAAGTAAAAGGATGAAACGGTGGCGGATCATGACGAGTCGTTACGCACGATCGCCACTATTGTTCCGTGGTGTTCCGCACTGCTGTGCACCGTTGCCCATTGCCACTTTCTCTCACCAATCTGTCAGGAATGTGGCGAATCGGGAGAATTTGGTATATACAGTGGTGGATTTCGTGATGAGCGATGTGGGCTGCCGGTCAGGGCTCAATCTGTGATGGTTCACATTGCACACGAGAGATAAAGAGAGTCAACTTGTCTCAGTGTTCGCCCAGGGCGTAAAAACAAGCCAGGGCCACGACTGGGTATATATATGGCTGCAAACACGCCCCAGTCATTCTACCTTCAGCACAGTACAGTTCACACTCTCCAGATCGCTCAGAAAGGAGGATGCGACAGGGGAGCGAATGCTGTCACGCTGTATAGCGCATCACCACACATCACAACTAATCCACACGCTCAGTTGCAAACTTCACTTACTGAATCAAGTCTTATTATTCTTGGAAGATTTTTTTGGCCGCCAAAAACATGTTCCACGAATATCACGAATATCAGGAATGTCACGTAGCGATACGCCAATTTAAAAACCTTATTCAGATCCATTACGTCACATAAAGAATGTCCGGAATGTGCCAGGAATGATGGGGAAATGATATTCATAGCTCATTGTGGCAGTGGGTAAACACACCTTTAGGACTTCAGCGTTATTTCACAATATTTCAGTACTTCAGAGATAGTGTAAAACAGCTTTTTGTACCATGTACACATCATGAACCAGTATCAAAACCATTAAATTGATCAGAGATCCACATCTTTACCATATACTAAGCCTCTAATCTCAATACATTTTTCTGAGAGTGTACTGTATGTAAACAATTGTCTCCAGGCTCTTCACCTCCCTGCCATGCTGAATATTGAATTGTTTGCACAAAATTGCACTAAACATGACCTTGTTTGAAAACTTGCTCCACTTTTATGTACCCAATGCTTTGATCATGGACATTACGTTTTATAATTTAAATACAGCCTTTTCATATCAAATCCATCAAGAAGGTGAACTGACTGACTAAACAAGCAGCATTTCTTTCTCAAAATGTAGCCAGTATTTATATGGTTGTCTTCATAATCCATGAAAAACCGCCTGCCTATGAAACAGAGACGTGCAAAAAATTACCACCATACCTGGAAGCATTCCTGGTGAAAGGTTAGGATAATGAAATATTGGTATTGGTTGTTGATTCAAATGTTCTGAGGAAAATAAATGTCAGTGGAATGTCTCCAGAGGTATAGTGTGTGTGTGTGTGTGTGTGTGTGTGTGTGTGTGTGTGTGTGTGTGTGTGTGTGTGTGTGTGTGTGTGTGTGTGTGTGTGTGTGTGTGTGTGTGTGTGTGATCCAGCACTTCAGAAGTGAAGCGGGCAGGCTCATTATCATGGCGCTCCTCTGGAGCAGATGAGGCAGGATCTGTGGGACTGAGATGATGGGACCTGAGTGGGACCTGAGTGGGACCTGAGCGGGACCTGAGTGGGGTACTAATGGCAGTGGTGTTTGCCAGGCCGGCCCTGTAAGTGGATTTCTACTGCGATCTGCTGTTTGTTTATTGGAGTGCCTGTTGTTCTGGATGCACTCCATAGAGGATACAAATTGCATTATTCACGGGAGGCGGGCTGGTAATGGCCAGGATGAATGATGGCCCCTATTTCTCTCCTGACAGGGAAGGTCGAGAGAGGAGCTCTATACAATTACACACAAGTTTGTGTTCGATCAGCGAAAAGCTGAGGTGAAGCCACAGGCTGCCGGCCGGAGTGAAACGAGAAGTTCAGCGCTCCGAGTGCAGCAGTCCCACTAAATACATTTTACAAATTATATTCTAAATCCAGGGCGCAGATCTCAGGGGGCTTCTTTGTTTTGTTTAAGTGAATTTGGGATGTGCGAAGACAGCACTGGGATTTCAGCTTCATGATCTGTATTTTTCCTGAACTTTTTCACTCGTCATTACTGCCTGCCGCTGAGACAGAGACCAGGTCACGTCCCATGTTAAGGCCTTGTGACGCCTCCTCTGAGTCTCAGGGGAAGAGTTTGGGTTGTTTTTTTTCACTTCCTCATATACGCGAGACACATAAGCAATATGAAGAGTTGTGACCCTGGAAAAGCATCGTGTGGCCCATCATTATTCATATTGTGAAGTATTGTGGCCACAGCGTGGACCATACTGTAAAACCAGAACCTCTTCAGTGGTATTCATGTCGTAGCAGCCAGGCTTCAAATACACAACACTCACATTTCATCTCAATAGTTTGCACAAACAATTTAATTATTTTACAGAGATATTCTCTTAAAAGTGAATATTAGAATGCTTTGAGATAATTTGTCCTCTTTTACCATCTGTAAGGACTGCTGGTCTGCTCGGTTTAGACATGGCTGCTCTCTAACGAAGAGGACCAAAGATGGCGCCTGTGTGTGTGTGTGTGTGTGTGTGTGTGTGTGTGTGTGTGTGTGTGTGTGTGTGTGTGTGTGTGTGTGTGTGTGTGTGTGTGTGTGTGTGTGTGTGTGTGTGTGTGTGTGTGTGTGTGTGTTGCCGTTAAAGATCAATAATAATTTCTGCTTGGCAAATTACATGTTTGAATGCTAAAGAACTCAAGAAAAGAAGACAAGTTACTTGAAGACTTTGACTTTATAGATTTACAGAAGCTGGAAATTCCTTCATGTTGAAAATCCCTGAAGCATCAGCTTCTGTAGTCTACAGTTCTGATGTGTTCAAAGAATTTGTTCTCAGGAATGTTGGTGAAATTTCTCTCTGAAAAAGGCTCCCTGTAAGATGTGGAGGGACCAGTGGAGTTTTCAGCTCTTTAGTGATGTAAAAACTATGAAGAGATCCCAGACGACACGTAAAAGACAAGAGACACCTTGAGTCCCCTTCCAGGTGTCAGTGTGGTTTCACACTACAGTAAACTGACTTGTCAGCTTTTCTCTTCCTGTTAGTTTCTCGTTGTTTCCGTCTTGTTTGTTGCCAACAGAAATGAAATTGCGAGTTTGAGGCGAAAAGAAGACAGAGATGGATTCAGTTTGACAGCAAGTCTCAGACTTCATGGCAGCTCAATATTTCTATTAAACGTTACACCAACGTTTTTAGCTCTTTAAGTCAGAGGTGTACAGTCCTGGTCTTGGAGGGTCTTTGCCCACGAGGGTTTCCATCTTGGAGGGTCCAGGGCATCAACATGATTATACCACTTATGGTGTCAAATCAAAAAAATTGGTCCATAATTGGAGCCTATAAAAATGAGGACAGTCAGATGTGCTGTATGGAAATGGTCATGGAGGAACGTGAGGACAGCTTTTACAAATTTCAATATTTGAAGGTTGGTTCCTGGTGGAGACGTTGGCGGAGGGACGTTTGGTTCCATACTGCAGGTGACTCCTCATATGATTGGCAGGTGAAGTTATGAATTCCATAATGAAGCGCCTAATATAAAGGTCAGAAGCTTTTTTCCTTTTAAATGCCACGATGATTTTCAGCCATGCTGGAATAATGGCAGCATCGACCAACAGCCTTCCGCTTTGGTCCCCAGTGAAGAAACTTTCTGATGTCGCTCTGCGCTTTACCTTTATTGGAAGCCTCTCATCACGACTGGACTGACTGTCTTCACCATTGGCACAGAATTCTACTAAATCTGTCATGTACTGTGTTTCCTGTGTGTTGCGTCTCTCCTCCCTCCCTCCCCTTCTCTTAGTGACGCTCTCTCCGTGGACAACCACACACACCTGAGGCGCATCTTAATCAGCGTGATTCTTAAGCCGGCGTCTGATCGCAGGGCGCTGCCGGATTATTGTCAATCGTCACGAGTGGTGCCGGAGTTGCGTCCCGTTCCCGTTAGTCTCCGACGCTTCCAGCGTGCGCTCCAGTTTTTGTTGTCCGGCCGAATTCCGGCTCGCTCTGTGTTTTTGCGGAGAAATAAACTGTAAACCTTTCCTCCAATTTTCCGTCTCTGCTTTTGGGTCCCTTGATTCAACATCACAAAATCATTTTTATTAGTGAATAGAAGTACAAGTACATTCTTGACCTGTTTAAATATTATGTAATTAAAAAAACAAAAAACTACTTTGTTTCAAAACTACATTTTCTTTTGTGTTTTTATGGAAAGGAGTCTGACAGATTACAGTTTTCCTTCTCCTCTATCAGTTGAGGTGATTTTCAAAGTGTTTTGGCTGAAAATAGGAAGTGATGTGAAACATCAGTCGGGCCTCTCCTAAGACTGATATGTCAATAAAGGTTAATGCTGCTGTTAAATTGTACAGTGGGCTGGCTTTGTGTCATGAGACAAACGATTAAAAGTCGTGGTGGGTTCAGATGTTTGTCCAGCAGTGACATTCAGACTGTGAAGAATCAAAGAAAGTCCTTCTTGTGTTTTGTTGATAGCAGTAGATTATTGCTTCTTTAGTCAGGCGCTCATGTTAACATGCATCTCTGAGGATTATGTGCAGGACAACAACCCACTAACAACACCATTGGTTTCTTTGCCTACAATGCCAGTTTTTAAACAAAACTATGAATAACTTGATAGAACATCAGTTAAGCCCTGTGCCAAACTTTGTGGATAGACAAACCGTTTCCTCGATGGCCGCATGGCTCACGTCTCCCACAGGTCCCGCCGCTCGCTCACCTCTGTGTGTGCAAAATGTTTTAAACCTGCAACAATTGCACAATTTATACCTCATAATTGAATTATTGTTGTTTTTATCCTTAGTCTTATTACTTGCTCCAAGAAGTAATTTTCTACCCATGGGGACAAGCAGCAGTTCCTGGCCAACAGGAGCCAATACGTACTAAACTCAAAACTACTCGACACTGGACTCACAAGACGACACTGTTTATTGCAAAGATTGCCGTAAATCCAGCCTAAATATCCGGCTACTACATGTTCTTGTTATGCCGCTACTGGCGGGAGATGTGGAGCTAAGCCCCAGTCCTCTACGTGTGCCAACCTGGACTTCTGCCGCTAACATCAGCCTGATTAACTTCTGTCCCAGCAGCTGAGAGACCCCGTCCACCGTCAGTGTTAGTGAGGAAGCCAAGCCAGTTAGCTGGGCGGCTAACACCACCAACAGCTCCTTGCCGAGTTGCATTGTTGGCTTCGAACCGAGCGGCTGAGGGACCTCTTCCACCGCCACTGTTAGCCAGGGGGCTAACACCGCCAGCAACCCTCAGTGGGGTTGTTCCAGTGGCGACTAGCCGAGCGGCTGAGGGACCTCTTCCACAGCCACTGTTAGCCAGGGGGCTAACACCGCCAGCAACCCTCAGTGGGGTTGTTCTAGTGGCGACTCAGCAGCTCAGATGCCTCTTCCACCGCCACTGTTAACTCATTGCAGCTATCCCATGCAGGATTAAGATTTTTCATGCTCTTAATCAACCCAGAACAGTCTGGGACCCCGACTGTCAACCCAGGGGACTGTTATAGGAAGACTTAAATATCAGAAGTCTTGGGAATAAACATGAACAGCAAGAATACCTCCTGGGTATTTTTGAATTACCAAAACATGGCGTGGAACGCATGTAGGGGCGCTCCTGCAGAGTTAGACCGATAAGATTTTTTTCATGGCTGATAAACACTGATAATTAAAAGTCGAGGAGGCCGATAACCAATATTTGGAGCTGAAATTCATTTGCCATAAAAGTGAAATTTTTTGCATCTGTTTTAAATATAAACTCCAATATGTAACTTTCATCGACTGCCTTTAAATATATGATTTGGGAATTTCCCACTCTGACCTTACAACTGGTCAAAGGTTTTTTCTTTCTTTCCTGTTTTTCTGTGTCGCTCCTCCAGCCCGGGACTTGTGCTCTAGTTTTTTTTGCATATTGGCCGCCTGTTTTCGTTTTCTTTTTCTTTATACACACAGTCAGTGCTTCTTTCTTCACCTGGACACTGGACTGAAAGCAGGACACACACACACACACACACACACACACACACACACACACACACACACACACACACACACACACACACACACACACACACACACACACACACACACACACACACACACACACACACAGACACAGGTAGAGGGTGCAAGCGGAGGCTGGAACGTTGAAGGTTGTTCTCGGTTCTTCTCAAACAGTGACAGCAGGCCGTTGCTGCTGTTGTTCTCATATATTTAAAGGCATTCAAAACAGATATTCATATTTGCAACATGTTAAATTGTACTTATTTTTTTAATCTTAGACAATAGAATCTTTGTCTTAGAATATAACTGATGCTATTTTATCCCTCACTTGTCTTTCTTTTAAGTTAAAATAAAGACCTGAAGTGCACGTTGTTCCCACGGTCAGCAGCACTTCTTATAAAGTTAACTGAAAATTAAAAACATTAGAAAATTTAAAAATATAAAAAAAATTGATAGATTAAGCCTGAGGAGACAGCAGCTCAGCCGGACATTGAAAAATACATTTACTTTTACATTGGAATATTTGTAATAATGTATTCAATACACTTCAGTATTTATGTATATGGATGAATATATTTACTTTTGTATTAATTGCATATATGTAATAATATACTCAATACACTTTGATATATATGGATGAATATATTGACATAAATATTGAAATACATGTAGTAATATACTTAAAGGGGTCATATTGTACAGCTATCCAAAACTTTCACATGGGTCTCCTTGGTCTAAAGACATTGTATTCAAAGTTTATTGCCCCAAATCCAGCACGCTCAGTTGTTAAATTCAATGTCGTTGTGCTTTCTAATTTGTTGTTGTGTTTAATGATTTGTTGATGTGTTTTTCCAACTTGCAGTTGTGTTTTTCAATTTGTTGTTGTGTTAAGTGATTTGTTGTTGTGGTTGGCTCTTCGGGGCCACCGTACTAAACCCCCAATGACACTATATAGGGTTTGATTTCTGATTGGCTTGTTGGAGCAACACACTTTTTAATCATTTAAACAAGCCATGGAGAGAGATGACAGATTGGATTCACTTGTGGGGTGTCATTCTAGGCATGTGGACGATTATTACTGTTGGGAAACTATTAGAAAGTGAATTTTTCCTAATATGACCCCTATAGTATAAGGCATGGCTTATTAACAACCAAACTTGTAAACATTGAGAAAATCAGACACGTTAAAAACAGGTCATTAAACATAAGCACTGTATGACAGGGTCTGTCTAGAAAGCACTTTACTAACAATACGGCAGGTTTAACTCAGCCAGAATTAAATGACCATCATTGTTTTACTATATTGTTTTTTTATACATCTGTCACTATCTATGTTTTTCTTTTATATTTCGAACAATGAATGGAAATTAGCCTTGAGCTAAATTCGGCTTATTTACTGCAACCTTGTGTAAATCTACAAAGATGTGAGTTCAATAATATGCAAATAATTAAAATAATACAAAGCATTAAAATATTTCTAACATTAAGCAAATATGCTTGTAACTGTCGAACAGTTTAGCGTAATATAGTAATAAAGATAAATAGGTATAGAAAAGCAATGATTCGACGGCTGTAACCAAGGGAGAGAATGAATCAGATGCAGTTTGTTAAAGTCATCGAAGTATATCGAAGAGTTTTAGTCTTATGGTGGATCTGCAGCCTTTACAACTTTAACCGTTCAGTCATTACAACCAGCCTCACATTTTATACATGGTAGAAGTGTTTAGAGAACATGTTAAAGAATACCAAATTAATTTCCAGTTATATTTTTACAGTCTGACAAAAGTAACAAATCATTTAATTTAGGCAAACATAAAGTAAATTAAAGATATTGACAAGACCCCCAGACGCTTTCAAAATATAGAGAGGACACTTGTTTGATCCCCTTTGGGAAATTACTCCTCTGCATTTCACCCATCCTATCCTGTTAACCTTAACGATACATTCTGGGAGCCGTAGGCTGCCAAGGGAACTGATGGGGGTCAAGGGTCATGTTCAGGGACCCACAGCGGTGAACTGTGGGATTCAAACCTAGATTTTTCTCTCCCAGGCGAACGTACAAATGCTCCTTTCAAAGTCAATAAAGGTTGAACGATTTATCCTCCCACTATGTCTCTGTCAGGACGTGGGAGGAAGGACCCAAACGCAGACTCCCAAATCTCCATAAAAATAGAGGTTATTGATGAAAAAGTCCAGGGAACACAGGGAAACGGTGACGGCAAGACGAGCCGACACAGCCAACAAAGGGAGAGGGGTTTAAATACAGAGGGAGGACACAGGTGGAACTCATTATGACAAATAGAGGCACAAAGAGGAAAAAGACCATCGGATCATTGAAACCATGAGGTGAGACACACAGGGGCAGACAGACACAGAGACCTGACCGTCTCCTTCACGCTGTCTTTCACTTGGGCTGAGAAACGTCTCCAAAGTCTCCTCATGGTCAGAAAACCATGATTAAATATAGTGTCACTCATTTACCTTCACTTGAAATCAGCAGCATTACCTGGAGCTTTGAAATATGCTCAAAACCTAGTAGAAGGTTATTATTAAGATATAAAAAAAAACTGCTAAAAACGCTAAAAGGTAAGTAGCAAAAACTGTGAGCAAAAATAAGCAACAGTGCTACAACAGGTAAAACTGATGCAATGATTAATAATTGACTGATTAATGATAACTGATTAATGTTTAACATTCTGCCATAAGATTTTAGGGATGCAGGATATTTGAAATGTGCTGCTAAAAATATAATCCAAATGTGCTTCTGATGTAGTGCTTCATACTGACAACATTATATCACAATTGAATGACCATGCTTTTGCCAACCTGCTGATGGGACTGCTGTTGTTTTGCTGTTGTCAAAATAAGGGGCCTTCACATTGGATAGTCCGGGTCTTGGTTCATTGGGGGGGGGGGGGGGGGGGGGGGGGGACTGTCACACCTTCATTTGGTTCGGGTTTCGTTCACATTCAGTTTTGAGACCGGACCAAACCATCTGTAAAATGTTATGCAATTCCAACAGCTGCTAGTTTTGGAGCGCTGTGGCCTAACACGAACACTGACCTGAGAGGAAGTAGAAAAGAAACACGGCTCATTGATTGGTCCGGACCGAAACCGGAAGTCCCGCCTCTTAAGCCTGTGGTGACAAGGCTAGTTAGCCTGTGGCTAATGGGTAGCCACAAACATCCGCGATATATAGTCTTCAGACCAGATATCAATGGACGCCTTTTTTAATTGTTCTTCCTCTTCACTTCTTCCGCACTACGCCACGTCTGCCTGCAAGATATATTCCAACTTTTTCTTTCTGCATTTGCTTCTTCGCATTCGCGGGGTTAGCTGTTGGTTTACTACCCAGAATGCAATGCGCACGTCAGGTCTTTCCCCGTCTTCTCACCCCAACTGCGAGAAAGCGCTTGTAAAGGAACCACTTCCTCGCTACTCCACGTCTGTGCACGAGCCATTTTCAAGGAGAAAACAAACGTTACAGGACTCCCGCTTTTTTTTCTGCGCACCCAAACTACACTGCTCTACACGTCACGTCCCCTCAACCCTCATCCCGCTCGTTTAAAAGTCCGTTTGAAAGAGGAGAAAAATGTATTTATCCGCATGTATGTATGTATGTCTGTCTGTCTGTCTGTCTGTCTGTCTGTCTGTCTGTCTGTCTGTCTGTCTGTCTGTCTGTCTGTCTGTCTGTCTGTCTGTCTGTCTGTCTGTCTGTCTGTCTGTCTGTCTGTCTGTATTTTAACTTTTTGCAAAAGCTACTCACCCAAATTGCATGAATGGTTCAGGGATGATTTGTCATCGACCAAGGACAGATCTCTTAGATTTTGGGATCGAACTGCTCCTGGAGAGGTAAGGTATTTAATCCGCTGTGGACACACTGGAGTTGCGCGGTGAGCCGTCGGTCAGGGCTGCAGCTCGGAAGCCGCCATTAGTCGCCTGCTAGCACACTGCTAACTCCGCTCCAGAGCTCGTAGCTAATATCTCGGTACCACAAGTTTGGTTTATATATGTGCCCCCGCTAAGTGTTTCACACAGTGATGTTGCTATTAGTGATGTTACTGGATCAAATAACCTTGTAATTCATTGTTCCATGGTGAAGAATTTGGCATTGGCGAAGGTATTTGCTCTACCAAAGTGCCCATTATAGTCTGACAATGTTTTGGCATTAATGCTTTGGAATGATTAACAATTTCTTGTTGCAGGAATGATGAAAGTGCACTTTAGTGTGTTACAGAACATCTCCTGAACTTGTGGTTTAACCATGTTAAAGGGTAAGTTGAGCCATCTGGGGCTCAACTGACTATCTGAGCATGTTGTGCTAAAAAACAGTTTTGAGCTTAGTTTTAAAAAGCAATTATTCAAAACAAGTATTCAATATTCCAACTGTCAAGGTTGCAGGGCAATATGAACTTTTGACACTTCTTCCGGTCTGGGTAAGTTAACTAGGTAACAGAGAGATATCGTGGCTATGTCTACCTCGGGTCGTAGTATAGGCCCCAGGTTTCTGACTCCTGGGATGTGTCCCAATAGTCCCTCCTATCTCCTTTCCTGACCACTTTTCCTTAACCCCTGGAAGTGTTTAAGTGGCGTCCATGATAAGGAGCATTTGAATTCTCTTAAAGAACTTTAAATAATCTAAAACCCATATCCTAATATGAATCACGATGTTGTAAAACAAACAAAGTAAAGTTTTTGTGTAGCCTATTTTCAGTTTGATTGGTTATTTATTCACCTGGCAGCCATTTCACTTTAGTTCCTTGTAGCCTGGCAGCCTCTTTTCCTTTGAACAACATGACGTCAGTGGATGACGCAGATGTGTGCGTAGTGAGTGCATACAGACATTTAACATCAGGTAAAGTCTGAAATATATCAAGTTATACTTGTAATTAGGAATGTGCGTGAATATGACCACAACTCTGACCAGCTTACGCTCATATTCTAGCGGTAAAATAGCGAACCTACAAATAGATAGCACTTACAGTGTCACAGCAGCTGCTCAACAATGTCAAATGCCACATATGTCCTGTTTCCTTTAACTAAAAATGCTCAATTAGTATTTTCATCCCGTTAGAAACTGAGGTTTGATATGTAGTTTGAACGGCTACGGTGGAGGGGCGGGGGGACGGGGGCATTATCCTTCTACTGAAACATATTGATTTATGGAGTTCATAATCTGCAGTGGCATCAGGGGTGGGGGCTGATTCATCCAAGCTTTCTGAGACTTAAACTTTAATGAAGTCATTCATCTCTGATCTAAGGCTCTCTCTCTCTCTCTCTCTCACACACACACACACACACACACACACACACACACACACACACACACACACACACACACACACACACACACACACACACACACACACACACACACACACACACACACACACACACACACACACACACACACACGCAGCCTCTTGTCCTCTGATTACATATCAGGGTAAATCAGATCAACTGCAGTATCAATATTATGGATGGTTGTGTTTTCATTGCATCGTCCAAAGCATGTGGTATTTGTACGGTATTTGTACTGAGGCCATCTTTCTTGACATCACATGTTCACATGTTAAGAGGCACCAGAATATAGCTTTAATGGTTCATGGTTCACCTTTAGGCCCTGTATACCTGTGTATTGACTAAAGGCAAAATTTCTCTGTCTACGTTTTCAAAAATTCCTTGTTCACATACCATAATTAAAAAAAAAAAAAGATATAAAAACTGCATGAAAACCGAGTTAAGAGCCGCTATGAGCATGTCAAACCAGCAGTTTCATGAGAAACATAAAGCCTCTACTCCACATAATAGAGTATTTGAGATTGTAAATGCAAACAAGCCAAAAGTGTTTGCACAAACATAAAAGTTTCACTTTCAAACACTTGGTAGGCATGAAAATCCTCACTGAAATGATCAACCACAAGCTTGTTTACAACAAAAGAGACAACATTGTTGACTAAAATTAGCATTTTTATTCTGTAAAACACAGGCAATTCGTGTTCAATTCCCCCTGCAAACAACCAGTCCAGCTCTGTACCCTGCCCCACTGATGGTAACCCAGCTGGTAGAGTAGATTTCTGTTGGTATACTATCATGCAGAGCTTGTGCAATCAGGTCACCGTTTTCCTCATCATTCACATTAAATGATTTCAAAGGTCCAAATTCAACATGGTTTGGAGGCAACGTTTCCCAATGATATGCTATGGACATCTGATGTTTTTTTGCAAGTGATTTTGTGACGTTCTTGAAGTTTGAAGCTTGAAGTTGTTTTTGAAAACCCTGCGTTTTGCCTCGAATCTCATGCTCCACATATGTATTAGGGGTCCTATTTTTCTGATAAAAGCCGGGTAGTGTATCATAAAGTGATGTTTAGGGATCAGATTTCTTCCCGGACACAACTGTCTGAACAAGTCATGGTGTTCTATAATCAAATACTTAAGATGTTCAGTCATGCCCGGTGTAACAGATGGAGAGAATATGATGTTGATTATCTGCAGTAAAAGTAGCAGCAAAGTCCAGTTTTGATTTGCCTCTGGTACAATATCACTACAAAGCAAAAGGACATTTCTCACAAGACAACATGTTTGGATAGAATTGAGTCCTATATTATTGCCACTACTGTCCAAGTGAAACCCTGTAGGACGATATTTGCGCTCCACATAGCCATAGTCAAAAGCATAAATTCCCGACAACAGTTCAGGCTTTGACAAAACATTTTCTGACAGATACTCAAACAGTAACTTTAACTCATACTGAGCCACTCCTTCAAGAATGTTGTGCATGATGTCCAAAGAAAAGTTGTGGGAAACATGAAAAAACTGTAGGATGTTAAGAGTTGAGATCTTTTTTAAACCAAACACCGATAACCTCAGTGGGTCGGATTGCAACACATCGCAGTGCCTTTCAAAAAGCTCTTTTCCACGCAACATTATCTAGGGGTCACCCTCACTGTAAACAACCCGGGCATCATTTCTATCAATCAAACACAAAAAAAATTTAATAATGTCCACTGAATGTCCACTGTGTGAAACCCAAAATTCCATGCATCCCCAAGTCGTCCCCAGTTATCTGACATATAGTGCCACAAACTTTTTCAACAGAGAAAGCAAATCAAGACCATGACTCTCCAGAGCTTTGATGTCATTAATCAGAGGCTGTAAAATAGGATCAAAGTCATATTTTTTCACATCTTCTGTATGAAACTGTGCAACCCAGTGAGTGTTCATCACCACAGAGTTAAACTTTGGTGGCAGATTTCTAAGGACAAACTGGAGAGCACCCATTTTGTGGACACTGCGTGTTGAACCGAGAGGGTTCGCAGTCTCAAAGTCATAATACATCTGAATTTGCAAGGAAGTCTGCTGTTTTGAGAACAATGGATGTGACTTATAATAACCTCCATCACAAAAGTCTTCAAATCTGTTTGTCTTGGTTACACAGGGTTCCGCACGCATTTTAAAAATATCAGAATTGAGACATATGAATTTTATTGTTTCCAAAATTGGAATGTAAACAAAAGTGCCTCACTGGGACTTGATCATAAGTACCTGTTGTTCTATTTCGTCATGTATCAAATCAAATGCCTAAAACTTTTTCCACAGGCTCCACAACTCCCCCATTTCTCATAGAAATACTTGTTTCTTTTGGTTTCAGTATTAAAACTAAGAAATGGCTTTTCAAAGTTTTCAAAATGTTTTTCTAATGGAGATCTTAGAGGCTCGTCTTCACGCACTGAAGACAATATTTCATGCTTAATTTGGGAGCGGAGTCCTGTAGGAAGTTTCTCCAAATCATTAACAATTCTTGAAACACTACTATTTGCCATACCACTTCCTTGTAATTTAGCAACGATTGAAGCACAGAGGTCTTTTGTATATTCGTTGTTCCTTTGACCTAACCCATTGTCCTCAAAACACGGAGCCTCTGGGCTCTGCATTATGGTGGTTCCAGCAACTTGTGAAGTATCTTGGAGACTGGGGAATTTTGCCTGAAATGGCGCTGATGTTTTAGTATCAGCACTTTGATGAGAACCCTTCTCATGCACACTTATTAAATGCTTTTTGAAACCTGAAAATGATGAAAATTGACGCCTACAACAGTCTTGGGCACAAACCGGATAGAAACCGTGATCAAGTCTCAAATGAGTTATCAGGGCCGGGCACGGAACATGCACTTCAACATATTTCAAGCGTTTTACTCGCAACTCACAAACTCTCGGAGGCTCATCTGTTGTTGTAACATAAATGTTGTAGACTGTAGTCTGCACAAAAGTGTAGAACTGGACCAGGGACTCATCGTAGGACAGGTTGAACACACAGTGGGAATTGAACAGTTCATCAAAGACACTCAATGAGCTGGCGGCTTGGCAGGAGATAAACTGTCTGTCCACTGCGAAGTAGAAAGTATCAATCCTGTTCTGGGTGCGGCCAATGGCAAGGATGTATGGTCGTTCACCCTTTCTTTCCTGCAGGTGTTCATCAATGCTGCAGCATGACTAAAAAACTGAATAAAAGTATTATATTCACCTTAGAGTGACAGCTTAAGTTGTGCTACTTGCTGCTCTGTCAGTGTCAAGTATATAGTGAGTGTATGTAATAGATTCTGATTAGATAATAGAACAGTTTCTGTCAAGTGCCCTTTTGAAGTTTGTTCCACTCTAATTAATAAGGATACTAACCTTTAATTGCTTACTTCATTAGGAAGGAACACAATTCCAAAAGCACAAGGGAAAGAAGCCAGAAAGGGTTTAACTGCTAAATGTGTACTTTGAGTAGAGTTACTGCTCAGGCCATACCAAAATCTGTGCGTGTGTCGGCAAGAGATTCTCACTGTTGATGACTCGTCAAATTAATATCAGCTTTTGCTTTATTCTTTTTTCATACATTTAACTCTAGTGGAAAACATTTTTTTTTATTTTGTGACTCTGCAGACCTTTTTTAACAGGAGGATGTACGTCGTATTCTGACTTTGGACCTCGAGAATCTAACCTTTGCATATTTTGGTTCTTTAAGACTGGGGAATGATAACTTGAAAACTGTCTTAAAGGGTTTTAAAGAAATGAGAAACATTACGTACCTTGTGAAAATGCACCATTTTATCCACTGCATCTCTCGGGCTAATTTTGGAGAAGGAGCAGTAAGGAAGCTATGTCACTGTGCCAGTCTATCAAGAAGGGGGAAAAAGAAAACAAATCATTAGTATCAGCACTTCTTAATCTTTAATATTGACAAAGCAACTTGTGGAGCTTACTATTGTCATTGTCCTCGTTCTGTTTTTCAGCAGTTTTCAGAAGTCGGCACAGCTCAATGGACTGGGTCAGGTGTTTGGCCTCTGATCACCTTGGGCTTGAATGTGTCCCACTTTTCAAGCATGTTGGAGGCTGTTTCAGCACCGAACAGCAGCAGGAATTCCTGGTTCAGCTGTTGTTTGAAAACACACACAAACAAACACAAATATTTCAATAATGATTCAAGTAGTCAGTGCATTGTTTGAGGTGCACTGACCACTTGAATGTGTGTTTTAATGACAAACTGTAAAAAAGGTTTTATTTGAAGATGAAAGTATGGCATTTGGAACTTTCGGAATCAAATGTAGACAAAAAAACAACAACTCAGAAAGTAAACACTTGTATGGTCTAAAAGAGCACTGAATACAATTTTCACTGCTTACTTGAAACTGTACGTGACACTGTAGTTTGAATGAAGGATATGCACGACTTACTCGTCCTTTGACATCCAAAAAGTGTGGGAATGTCTTGAAGACATCCGTGGTTCTCTGCGGGTCATGAACTAGGTCCTGGTGATACTGCAATGTCCTCTTCATCTTCTGAAACACACCTGCTTCATCAGGAGAGTGTACTAGAAATGAAATGGCCTCCCTGCAGGCAACTCCATCAAGCTGCAGAGGCGTCATCACTGCTGATCTTCTGCGATTTGGTCCTTGTGCTTGAGGCACCGTGGCGTCCTTGGCTGGCCGTTTCATTATATTCCTGGACATGGTCTTAAGGCGCCATGCCAAATATCCAGTACCTTTTCCACCATCATAGGAGTGTTACTGACATTTGGGGGGAATCATTAAAAAGGTCTATCACACAATGATAAAGCAAAAGTGCAGTCACAGTACAGCCAATTGATCAACACATATTCATGAAGATAATAGTTGGGTCCGGACATGAGTCTCGATGACCAAGTAAAATTTACTGACATACCGTATTTTGCGGACTATAAATCACACTTTTTTCATGGCTTGGCTTTGGGGTGCGGCTTATACTCAGGTGCGACTTATATACAAATACATTCTAAATCTTCAGCAGTAGGTACAGGAGTAGCAGATACTGGTACACAACCCTATAGAGCCCCCGAACAGCTATCAGTGTGATATCATTGTGATAGCCGCTAGGGACCTGCTCAGTGACGACCGTCACTCTCGACAAGCCCGCATTATTTAAATATCTCATCAGCCGTAAATCCTCCCATTGTTGTTTATATACGCTTTAGGAGGGGCGGGAAACTTCGCCTGTCTTCTCTGGGCTTTTGATTTTCTAGGCTTCCCTTTGCTGAGCATCAAGCTCCTCCCTCCACAAAGGAAGCACCTCAAACATAGCCTTAGCTTTCTGAGTTCTGTTGAGGACACTGACAGAGTTAACTGATTCGACTGTGGGCTTTCTGACATGTTAATTAGAGACATCAGATCAATTAAGGTTGGCACATCATTGCACATGATGACATCAAAGGGTAGTTTTCTTTGCTACATTTAACAGGTAAGATTGTCTGCTTACGGTCAAGTACAGCTCAGCTGTTGGGTAAATACGCACATCTCCATGTATGCAAATATGGGGTGTTTTTTGTCTGGATCACCTCTCCTCTGGGACCAAACTAGATGGGAGTACAGACTGGAAACAACCTGAGTCCTGCATTACTTCTGCTTTCTGGCCATTTACTAACACAGGTGTGCGCCCCCTCACCTCTCTGGCTGGTACTGCAGCTGGCATTGGTACAGAACACAGTAAGGATGGTTTGGATTTTAGGGCTGGGCAAAACTGCTGTGTATGGCCTAAGTTGTTGCAGTTGTAGCATCTCACATCTCACATCCTGACTCTGTGTCCTATTTCAGGATTTGTTTTTAACTGGGCCTGAGTGAGACTGATAACATGGAGATGGCTTGCTGACGTTACACCCAGAGACAGAACCACACCTATCACCCCTAAAGGACTTACTTGGCTGGTTGAAGCGGGGCTCCCGTCTGAAGTAGCCAGCTCTGGACCCCTTTTGTGTCGATAGGAAGGCCTCTGCCAGACGAGCTTCTGCATTGCCAGGATCACGCTCCCTGATTCTTACTCTGGACTGACAATGTGGAAGAACTGCTCCAGAATAATCTTCTCCAGAATGTCACTCTTCCTTGGTTTTTCAGGATAGAGCCACCGGTTTACCAAGTCCTCCAATCGAACGTATAGCTCACGTGGCGTCTCATCTGGCTCAATTTGTCAGTCACCTGAAGCGTCGATGATAGGTTTCATCACTTGACTGATTCATTTGAATCATTTCAGTGAGTTGCGCCTGCGCACCATTTCCACCCTCTCCATGACCTGGGTGCTCAGCTAAACTGCGTCATGCAGCACGGGAAGCGTCATGTATTAATAGGAAGATGCTGAAACACTAGTTTTTAGTGGCACTGGTCTCTAGTCTACATTATTTGTGTTAGTTTTGAGGTTTATTTGAACCAGGAACCAAGTTAAATAAATCATTAAACATAAAATAAATACCAGGTATCCAGAATGGCAAATATACAGTGTATATATATTATGGATGTCCCGATCAGATCGGTAGATATCGGATCGGGGCCAATATTGGTGATTTGTGAATGATCGGGAATCGGCAAATCCAGCCGATCACCCCGCCGATCTAAAAAAAAAGAAGAAAATGCGGTCCGCAACGTCACCTAATAACCACAACAATCAGGGACTAGAAGCTCCGGTCGAGCTGCAGAAGCTAGAAGCAGGCGGAGCGGGGCTATAGACCGATAAAACTAGAGTTATATATAGAGTAGTTTATGTGTTTATGTGCAGAAGTCTACTTCTAAATTTCTATGTGGTATGTCTTCTTCTGCGTTTTTGTTGTGTTTGGTGAGTCACAGTGCCCCTAAAGGCCTGGCATGTGTACTACATGCCCTGAAGCCTCGTGTTGAGCCGTGTTCATAGTGAGGTGTGGACGGAAGTTTTTTGGGAGAAGGCCAGGGAGAACAAAGATTGTTTTTTCGTCGTGTGGATGTACCCTCAGTTTACAACAACAACTACAGAAAAAGCCGCACCGAAGCAGCAAACACGGTGCGGCTTTAAAATAAAGGATTTTAAAATAAAGGATAAGTACCCACAGGGGAGCAATATGGTGAAACAATAACCCAGAAGGTTACGCTAGGTTGAAGGGAGACTGGGATATTGGGAATACGTTTTTGAGAGAACTATGTTCAGAGTACTTTTATCAAACAGGTTTTACCACTTTGAAGTGGAATTAAGTTTTTATAATTCACATTGAAATGTAAATGTTTTGTGACAATTCAGGTCAAACCTCTCATACTGCTTTAAGTTAAACTGAAATTTAATACACAAAGAAGTTACATTAGAGCCTAAGAGCATTTATGTTTCAGTCATTCTGAGAAGAATTTTGATTCAATAAGTGAGTTTTACAATAATTTTCATCTAAACAAAGCTTCTGCCAATAGTGCTTTTAGCTTCAGACATCTTAGTTGCTCCAAAAATAGACTATTGAGTATATTTGCAATAGTAATGTAAGTATCGGATCGGTAAATAACGTGACGTTCAAAGGGTGGAACAAATTATAGGGGATAGCATTAAACACAACACAATACACGCTACAGTCGTATTTCAACATTATTTATTATGTATTGTTTCAAGTACGTATTCATGTATTTATTTCTACAAGCTGTGCGAAACACCCGATGTGTGTTCTTTTCTCCGAAGTCTCTCAGAAACTTTCTGAGCGCAGCGACGCTGCAGACTTTCAGGTAAGGGAGGGGCGGAGGGCTCAGCTGAGGTGACCGGAGCAGCTCACCGAACGACTCTACGAACTGACTGATTCAGAGGAGGTGAACGACTCTGTCGAGTTCCAAGCTGAGTCGGGCATCGTGCGGAACCACTGAAGCGAGCACACTTGAGCATGCACACTGAACGCCTCATATGAGCTATTAGCACTAGCAGCACTGCGACTCACACTAATAGCTGCTTTTAGCAGCTATTAGCACTAGCAGCACGGCTGCTTTTATCACGGCGGCTAGAGTCGGTAATGTGATATATTTATACAGGTGCAGTTCGAGTTGCAGCAGCACAACAGTGACATTTCTGTTTTCCTCTCTGCAGCTGGGCGGCTGGAGCAAGAATGACTCAGTGAACGAGTGACTAAACATGATGACTCGTGAGTCACCATTCAGTAAAGTGACTCGCGGATTTTGCACGATACATTCAAGCTCGCACATCACTAGGTTAGAGATAGGAGAGCCTGCGATGTCACATGCTGTTCATATGGACTGGGTGAGGACACAGCGCGGAGAGAGGACACTGAGCTTTATTTATCAGAGGTACCTCATCTCTTCACCGTTTTCTTCATTACACACATTGTGCTGTGTCTTGTGCCCCTGGTGCTCCCAGTCCCACAAGCTTTTGTGTGATAAAGAAAAGGATGCATTTGGTAAATCTCACTCTCAGATCTTGTAAACCTCTGGCACCCAGTGTATCCGGCAAGTGATGAATAATGCATGCTGCTCTGCACTTCCCATCTTGTTCGCACATGACCTATAGCCAAAATGATTATGCAGATTCAGAGAAATAAATAAATAATCAAATGTTATAAATGGTCACCCGGGGCCTGGGAGACTCCTCTGCATTCATCAGTCTGTGGGGAAGAGAATGAAGGCATTTATTCTTCCTCTCAAACCGCTTCTTTTTTTAGTCGCAGTGATTGGTCTGAATTAACAGACTAATGTGGTGGCTGTTGTTTGCAGCCATTTAAAATGTAATTATGTTCAGCCTGGAGTTCTGGTGACGGGAGCTCAGGTCTGCAGCTCACGGATTAGTCTGCCTGAACACACACACACACACACACACACACACACACACACACACACACACACACACACACACACACACACACACACACACACACACACACACACACACACACCCACACACACACACACACACACACACACACACAAGGATTTTCTGAAATGTTTATTGTGAACTGCTGCTTAAATAAAACCGGTTGATGTCACTCAGTCAAACACCTGCTGTACTCTTTAAATTACCCAGCACTGCACGATACACTAACTTTCATCATTAAGGTGACACAGTGACAGTTCATCTTTTCATTTTATAACATCATTTGTGACAAAGTGATTTGAATCCTTTAACCTCACTGGGTTAGATATATAGATTTAAGCTATATCTAATTGTGAATAATCCTTTGTCACAGTTAATTTCAGTAGTTAGGCAGTTTCATTTATTGTTCCCATCCCTGATTGTGTCGAACAAGATCTGGAAGAGAGTAGCTGCTTTCTTAACAATTATTCTAAATGTCCTGTTCAACTGCTGAAACACTTTTTTTTTTATAGTGTTCATATAATTGAGACCTATGATGTTGATATATTATGACTGTTGTGATGTGTCTGATTTACTGAATCAAGGTAGGATTTGTTGCTCTGTTGGTCTCTACCTCTAGTGAGTTAGGTTTTGAGCCGATATTGGTGTTGTGTATTCAGTTGGTAGCCCACAGCCTCGGGGTCTCTGGTATTCAGTAACTCCGTATTCACTGTGCTTTATGTGTGAAGAAGAGAAGAACTCGGATGGTAAAACACGTAAAGTTCATGCATGAGTTTGCCATTTTATTTAATCGTTACCACCGCTGCTGATCACACAAGCCCACAACAAATTGACAGCGAATGTTGTGCCTCTCCCTGCACGGTCTCTACCGTCCGCCCAGAACCTGCAATTCCCTTCAACATGTGGATGAAAATGTTCACCAGCTACCGGCTTGTTATTCACGTTGAGGGGCGCATGTGGCCCGACAGGAGAAAACGTGCACTCCTACTGCACTGCTTAGGCATTGAAGGTCAACGTGTCTTCGATAGACTCACGAATGGAGGTACGAGTTACGAGTCAGCAGTGACCACGTTGTGTGCGATCTTCAGGCCGGCAATAAAAGTTGAGGTGGAGATACAGAAGCTTAGACAACGAGTGCAGAGCATGAGATTGTTGCTGAGTATGTAGGTGCACTACAAAGGCTGATGGCAACATGCGAGTTTACTGAAAACACTGATGAGATGATACAGGATCTACTCATCAAGACTGCGAGCTGCCCAAGCTGTTGGTGCAGATGGAAATCTCACAGAACCCCAAGCTCCTGTGCATATCGTGTAGGCAAAGCCAAAACACCCAAAAGCAGGAGTTATAACTCTGCTGAGCCTGCTGCAGCATCGCAACAGGATTGGTGCTGTTTTCGATGTGGCTCATCAACTCGCCTCGCAGAGGATCCAGAGTGTCCTGCGTGTAAGGTGACCTACCGAAGCCACAACAAGACAGGACACTTCACCAAGGTGTGTAAGTCCAAGTCGACTGTCATAGTAGAGGAAGTGGTTATTCTGGATGACTGACCCCGTGTTCAATCGCTGGCTGCTGTATGACGGGATTACAAACAGGATGTGGTGCGCATACTACCAGGAAGCCAACCTTGACGGGGTACGGCGACATGCGGAACTGACAACTTCAGGTACTACTTCTCTCCCCCCCTAATTAATTTTTCTTAAAATTGTATAGTCTTTAATAGTTTTGTTCTAAATACAAATGTGCACCTTTTTGTCATCTTTCCAATTTAAACACACAATAAGAGTAAATACTTTTGGTATAGTAGCTTTATATTTAGAGTAATCATGTGTCCTATTCAATCTGTGTTGCAGAAAGAAATCACTTCTGACGCGCATGCGAAGTGACGCACATATCCACCAAGCGTCAAGACGTGATGCCACTCAGCCAACATTGGTACAGATCAAGGAAGAAATGACAGATCAGGAAAGGGCATCCTATATTGGAGCATTGCAGAGCGTGTATTATTTGGCAGAGGAGGAACTACCTAATAACAAACACAAAAGCCTGCTACATCTTCAGCACATCCAGGGCTGCCATGATAACCAGCTCCTTGCAGCGCTCAATGAAGTGAGTATTATCAATACCAAATAAAAACAGAATCAAATGAAATTCAGTCTATAAATTAATTCTTTCACTAATATTCAAAGATCAGATTTTTTTCAAAATGATGAAAAATCAACATGTGTGAAACTTTAGATTTCAAGGCCCGCTTTAAATTTAAAAAAAATTAAATAGTTTTAAATTCTGCAAAAAAAAAAAAAAAAAAAGATCTACATAAACAGCCAATTATACAGGTCATGGAGAGGAAGCTGCTGCTGGAGCTCAAGCAGTCGCCGTACATTGGTGTAGGACTAGACGAGTCCACCAACAGACCTGTCGTCTTTATTGTACAGTACATAGCAAAGGATGTGGTGAAAACAACATACCTGTTGGGGCGAAACCTCCATTGTTCACTACTTCCTGACATAACTTCATCACATCACACACTTTCTTATTTCATTTGTATACTATGTCAATTTTTTAAAGTCATGCCTTTGATTCCCTTTCCAGGTGTTTGAAATAAGGTGGCTTACCCTGGGTGAAGCAGTAAAAGCAGTCATCCACAACTACCAGCCCCTGATGGTCATGCTGAAGGAGGAGGCAGAACGGGGGAGGGGGGGCGGGGGGCACTGCCACAGGCCTGTACAGGCAGCTGAAGCAGTACCACTACGTGGCCATGCTCCATGTGGTAGGAGATATCCGAGGAGTAACTAACTACCTGAGTCGCATCTTCCAGTTTCCTCTCTTCATATAGAATTACTGATTATTATGTTCATTAGGCTTCAAAGGTCACAGGAGTTCTAGACCAACTCCACACATTCAGAGATGCTGATGGGGATTTCATGCAGCAGTTCAAGAGGTTCTGTCATCAGGGCACAAATTTTACCCTCGATGATGTGGAACTGAACACCAGACCCAGACGGGGGGGGGGGGGGGGCGCCAAGACCAACTGGAACAGTTCAGCAATGACAAGGCAGCCGTTCTGAAGGCAGTTATCACAGAGATGAGGGGCCGGTTCCCTCTCCTGGAACTTCTGGATGCAATGTGGGTAAATAAAAAAAATCCACAAAGGCTGAAAATTAAGACTATAAACTTTCAGAACGTTTTTAAGTTTTACTATTACTTTTCTAAATTGTCATTTCAATATTCTGTCTTCAGATCTTTGAGCCAGGAACTTATCCGGAAGACGCTCAAGCACAGAAAAGTGTCTCCATTATCCTCAAGCATATAGAGCCATAGAACACTGGAACCATGTTCTTACAGAATTGCTCCTCACTGCTGAGCAGGAGAGTCACTCATTGGAACCCTTCATGCAGGAGTTCCTGCTCACATACTGTGCAACTCCACATAGCAACTCATGAGTTTAACGTTAAACAGAAGGATTGGCATAAAAGTGACCATTCAATCAGCAATAATATCCACGGTGCTGCTGGAGAAGCAGCTGCGCAATCCCGTCATGTTGTAACAGAATGCCTCAAACGTCTGTACAGATGTTCTAAGAGGTGGAAGGATCAGGGAGGAAGGTCGGGTCAGAGTGAGGAAAAGCCTTCCATGTTAAAAATAAATTAATTAAAAATTAAAGGTCAAAGTTTCATGCCTCGGCCACGGTGATGGAGAAAGCTGGTGCAAGTTTCTCTGTACTGCAAGATACGTGGAATGCTCCTCACCTCGCTCTGGTCCCGGACAGTGCAACCGACATGCCAGACTGCTGCTCCGGCCGCTGAACCAGAGCCTACCAAACCACTGGACGATAACAGGCCCACGTCCACCCGGGTCAGAAACAAGCCTGCTTGGCTTAATGGTTACCAACATTAACCGTTCCTCATGTCCTCTGGGGGATGTTAAAGTGGACATTTGTGTATTAAATGTGGAAAAAAGGAAAAAAAACCAACATGCTAAAACATGTTAATGATACCTCAGTTTATCATGTCAGAGACGTGTTCAGTGGAGAAGCAGTGTGACGACTCATATTTAGCAAAGTGGCAGGATATAAGTTAAGTTGCTACTTTGTACAACAGAGTACTGTTGTTGTTGTATGTGAATACATTGAAAAGAAATACTTACTTACTACTAGATAATAAGTGTCAGTATGTAAAAATTAATAATACAGTGTCACATTATAAAAAAGTGATGTGTGGTGTTCTACAAGGTTATGCATTGGGACTCAAGTTATTTATACTTTATTTAAATGATATCTGTACAGTATTTAATAAATTGAAATGTATATTTTCGGATGATACAAATTTATATTGTACAGGACCAGACATTAAAGAATTGTTGGCAACAGTAGAAAAGGAGATGATCAGGTTAAAAGAATGGTTTGATATTAAGAAGTTACCATGGAATGAAAATAAAACAAAATGTATAGTGTTTGGTGGGGCAAGGACAAATTGTGACATTCAATTGAGAATCAGCAGTGCACATCAGTCAACATCATCAAGTTATTTCACCAATTAAACTGAATGAGTAACAGTAGAACTGTATTATCAGGTTACATGTAGGACTATGTAATATGTAAATGGAGTAAGAATTGAAAGAGTATAAGAAACTAAATTTTTTGGGGGTAATCCTAGATCGTGAATTCAGTTGGAAGCCACATATCGAATATATGAAAAAGAAACGATCTAAAACTATGGGTATTATTTATAAAACAAGCAACTCTGAACAATTATTATGCCATATATGACATATTGTTGTGAGGTTTGGGCAAATACCTACAGAACACACACAGACCCTAACTTCAAACTACAGAAAATAATTATTATAATAATAAATAAAGCTTCCTATCGAAAAAACACTAATAAACTATTAATAGAACAGACCTTCCAACCATGTCAAAATATTTGGAGTACCACTTGTGTTGTGCGGCTTTTTTTCCCAGACTTTTGCAACTCCATTGCTTTGCACACAGTAATTTCCCCGTTCAGTGGCTGGACATTGGTTCTAAAAAAAACAATAAAACCTATATTTTGATTACAATACTTTTAATAAAGAAAATATAGACATTCTGCACTCATCAACAGAAAACCAAATAATGCTATGTTCTTATCATGACAGCCTTTCAATGGAACACAGAAACACTTTCAAAACATGAAAATGCTGTTAACAAACTAAGGTGACTATATTATTTTAAAAAAAAAAGTTGACCTAACAGTGGTTGGAAAACTTGCTGCAAAAGATTTATTGGCTACATGTTTAAACTGTATAAATAAACACATTCCTCCTTACAGTATATACAGGCCGACTATCTGCAATGGATATATGTAAAGGCTAAAACACACACACACAGTTTACCTTTATAAGCGCCAACTGCAGCGAGTGAGGAACCGCTTTTTCTGCAGTGATTGGCTAAAACTGCTTCGCCACGCTGCTGCATCATGTTATCACACATGAGTACCGCACGTGCACGTCTGCCACAGAACTCCCATATCCGCAGCTTTTTGAGTAGTTTAGAGGGCCAAGTAGTACCAGCGTATTTAGATGTGAAATTGCGTACTTGCTACGCAAAATGCGCACAGGTTGGCAGGTTTGATAGAATCTTGTGCCTTAATATTCATAGATATTGTATATTTAAAAACATTAGAAATACTATTTCGAGTGAAAAATAAAAGTTTTCCCACTGGTATTCAATTTTTTGGGGGAATAAAGAGAAAATAATTCTAATCTAAGAGGACCGTGTTTATTTAAAAGAGATAGTGAGACCTAATGCAAAATATAGATGTGTTTCTTTTCTGGGAGTCATATTACGGAATGGACTCAGCGACCACTTAAAATTATGTAAATCTCTGTTGTGTTTCAAAAAAGCATTTAAAGATAAAATAATTAATGGTGACAATGAAAAATGACTTCTGTAACATTTTGTTTTGTTTTTTCTCTTCTCTATTACTTCTGCTGCGTTCTATTTGTCTGTATTTTTTTCTCTTTCGTGTTACTTCTGTTATGTTTGGTTTTTTCAGTTTTTTAATCTTGTCTCACTGGTGTCCTGGGTAACTTTATGGGTTTTTAAGGGATAGGCAAAAATAAGCCCTGGCTTCTGCCTGGACCCATTTCAGCTACAGACATTGTAAAAAACAACAACAAACAAAACAAAACAAAAAACGTGTGCGTGAACGTCAAAGCACTATAAACTGAATGCACAAAATTCAACTTTTGCACTGAAACTGTAACCGAAATAAACCATTCATTCATTAAAAACACAGACCAACAAAGGCCATTGAAGCCTTTCAATAATAAAGAAAAGACATTGAAACAGACTGAGTGGAAAGATAAAAAAAAAAACTTTTGCTGCTGTTAAGACGTGTTGAAAAGATTCAAGTTTGCACTAATTTACAGTCAGTCTTGTTTGATTTAACATATTGCAAATGAGATTCAGTAAACTTGTGTATTCAGTTGCTCGCCCAGAGCCTAGGGGTCGCTGTAGTTCAGTAACGCTGTGTAGACTGTGCTGTATGTGTGGAGAAGAAGAGAAGAAGTAGGGCGGTGAAACACATGAAGTTCAAGCACGAGTCTGTCATTTTAATTTAATCTTTACTGCTGCTGCTGATAGCATGAACCCACAACAATATAGTGTGTGTAGACTTCAATCCAAAACCTTCATTTGTAGCAGTGTTGCAGTTTTTAGTATTAAAAGAAACTGACAAAGTCTGACATTGTTCCAAAGTGATTCTCTAAAAGCTAGAGGACAACACACAAGTGAATCCTTGGTCTTCTGCCTAATAACACACAGAGGCTGTATATAGACAGAGAGCTCGCCATGCAGCGTCTCAATGCAGTCCAGATGGTTTTTTGTGAAGATGAAGGTGGAGGCACAAAACAAATAGCTCCAAACAGAAGCTTGTGAAAACACTCGTACCGCGCCACAGAAAGCAAACGGACTGAAAGCCTTTTGTCAAACAGCTCACTGGCCGTGGAGAAGCTTGGCCTCGTGACAGCGCTGTTGGTTTATACAGCAGAAACAACCAGGTGATCACTGCTCCAAAACATTTTTGTTCACATCGTTTACTCTGTGGGGGATTTGAAGAGGAGCTGGATCAGGTTCAGCTTCCTGGGACTGAACGACAACAGAAGGACTGTGTGCAATGATTTGTGTCTGCTCTGCTTGAAGTCTGTGCTTGATGTGCCACTCTGAGAGACTCCTCCCCCAAAAAGACTGGGCGGTGTAATACAAGCCAAAGGTGCTGCAACGAAGTATTAGTTTAAGGGTCCGCATATTCATGCAACCAGGGTATTTTTAAGTTTTTAATTTATATATTTTTCCACTTTAAAGGTTTCAGTTTGTTTTTGAATTGCGTTGTACGGGTTATAAGTCACATTAAAGGTGGACAAAGTTGTAAAATTATTTATCTTGGCGTCATTCTTTTACATCACAAAAACCTGGCATTTGAACAGGGACGTACAGACTTTTTATAACCACTGTTCATAAAATCTACTCATTATGCTGTATTTCTATGTTTTAATGATCAAGTTATAATAGAAAATATTCTGATGAACCTGCAAAATGATTACTACTACGCATACACCAAATCATGCAAAACTACATCTTGAGAAAATACAAGAGAGGAAAATATCACTTTTGGAAAACGTATTTCACAATTGGATGTTTGTTTTGATCAACGTATACAACAAGCAACGAAGCTACATGTAATGGTTCTTTACTGAATCCAAGCTGAAATATTTCAGAAGATTAATCTCTTTAAATCTGGACATTTTTCCGTCACTTTAATAAAACTGAGGTGCCAGGTGCACAACAACAAGCCAATTCAATCAAAACTTTGTTTACATGCTTTAGTTTAATACCATACTGTGGTACATTCCTGCCAAGCAAGAACGTCTTCATGAAACAAGCAGGTGGCGGACCCTCGACCAGATAAAGTTACATGTGCACCTTTAAGACTTTAAAGGGGACATATCATGCTAAATCCACTTTTTTAGCCCTTAAATGCATTTTGTTGTATATTTAGAGTGTTTAGAAGTACAGAAAAGTTCAAAGTAGTCTCTTCAGGTGCTCCGTTGATATCTTTATATTCTGTTTTGGTCATATTTTGCGATCCGTTTCGATTTTTCTATTCTCTATTACGTTTTTTGAACAATGACGTCACAGTATTCTCAGCGGAACTGCCAAATTAGGACATCGACGTTTCGAGCAATCCGCCATTTTTGTTTCTCGCTGCGATTTTGTAGTCCAACCGAAGTTACGAGAGGATAAGTCGAAATGTTCGGTTGTTGGATGTAGTAACCCACAAGCTTCGTTACACCGTCTCCCAGCATCAGAACCTTTTCCAAGTGCCTGGTTGAGTTTTATTTTTCACAGAAATGTACCCACATCTGTGGGTAAGGTCATTTTTGTGTGCGCGAATCACTTTAAGGACGACTGCTTCAGCAACCTCCGCCAGTATAAAGAAGGATTTGCCGAAAGACTTCGTCTGATTGAGCGGTCAGTTCCTTCTATCTATGGAGACGACGAACAGAGCACTTCGGTAAGCTGTATATAACGCTAAAAAGTGTGATGATAAGACGTCCCTGTCATTGTTTTGTTAGCATTAGCAGTTGCACCGTCTTCATATGTTAGCGCTGTGTGCTCGTTTTAGATTATAATGTAACTTCTGTGTTAAATAGTCGTTGTAATACAGGCAGTATTGTAGTAGTGGGCATGGATGGAGAAGTTAGTGTAAATATAGTAACACACCATTGCGTTACATCCATATGAAGACGTTGTTCTGAAGGTGCATCATCGTCATTTTCATCTCGCTCCGCCGGGTCCGACTCTGGCTCCAACATGTATGGCTGGATGGACAAATCTTCCGTTGTTGACATTTTGTAAATAATGTGTGAATATAAAGTTTCTGCGCCGCTAGATAATTGTATCTGTTCTATCAAACTACAAAGATGGCCGAACAGGGTGACGTTGAACCGAGTATCACCTCTGCAACCTGGAGAGGAGGCGGGGTATGAAGTGTCTCATTTGCATTTGAAGAGACCGCCCCAAAACGAGTTGCTCTCAGAAGCACATCAGAAAAGGGGTTGAAAAGGGGCCTGTGGAGCTATAATAATGAGGAATTCAGACCCAAGCATTGCAGTTTCGCGTTGTATAGACCACAACTGTATGATTTATATGTAAAAAGGAAGGATTTAAAAGCACGATATGTCTCCTTTAAAACAAAATGTACATAGTGCCTTAATTATGATAATACACATTGTTGATTTGACAAAGTGAAAACTAACAGTACCTCTGGAACCTCGAACAGATGAACTTTTTGGAAATGTTGTAATGGTAATGATAGCACTTGAGGAATGGTGACGAGCTATTTGCATATTCCACACCCATCGACTCTCACGCACTCTTTCTCCATCGGCTGACACACTGAGACTGTATGTGACCAATATGACCAATATTTATAGTACATTTTAGTGATATATGTAGACACAGTTCAATGCTAGTTATTTATAATGCACATATACTGAATAACGCCCCGGCTAGCTCAGTTGGTAGAGCATGAGACTCACAATCTCAAGGTAGAGGGTTCATGTCCCACGCTGGGCGCCACCTTCCTGTGGGCTCACCACCCGCAGGAAAGGTTCTTAATGGGTGCAATGTGATCTGGGTGACGGTGCTCAGACTGACACCCCCACCACCCGGAAACAGATAAGCGGGAGAAGATGGATGGATGGACATACTGAATACAGATATTTCCTGCAAGTATGATATACTGAATGTATACACTCAAAACAATCAACTCAGCAGTTTTTCAGTTTACATATCAGAAATATGTTTGATTAACATATCGACTTTCTTGTTGTTAAATGGTTCATTCTAATACATTTTGTTCAGATAATATGAATAAATGCGATTCAATCTACTTAATATGAGTAGGTGGAAATGTGTGACATGATTAAATGAAATTAACTCAACAAATAATTTTTCTGAGTGTGGAAATGACTGAGAATGATTTTTCAAAGGTAAATTTGAATTCCCTTTACAGTGCGAGGCATCACTGAGGCCACTGTCGCGCCCCACAACCTCCTGATGAGAAGGGTTCCAGCCGTGTCAGCTAAGGAGGTGGACCATGAGGATGAAGAACATGATCCGGTCCCTGGCAACTGGAGAGATGATGTCCAATGGCAGGACATGAACGCACCCCCAGAAGGAAGAAACAGACACTGTGGACGCAAAGCAACACCGGGAGTATTTGGAAAGGTACTTCAACTCCTCGGCCGGTGCTGTAGAGTGGAAGGACAGAATGATGACTCACCTGTGAAAGACAGTTTTGTGTTAACAATTGTATATATAGATAAATGGCTTTTTATTATATCAAACAGGTTTTATTCGAAAGTTAATGAGTATCTCACACATACAATGGTCTGTCTTTTGATGTATCTGGCTACCCTTTCAGTCAATCACCATTATTATTTATTTATCTTTTGGGACGTTTCTTTGTTGCGGAACTTTTGTTTCCGACCAGAAGTGGTGCTGTGTCAGGAAGTATTTAAGTGACGCACTCCTGTGTTGTCATTTGAGCTTTAGGTTGAACTGCGACGTCTCTCATTTACTTTCATTCATTCATTCACAAAGTCGTGTTGTTTATTATTTGTTTCTTCTTGTTAGCGCGCATACGCTCCCACTGAAAGTCCTTGACGCTGCCGCAGAGTTGAATAGCACCCTCGGTCAGCAGAGTGAGGTATGTTTTGGTGTTTGTTTATTTGTGGAAACTGTTTAAATATGAGTTGCTTAGGTTTCTAATATATTATGTGTGTATAATGTAATGAATATTTAATTCAATGGAGGTTTTATTATAGGGTTTTCTAATAAACTTAAATGTGTATTTAAATTAAACGGATTAGAATAATGAACATGGAAAGATATTTTTTAATGGAGTGGTTTTAAAATCGCAATGAAATGTTTGTTTGTTTTGCTTTTTAGTTTCACTGTGCTGATTTAATAAACAGATTTTGCACCAGTCGAATACGTCTGCTTTGTTCGAGAGGCCAGGGGCAGCGACAGGTTTCAGTCCACTGTGGATTATTGTACTGTCCATCACACTGTGACGGAGCACTCGTGAACGCACCACCATGCCCGGAGCGGTGCGCCTTTCCTCCCTCCGCTGGCCGGAGAGTGCCCGCGCTGGGGGCACGCGCACACGGCGCTGTCAATCTTATGGTGGAGAGCAACTCCAGAAACTGTTTCCCGGGTCCATGGACATTTTTCCCGGCTGTAGGCAGACGAGGGTGAACACTCGCTGCCTACACGGCACTCCTACATTCACACACACACCTTCACTCACCTTCCGGAGTAGCGGAGGGCAGCCGGCGGTGACGCGCCGGCAGGGTGACTGACGAACCCGGGCCATACCACCAGTCGGGTTAAGTGGTTTGGGCCCGGAAGGTTTCAGTCACGTGAACAATATTATTATTTATTTTCGTTAAAACTTATTGCCGGGTGTACTGAGGGGTTAGTGTGGGAGGGCATAATCCTGTCAGTAAGTGATAATATGTATTTAATTATGGAAAAACTATTTATTTATGCATTAGGATTTGGGGTTAAGAATAAAATAATGATCTTTGCTAGCGAAAGGTTACGCCCAGTGGGAGAGGCTAAGTGGATAAAACTGGCTGCGCTGGGCCTGATGGGGGGGTTGGACTCTGGTTAGAGGTGGTGACCAGTACGGATCTGTGGAGTGTCATTGTGGAATCCTGAGGTTGAGGAAGAACTCAGATGTAAATAGCCTGTACAGATTTGTATATAGAGTTTTCTTTGCTTTGTTTATTTTTACATTTGGGTATTTTTTGGGTTTTGCACTTTGTAAATATTATGATTCACTGTTTTGAAGAGGCCTGAAAAATAAATTGAAAACAACAAACACAGCTGACGACTACGCCATCGTTTTTCCCAGTTTGGGAAGGTTGTTGAGAGGACCCCCGCAACACACACTTTTTCCAGAATTTAGGCTTTTTCTGGGTTTTTGATGTTGAGCACTAAAAAGAGGATTTTTTCCGACATGCACATCAAGTACATAAAAACATTTACAGTTACAATGTTTTGTTGTAGAGTTATGACTTTTGAAACATTTTGGTGTTGAGCACTACTGAACAGATATTTTTTTCTAAAAAGCGCATGGAGTGCATCAAAATTTGAAATCAATGCTATTTCTTACTCCGCCTTCATTTCAGGTTTATTCCCCCCTTGTAGGTCCGTAAATGACCTATGATGTGTCGATCGCACAATAAACCCCATTCACTGGCTCATTTTTGTAGAAAAGCATCTCTTGAAAATAAAAAGAAGAAAAAAATACAAGTTTGCATGTATTTATTTTCTAAAGAATACCAAATTCTGAAAAAGTTCACCGGTCGTCGTCCTCTGCCAGCTGACATATCGGATTCAGCAAGGAGGAGAAGGAATCAGGCGGAGGCGGGCATCAGGTTGGATGAGATGTCTTGCACTATGTCAGCTGAGGAGGATTGCTGTGACTGTGGTTGCTTTCCGGTGATGTTCATCTGAGGGAACTGCTCTTGTACCCACGGTCGATCCATCGAGTGCCACAGATCGGGTGGGTTAGTCACCTCAGCATGCCACTGGGAGGGAGGAGGCTGCCAGTGTCGGACCGGAGGCCCACTTGGAGGCCGATCAAAACGTTGGGCTGGAGGCTCAATGGAGGATCAATTACAGGTACTGGCCTGGCCCCGTTGTCAATCAACGGGGCCAGGCTGCCGTTGTTGTACCTGCCCAAACTGCAGCCGGTCTGCTTCGTTCTGGGACTCTTGCAAGACTTCCATTATTCTTGTTTCCGCTGTACGTCGGATGCGTGGTGGAAGGGTCCGCAGACTTCCGCGGACGTATGAACCAAAGGCGGTGGATGGGTTAGCCTGGCTCTGCCGCTCGGTCAGGAAGGTCTCCAGGAGGCCCATTATGTGGTCTGGTTTGTTACTGGCTATAGAGGACATGTTTGTACAGGTTGGAGTGCTGGCAGGTGAGGTAAGACAAGCTGGTGGATCGCTTTCTGAAGCTTCAGAAGCGTCTGCAGCAGGAGGTGCCAAAGTAGCATCAGAAGGTTGAAGTCAGGCGGTGAAGCTCACGACGGTCCTTCTGGCCATCTGAGTGATGTGCTCCAACAGGAACTGGAAGTGCTGCCAAATCCACCTGTTGACATGGAAAAAATGTGAACTCATGCAAGCAAACATGTTTTCAGTACATATACAGTAAAACCTTTGATGTAGGGACGCCCTAAAATCCAAGGGCAAGTGTCCCCTGAAGACAGGTGTCCTCTCTTCAGAGGGACAGGTCACCAGGACAAATAGTAGAACCAGTTGATATTGAAGGAACCAAACACCAAATATGTTATGGTTTTTTTAAAAGTACATAACTGAATCAATACAAGATTTCATTTACTGCAGGGACGACATACAGTCCAGTTTCATCTTGAGTGGACCAGACTGGTAAACTATTGCTATAATAACCTTTAAATTTAAACTTCAAAGCTTTTGTTTGTTGTGGTCACAGTGTATGTAATGAAATTATGTACATTTTTACAAGATCAAGCAGTTACTGAAAATGAAGTCAATTTTAATGAAACATTCTGGTGCAAAATACAATGAAATGTCATAAAAAAAATTGTATAAATCCTTTATAACCTCTTTGCTCGATGGGACCAGATTGCAGACTCTTGCGGTCGGTTTTGGCCCACAGGCTTTATGTCCTCTGCTGTTAAGGCAAAGTGAAACTTAAGTACGTGTGACGTCATACTCGTCATCCACCCTGTGCGCTAGGCTCAGACCCTCTGCGGGGATTTTCAGGAACGCGCATGGAAGTGAACCTACAGTGTAATATGGAGGCAAACGCGTATCACCCACGGCATGAATATTCTAATAATCGGCTCCAGCCCGATTACTTTGGCCATCTAAGTGTCCGCACAGCCTGAAATTTGCTAGGAAAGCCTGTCCGTTGTCCGCGTTCGGCAGGTTGTCTCCACATCATGGTGTAACAGTTAAATATGTGTCCGTGCACAGTGACGTGTCCACTCAGTACAGGTTGTCTCCTCTTACCGTCCGCTCCTCAGAGGTTCTACTGTATATCAAATATAAGCATCATTGAATTATTGAATTGTCCTTGCAAATATTAATACATGCATGTCAAGAAATACTGGTACACTATTAAAGTGAGACTTACAGTTCGGTTGCAGTGAAGTGGTCTGCAGCTTGACCAGACTTGGTGACTGCTTTCTTCAGTTTACCGAGCTTCGTTGGCATACTGTCGTACCATGTCTTCAGTTCCATTGGCGTACGATTCATCTTCCTGGCCTGCTCTGTACACAGTCTTTCTTTCGCTCCTACGTTTTTATAACCAGCCAGTCTCTTGCAGTACAGTGTCGGATTCTGCTGGAGGAATTCAATGATAACCTCTTTTTCATCCTCCGAAAAGGTGGTGACAACCCTTGGGGCTGCCCTCCTCCTCGTAGATGTGTCTTCTACCTCAGGTTCAACCTCCATATTTGTGGCAGACCGGAGTAGAACGTAACACGTCGGGTCCACAAACCGTCACACGCCGGGATAAGCTGCGATTAAATGTGATGAAACGGCTACCATACACCGGAACTACGCCGTGAGAACCGTGACGAAGCGCAGCACGACACGATAAAACTTAAAGCAACCGTGACAGAACGTACGCAAAGCTTCACTTCCTGTAAGCTTCCCGTCTCACTACGGACCGCCTCCAAGTTCTATTACTGCCAATTACGTGCTGCCATGTTTTCTGACGTTCATCCCATTTTGCTACGGGCTACTAAGTTTCTCATCCGCACCGTGACCGCCGTGGCAAATTTTTGGACAGTTTAAAAATCAGGCACGGCGCCCACCACAATCACGACCTGTTATTTTTGCCCATCCCGTCCCTCTTCGTTGTCTCACGTCCATCCCGTTTTGTCCACGGGGGCCTGAAACGGGGCTGCCGGGAACACAGTGTAAAGGTACCCTAAGAGAAGATTTCCAATATAATGTTTTGGTTCCTCTGGCATCAGTTTCTGTTTGATGTTGTTGAACTTCGTTCTAGGAAACTGTGCTATATCGTAAATAAAACCCAATTAAACATCAACCACAGACAAGATCAATACAAGTGGATGTTACTGTAAATTAAACTCTCTCACAATCTCAAAGGCCTTTAGAGGACAGACCTGTTTCCACATTAGACTGATCCAACATGACATGCAGCATGTTGAGTGTCGTGTGTCTCTGTGACACTTGTCATGTCAAAATAGCTCCACTGCGTTCTGGAGGTACAAAGCAGAGCTGAGGCGGATTCCCAGTGCAGACCCACACGTGTCATTTATTTACAAAAATGTACAAAAAAAATATACAAACATGTTGGACAGCCAGCATAACATTCCATGTAGCACCCACCCTGAAAGAAGCTGCAGGGCTGCTTTTATAGCTGATTGAACCGATTGGCTCAGACCATACCACAGCACAGGTGAGTACAGGAAGCTCCAGTTTCAATGTTTCCAATTCTCTGAACAATTAAAACAGTGATAACAAATTACAACAATAGTTCTACAAAAATATCTATCTTTATTAATTTAACAATGAACTTTTGTATTTAAAAATATGCAAAATTTATTTAAGTTAAAACCCAGGACACCCCTCCTGTATTAACGGAGTGGATGAACCCGGAACATTCATTAAGGGGTTCCGGCTCCCCGGGGACTCTTTTGGCCGGAACACCTACAGAGGCAAAACATGTGAGAACATTTAAATCACTCAAACATGTTTAGAAGAACAATCTTACTATTTTCTATTGCACCTTCTAAACACAATACATCTCATATAAACTTTTTAAACTTGTATCATTTGTGTTCAGAGCCTATGTAATGGCCACTGCCCCATTACAGTCTCACAAAGATTCTTTCAGGACTCACTGATTCGGTTCTTCTTGAAAGTCTGACCCAGCTTTAGTGGCGAGCCCGTTGTAGACAGAGAACGACCTCTGGACTCTTGAAGTGACTCCCTCACTCAGCCCACTCAGAAGGGAAGCTCTTGCTCTTTGGCATGTTAACAGATATGGACTGCATGGGGTTATATTTTCAGCCAGTGCGGGGCTGCTGAGGGAAATTAAACTGTCACATGAGTCCGAGAGATTTCTCAGTCCATCATTGGCCAGAGAATATCAAATTCTATCTTGGAGATAAGAAGCTGCTGGTTCTGCTCATCTCCAATCTCTGAATGAGCTGAAGAAAGGAAATGTCTGCTCCTCACAGAACAAACTAATATCCTGTCCAAAGGTGGAGCAGAGCAGAGCAAGAGATGAGATTCAGAATTACTTTGGTTTCTCTCAAACAACAGATAGCTTTTTATTTAATGATAATCTTCACAAGTTCTGTTCGCTCGTGTCCTCGGACTCTTCTAACTCTGTAACTTTGGCTCTCAGATGAGTTGGGATTAGGTTAGGATCAGAAGGTAGCTTTTTTTGAATAAAACGTTTACTACTGAAAACAAATTGCAGATACATGGAAGCTTTACAGAGAGTTGTTTCTCTTAAATAATGTTAAATAGTTGACCAACGTGGGCCTATTTGCCCTGCAGGCCCCTCTGAGGCATGAGTGGTGTTTGTGGTTACATAAGGTATAAGGTCTTAATGCAGGGTGACATGAACACACCCAAACCCCACCTCCCAATGCACACACACACACACACACACACACACACCTTTGTTTTTTTCCCTCAAATCGTGAGCTGTCAGAGTATCAAGAGTTTTTCATTGGAAATAGAAGCTACACTATTGAGACTGACTGGGAGAAGTGCACTGGATCTGTGACTTCTGCAACACTTCCCATCTCGTTAGATGAAAAATAAGAACCACCGTGCGGTCATGAAGTACCTGGTTTGTTTTGCAATGAGCTCGCGGAAGAGGAAGAGGAGCCACTTCTGTTCAGCGAAGTGACCTCCTGGAGAAGCTTTTCTTTCAGTGGGCTCAGGAGGGACTTCAGTCAAGGTCAGTCAACTTCAAAAGGATACCTGGAAATAGAATTCATGGAGGCTGTGATACATAAATCCTGGCAATAAACTCAGCAACTATCCAGAGAGAAAAGAATATGGGGGTATTATTGTAGCAAAACTATTTGTCTATGCATATGGAGAGTTGTCTGTCTCTACTTCAGTCTGTCTGTCTGAAGTTAGAGATGTGTCAAAGAATGTCAATGTGAACCTGAATCTGCGAAAGTCGTCTCAAACGTTTTCTGTCTGTAAATAGTTTTCAGATGTTTAAAAAAAAACTGCTAAAGTCTACACATTCAAATACAAGTGCTGAAAATACAGACGACTCACCAGTTTCACAATTCACAACGTGATTTTTGCTTCACTTCTGCCATCTGAAGGATTCGAAGCTGTAACTGCTGGGTTTTCCTGCCCTGAGCTCAGGCTCACAGGCTCCTTCATTCGGCCCTGCGCCTCAGTAATTAACGACTGCCAGCCATCAGGTGGCGCTGTGCTCCAGGCTCATTGAGCGTATGTGACAGAGGGGACGAGGTGCAGACAACGATGGAATCCCGACTGCATGCTGTGAGTACATATCAATAATTTTTCACTTTTTATTATTAGTAAGGCGATTGCTGAGCTTTCTATAAATCTCATATTCCAGATGTATGTAAATATGTAAGTTGTTTACATACAGAATGAAGGAGCCTGTGAGCCTGAGTTCAGGGCAGCAAAACCCAGGCTTTACAGCTTTGAATCCTTCAGACCGCAAAAGTGTGGCAAAAGTCACGTGTAAAAAAACAGCCATTTGTGAAACTGCACGACTGGTAACTGGTGAGTTGTCTGTATTTTCAGCACTTGTATTCGAATGCGTAGACTTTAGCTGTTTTTTTTACACATTTGAAAACTATTTACAGACAGCCTACCTTTCGAGACGACTTTTGCAGATTCAGACTCACATTGACAAATTCTTTGACACATTGACAACTTCAGACAGACAGATTGAGGTACAGACAGACAACTCTCCATACACATAGACAAATAGTTTTGCTACAATAATACCCCCATAAAATAAGATCTCACCCTAACCTCTTCCGTTATTATAATGACAGCCGACTGTGTTGAACTGAACCAACCAAGTTGTATCCTAACCGGAGTCATGTAAAGTTTCCTGGTCTCAGTAGTTGATCTGTGCCAAAAGATGTAAATGTTCCCAGTCTGGTCTGACATGTAACAAAGGGTTAGATCATAGCCAATGTTCACGGTCCATCATTCCCAATCATAACAAATAATAGCAGAGGAGCAGAGAGGCTGTATCCGCAGTGTGGGAACAACTGTGATCGGCTGTTTCTGCTTCGTCTGGAAGGGAGAAGTGATGCAAATTGATTGTAGCAAACCAAACACGAGTGTCTGCTAAGCCTCACAAACCAAATAAAGACGACTCACTGTTTACTGTAATGGAAGAGAGCAAAATGGCAATTAGCGATCTAAGCCTGATGGCTTCCAAACTGTTCAGCAAAAGACACAAACTATTTATAGTGACAAAACCAAAACGTTTCTAAGGCATCGACCAGATGATGAGAAAACAAGTGTGCAGTGTTTGTCATTGGGCATGAGGCCACAGAGTCAAGGAACAAAAAACGCCATCAGAAAACTTCCAGAGGTTGAAACAGAGAGACATAGCATGAGAATAGCATGAAGTTAAAGTCCCAGAACACAAAAAGTCTTCTGGGACTTCTGGACACAAAAACAGTCCAGATACAAAACATAAGTGTCACTAATAAGCAAAACGCTGTGTTTCTATTAGAAGTCAAAGACATGTACGTAATGTTTTACATGATATTCAACTGTTGGACTTCCTGTACGAGCTACAAATGATCAGGGATACTCGCCCAGAGATCAGTGAGCTTTGGTCTTTGTCCTCTGAAAACGGAACAAGGAAAGTATGTCAGAATAATAGTTTCAGTACTGTTGAGCAGTGCCATGAGGCAAAGGCCTTAATAGAGTGCAGTGGAACTGAACAAACACTCATGATCAAACAACAAACTTCATCCCAATTGGAAGTGTAGATTAGGCAGAAACCCGTTAAAATTAAGATCAAAAACTGCAGAATTTCTTCACTGAGTACGATCCAGGCAGCAACAGTTAAGAACAACAGTCGTAGAGTGACCGAGACAAACAAAGTGAACGACCTGTCCAGTAGAAACACGTCTCAGAATGGAAAGGTCACAAGAGGCTTGTGCTGAATTCCTTCACAGCATAAAGTCTTGCTCAATCAACTGAAGACATCAGATAATTCAGTATAAAGTCGTACATATTGTGACAGCCAGCCGGGCCACGCCCCCTGTAATCATGACTGGTTGACTGATTAAGAGGCGCTGCTTTTAAAATCTCCGCCTCACCTGGGAGTGCTGGACTCGGGGAGAAGCGGACGGGTCGGAGTTCTGATCGTTAATGATCATTAAGAGAAGTAAATCCTCCGGCGGCCTGTTCGTGTCCGGCTGTGGGTTCCTCCGTGCCAGGCTTCTTAAAGACCTCTCTCATCCAGTCACTGCAGCTCCACCATTTCACTACAACGCCCCCTTCGGAGCAGTTTGGGAAGCACGACAGGAGACTGACTGACCAAATCCATCCCTGGTGCTCAAATATTCCTGCTCTGGTAGAAACTTTTTGTTTGTGTTGATGAACTTTCTGTGTTGATCCTGAATTATTTCTTTTTGCTCCTGGTGAGTTTTTCTTCTCCTGTTTGGAGTAAATAAAAATTTTGATGAACTTAACTGCATTATTTCTGCATTTTTTTTATTGGAACGATTTAAGTTTATATGAAATCCAATTCAACATTTTATTTTGAAATCAGTGTTCTGTGTTTGCTTGTTTGGAACATTTCACATTAGCAGGGTGTACATTTAATTGTGTATTACCTTGTGTATGTTTGATGTGGGGAAAAGAAACAAAATGTGATGAGTGTAAACGATATTAACTCAACGACCTAACGGATTAAAAACATCTTACATGTCAGGAGAGAGACCTGGCTGGTTCCCCAAACCAACCCCCCCCCCCCCCCCCCACCACCACCACCCCCACCCACCAAACCATCACAATATGCTCCATGTTTCTCCTGTTAAATTACATTGATTCTGCCAATCCTAATCTCCACTTGTGCACACTGATGGAACTTTGGCTCAAAAGCTCTGGTTCTGTTCTTGACTCAACAACTTCTGATCAGGTGTTTTCCAACACGACGGTGTGACATGTGACTTTGTTACCAGAAGTGTTTCTGCAAACCGTGTATGTGCCGTCAAAGAACTCAACGAGGAGGACAGATAAGCTGTGGCAGTCTTCAAAGACGGTGTTAAGAATAAAATGTTTGCAAGAAGGGCCCAGTACGCGTCCAGAGCCGCCGACACCGCCCTGCCAGGGACCACCGCGCCGAGCAGAGGAGGGATGAGCGCCCTGCAATGCGGCCGTGTGCCAGACTTTCAGCGACGAGCAGAGGGGAGGGGCCACAGGGCCACTGCTCCCTCGGCCTCCGGGCGCAGCGGCGTTAAGAATAAAAAAAAATTGGAAAAAAACATATTTACCGCTGTCTCTGCATTTTTGCACCCACTGCATTATCAATTACTGAAGTTTGTTCTTTCTCCGTGTACGTCACATTAGTTGAAAAGGGGGGCGCTCTCCTGTTAGGCGGTGCTCTTCTATTCTATAGTATACATCTTTGTATTGGTTCAGTTATCTGCTTTTAAATAAGTACGTAACCTCTGAAGAGAGGACACCTTTCTTCAAGGACACTTGTACTTGGATTTTAGGTTTTAGGGCGTCCCTACATCAGAAAAATAAATTATATAACAATTCTATATGAGATATGTTTTTTGCATGTTTTTGTGGACTTCACTTGTTGGGTTTCGTGGTATTCTAATCTAAATATCATATATTTGTGTATGTGAACATAAGATCTTAAATGATTTTCTAACAGAAATGCAGGTTGTTTGTGGTGAGATTTCTCCCTTTATCTTGTGTTCACAGGGTCTCACAGTCACACATATAAACAACTTCTTTAATTGTGTAGTATTATGCCACTGCGTGTTGCTATGGTAACCCTGCCACCAATGATGTTTTTATGGCAGTCAGCATGGATGTGGTCATGTTTGGTTGCCATCTTGACGGTAGCAGCCGGCGGCCTCTTATTTATCGAGATAAAAGATCATATATTACAAATTCAGTAATAGTGTCTTCCATGAGTATTGGTTTTTAATAGGGAAACATGTGACCATATAGCCTCATGATAGAAATTAATAGAAAATCATAGGGCTTACGACTTGAAAAGTTTATGATTATTACGATGCAAAGAATTACAGGCCTATACTTAGATGATTTCTTTTTTTAATTGATAAAGGTGGGTGGTACATATGGTATATAGGGCTCATGTGCAATTACATAATAAATCTGCTTGGGGGCCCAAAACAGTCAATCAAAACCACTTGTTTCCTTAAAAAAATCAGTCGAGATCTCATAATAAATATTATTGAAAAGTGTTCTATCGTTTAATGTATGTAGCAGTTGTGCATGCCACCGCCGGGTTCACCCACAGAGGTGCGGAATCAGGGCTTTCCATAGCCATTCTTTTATCAAATTAAAACAAAAAGAAAACCCAAAACACACTCTGTCTCTCAGACACTACTGCCTCTTCCAGGCTCCTCGGTGTGTCTGCCTGCTCACTACTGCCTGTCACACCTATGTGTCCAGCAGCTCGTCCTTTATAGGCAGAGAGGTGAGGCAGCACACCTGATTTCCATCAGGGCTTAATCACCTCTCTGCCACAATGTACTTTGAATTTCATGTTTGTAAATGTATTGCATTATTGCTTTTGTTCAATATTGATCCAGCCTGCAGGCTGAATCGCCTCTTCTCCCCCTCTGTGTGTGCTAATGTGTAGTCTGCTGTAAAATAAACTAGAACAAAACAGAACTGCCCTTCCAGGCTCTCCTCCTCTTGCCCTGATGTGGATCCCACTGATTGGAGGATGCTGTTGATTGCCTCGGATCCGCCCACCAGCTGATTCTATTTAACCAGCTGAACACCGAGGGTGGCTGAAGCATGTTGGTTTATTTTGGGTCCTTGGGTTCATCTTTCAGTTTTGGTTCTGGGTTCTTTTTCTTTTACAATTTGAGTTTTTAAGGTTTGGGGAGAGAGACAGATGTTGTTGTTCAATCTCACAAAATCATTCATATCTCATGCATGCCAAAGTAGTAGTTTGGAGGAGGTAGAGTCAGGGCAGGCACGCCTCTACACTCTACCTCACCCCACTCCCTCAGGTTAGTGAGGGCAGGAGAGTAGAAAGGTGATTTGGAATTATTGTGTTTCTGATTTGGGATTATTTAACTGTTTTCTGTGGGTTTCTTTTAAGGCGATTCCTTGTTGGAGTTGTTTGTGGGTATATTTTGACTTGGTTTTTTTTCTCTTTTCTATATATATATATATATATATATATATATATATATATAGAAAAGGTTTTATATCGGGGGGGAGTAGGAAATTGTTCTGCAATGGCCCTTGTTCAACAATAGGTTTGTTGTTCGGGGTTCCTTTACCATAATTGTCCCTTGATCCATCATTTTCCGTTTCCCCCCCTTGATTTTTTTTATCTTATTTTAATTTCAAAATGCAGAGTTTAAGACAGTAGAATTGAAAGTAAAACAGTATTAGACATTACTATGTTATAACAAGTTTTTAATAATAAAGTTAACTATATACAAGAGGTCTTTTCCTCCTTCTGAGCATTGCAGGCTGGTTTCCTCGTTTCCCAGAGCAGTCATGTAAAAGTCTTTGGGTGGGTTTTGGTGGTTTTTGTTCCATTAGTCTCTTTAATTTGGTCCTTCCGGGAATTTGGTGTTCAACCATTTTATCCAGGTATATTCCCATTTATTTTCTTTGGTAGGTGGTCCAGGTGGGTTTATGTTCGAGTCCATGTAGCTCCAGGTTGGTTTTCCATGTTCTTGGAAATGTTGGACCAAGTGTGTTTTGGTCTTGTGGTTTCCTTTGATGTTGTAAATATGGTGGGATAGGCGGGTTTGGAGAGTTACGGGTTTTATCCACGTAAGGGTTTCTGCACTTTTTACATGTGATCAGATTGACACAATTATGTGTTTTTAAGGGGAAGATTTCCGGTAGTTGGTAGGTGGTGGCCCCTTTTGAGTCTTGGGTGGTCTCAGTTTGGTATTCACCAAGAGGTCTTTGAGATTGGGGTTCTTCTGGAAGGCCGTTCTATTTCATCCTTCCAGACCGCCAGAGGCGGTGCTATAAGCACTGTGTAGCAATATTGTGTTGTTTTTTTTTAGCCAATCCCAATCCAGGTAGACCCTCCCTTTGACCCGCCCACAGGCAGCTCTGCGTGCGCTCTGTTTTTTCCGCTCTCTACCGCTGCAGGTAAACAAACATGGCGACGATACAAGCAAAACACACCAGATGCACAGTTATTAATTGTATCAACGAGCAGAGGAGTCGATTTTTACTGCCTTCATCTCAGCCTGTGAGGACCCAGTGGATCATTTTATTTTTAATGGGAATCTACCAACAAGACTTCCCAAAGTTTTGTACGTCGCTCCCAGCACTTCACCGAGGAGTGTTTTCATAACATGGCCAGAACAACGCTGGAGTCTCTGCAAAACTTCTAATAAAGCATTGACCTGTACCAACTATCCCTGACTACTGCAAATGTGGGGACTGCAAGTAAAATATTCTGATTCATATGCTTTTATATTACTTTTCAAAGCACCAGGCTGGTTAGTTTGAAACCGCTGAGGCCACGTTTCTTTTTTTGTATTTTTTATTGTGAGGTATTGTTCATGTCTGCAAAGTTGTGCTGATAGAGTCTGAGGTCTGTGTATGGGCTTGATCACTGAGGTGATTTGTTTTATTTATTTCTATGATTCAATGGTGGCTCAGGATATTCTTCTGTCTGCTATGATAATTACTAGAGGATAATTAAATGATCAGATCTCAGTGTGGCATGCTCATAGTTAGATAAGTGCATAGTCACTCAGGCTGGTCTCAATAGTCATTTCTGTGCTGTTAAAACAGCACATTTCTTTTTAAACTAAATATTCAGTGCAGTGGTGGGTGGGGAAGGGAGAACAGAATGCATATTTTGGAGATTGTCCACTTGTTCCATTTACTGCATCTTCAGGCTTTGAATATTGTGTATTTTATCTAATTGTATATATTTTATATACGAGCACAATATTCCAGTAAAATTAACATGATTTTTTTAAAGTAATAACTTCTTTTTAACTTCAGTTTAGTTTGATTAATTTTAGAAAGATTCATGTTGATCTTTTTTCTGTATCCGCAAAGTTTTTATAGCAGCTCCCAGGGCTGAAAGATTCTTTCACGGTCGCTATTCCCTCCTGCAGAGACTGCTGGAGGCCACTGAGTGATCTTACTGCGCATGCACATCTCTCCCCCCCCCTCCCCTTTGAAAATATTTCCTTCTGCTCCTGCGCTTGTAAACAAACATGGCGGACCCGTAGTGGTATGACTCATGGTCCCTATTCTAGTTTTATCGTCCATATAAGTAAGTTTTATAGTTGAGACTCTCCCCTGATATCATCCGATTCCTCATCAGTCCATACGAATGAACACATGAATGCACACGTCTGTCTGGTTTCATTACAAAAACAAGCAACAACGCCCTCCCGTGGCCTGGCATACTAACTACATCGTTGTCAGTGTGTCTGGTGCTGTAGTGTGAACACTCTCCTTTTAGGTGTCGTCATGTGAAACGTTGTCATGTAAATGCGGCCTTAGTCCTCGGTTACATCACTTCCTACAACAAAACCAGGTCTGCTGAGATCCCAGTCCAACAGACTCAGAATAGACTTATTGTAATTTCACAGAACAATCTACCACAAGCCTCCAGAGTACTGAGCAATATCCAGACTACTCCATGTTGTGCCTGAGAGGGCATGGAATGCCGGAAGCACAATCCTTTCATGTGATGCTGATCATATAGATGAGTCCTCTCAGCCATTTGTGTAGATTAATTTAATCACATTCATTGCTCATTAGCAGGGATTGGAACGAAGCCATGATTATCAAACAAGCTTAGTACATTTAGCTGGGGCTTATCTCTGGCTTCCCTTGTTTGGAGGATTTGATGAGGAAGACAGTGTTGATTCATCTGGAGAAATGACAGAACAACCTGATTTACACATCAAAGCTGCACATAGGACATGAGTGAAACCCAGCTGAAACCCAGATTAGACGGTGTCACATCTCCATAAAGCTCTACTGTACAATGTCTGGCAGACCTTACATCATCGCAAGAGGCTCATGTGACTTTTCATTCATCTAATCCAATTGATGCCTTTATGGGTGCATAGGAACATCCAAACTGAGTCCAGCAATCAGTGCTGAGGACTGAAACACAGATTTTTTTTAATCTTAAACCTAACCCTAACCACCCCCCCCCCCCCCCCCACACACACACACACACTCCCAAAAGAGGGAACCCTGATGTCCAATCCAGTGCAGGCAGAGCCCCCAAACCTCTTGAGCTCCAAATGTAAATCGACACAATACCAACAATGGCGGTGCTGGTGGAGTTTCTGCGAGCGATTCTGCTGGCTTTGTACAGCCACATGAACCTACGGCGGTGAAGATTCGATCTGTACCGGAAACGGGTCGCGATTGCTCTTTTCTGGGATGTGTGTGTTGGTTTCCCAGGGAGTGTGCATGACGCACAGCTTCTCCGACAGTCACATTTGTGGAATATTGTAGGCGATGGACACTTACTGGCGCAAAACGTTATGACCATCTCTGGCTGTGATGTTGGACATTACATAATTGGGGACCCAGTGTCAGGGCAGCTTTGTTGGAACATATCAATCGTGGGGATGAGTCACATTTTCAACCGAAAACATGCTGTTATGTTGATAATAAATTCCCATCCAATGTCAACTGTCTCTACTTTTTCTTTAACAACACTGGAGCAGTCAGTGTATTTTTAAGTGCTACTGCTTAATATAGCACGTTGTGTTCTCTGTGTTGTACATAAGTTTTGGTGAATATAATAGCTGCATTTTTATTCTACAATTACTTGGAGTAACCTATTGAGGATTTACGTCCTGGACCAAAAGTAAGAACTTCAGAAACGGATAACTGTACATGACAGGTATTAAAGAATAAGTCAATGTAGAGACAAGTGAACTTACTTTGTTTTTGAATAGTCCAAACATATTGAAATATCACAATCAGGAAACGGTATAAATAAGAAGTTGTGGCTTTTTTTGCAGTTAAACCTGCCTAAAATACCCGAAGTAGGTAAGCTGAGCTGCACGTAGGATCTAACCTGTGACGTAGAAAAGCTGATGGATACTTTGCATGTGGGTCTGCCTTCCGGAACATATCAAACTTTAAGATACAAATCTTGCTTGCTCTACAATTTTAAGAGGAATGGAAGTGATTTGCATCAGGCTGTCACAGAAAATGTTATTGTATAGTCCTTAATGGTTGATTTATTTTTTTGTTCTTTTATGTTCAGTATTGGTTCACTTGTGGTTTTGAACTATGGATGAATACAAATTGATTACACTATATCTGTCATAATGGTATGAGGTTACAGAAAATATATAATCAATGAATTGTCTCATCGTTACAGACTGTTCATTACTTTTGGTCCTAATCAAAACAGGACCATATTGACATTATTCACAAAGAACATCCATGTTTCTTTTTCTAAAAACTGTTCCTACTGTCCCTGTTGCATGGACTTTACCAATCACACGATGCTGTCCCACATATTATTCACTCCCCCTTGAATACATGTGGAGTTGTTCCTAGTACCAGGTTTTGCTGGAATATTATTTGTGCTGTCTGTAAATGTAGTCTATCTTTCAGTTTGAACGTATAGAAGTACGCATTGAACACTGGAAGTCGCGGTCGAGCAAAGACAAAACAAGCATGTCTTTTTGTTTAAAAAATGTATTTAGATACACAACACAGCACACAAAAAATGTATTGTCTTATTTTGGTACTAGCTGTTCAATTGCAGACGCCATGCGCCCCAACACACCCAATAGGACGTCCGTCTCTGAGTCCATGTGAAGCTGATTGCTAGCCAATGTTTCCGCCAGTTGGCGGTCTGCTTCACACTGCTGATAGAGCCAGTCTTCATCAACAGAACCCCGCTTCCTTTTGTCTGCATGAAAACAAAGAAAGATTAGTAACTATATTTCATCTTTACAAACACAGTCTACTTACAGGAACTGCTTATTGCTATTAGGATTGGACAAATCTCACTTGATATGCTGGAGGATGAACACTGGCAGCTGGAAAGGCTAGCGGAGGTGCGTGGTGCTACGTGACTGGACGGGTCGATGGGCGTGCTGGACGGGTCCGTGGACAGTCTGTACAGTGGTGAAGGTGTGCTGCAGGACAGTGGCCTCCACAGCAGTCCCTCATCATCCAAGACCAACCATGCTAAAAAAATAGTTGGAGCCAATATTTGTTGACCACATCAGCACTTAAAAGAAACACCAAGAAGAAATACGTGTATCAGAAGGCAATGTGTTGAATTCTAACATCTGCATAGGGGGAACATCCACTACAATCAGTACGTTGAAGAACTAAGACTATAAGCCCGTTATAGAATTGGAGAACATTATATTTTGAATGCAGTTCTTGCAATGAATGAAACGCTGCTGCTCTTTTGCACTTCACCAGCTGTTGTTTGTTTATTAGCATCGCAATGGCTAACAGTTTATCCTTAAACGCACATTCCTCTTGATCCTCCTAAGATAGACAGATAGATAGATAGATAGACTTTGTCATTATGCAACATTGCACAATGAAATATGGAGGTTGTTCTATGTTCAGTGCAGGATCACAACTCACATAAAAACTCAAAATGGGTTTAAAATCTTTCACATATTAAAAGTTTAAAATCTTTCCATCACTGCTGCTACTTCTCACTGTATGATTAATAATATACTGTGCAATACTTTTTAATATGTGAATGTGTATTGGAAATGTCATGATTACGTCAGTGTTGTAACATGACTACATAGGTTTTGAATGCTGGTCTTGTAATGAATGCAAATGTTGCTCTTTTCACCACGATGTTTCCTTGTTTGTTAGCTTAGCATCGGCTAACTGGCTCGCTCCTCTGTTCACAAGCCCGCAACGTTCCGAATTTATAGTGAGCTAACCGCGAGCATTTCTAAATTAATACTTACTGGGATCAGTGACGGTTGAGTCCTGCAGCCTGTACACCAGATGGGCCGCGGCGGAGTTAAGGGCCCCGGTGCAGTTGTTCGCCAGCCGCTCACTGAGCACGGAGTCCAGTACTGAAAAGTGGGGAGTCATCCGCGGTCGACCATTGCCGCTGCATCCCAGCTCCCATTTTTGGTCCCGGTAGTCCTTTTTTAATTTTTTAAGATCATTTAGGTGCTGATTGACAGTCCTGATGTATCCCGCCATGGTCATGTCCCGTTGTATCTCTTGATACACCAGTTTCGTCCGGGTCGCTCCATCAAGTTTGGCCTGCACTTCGGATGTAGACCAAAGTGAGAGGAAGCGCTGCGTCTCCTTGTCGCTCTATTGTTGTTTTTTCCATTTTGCTCACTGCTGTAGATTTCAGAATGCCAGTACAGCGCGTCTCTTCTGCCTCGTAGGTAGCAATAACTCCGCCCCCAGCTGATGATGCAGTTGGCCCCGCTCTTGTTCCGCTTTGGCCCAGCAACAAAGTGGGGCCAGCTAAGCACCAGTTTAGCCCCTGATAGGCCGGGGCTTTGGCAGTGGAAAGACAAAGAACTGGTGCTAAGGCTGGCCCTGGCTCCGAACTAGCACCTGGTTCTTTCCGGTGGAAAAGGCCCCCAAGTAGGCCTGGGCTAAAGAACTAGGTGCCCTAGTGTCAGATGAACTGTGAGAGGAGGGCTTGTCTAGTATAAAGAGCTGTTCTATAAACTCTAGATATAGGTTAATTCAATTCAAAGTTATACATAGAGCGTGTTATTCTAAAACTTATCTAAGTTTTTTGAATCAGTCTCCCCCTTGTGTGATAAGTGTGGTACTGCAGAAGGTTCATTATCGCACCTGTTCTGGCATTGCCCAGTACTGACAAATGTTTAGAGTGACATATTTAATTGGTTTTCCAAACAATATGAAACAAACATCCAGCCAGACTTCAACAAGACTGCAACTCTGACTTGACGAGACCCTTCCTACCAAAAGCAGGCGCTCAATGCAGGTATGGTTGCAGCCAAGACATTGATATTGCTTAACTGAAAGTCTACAACACCCCCATGTTTCAAAAGGTGGCTCAATGAAATGCTTTTCATTGCTATGATGGAGCAGATTCGTTTTAACAAACAGAACTCTTACGGTTATTTTAAATTAAGGTGTGGAAACCTTTTCTGACTTTGCTCGATAAGAGCTAACTGTATGCATTGATGGTCTGTACTGCTATGTTATGTCTATATTATGTGTAAACTCTGTTTTATTTGGCAGATTGACTGAGGATTTTGATTGACTCCCACCCATATATGTGTGGTTTTTGTTTTATTGCCTGTTTATACCAAGGACTGATTTTAAGTGAGGGGCAGTCTCTTTTTTGACATTCTTTTTGCTGGCTACTGGCAGCTTTGGAGATCTCGTTGTGTGCCCCTTGCCTCTATTTCTTTCTGTCATTTTGTGTTGTGCTGCTGGGTGTTCTTGTCTATCCGGTGTGTGTGTCTGTATTGTATAAAAAGCTATAATTAACATAATAATAATAAAAACCTTTCCTGTGGCCTCCCTCCATGGGAGGCAATGTGATCTGGGTGACGGTGCTCAGACTGCCACCCCCGCAACCCGGAAACGAATAAGCGGGAGAAAATGGATGGATGGATGATAATAAAAAATGATAAAAAGTCTCTTTCTGTGTGCAAAATAGGCAAGTGTTTAAAACAGCAGGGTTAATAACGGAGACAAAAGCATTTGAAGCAATCGTATTGTGTAAAATCCTCCACTGAAGGTCTCCAGTTGGTTTCTTCAAGGGGGGGGTTGTATAAGATCCTCCACTGGGGGCCGGGTCCGCCCTGACCCAGTCTTTGTGACCACACAGTGGGGGGTCTGTTGCTCAGTGCACCCTTGTGGATGCTCTTCACACAGTTCCAATAAAAAATCTGTTTGTTTGCCTTGTGGAGTGACAGTCTCTCGGGCTGTGTGATTTCTAAGAGGGGGCCATACAATCCCCCCAGCCCCGGGCTCAGCAGGACCTTCATGGAAGGGGTCTGCAGTGTCCAGGGATAGTTCTCCTTAGCCGTACTTCCTCAAGAGGCTCCTGTCTCTGGCAGTGAATGTTTCCTTCCAGGTCTCCAGGAGCCTCTGGGACCCCCAGACAGACTGCAGCTTCAGTCGAGAGCCCAGGGCTCCCCACAGCATCCACAAGCTGACCCACGGTGAGCTTCCCAGACTGGATCAGCGTTCCCGTCAGACCAGGAGTTGTTGTTCCGCTGATGTCCAGTCTGGCTCCGTGGATCAGGGGTTCTTTCAACAGACAGTACTGAGAGTCGCTTTCAGGCACCTTCTATGTGTAAATAAAGCCCAGCATTTAAAAATACTTTGATAAAAAGGAAGAAGCCCCTTGAGATTTAGGAATTTAGGATCAGTTAAGAACAGAACATTATCCAACCCCAACTTACTGACACACCTCAGGATGCAGCTGGCCACACCTCTCCACACCAGATCTGCTGGCCTGTGAGGAACCTCTGCAGGAACTGGAGTCTAAAAGTGGCAGTAAGGCTGGCCAAGTGGACAAGGCCCTGACCTCCCTCCTCTCTGTCTGAAAAGAGCACCCCCTGTGGCACCCAGTGCAGACCATCCCAGAAGAAATCCACCATTTCCTTCTGAACTTCAGCCAGGAGGCCTGGAGGAGGGTCTGCACTGGTGAGCCGATGCCACCGCTGGGATGTCGACAGTCAGGATGCATCCTTCTCCAGACGTCCACTATGTCCTGAGAGAGGACCAGCTGCTTAAAGGCACGCTGAGAGGCTGGATGAGGCTCTGCATGGTTGCGGTCTAATGTTGCATCTTCTGTACAGTCAAAATCCCCACCCAGGAACAAATAGGCCCCGTTTACACGACAACGAATTCGAATGTATCCGCAAAACTTTCTTCACTTTTGCGGGGTCCGTTTACACGGCACCAGTTTGCGGATGCACTGTATCCGCTAAGTTTCCTCCCAAGGTGGAAAGATTCTTTCACGGCGCAAATCCCTCCTGCAGAGACTGATGGAGGCTACAGAGCCTGTTACTGCACATGCACATCTGTCCCCCTCCCTCCTTCTCATTCAGTTGTAAACAAAAATGGCAGTCGCGTAGTGGTACGACTCGCGATCCATATTCTAGTTTTATGGTCCAGACTCACCCCTGATAGCATCCCATGCATCATCAGTCAATGCGGATGTCAGGTTCTCTCCATTTTCTTCATGTTTATAGTGTATTGTTCTCTGCTCACGTCTGTGTAGTTTAATTACAAAATAAAGCAACAGCGCTCTCCAGTGGCCCGGCATACTAACTACATTGTTGTCTCTGTGTCCGCTGCTGCAGTGTAAACGCACTCCTTTTTCTTAGCGGATTAGGTGTCGTCACGTAAACAGGGCCATAGTCCTCCGAGCCACACACACTTTTGAGGTTTTAAATCAACCTCTATTTATCATTTCGAAAAACATATATTGTCCTTTTTTTCACTGGTAAAAAAAACTGTTTACAAAGCCGTTTCAGAGTAAAGAAAAAACAGTCTATTTCCTGTCAAATAGAGGGCTGAACTACAGTCCCTCCACCACAGAGCAGATGGTGTTCTTATAACACCACCTCTCATTAAAACTCTTCAGGTCCTTCATTTCTTTAAAAACAATTTAAACCCACCCAGACCCGGGCACTCACCAAAGATAAAAGCATACTGAGCAAGTCCTGGTCCACCCCCTGCTGAGCCTTGTGCCTCCTGCTCAGACACATTGCCATCTTTGCTTCACCCAATAGGAAATTCAGCAGGAGGTACTTCTTGGCCTCACTCCTCCTGTACCCAGCCTCAAAGATAAAAACCTGCTCTGACCAGGTTTCCTTTAAACAAGAGAATAAAAATTTTAATACAGTGAACAAAGCTGTGAGTCTTTGACATTTTAAAAAGCAGTGAATAGTCTCTTCCTCATCACAGAAAGGACACGACACTGACAGTGTGTCACCTCTACCCACTTCTCCACCTTCTGCACCTCCTCCACCCTCATCTCCATATTCAGTACCTCCATTAACCTCCTTTCCATTGCTCCACCACTCCTGCCTTCCTCCCACTGTTCTTACTCTCACTCCTTTCGTCGGGCTTCTTTTTTCCTGCACGTCCTCCTGTTTCACCTCCTCCTGTTTCACCTCCTCCTGTACCCCCTTCTCCTTCACCTCCTCCTCCTGCCCCACTTCAGGACAGGACCAGCTGTTGTGCCCCTCCTTCCCACCCCCAAAACAACCCTCATATTGTTCTGTGGTGGCAAACAGGACGTAGTCAAAGCCATCCACAGTCACCTTGAAGGACAGTTTTAACTCCAGCCTGCTGTCCTTCATCACCATCATGAGCTCCTCCTGTGAGAGATGATGTGTCTGTACTCATGTTCCTTACAGCCTGAGGACAGGAGACACCACTGTTCACTCACCCTCATGAGGGAAGGGGGGGGGGGGGGGGGGGGGGGGTGAGCCACGTTTCTTTGAGAACCAAGAGACCATGTGCTCAACCCTGGAAAATTTGCCATTGATCACGTGACCCCCCCTCCGCTAGCTGCGGCACTGCAGCCCAACGGCAGGGGGATCCAAAGACCCCGTCATCATCCGGGTCATCAGCCCTGTGACACGCAAGCCAACCCCGCGCGGATTGGCCAAGTCACGGCCAACGCAGCGGGTAGCCAGGAAGAGGTTATAACGGTATAAATTCCGGCCCGGGAAGAGATCCAGCCTCTTCCAAAACGAAATCGCGTGAACCCAGACGCATCTTTTCGTAAGGAGACAAAGCGCCTCGTGTTAACTCACCTGGACCGGGCCTGAATTTCCTTCATCTCGCTGGACGAGCTCAGGAAAAGCGGGAATTCCCTTTATTTTTGTTTTCTTTTTTTTTTTCCCTCATCCTGACCCCCGAGCGCGCGCTGCATCCGCACGCTCCTCTGCGACCTGAACATCGCTTCTTCACTCCCCCATCGCAAGAAGCGCCCGATCGCTCCTCGGCTCACACTTTGGGTTTCCCCTCTGTAGTTCACCTCAGGTTTCTCCTCTCTGGGACGCCAGAGAAACGCCCGCGGCCACAAATCGACGGATTTCACCCGCCACGGAAGCACGTTTCCCCCTCGTCCAACCAAGTAAGGCTTAGAGTCTGGGCAGGAATTAGAATAACGTGATATTATTATTGCTGTGTGTTTATTGTTGGTACTTGTAACTTTGGGACACCGATCCCTGTTTCTAAGTACTTTTGTGTCTACGCGTGGACAGCCGGCCGCACGCACGAGCCTCCCCATCCTCAGCTCACGCTTCTGCTCCCAGAGTCCATATCGGCCTGAACAGCCGTTTTTGGACTCTGTACGTGTAAGCTGAGGCGGTCGCGTCAGTGCACACAGTCAGACTCCCCCTCCTCTTTCTCCTCTTCTCGCTAACCAGCGCACGGTGCAGCCGCAGCTGTTATCCGAGCGCCTCCTTTCATTGCGTCCCTGGGACCGTGTGTAGTTCACTGCAGTTCGGATTTCTCCGCCGCGCTCCCGACGGCTACGGCCCGTACACGGAGCTCAGTGACGTCACGCTATCCCAGGCAGAGCACGTCGAGCACCTCTGGTGACTGTGTGGGTAATTAGAACCATTCCCCACTCTGAGTCATTGAGCCGTTCGGCGCCCTCTGGTGGTTGCATTAAGTCATCATACCCGCCCTGAGCACATCTAATGGCCACATTGGGTAATTGCACAGGACCGCTGACGCCTACCTCACTCTGGTGGACGTTTGTGGTCATTACATTCTCTCACCACCCAGTCACGCCCCTTTCGCTCCGTAACCCGCACTCACACACACACCGCTCCCCCACACTCAAACACACACTTTATTTGCTGGCTTTTGTTTTGTATTGTGTTGTTTTATGAGATCTTGCTTGATGTTTATTGATTAGATGTGATTCGTAGATTGATGATTTAGGAATAGACGTTTGTTAATAAACACTTAATAGTTGAATTGAACGATTCTTGGTGGTTTTTGTGTGCTTTTCAGTGACAATTGCTGGTTGTAACAGTCAGTGCTCGGATTTACAGCCTTCCTTTCCTGCTTCAGTTAAAGTGCGATTATCATTTCAATCAGAAATAATAATTTAACCATTTTAATTGAACTTTTCTTTTAAGGCTGATGTTTAGTTTAAGACCCTTCAGCTGGTGCCCCGACTCTGATTAAGTAACGGTAATATTATTTGATTAATAGTTTGAACGGTTTCAATGATTTTAACACTTTGAGTAATTTAACACACCTAGGGGTTGTTGGCAAATGAATGCAGGTTTTCTGCAGGGATAACCCGCATTGCTTTTAAATAATTTTTAAGTGTTTTATCGCATTTTTCGTGGTTAATTACTCGCACTATTATTGATGGATCTATTACTCAGTTAACCTAATCACAACTTGAATTGCCTCTAAAGCTATTGTTCGGTGACTTCATTGCAGATAGATAATTTGTATTCTTTAATTAATAAATCAATTTATTCAATTAATCAAGATTGCTTTTAATTTTTTATAAGTGGTTTTCTTGCATCTCAGCATCCAATTATCCAGTATTATTAATTCATAAAGCGCAAGTTTATCCAATTGATAATCCTAACTGCATTTAATTCATTTTCAATGGTTTAGCGCATTCAAGTAACTCATTGTATTAATTAGTAAATCACGACTTTACTTAATTAATTCCAACTCCTTCTTGATTACTTCCGATTGTTATTAAATAAATAACCAAATTTGTTTAACAATCCAGTCTAAATTACTTGCAGATCACCCTCGGCGGTTCACTCCACTGAAGTAGTTTAGTCTCCCTTCAGTTATTAATTTACAAATCGCAGGTTTGTTTCATTGATAACTTGATTACGAGTGACGATTAACTTACGGAAAGCAATCTATGATTCAAGTACTGCTGTTCATTGATTGGTCAATGGCCATTTATGACGCCTTAGCAGCTTGAGTTATTCCCAGGTTACTTCAGCGAGTCACCTCCTGTGGGTCCACAGACGCTTCGGTAGTTCACGCCACTGACCCGCAGTTGTCAACAAAGGAGTGACCAGTCACTCCTGTTGACAGGTCGTGTCACTGGTGGACCGCCTTAGCGATCTGGCACCTGTGGAGGTTCCTCCCGTCAGGCAACCATTTTTAGCTCAAAGCTGTTGGCCGACAACTGACTATTTACTTTAATCAACCTTTATAGCTTTGCATAACTTCCACTTGGTACATTGCCTTAGTAATCTATTACTCCAGTAATCCATTACTTTGGTGGTCTACCGCTAGTGATCAGTAATTGTCAACCTGTAAATAACAATTTACTTCTGTTTGACAATTCTTTTATATGTAAATTACCTCCGACGGTGTAGAACCTTCCGGTTGTCTATCACTAGGGTAATTTGCATATTCTGATCAAACGCTGACCCCAACACCACCTTTCCATACCTGGAGAGCAGCTCCATAAGGGTTCCATCCTCCACTAATGGTGGAAGGTTCCCCACCAGAACCCTGTTAGCTGGTGTGCTCAGAGGCATCACCTCCACCAGGTGTCCCTGATCACCACACCAGCCGAGACCACAGCGTTAGCCTTCTCCACCTCCCTCACAAACATCACCACAGCTACATTCATTCTTGCAGCAGAGACAATGTCTGCTACTCCCACCACCTTTGCCACTGCTGTCACACATTCCTCCACCGAGCGGGAGAACCCGGGGTTCAGCTTGAACCATGTTTCTTGCTCAGCTTGGTTGAAGCCTTGGTGCTACACCGCTAGCTCGATGCTAACTGCACACCAGCCTCACCAATCCAGACAAACACACACCTTCACTCACCAAACACACTCACACCACAAACTATCTCACTATGAAATGACTGAAACAAGTCAGTAACCCGCTCAATCAACTCGGGGCAAAGAGAGCCCCCTGAGCCCCCTGAGGGATCGGCTCAGGGGGCTCTCTTTGCCCCGAGTTGATTGAGCGGGTTACTGACTTGTTTCAGTCATTTCATAGTGACTTGTTTCAGTCACTATGAAATGACTGAAACAAGTCAGTAACCCGCTCAATCAACTCGGGGCAAAGAGAGCCCCCTGAGCCGATCCCTCAACCCACACAGCAGAGGCTTGATGCCCGGCTCTCCATGTTGCAGAGCTCAGCCGCAAACAGCTCAGTGTAAAAGTCCACTGCGTGGGTCCTCATGTCAGCTGGATCGGTGGTGACTGTCCCCCCTGGGGCTTCAGAATGGTCATCAGCTTCCTCTCGGCTACCGATCTCTCCAGGTTGGAGAAGAAGGAGGGGGCGTCCATGTCTTTGAGCTGCAGGAAGCAGGTGCAACCCAGAGCTCCTTTAACTCTCTCCTGCAAGAGTGAGCTGAACTCCATTCGTTTCTCCCTCAGCAGGGGGCCAGTGGTGGTGTCTGTGTCCCTGTTCAGACCCTCCTCAATACTAGTGATTTTCTGCTCTAGGTTCTTAATTTCTGTCTTTATCCCAGCCAAAAAGAAGAAGGTGTTGCTTTTCCAGTTGAGCCAGAAATGTTCAAAGGCCTGACAGAAGAAACTGTCTTGAAGTAACTTGTTATTGAAATGCCAGCAGGACTTGCTGACCTGGAGAAGTTACTAACTGAACTGTAACTAAATGATGGTCAGTGAAACAAACTGGACTGATTATACAGCTGAGGAGTCTGGGTCTGAGAGAGACAGAGCGGTAGAACCTGTCTAGTCTGGCTGCTCTCACCTGGCTGTTACTAACCCTGACCCAGGTGTACTCCCTGGATTGTGGATGTTTTAATATGAAGGAGTCCACCGGGTCTAGTTGGGTCACAGCTGTGTTGAGGGTCTGAGCTGATTGAAGGTGTGGTTCCTCTCCAATCCTGTCTGTAGTGAAATCTAGGGTGCAGTTAAAGTCCCGTCCCAGAACAATGTTGTCTTGGTGGTGGTCTGCCAGCTTGTCTTTTAGTAAAGTAAATAAAGCTACTCTTGTCTGCTCCAATATTTGGAGCATAGATGTTCACAAAGCAGAAGACAGAGTCCTCTATCCTGGCCTGAACAATCAGCAGACGACCCTGAACCACCTCAGTACGGGTCAGAACAGTAGCTTTGGTGCTGGTTCTGAAAAGTGCAGCTCCCCCTGCAGTAAAGTTTGTTTCATCTGATGGGACTGTGTTTCCTTGAGAAACAGCACATCAATGTTTTTTTGTGTTTATTTCTGAGATGAGGGCTTCTTCTGCCTGTCCCTCCCTAAAGTCATGTTAAGCGATGTTATATCGAGGCTCCTCATGGAAAAAGAATAGAAGAGAGACAGGAAGACAGAAAAGATCAGAAAACAGTTGAAAGAGAGAAGCACCCTGTGAGACATGATCATTTACTTTTTCTTTAATCGTTTTGCTGTCCTACCACTGGGATTCTTCAGACAAGCATTTTTTCTCATCAAGTAAATCGAATCCGACATGTTTCGGCAGCGCCTTCACAGTTCTGATGAATTTATTGGTGTCACTGAAGTAATCTGTTACTTTCACTGATTTATTGAAGGTCTGGTTCAAGAAGCCTTTGACCTCCTCCAGAGAGTAGAGGTCAGCCAGTTGACTGACAGACTCGGTAGTTGAAGCGTTATCAGAGTTGTCCTCCTCTTCCACCATGTCATCTTGGACTGAAATCTGGCTGCTCCTCAGTTCCTGTCCTTCACTGACCCTCACCTCTTTACAGGAGTGACTGCAGGAGGCTGCTTCATCCTCCTCCTGCCCTGTCATTATGATGGAGCTGTCAACAGTGTCTGTATCCTGAGAAACTCTTGTTTCTGTTACCCTTCACTGAAACCTTGGTCCAGCTCTGAGCAGCAGCTCTCAGAGCCGAGAGTTCTCCCGCCGGAGCCACAGACCCCCCCAGTCACAATCTGACAACCCGGTGCAGCAGCACCGCCAGCAGTAGAAGGGAGAGACCGAGGCAGCTCCGCAGCACCCCGCCCGCCACGGCAAACCCCGCCTCTGTCTCCTCTGTCTCCTCTAGATGTTCATGTGGACACGCCACACGTTTATATCCCACATCACCACACTCATAACATTTGGGCTTTCCAGAACTGGCATGCACCATGTAGGAGCCGTCACCGTGTTTCACCCTGAAGGAAACCTCCAGAGTCTGGGTCGGAGACTCCAGGAACATGAACGCCAGTCTCCTCAGAGACCCACATGCTTCAATTTGGGGTCTCTGCACCCCAGATTCACATTTTTAAAACCACTCACCATTTTGCCAAACCTCCGCAGATCGTTTTCTAACAGTTCATTCCTGATGAACAGAGAACACCCAACACGGTGATCCGTGTGGACGGAACCGACAGCAGGGAAACCTGTATGGATGAGTCCCTGATCACCACTCCGCTTTCTATCAGCTGAAACACCACCACAGCTTTATTCATCCTGGACGCATACAGTATTTTTTCAAACACTACTTTCTCTCCTACCGGCAGCAGAACTTCCTCTACAGTGACAGCACCATCAGGCGGGACTATACAAACCCCCTGACGGATAGACGGAGCCGGTGTCTCGGGGGACGCCATGTCTCCCAGAGAAGAGACTCCCACAGAGCTCACAGCAACACCCAGTGAAAGAAAACTGACTTACCTGATCATGCTGTAAAAAAAATAAAAAACAGTTTTTCTACTGATGTTCACTACATATATCCACACTGAAAAAAAAAGTTTGCAGAATCTCACACACCTCCACCACCTCACACCAGAAACGGAAACGAGAGAGAGCGAGGTTTGGGTTGCACTTGAACCCCGGCCATTATGGGAAGGACTCAGCCTTTAGTACTTGGGATGAACAGGTGAACTGCCAAGACACCGCAATTCAGTACAACTCAAATGGAATTATGAGCTATTCACAACCATAATGTACTGACAAAGAGTTTATTTTGATATATATCACAAATCATCAGCGGCAAAAAGGAATGTGAAATATATAATGAAAAGATGTAACAAATATAACATTTCCAAAACAAGCTCTTTTTGGCACATCTTGGTACCTTGGAGGTTTTGTGGTCTGGCAGAAGGATCAGCTCTTTTAACAAAGACTGAGCCACAGAACCTGAACTGCACTGTGTCAAGAACTTGGCTCAGATGGAGGAAGACCCAAATGCAGGACTCGAGGCAGGAGGACAGTTCAGGGGTTTTATTAAGTCAAGTCAGCTTTATTTAGGCCAAAGTGCTTTACAATAAGACAAAATAAAAAAGTACAGTAAAGAGTAAAAACAGTGAAATACAATAAACAAACAATAGATTGTCCCTGGTTTTATTGTTGCCAGAGTCTCAAACATGGTTAAAAGCCAAGGAATAGAAGTGGGTTTTAAGATTAGTTTTAAAAGTGGACAGTGAGGGGGATTGTCTGACGGGCAGTGGAGCTCATTCCACAACAGAGGGGCTGCAACAGAAAAGGCCCTGTCCCCTCTGAGCTTTCGTTTGGACCTCGGTACGTCCAGAAGACGCTGATCAGCTGACCGGAGGCACCGAGCAGGGGTGTAGGGGTGGAGCAGCTCAGAGAGGTAGGGCGGGGCAAGACCATTCAGAGATTTAAAAACAAATAAAAGAATCTTAAAACGAATTCTAAAATGCACAGGCAGCCAGTGGAGAGATGCCAGAATGGGTGTTCTGTGCTCCCTCTTACGTGCTCCAGTTAGAAGGCGGGCTGCAGCGTTCTGAACTAACTGGAGACGAGCGAGGGACGACTGGCTGACTCCAACATAAAGTGCGTTAAAGTAATCCAGCCGGGATGTAATAAAAGCATGGATTACTGTTTCAAAGTGCTGCCGTGCCAGAATGGTCTTTACCTTCGCAAGCCTTCTGAGGTGGAAGAAGCTGGACTTCACCACTGCCCTAATCTGAGAGTCCAATTTAAAATCACTGTCCATTCTAAAACCTAGGTTCAAAACCACTGGCTTCACATGTGGAACCAGGGGACCCAGGTCAAAAAGAGGGGGTTCACAGGAGCCACTGGGCCCGAACACCATCACCTCAGTTTTGTTGTCATTAAAACTTAAAAAGTTAAAAGCCATCCAGGCTTTAATGTCCTCAAGGCATGACAGGAGAGGAGACAGTGAGGGGGCATCTTTCTTATTCAGTGGGACATAAATCTGGCTGTCGTCCACATAACAGTGAAAAGAGATGTCGTGTCTCCTGAGCACAGAGCCCAGTGGGAGAAGGTACAGGGAAAAAAGCAGGGGCCCTAAAATTGAGCCTTGTGGAACCCCATATGTGAGAGGAGCAGAGGAGGATTCAGAGCCAGCAAGGCTAACACACATGGTTCTGTCTGCGAGATAGGACTTAAACCAGGCCAGAGCAGTACCACGGATGCCCACCAGGTGCTGCAGCCGGGACATCAAGATGTTGTGGTCCATGGTGTCGAATGCAGCAGTCAGGTCTAGCAGAACCAGAACCATATGATCACCACGATCATTTGCCTGGAGGATGTCATTAAAAACCCTGAGCAATGCTGACTCTGTGCTGTGAAGGGTTTAAAACCAGACTGAAAAACTTCTAAAATGTTGTGCTCCTCTAACTAGTCCTTGAGCTGTGCGTGGACAACCTTCTCTAAAATCTTTGATATAAAAGGCAGCTTGGAGAACGGCCTAAAATTAGCCAAGACAGCCTGGTCAAGGCCTTGTTTCTTAAGAAGGGGCTGCACCACTGCATCTTTAAAAAGCACAGGAACAACACCAGATGAAAGGCTGCAGTAAATAGTGAGGATGAGCTGCCCTATGCTGTGGAAGGTTTCTTTAAAAAGATGATGAGGGATAGCATCCCGGGGGGAACCTGAGGGCTTCAAATGTGCAACCACATCCGCTAAAAGTTGCAAAGTCACTGGCTCAAACTCGTCAAGTGTAACCGGACAAGGAGCAGAGTTAGAAGGATCAGAGCCAGGAGCTGGAACCAGGGCACTGGTGACAAGAACCTTGTCAATGAAGAATTGCAGGAAGTTTTCACACATTTCAGGGGAGGATTCTGGGTCGGAGCGGCCCACTTCAAATAAAGTCAGTTCGAAGCTGGAGAAGGACGATACAGCGCACTGCCTACATTTAAAGTCATTTTTATAAACACGACCCGATGTCCGCGGGGAGCTGAAGTAGGAGCAACCAGCCGGTACAAGTTCGTTAAAAACGCTGCACTCACCGGCACCGATCCAGGTCTCTGTCGGGCAGAGGAAGTCCAAGGCGCTGGAGTTGAAGAAGTCCCTCAGGATAAAAGTTTTGTTTGTCAGTGATCTGGCATTCACCAGGCCAATCCTGGCAGGAGACGGTGCCTGTAGTCCGGCGGATCGGGGAACCCGGCGCAGTGTCGTCAGGTTGCGGGGATTCACCCCGCCCTGGCGGAGGAGCCGAGGAGAGGGGGGGCGGCGGGGCGGGAATCCGTCATCCAGGCAGGCCACAGGAACCAGCGATGTGCCGATGGGTTCCAGGAAACGCCGGGGCACGAAGAAGGAGCGGGATAATCCAGTACTTGTCCGGGAGGTGGAAAAGGACTGTGTCAGGCAGGCTTTCAGTTTTACCAGCCGGCCGCTGCGTTAACCGCGGCGGTGGCGACGCTTTCGCCGGGGGAGTAAAGCCGAGGTCCTGCACAGGTGAGCCGGGACTCCCGATAGAGGCGGGGGCAGGGTTTTGTACCCGCCACAGTTTAATGCAGCAAGATCGCCGACATTGTTTCGAAGATCTAGAAGAAATTGGCGGTCATAGACCAGTAGAGACTCGCCCTGTAAATGCCAAGTACCAAAAACGCGAAAAATACAAGAAAAACTGAGCACAACAGTTTTTCTTATTAAGGCAAAGTCGGTACACAGAAGGGCAATCAGCGAGGCAGAGGTATCCAGAGAGTGAGATAAGGAGAATAATCCACGAAACACAGCTGGGATCGGCAACAGGGAGTCACACAGAGGGACGCTGTGACAAAGACATACGAACTGGCACAAGGGGGACAACACAGACTAAATACTCTCAGCCACGACGAGACACAGGTGGAACACAACGATGGGCGCACACAGAGGGAGAAGATCATTGGTTAATTGAAAACGCGAGGTGAGGCAGACAAGATGGAGAGGCAGGAAGACAAACCTGAAACAGGGACAGAGGTGAGTGATTTCAAAATAAAACAGGAACCAAGACATGCAACGTAAAGAAAACATGAAACATCTTCTGGGGAGATGTGACACGCTGTACCTGAAACCTGGAAACATTAAACAAAATATATAATTATGTATAGAAACAGGCTGTAATAGTGAAGTCATTTTACACTATTTATTCACACATCTGCTGTTGAGAGAAAATATTTCTGCGTTACATACCAGTAAACTATGTAACAGTGATCCGTACTTCAGTATTACAAATTTTAGGCAACGAATGTGGGTGTGCAGATAAATCCGCAGTCCCGGAAAAGTGCTGCGTCAGAGCGCAGTGACATTACGCACAGCGATTAATTGTATTTCACCTTCTTTAAATCACTTGAAAATAATAATAAGCTGCTACTGTACACACAGCAGTGCTCCGTGAAAGGTCTGCTTTTTAATGAAGAGGCAGGGATCATCATAACTTCGTTTCACACTGAACTGTTTACGCACCTTAAGCGTAATAAATGCTTCAGGTGTGTTTATTATGCCTTTGCATGCCTAGTGGAGATCTGCACTAACTTCACAATAAGCCATTAGGTATTCTGACTACCTGTCTCATGGGCCTCTCCTCGTGTACTGGTGAGTGTAAACAGGGGCTGTGGGGCAAACCTGGGATTGACGGGAGGTATGAGGTGGGCCTAAGTAGGATCTGCCGGGCCTGTTGGAGGTCTACCACAATTGAAAAGGAACCGGACTTCTTCGTCTGAAGTAGTCGTAGTTGTTCGTTGTTGCCTTGAGGCCTTGACAAGTGTTTGCTATTCTAGTAATCATGTCCTCATTGCTCAACATTGCAGCAACCAGGTCCCATGCTGAGCGACTCATTGTCTCGTTGGATTGCAGCAACATCCACACATTACAAATGACAAGATAGCCACAGTGTCTTGTTAACATCAGTTAGGTTTCATTCAATACATTCCAAATTCATTCAATATATTCCATAAATGATATGTATATCTGTACATGATATATATATATGATAGCTGGATATAATAGTGGAATACCAGACCTTTCTGAAATCATTCAGATTTGTTTTATGAATGAGGAGTTGTTCATCATTGTGGACTGCTGTGTGGGTGGGGCCTTGAACTCGGAGCTTTTGAATCAAGCTTGTGACCATCAAGAGAAACTAAGCTTGTGGCTCCCAGTGAACTTGTGAACACCTATCCTTTGGCTGATTTTGTGGTTGGATCGAGCTGCATGGTGGCCTTGAAAAGGCATATCCTCATAAAAGGTTGGTTAACTATGGGAATTAAGATTTAAAAGCAGAGTGGAAGAACAATATTTCAATGTAAGCCTCCAGGTAATGACAGTACACAGTGTGACAGGGATAATGTTGTTATCATAAACCACAGCAACAACAACTTCTCATTCAGCCTTAAAGTTTTGTTTTGATTTTGGGTGTGTTTAGTGGTAAAGGGATAAAAAATATAATGTGAACATGATGAATTGCATCTTTTTCCCTGTTGTCAGTCTGTCATCCGGCAGGCCTGTGAACAAGCAAGTTATTTTTTTAGCTTTTGCCTGCCATACATACAAACTCTATTTTCTAAATAGAATATGTTTTACAGTATAAGTGATACTGTTTGCCAAAAGCTTATGGACCACTTTCCTACTTGGCCTTGACCTTTTTAGCCACCACTGTCTAGTTTGCATGTTAAGTCTCATTGATCGAGTAAATCAACTGCTAATTAGTCTTCACACAAGTTGCTGGCAAAATCAACGTAAAACTGCACATAACAACCTTCTCAAAATTGAATCTCTTTCTCTCTTCACGCACCGAGGCACCAGGCAATGAATTCTTCGACTATGTTCAAAGTAATGCTGTGTGTCAACAGCAGCCAGAAGTTGACTTTCCAAAATTGACTTCCTGGATCTGTTCATGAACTTGACAGTGCAGTTCAAAGACAGTGTGGCTTTAACTGTGACCTCAGACTTCAATTCATAGACGCACGATTCAGAAATTACTTAAAGAATCTCACCTCAATGGAAGAAGTACAGAAGAGAGGGACCATTAAAGTAGTCCCTGTTACAGAAACTTAAATTCCGCAGTATGCTGATAGTATTTCCACCTCAGCTCCTGCTCTGTGCCAGCTTGTTCTTGGAGAAGCCTTTTCCCTCTAGTGCAGAGATCTCCAGCCTCGGTCCTCGAGGGTCCCTGTCCTGTTTTAGCTCTCTCCCAGTTGCAAGTCCTCTGTCCATCTTATCATTCTCATCAGACTTTATGTCAACAATAAACAGTTGAACATGGTTGCAGAGGCTCTCGTCTCAAAGCGCCGTGTCTGACTGAGATTGACTCCTTCACTAAATACACTTAATGAAAAGCTGGCATGAAGAATAAGCTGGCAAGCTACAACACTCACTTGAGAAAGCTCGGGTTTCCTCTGAGGTAATGGTAAACTCTCTCCAGCCGACACCAGAAGGCAAAGCAAGTCCTGCTTTGGAAAATCTTAAGTGAACTACTGCCACAGATTGGTCACACTTTGTGATCCTGATACTCTTTGAGGCCAAAAACACTTGATTGAAATATATTTTATTATTTTATCATTAGGATCATGACAGTGTAATGAAACAGCAACAATGAGGAGGAACTGGGGGAAGAATGGAGACAGAAGGAAGGAAAGCTTGATCAGATCTGTGCTGAAGCCCTCAGCGTAACACAATCCACTTCATTTCAATTGGAGCTGAAAGTGATAAACAGTCTGAATAATGTTGCTGAAGTAGTCTAATCTCTTTAGAAAACAGAGAGTTGGAGGGTGGAGGGCAAAGTAGGTGAAGAGGATTGTTAATTTCATCAAAATGTGGGCTGAAGTGGTGGAGGAGTCTGGAGATTCAGCCTTCGGGGAGAAAATCTTCCCCTCTCCATCCGGTTATATATTACACCATCCCCCGCTGCTCTGCCTAATGCCTAAACTCAATTATTCCACCCACCTTTGGACAAACAGCCCTGTCAACTGTGGAGAAAGTTCACAGCATCCCAGGGCACAATTCTACCAGCGACTCATTACTATTTTAGAACAATATTAAGGCTTTATTAAATCTGTGGCGGTCAGTCTGATCTACCTGCAGGATGAAAGATGTGGTGCCGTTTGTTCGGTGGTAAGGAAACATTTGGAGCTAAATGAACTCATTCTCAAATCAAACCAGTCAGAGTGTGATGTGATATTCGCCTGCTGGAAGGAAGATTAGAAGATGGTCCAGATCAGACCCGATCAGAAACAGTATACAAGTCAGTGGTCTGTAACGATGGGCAACACATTTAATTATTATTTTCTTCATTGATCTGTGATCAATGTACAGCCCAGTAATGAAATATCCAACAGATACTTATGAATGTATGAACATGAGTAGTGACCATGACGACTAGCTGTTAGAATAACTAACCATAGAGCAAGAGACTCACACATAGGGTGTCACAGCTGAGAATGTGTGGATGTTCCAGTTTGACCATTATGACCAACCTCAACAACAGACATCGAATCCATGTCCGCTCTTCATTCATCTTTCCCTCACACATACAACAAGAGTTCTACAGACCGATCACACAGCACTCCTCACATGTAAAACCGATGTTTCTTGTTTGCATTTGTGTCTGAAATAAACATGAAGACCACTTCAGAGAAGGGGAGATGTTTTGGTAGAAGTTATTTAGTAGGAACTAAAACTACTACGTAGGTTAACGACTACGGACAATGTAAGAGTGACAGCAAAATATATAATTATTAGTGCTGTCAAAAATAACATGTTCATTTAATTAATTGATTTGAAACATTCAATTCCTTGAAAAAAAAAAAAAAGTAAGACTAGTAGCCACCAAACTGTTAAAGCTGGAGGAAATACTTGCAGGTAAAATATTCATTTCTTCTCTTTCTCTTTTTCCCTGGCTCTCCTGTATACTGTGTGTGGGTGTGGGTGTGGGTGTGTGTGTGTGTGTGTGTGCGTGCGTGCGTGCTCTCTCTCTCCCAATGGGGGTTACTTTCTCTGTGTGTGTGCGTGTGTGTGTATTACAGTATATTATTGCCACTTTGTTCATGTAATAAGTTTACAGCTTTGTTTCTAAAAATATTCAAATTCTCAAAGTGGTGAGCATGCACTCTCACAAAACCCAGACTTATGTTAGATATTTGTTAATTAATTTATGTTTTTATTTTTTTGCAGATCTTGGACAGAAACAGTTTCACACGAAGCTAAAAGGAAGTTATAAAAATAGTCTTTGAATTTACATGTGTCTCTGTGTGTTGAGTCGACATTAATTTTCGTGGTTATCACTGAATAATTATCCATTACAAGCTGTGCAATTAATTGCAATTAATTACAGGAAATTGTGCAATTTATTAGTAAATTTTTTAATCGATTGACAGCACTAATATATATATCCATCCATCCATTTTCTTCTGCTTATCCGGGGCCGGGGGGCAGCAGTCTAAGCAAGAATGCCCAGACTTCCCTCGCCCCAGACACGTCCTCCAGCTCTTCCGGTGGGACCCCAAGGCGTTCCCAGGCCAGCCGAGAGACATAGTCTCTCCAGCGTGTCCTAGATCTGCCCCGAGGCCTCCTACCAGAGGGACATGCCCAGAACACCTCCCAAGGGAGGCGTCCGGAGGTGCATCCCAAACAGATGCCCGAGCCTCAGCTGGCTCCGCTCGATGTGGAGGAGCAGCGGCTCTACTCCGAGCTCCTCCCTGGTGACGGAGCTCCTCACCCTATCTCTCAGGGTGCACCCAGCCACCTTAAGGAGGAAACTCATTTCAGCCGCTTGTATCCGGGATCTCCTCCAAAGCTCATGAGCGAGGTGAGGGTCGGAACGAAGATCGACCGGTAAATCGAGAGTCTCGCCTTTTGGCTTCGCTCCTTCTTCACCACGACGGACCGATACAGCGACCGCATAACTGCAGTCGCTGCACCGATCCGCCTGTCGATCTCACGCTCCATCTTCCCCCCACTCGTGAAAAATAATAATAATAATAATAATAATAATGGCTTGGATTTATATAGAGCTTTTTTCACGCTGACTCAAAGCGCGTACAGAGACCATTATTCGTTCACACCAGTCCCACCAGTGATGGCAAGCTACGTTGTAGCCACAGCTGCCCTGGGGCTTCTGACAGAGGTGTGGCTGCCATTTTTCGCCAACGGCCCCTTCGACCACCACCAACATTCATGCATCATTCATTCCATTCATACGAGGCAATGTGGGTAAAGTGTCTTGCCCAAGGACACAACGACAATGACTTTTTGATAGAGTGGGATTCGAACCGATTCTACCACTGAGCCACGATCGCCCCATGAGACCCCGAGATACTTGAACTCCTCCACAAGGGCTCTCCACCGACCTGAAGGGGGCAAGCCACCTTTTTCCGGTCGAGAACCATGGCCTCGGATTTAGACGTGCTGATCCTCATCCCAGTTGCGTCACACTCGGCTGCGAACCGCGCCAGTGCACGCTGAAGGTCCAGGTTTGATGAAGCCACCAGGACCACATCATCTGCAAATAGCTGAGATGAGATCCTGTGGTCCCCCAACCGGACCCCCTCCGGTCCCTGGCTGTTTCTAAAAATTCTGTCCATAAAAGTTATGAACAGAACCGGTGACAAAGGACAGCCCTGCCGGAGGCCAACGTGCACTGGGAACAGGTCCGACTTACTGCCGGCAATGCAAACCAAACTTCTGCTCTGGGTGTACAGGGACCGGGCAGCCCTTAGCAAAGGGTCCTGGACTCCATACGCCCGGAGAACCCCCCACAGGACGTCCCAAGGGACACGGTCGAACGCCTTCTCCAGGTCCACAAAACACATGTGGACTGGTTGGGCGAACTCCTATGAGCCCTCGAGCACCCCGTGGAGAGTATAGAGCTGGTCCAGTGTTCCACGACCTGGACGAAAACCGCATTGTTCCTCTTGGATCTGGGGTTCGACGAACGGCCAGATTCTCCTCTCCAGTATCCTGGAATAGACTTTCCCAGGGAGGCTGAGGAGTGTGATCCCCCCTGTAGTTGGAACACACCCTCCAATCCCCCTTCTTAAAAAGAGGGACAACCAGTGGTCTGCCAGTCAAGATGCACTATTCCCAACCGCCAAGCGATGTTGCAGGGACTGTCTTGGCTGACACGTCTCTGCAATCCAGAGACTTAAGGAACTCAGAGCGGTTCTCATCCACTCTCGGTGCCTTACCACCAAGGAGCTTAGCAACTACCTCGGTGACTTCAGCTTGGGCAATGGACTAGTCTACCTCTGAGAACCCAGCCTCTGCTTCCTCAGCGGAAGATCTGATGGTGGGATTGAGGAGGTCCTCGAAGTATTCCTTCCACCACCCGATGACATCTCCAGTTGAGGTCAGCAGCTCTCCACCTCCACTGTAAACAGTGTTGGTGGAAAACTGCTTCCCCCTCCTGAGGCGCCGGACGGTTTGCCAGAATTTCCTCAGGGCCGACCGATAGTCCTCCTCCATGGCCTCCCCGAACTCCTCCCAGACCCAAGTTTTTGCCTCCATCACGGCCCAGGCTGTGGCCCGCCTGGCCTGCCGGTACCTGTCAGCTGCCTCGGGAGTCCTATGAGCTAACAGCGCCCGATAGGACTCCTTTTTCAGCTTGACGGAATCCCTTACTCCCGGTTTCCACCACTGGGTTCGGGAGTTGCCGGCCACGACAGGCACCAGAGACCCTGCGACCACAGCTCCAAGCAGCAGCTTCAACAATGGCGGTGGAGAACATAGTCCACTCGGACTCAATGTCTCCAACCTCCCCCGGGATCCGTGAGAAGCTCTCCCGGAGGCGGGAGTTGAAGATTGCGCGGACCGAGGGCTCGGCCAGGCGTTCCCAACAGACCCTCGTGACACGTTTGGGCCTGCCGAGTCTGTCCGGCTTCCTCCCCGTCTCGCGCATCCAACTCACCACCAGGTGGTGATCAGTTGACAGCCCTGCCCCTCTCTTCACCCGAGTGTCCAAGACACGTGGCCGGAGATCACTTATGGACACCCCTGTGCTCGAACATGGTGTTCGTTATGGCCAAACTGTGACTAGCACAGAAGTCCAATAACAGAACACCGCTCGGGTTCAGATCAGGGAGGCCGTTCCTCCCAATCACCCCTTTCCATGTCTCACTGTTGTTGCCCACGTGGGCATTGAAGTCCCCCAGTAGAACAACGGAGTCCCCAGTTGGCGCACTATCCAGCACCCCTCCCAGGGACTCCAAGAAGGTCGGGTACTCTGTACTGATGTTCGGTCCGTAGGCCGAGACAACAGTCAAAGACCTGTCCCCTACCCGAAGGCGTAGGGACACGACCCTTTCGTTCACTGGGGTGAACCCCAACACATGGCGGCTGAGCTGTGGGGCAATTAGCAAGCCCACGCCAGCCCGCCGCCTCTAACTGCGGGCAACTCCAGAAAAGTGGAGTGTCCGGCACCTGTCGAGGAGCTGGGTTCCAGAGTCCAAGCTGTGGGTGGAGGTGAGCCCGACTATATCTAGACGGTATCTCTCTGCCTCCCGCACAGATTTATATAATATATATACTTTAGATATAATCAATTAGATAAAATACACAATATTCAAAGCCTGAAGATGCAGTAAATGGAACAAGTGGACAATCTCCAAAATATGCATTCTGTTCTCCCTTCTCCACCCACCACTGCACTGAATATTTAGTTTAAAAAGAAATTTGCTGTTTTAACAGCACAGAAATTACTATTGAGACCAGCCTGAGTGACTATGCACTTATCTAACTATGTGCATGCCACACTGAGATCTGATCATTTAATTATCATAGCAGACAGGAGAATATCTTGAGCCACCATTGAATCATAGAAATAAATAAAACAAATCACCTCAGTTATCAAGCCCATACACAGACCTCAGACTCTATCAGCACAACTTTGCAGACATGAACAATACCTCACAATAAAAAAAAAAAACCCAGCCTGGTGCTTTGAAAAGTAATATAAAAGCATATGAATCAGAATATTTTACTTCCAGTCCCCACATTTGTCAGTAGAGTCAAGGATAGTTGGTACAGATTAGGGATGGGAATTGATAAGATTTTTCTGATTCCGATTCCATTTTCGATTCAGTTTAACGATTCAATTATTTATCGGTTCTCTTATCGATTTTCCTTTCTTCTTTTTTTTGTAAAGGAGAGTACACAGGTAGATTAGCATCCACTTTGTTTTATATCTTCATTTTATCTGTGAACAAGATACAGGTTTAAAAGTAACATGACCTTAAAAAACCAACAATGAGGTCTTAAGAGTTCCACATCCTGGGACTCCTTGATGGGGCGCCATGCGGTCCCCAGAAAAACAATTATTTGTTTTGAAACTAAAAATAAAATAATAATAAAATAAATATTCTTGAGTATAAATTGACAAAATACAATCTAAATTATTCTGTGGCAATTACATAATAATGTCCAGTAACATTTCAACACTCCTTTTAAAAAGAAAATATGGACTGAGCACTCAAAAATATAACTACGTCAGCCAGCGACAAAAACAATCAATTCAAGTCCAACTGGGAACTGTGCATTTTGCCTTTATGCAACCGTTAACTATGCTAATAATTCCTTTGCAGAAAAATAAGCATATCTGCTTTTTCGGGTAGGATACGTGATCTTTCTGGACTTATGGTGTCCCGCTGTGGAAAACACCCTCCCAGACGGGGTGGAGGATGCCTGCACACACAGAAAACTTTCAGCCAGTCCTGACAGCAAGGGCAGAGTCTCTCTCTTGCTCCACCACCGTAGGGTGGTGTGATCCTTGCAGTGGATGGGGGGCAGGCTTCTGTACAGCTGGACCTCATGATCCACTCTCTGGGCCAGGGAAAGAAGGGGCTACCTTTGTTGGAATGATTGCAGCTCGTTGTCCTCCTCTTCAAAGAGTTCCTCCAAGGCAGTCCTTTTTTGCTTTACTGGTGGCACCTGAAATGAAATGGACATAATAAAAAATTAAGCCAAAAATGTATGATCCATCCAATTACCATCACAATGAGCTAAACTTACAGAGTCTTCTTCCTCCTCATCTTCATCATCAAACCCCTCCCTGTGTGCCTCTCCTAGCTCCGGGAGCTTGAGAAGAAAGCAACAAATAAAACAAATAAATCTCAGGTCCCACTCTCACGATGGAAATGTGCTCCAATCAAAGACATTGTCAAATTCAAATACCTCATCTGCTGCTGCCCCTGTGTTTGCTGCCATTGCTGCTTCCCTGATCCTGTCCCAGACTTCATCCTTATCCACTTTCAATTCAAATCAGGGGTCTAAGCTGGTGGCCTCCTCCAGGAATCTCTGGATATCAGCATCCTTAAATTTTTAAAAAGGAGAAAAACGTGGCATCATGATTATTCTTCAGTATGACTGTAACTGACTGTTAGAAATACTCGTCACGTTGTCCGTTTGGTTTTGCTAAATAAATCATCAACTGTACCTGGTATCGTTTGGAAAGATCTTTCCAAATGTTCTCTTTGATGCTCCTTGTAAAGGCTGTCGCTGGAGACTGCCAATGTGGAGGTATAGTACCTCCACATAAGCAGCACAATATCTTCTGCTTTTCTTAAGTCCTCATTGCCTATTTTAGCCCGTCTGTAATATAAACAAAACAAAAACACAAAAGATAAATAAGCCACATTATCATTATTTTTTCAATATTACTCACCTTTCCGTTTCCATGGACTTTCTTATCCGTGGGTCGATGGATGCAGCCTGGATAGTAGGAAACTGCACGCAGAATCTCTCCATCATCAAATATACGGAGTTCCATCTGGTCTTAACATCTAGGAGGAGCATGTGCTTGGGCAGCTCTGAGGGGTAAAACATGCACAACTTAAATGCTAGTGTAATATTCTTTATCTCAAATTATAAATTTAATTTGATCATAATCTCATGATTTACATGTACACAATCTTAAAAAAGTAATAAGTAAACTTACTGAGCAAGTCTTGCTTCTCCGTAAGCACCACTTTTGCCATGTGGGACCTCTTCATCCATACCATCACAGAGCGAATTCTTGCTGCCCAGCTGGAAATGGCAGGGCAGTTGCAGAGCTTCCGAGCTCCAAGTTTCAAGGTGTGTGCAAAACATGGAAACTTGACAATTTGTAGCTTTTTGACAGTTACGTCCATGTTTGCTGCATTATCAACTGTGGCTGCCACAACCTTCTCTTTGACACCATACTCCTCCAAAATGTCATCAATCTCCTCTGCCACAGCTGTCCCTGTCTGGGCTTGATACATTGCTTTGGTTTTGAGGACTTTTTCTTGCGTCTGGCCATTCCTGACATAATGCAGTGTTACTGTGAGGTAATGATCTTGACTAAAACTTGTCCATCCATCAGCAGTGATGGCTGCCTTTGACACACGTTTCAGTTCAGATATCAGATTTCTCTTTTTAACTGCATACAAAGCAGGGATCAAGTGGTTAGTTAAACTGTCTCTGTTTGGGGCTTTGTACTTCGGGTTGAAAACCTTTATCATCTCTCTGAGAAATATAATGGTGATGACTCATCAGTGATGCCTGAAACATCTGGTTCGAGGAAAACATGCAACGTTGACATTCTCTTACTTAGCCTACAATTGAGCACATTCACCTACCGAAATCCAGGGGCATCTACTGTGGCAAGTGGGTGCAAGCCTTTTACCACAAACCTCGTCACTGCTCGGTGACATTCGTCTATACTAGCCTGGGTCAGTTTACTCTTCCCCGCCTCGGTGAAAGGAGACGCTAGGGGTAGACTGGAGGGAGTACTGCCAGCCTCTGAGCCCGTCATACTCTGTCTCTCGTCATGGTCATCTAAATAAAATGAATGACAAGAAATGACCTTACATTAGCAGTTAGTGATAGCAGGTTCTACACTACCTGTAGAGGCGATACCTGGAGTATCAACGGGAGAGGACGTGCTAACGTTGCCGCTGCTGCTGGGTACAAATTCAGCCCGGGGCTGATCAAAAACACGACATTCATTTAAAGAGATCGGATGCTTTGTGTGCAAATGCTTTTGCATATTGCTCCTGTTTCCTCCCTTTATGGAAATATCGATTTTGCAAGTATTGCAGGTTGCCCTGTTTTCAATCTTTCTTCTAAAATAGAACCAAACTTTCGAGCGCTTCTGACGTGTAGGCGCCATGTTTCTTGTTAGCTGCGGCAGTAGATGACGTCGCCACGCACGTCATTTGTCGCGACTTGAATCGATAAGGGAATCATTTGCAAGAACGGCAAACTATACCAATGAATCGAAGCAGTGGGAACCGGTTCTCAACAAGATCCGGTTTTTGATTCCCATCCCTAGTACAGAGCCATGCTTTATTAGAAGTTTTGCAGCGACTCCAGTGTTGTTCTGGCCATGTTATGAAAACACTCCTCGGTGAAGTGCTGGGAGCGACGTACAAAACTTTGGGAAGTCTTGTTGGTAGATTCCCATTAAAAATAAAATGATCCACTGGGTCCTCACAGGCTGAGATGAAGGCAGTAAAAATCAACTCCTCTGCTCGTTGATACAATTAATAACTGTGCATCTGGTGTGTTTTGCTTGTATCGTCGCCATGTTTGTTTACCTGCAGCGGTAGAGAGCGGAAAAAACAGAGCGCACGCAGAGCTGCCTGTGGGCGGGTCAAAGGGGGGGGTCTACCTGGATTGGGATTGGTATGGTACGGTACCGGAGCCCTCCGACCCTCCCTTATCTGAAAGTCTGCAGCGGTGCTGCTCTCAGAAAGTTCCTGAGTGAAAGCAGAGAAAAAAAACGTTACACACATTGTTTGTTTCATAAAAATGACTGAAATAAACACGTGAATTAATACATAATAAATCAAGTTAAGATATGACTGTAACGTGTATTGAGTTGAGTTCAGTGCTGCCCCCTTATGATTAGTTCCGCCCTTTGTGCGTCACGTAATTTACTGATACACGTAAAACTATTTTTTTTTTCAAGAAAATCTGAATGTTTGAGTAATACTTAAGAGTAACACACACACACATACACATATTGTATGTATGAATAAAGAATGATCTAATCTAATAATCTCATCTCATCTAAATAATGAGACAAGGCGTCACTGGAACCTAGTGTGTACTTATTGTTTATTTCTCTTAGAAATATTTCAGCATTTTATTGAAACTATTAATACTTTTTTTTAACTATCAATAGAGTATGCTCCCCCGGCTAGCTCAGCTGTTAGAGCATGAGACTCGCAATCTCAAGGTAGAAGGTTCATGTCCCACGCTGGGCGTCACCTTCCCGTGGGCTCACCACCCGCAGGAAAGGTTCTTAATCGGTGTAATGTGATCTGGGTGACGGTGCTCAGACTGTCACCCCCGCCACCTGGAAATGGATAAGCAGGAGAAAATGGATGGATTATGCTTCCCAGTGCTTCATACTTAGCTGTCATGTATACATGACGCTTCGTTCCAGGTCTTGGAGTGGATGGAAATGGTGGAAATGGTGTGCATACACAAATGACTCGGCTCTTGCGGTTTTGAAGCGGTGGGGTATGCTGAACTGACTGAAATGACTGAAATGACTCAGACACCCGGTTCACTTGGGTGAAGGATTCAGGAACCCTGGAGTCAGTTCAAGGTGTCGGGTTGTGTATGTTTGCGATACAGTATTGTTCCTTGAGGTGGATTACTGGCCTGCTCTGACCACAGGAACTGCACACAGTGTGTTTTAACCATCTGCCCTCCACAGTTAAAACCAATTACCATTCTGTCCTCTGACACCAGGCCTGTGAAGCACATTATGATAATTCTGACATTTTCATTTTCCTTTGTCTCACGCAAATAATCCACTTATCTTCTTTATTTAATTGTTTTTTTCACAATACTTTTTTTGTCTTGCATTGTTTTTGTCAATCTAATTTGGCAGTAAATAATTTAGCAGTCATAAAAATTGTAGCCTCCTCTTCCTCAGTGAAAACAAGAAAAGCCACTCTGTGCCCAGGATGCAAGGCTCACATATTATTCATGAGGAGAGGAGCAGCGAGAGGCTGAGAGTGGACAGGAGAACGTGGCGCTCACTTCCCCCATTCACATGCTTCATGTTATTATTACCCAGGTCAACACTCTGCTCGCCCCCAGGAGCAGCTTTCTTAGAAGAAATGAGAGCAGGAGACTGAAATCGACTTTCCATCGTCGTTCTCATTGTATCACACGTATACTTTCATTAACTTGCTCATCTCCAGCCATTGTGAAACTGTTAAAAAGCAATTGTTGCCTTAAGTTTTCTGATTTTGCTCTTCGCTGTCTGCGTCTCCAAATGATCTTTACATGAAACGGTTGTGATCCTCTATTATGTTTCCTCCTGTCCTCAAAAGAACAGCTCGTCCCTTTACTTGTGTCTTCAAAGGTCATGCTTGTATTTATTTCATTCATAGAAACATTTCTACTGAAAGCCAAAAGAAAAGTGGGGCTTGATGTCCCGTCTTGAGGTGTGCAGTGACGTTGTTTTATCAATCATTTTTATTCTTTTTGGAGGTGCCGGGATTGGCAGCATGCTGTGGTTCCTCCAGCTTAATAAAGCTAAAACATGCCACAGTAAGAGAAAACGAAAACTGGTATATAGTCTCATTCAAAGAGCATATTAGAACTGTGTAGTATACCATAAGTGTGTACGATACCATAACTGTGTAGTATACCATAACTGTGTACGATACCATAACTGTGTAGTATACCATAACTGTGTACGATACCTTAGCTGTGTAGAATACATCCACCCCCATATTCTGTACATGTCCACACTTATATACACCGTATGCATAATTTTTAATATTTATCCATTTCTATTTTATTATATTGTATTTTTACCTGTTTTTTTAGTTTCTGTTGTGTTTCTTTTCTTTTTTACTATCCTGTCTGTTGTACCACTGCAAATTTCTCCACATGTGAGATAAATAAAGGATATCTTATCTTATCGTATCGTATCTTATCTTATCTTACCGTAACTGTGTAGTATACATAATTGTGTACGATACCATAACTGTCTACGATAACTTAACTGTGTACGATACCATAACTGTGTACGATACCATAACTGTCTACGATAACTTAACTGTGTACGATACCATAACTGTGTACGATACCTTAGCTGTGTACGATACCATAACTGTGTACGATACCATAACTGTCTACGATAACTTAACTGTGTACGATACCATAACTGTGTACGATACCATAACTGTCTACGATAACTTAACTGTGTACGATACCATAACTGTCTACGATACCTTAGCTGTGTACGATACCATAACTGTGTACGATACCATAACTGTCTACGATACCATAACTGTCTACGATACCTTAGCTGTGTACGATACCACAACTGTGTACGATACCACAACTGTGTACGATACCATAACTGTGTACGATACCATAACTGTGTACGATACCATGTGCTCAGGCAGCTTGAATAAGATACTGTTGACCTGCAACCCCGGTCAGACCTGAGTCTCCTTCTGCACATTTCTTCCTGTTCAAAAGGAGTTTTCTCATTTTACCCAGGTGAATTTGTATTTTAATTATTGTCTCAACCTTTTGGGGACTGAGGTTGTAGATGAATGAACCCCTCATGCATTTTGTGGACAACATTAAGATGACTGTATATTCCCCCATCTGACATTGTTTCAAGTTTGATCAGGATAGAACATAGAAACTCTACCAGTCAGTGGTCAGCAGTCTGTCCTGAGGGTGAGGCTAAAGAGGGCCATGGGCTCAGGTCTGGCTCAGGACATTCTGAGAGGAGTTTGCATGTCCTCCCTGTGTGTGTTTAAGACTAACTTCTGGCCTGTAGCTGTGACTGTCTCCCTGTATTCACCCTGTCATTAACTCATCCGTCTGTCCTCGATCATTATTAGCTGGGTTTGTCTCCAGAACCTGAACAGGATGAAGGAGTGTGTGAATGTGTGTCATGTCAGAAGGGACGAACACACACTGACTTGCTTTGTCCTTTGGGGACAGATTGGCATTATACTCTGTTTCTTTAAAATAAAACATAAAAACATTTAAAACAGTCAGAAGAGACCGAATCACCTGGAACACGGCGCAGTCGTGAGACAGTTTTTTGTTTTTTTAACTGATGATGTGTTGCAATAGTAAGCTTGCTCCATCCTACAGCTCCAACATGTACATTTTATCAGAAGACTTGCTGATCTATTCATGATTTCCACAAAATGCACAACTTTCCTTGAGGACTACAGGTGACCCTGAAGCTTGACTGTATGTTCTGTACTTGAGGCTGTTGGTGTCTGACGCCATGCTGGGTATATATTAGATATTTTCCTTCGTGTTCATCTGCTGTTTCCAGCCCCATCAACAGTTGGAGGCAGAAGATCTCTGAATCCGCCTGAATATCCTGTTGTGTTCTCTTTCATTTTAATCTTGTCTTTAATGTATTTCACCATGATAAGGTTGAAAGTCTCACAGACGCTCGTCACCACAGCAGATCCACAGATAGAGACGAGCCAACGACTCGCGCCGATAAAGTCTCAGGATATCCAGCCGAGTTGGCGGTGACGTTGGCTCTCACCACAAATCCCTCCGATATTTCAACATTTCCCCAATCGTCCAGCTTGGTTGTGGTCAGCAGACTTGTGCTCTGCACAGTTTACAAAATCTGGTTACTTTAACCTCCTTAAGTTAAACATCATCTCTCCTCTCGGACAAAGTCCAGTTTGTTTGTCTTACTAGCTGGCTGAAGAATATATATATATACACACCCTAAATCCAGGTGGCGGTAATGAGCCTGCAAGCTGCCATCAACCATGATTGCAGAAGAAGACAAAGAGGAAGAAGAGTGAAGAGGAGTGTTGTAGAGATTTTCTGGGGATGCATCCAAATAGTCCCTCCTATCGCCTTTCCTGTCTATTTGTCCTTAATTGAGGAAGTGTTTAAGTGGCGGCCATCATAATGAGCGTTGGAATTCTCTAGAAGCTGAGGAAAGGAGGCTCAATGCTTCCTTTAGAACCTCCTTTAGCATAGGAAACACTCTTTTTCCTTGATTTCAATTCAAACCTTGTGATATTTGACATTATATATTTATTTATTTTCACAACGCCAGACGTCACTAACCTGCGCCTCCGTCAGATTATTATTACGCCACCTAGTGGAAGTGCGGTCCGACTGCCACACCAACATGATTGCCTTTCCCTAACTCTTTTAGGAAGTATACTAACACCTTTCCTTAACCCTGTGGCGTCATCCACGGGGTTAAGGTAAAGTAGATAGGAAAAGAGAAAGGAGGAACCACTCAGATGCATCTTGTGTTTCATTTCCATCTCAAAGTCATTTTCTATCACTCACTCTCACTCAGAATCATCTACTGGAGGAAGTCAAGGAGACCAGTGGAAGATTGTCCTGTAAAACCACGCAGGGCAACATCCTGTTCTGGTCGTAAAGTTACTCTACCAGAAACACTACCTTTAAAATATACTTTCCATAAAAGGAATCTCTTCTGCCCAGTGAATAAAACCAATATCTGAAGACGAGACCATTAACATTCATTTCCCAACTTGCAGTTTCCCGACTCGATCACACCAACGTCGTTTTTCCCTTTCTTCTTCTTCTCCTTCAGCCATTGCATGTTGACAAAACTGCTGTTAAATCAACACAACTATATTTTCGCTCCTGCAGTGAGCCAGCGCTGGAGAGTAAACTCTGACTACCCAAACAGAGGGTGAGAATACTCTGAATTTACCCGAGGCCTGCTATGGAAGGCCCTGCGGCGCCAACTCAAAATCTGATTGGTTGAAGGAACAAGTGTGATCAACACTTCTTTTATGCTGCACTGGCCTGCAGAACTGACTGTGAACTGACTGTGAACTGACTGCAGAACTGACTGTGAAGGCCGCAGGCAGATTTCTTTGACCCTGGCAACAGGTGATGGCTGAAGTGCAACTGCTTGCAAGCTTTAACATGAAACTACATGTTTCAAAGCAGCGCAAGCAGGGTGTGTGTGTGTGTGTGTGTGTGTGTGTGTGTGTGTGTGTGTGTGTGTGTGTGTGTGTGTGTGTGTGTGTGTGTGTGTGTGTGTGTGTGTGTGTGTGTGTGTGTGTGTGTGTGTGTGTGTGTGTGTGTGTGTGTGTGTGTGTGTTGAGCGTCAGGACAAAAGTCTAATTTACATTGAAAATCAGGAAATTCATCACATCATACAAAGTTAAACCTAAAGGTACTTTTTATAACTTAGCTATTTTGATATTTTTGGGAAAATTGTCTTTAATTGTAAAGTCTGTGTTTAGAAGGTCCATGTTTTGTATTTGTCCTCAGTTCACAACTGTGATCTGCCCAAAAAACATAAAAAACAACAACTCTAAAACTGAAACTCAACAAAGAGCATGCTTATTTATCTGAAAATTGTTTTTATTTAAACCTGTTATATATATATATATATATATATATATATATATATATACAGTATATACTGCATGTTACATCAGCATATGCATTCTACTTGAAAAAGAAATTCATCAACATGGTTTTACCAAGATTACTAAATAATGTATACCGTCATTCATATGTACTCACAGGAACACCTGTCGGCTGACTGAGTTTAAATTCATCGGCATGTTGATCCAGAAACAGGAGCAACGCTGCACTGATGTGAGAACACTGACGTCTGAACACGCTACTGTTCTTGCAGGTTGGAGAAGACCACTGGCTCCCTCTGGTGCTCAACATTGTGTTTCCAGCGTCTCGCTGCTGCGGGACCAGCATGTTGATGACGTGTTGAGCTGTCAACCTCACGCTGACAATCCCATGACTTAGTGACACTTTGTCAAAGGGGAAAAAATGGAAACTAAAAAACTCTACTTGAGGGATAAAAAGCAAATATTCTACAATCACCTTCAGTCAGGATGACAGAAATCAAGCGTACACGACTTTGAGTGTGATGGTTGGGAGTGTCTGAGGCAGTGATGGATGCTAAGAGCTTTCTGGAGGGAAGCTGTGTTGGAAAAAAAACTGATGGACCTTGGAATAAAATGCATCGTCCAGCCATTCGGGGAATTCATTGACTCAAAATGCGGACATTTGTAAGCAGGTTGGGACCTGAGGGCTGCAAGATACTAGTGAATCTGTCATATGCTGTATCCTGACATGATAGGAAGTGTAACATATTTGATGTTGAAGTCTATGTGTTCTTGGATTCTACAAAAAAGGGTGTTTGTCTTAATTCACACAAACATGTTTTGTTCTTTTCAACCATCTGCAGTCCCCAAGCACAGCGATTCTGGAGCGGAGCAGCTAAGAACTTGGAGATTGTGGACACACCTTCCTTTTGAAATGTTGTGGTTTTTCCTGTTTACTCCTGCCCTGATTCCAACACCTCATTCTACAGTACGGAAATTAAAAAGAATCCATGGAGAACATGAGATGTTTTGATCTAAAAAGGGAAATATAGAAATAGGCCTTTTGTGGGCCTGTCAGGATTGATCTCTGTGTCACATGAAGTTAATTCTGTCAATAATAGACATCTTGAATATGGAGCAAAACTCTGAGACACTGCAGATATAAACACGAGCAAAGACTCAAAGGACCAGAAATCAGTCTGAATGCTGCTCAGAGGACTCAGCGGATTCGTACCTGCTGTGACTTCGAGCCTATATACCTCTTCTTTGTTTTCTTTTTCTCTCTTCTTGTCTCTGTCTTCCTCTAAACCTTAATCACACACACACACACAGTGGAGGTACTGTACGTCAACTTAATACCATCCAGTGTCACTCGATGTTGCAGCATTTCATTCTCAGAGGTTTCGGGCCAAACTGTATATAATAACTTCACTTTTATCCGAGTTCAGAAGCAGAAAATTGCAGCTCATCCAGGCTGTTATGTTTTTAAGACAAGCTTTTAGTTTGACAAGTTGATCAGTGTCACATGGTTTCACTGATCAAGCGATTTGTGTCTCGTCTGCATAGCAAAGGGAGTTACAGTTTTTCCCGATTGCTCAGACACATTTCTCAGAAGTTGCTCTTCTTTTTTCTAAATCGTGAAAACAAAACCTGATTCTCAAGCGACATTCAGAAGACCTCACACTCCTCTTCCTCGCCTCAAAACAGTTCAATCTGTGCTCAAAACGGAACTATGTTGTCAAATCGTGTCCCGAGTCAGTCAAAAGTAAAAACACTACTGAGCAGTCACTAAATACTCCATAGAAAACACATAGAAAACACAGTGCTCAGGACATGAAGCTTTAGAAATAAATGTTTATTGTTCACCGTAGACTAAATGCATAGCAAAGCAATAAATCTGTGCATTTCGCACTTGTACACAGTAAGCCTCCATAAAAATAAAGTAAAAAAATATACAAATGACAAGTGCATGACTCAGCCACAGCATCATGTCTCCGTACTTTGTCAGGCCACAGGACTTCATCCATATCACAGGACACATTTTGTCTGGCCGGGCAACGGTGGAAAAAGCTGCCGGCATGCCGTATCCAGGCTTGGCGTGGGCTCTGAAAACTTACTTTGTCCCAAACAATAAAACAGAGATGGGAGGCTGATCTGCTGCCCTAACAGAGCATCTTTCATGTGATTGAGGAACATAAGGAGCTTGTGAGTGTTGTAGGGCTCCAGGTTGGCATGATGGTGGACAACCCCATGATTGCTGATGGCAGCACACATTGGGACTTTGCCACCTCGCTGTCCAGGGACACCAACAATGGCCCATGGGTCAATCACGCTACAGCCTCTCCTTCTCCTTCTGGTGAGATTAAACCCAGCTTCGTCCATCTAGATGTATTCATGGGGTCTTTCCATTGCATCCAGTTGAAAAACTCTCTGTAGAAATAGATATCGTTTTGTAAGTGATGCAGAAAAAGTGATTTAGGCCACAACAGTAAATCACTACTTGCAGCAATCAACATTGGATGTGTCTGGATATACACCAACCTGTACCTACTGGAACCTTTGCTCTTTGACTGTCTGAGTTGGGCAGTCTGGGCACTCTGTACAGCTGCTTCATCTGCAGTCTGTTGCTCTTGAGGACACAATCAACAGTAGAGAGGCTGACACTGTTGATACCCTCAAAATTTACATGGTCCTCAATGATCATCTGCTGAATTTCAAGCAGTTTAATGCTGTTGTACGTACTGACCATATGGACAATTAGGTTATCTTGGTGTGGGGAGAGCTATACCTGTCCTACCACCCCCATGTGGCAGTCTTCCATTTCTACAACAAGAAAACATTCATTCATTTTCTTCCGCTTATCCGTTTCCGGGGGTGTCAGTCTGAGCACCGTCACCCAGATCACAATGGAACGATTAAGAACCTTCCTGCAGGTGGTGAGCCCACAGGAAGGTGGTGCCCGGCATGGGACACGAACCCACTACCCTGAGATTGTGAGTCTCATGCTCTAACAACTGAGCTAGCCGGGGGACGATTTCTATCCATTGTAGTGCCTCACAAAGCAGTGAAATGTAGTTTATTGCAGCTGATTCTATATATTCAGTGGAGATGATGTAGCATAATAACTGAGTAGATCCCTAAAGCTGCTAACAACTTAATATCACAGTCACAGTAAAGGCTAAATGAGTAACTGACCATCAGAATCACAATGCAGACAAAAGCATCAGTCTGGGAGTTATGATAGAGATGCTTCAAATATTTAAAGTCTCGGCCGATTCATATGAAACACAATAGAGCGAGAGCCACTATAATGTAACCTATTGCCTGATGACAGGACAAGACACATAATCTCTTTACCTGTTTGTTTCTGGGGGTTTTTTATTACATTTAATTCAAGCTCATAACACAAAGATCCCGTCCACTGAATGGATATAACTTTTGATTTATCAACAATCAAAAAGTGCTTTTGGAGGAAGAGACCTGCCATTTTTACTGTGTATCATATCAAATATCACGTCACATACTGTCAGGGACCGAGGTGAACCCAGAAGCAGACTCTGGTGGCAGGTTTACAGAGTTTATTGGGAAACAGGGCAAATCCAGAGGAGATGTCCACAAGAAAAGACTAGGAAAAGGCCGGGGTCACGAACCTACAATGATGATCGGGCACTGAGACAAGGGAAAGAGGGGCTTACATACACAAAGGAAGACAGATGATACAAATCAACACTAATCAGACACGTCCCCCGGCTAGCTCAGTTGGTAGAGCATGAGACTCACAATCTCAGGGGTAGTGGGTTCGTGTCCCACGCCGGGCGCCACCTTCCTGTGGGCTCACCACCTGCAGGAAGGTTCTTAATCGGTGCATTGTGATCTGGGTGGCTGTTCTCAGACTGTCACCCCCGTGACCTGGAAACGGATAAGCGGAAGAAAATGAATGAATGAATAATCAGACACACAGAGGGAGAACAAGAAGGGTTAGTGAACAGACCCAAACTAGACAGAGACTTCATAATAAAACAGGAAGAGACAAACAGGGAAGTGGCACGGACTTGACAGAGACACAAGAGGGACCCTCACACATAGATCAAGAGAAGGACCATCAAAGAAGTTTTAATCATTTAATCCTTAACCTTCCACACTAAGTGCGGTACATGGCTTTATATGGCCAACAAACAACATCAATAGAATAAGGTCCATAATTTCACAGTGCACCAGTTTGACCAAACACATGATCCTGTTTAGTAATGAAACTCAGAATCCCCGACAGAGAGAATCAGACCACCAGGATAAAAATATATGGTTCAGACACCTGACGTTCTGACAAATGGGAGCAAATAAAAACAGCAACCTTCTTACAAGGTTTGACTGTTAACTGATGAATTGAAACCAGAATATTTCAATTATTTAATTTTTCTTAAAACCAATTGTTGTTGTGTAGAATGTAGATTCTGTGTCTGTAGTCATCTTAGTGAATTCCAGCAGCAGGAAATAACTCTTACTTACGTATTGGTTTTATTCTGTCTCTTTAAAAACACCTAATCAGGTCAAAACTTGTAGTAATGGGTATTACTTCGACTTCGGGTATAACAAATGTTTAAAGTAATGCATTATATTACTGCCTCACTGCCTTATAGCAAATAGTTATAGATTACTAAACCTGCAGACGCTGGTCTCAGTAGCAGGAGAGGAGGAGTTCCAGCTGGACGCTGCTGTTCAGGATGAGAAAGGTTTCTAAGCTGAGTCACAGAGAACAGAGGCTCTATGGAAGCTGGTTAACTAGATTGTCAGGTTCTACTGACGATCTGAAGATGTGGTTGATCGGTCTATGACACCTTTGGTCAGAGTGTCTTTAGTTTTATCCCTAATTGGTGAAACTCTGTCATTAAAGTTTTCAGAGTGATTACAGCTCAGAGTTAAAGGGATGACAGGTTGGACAGAGCGGTGACTTTTTGTCAGCCTGGCATTAGTGATGAAGAGAAACCAGGGTTGTTCTTGTTTACTTCGATTAAGGAGGATTGATAGTAAGATTACGGTTATAGATGGATGCTGCTCCTCCTCCTCAACCAGTTTCTCCAGGAATGTGATCATTAATATGAGTGCTAGGGCTTTAGGCTGAGATATTCTTCCCCCTGTACACAAGTATCAGTAAGGTTCAATAAATCAAAAACTGTGATCACTTATCAAATCACTTACCAGTAAAGATTTGTAATTCACTGATTGGATATTCAATGATCCACTTTTGATTATTGTGAGGTTTTGTTCTTCTACAGAAGCAGATTTCATTTGAAGGAAGTTTCTGAGATTAACTCTTCTCCCGTGGAACTCAGTATGTCTTAAAAGTATACAACCAGAAAAATCTTTAAAATATACTTCCCATTAAAGGTATCACTTCTACACAGAGAATGAACCGACACATAAAAACACGACCATTCATCTCCCACTCATTTCCACAGATTCCCAAGCCGCGGTTCCCTAAATCGATCACATCAAAGTCACATTGTTTACAAATGAACTGAAATTTATAGCCATTAAAACGTGTTTATGTTTCGCAAACTGACTTGATGTTTGGAAATCTGCACACATGGGATTCTGGAATATCAAAGATGGCGTCACAGCAGCTCAAGGGGAAATTTCAACATTTTTACCGATTCAGACTTTCTCCAAGGAAAAGTAGTCAAGCCACGAGAGTCTTAAATGTTATGAAACTGATCGTTAATCCTTTTTTAAGTGCGGATCGAGATCTCCCGAGGTGAAGTGCACAAACAGGATCCTGAGACACGATGCTTCGGGAATCTTGGAGAGTTTTCATGACCACAAGATGTCAACAAAGATGACCCCAATATTTAAATGCTGGAAATGACGAATTTCCTTCAGAAAGGTATTGACAACTTTGTAAAGATGTACATCAACGACTAATAGTGGTATAGGGTACAAAATTTTTTATTTTTCCAGTGTGGATTCTGGTAGAGACAGACACATGTCATCACTGGTCACTTTGGGTAGGGGGCCGAAAAATATGGAGTCCGACAAAGTTTCTGTAAAGCGACACAGCGATGCAACTTTTTTTTGTGACGTCCAATTGGCGTAATCAGACCAACAGTCATTTTACAACCAATCGTATGGTATTTACGTTTACTTTTCAGCAGTTTCAAACTAGACTCACTGTCGCCACTGTGGCCCCTGAGATACACTGAACTGTGGTCCCTGGTGTCTCTAAAGCTGCTGTTCCACCACGCAGTACGTGCAGGAGCGGGAGGTCGCGGTACGGCAAAGCGCACCCAGGACCAACTCTGTCGCACGGTCCCACCACAGACAGTGCGGTAAAAATGTTGTGAACGACTCGGAGAGCGTCCAGTGAAGAACACGGAAGCGGCCGGTGGCCGTCCGAGTCGTTCTCTGTGACTCATGTTAAACTTTCTCATTGTGAACAGCAGCGTCCAGCTCCTGCTGAAGCTCCTCCTCCTGTTCCTGACGGAGGAGCATCTGTATCTCATTAAAAGACGCAATGTTGTGTCGAGCGCCGACTTTTCAATAAACCCAGTTAACAAATCAACCAGTGAGCGCAAAGCGCCGTATGTAAACAACAACGGAGGTTTACAGCCGATGAAATAATTAAATATTGGGGGCCAGTAGAGAGTGACGATCCTCACTACAATCAGCAGACGGCTGCGTTGCAGCTCCTCCTCACAGACCCGTTCCTCGGTCCCCGGAACCTCAAGGGAGGGGTAGCGGAAAATCGTAGCCGGGGGTCAGGGGTTCTTTCCGTACCATCCACAACTTTTCAGTCGGACTGCGCGAAAACCCGCCATGCTCCGCGACGCCCCACGACAGAAGGTGCAGTGGAGCCATGCCTTACGTTCACATTTCAGACTATGGAGCTGCCATTAACCACAGTCTCTTCCTCAGAGTGTCACTGAGTGGGGAAAGCAGTTTGAAATGTGAACGGCCTGGAATCCCAGCTGCTCACGACATCCTGTAGGTGACTATGAAGAAGTCTGAGGAGCTGGCTTAGATCAGGATTACTTAACCAAACTGTGTGTTCACAACTCTCTCAAACCCAAGTTACTTATGGAAAACACACATCTTGCTGCATCAGCACCAGTGATGCCGGTAAAGTGTTAACTAGTAATGTGTTACTCTGTTATGACCACTTTTTCCAGTAACGAGTAATCTGACACGTTACTATCTCCAAACCAGTAATCAGATTAAAGTTACTTATCCCAGTCGCTGTGTGTTACTATTGCAGCGTCCCGTTCTCACACACACAGGTGAGCATGCTGTCTGCACGCTCACCTGACCCGCCCCCTTCTCCACTCTCAGCCAATCACAGGCCAAATCTCTCTAACGGTGCGTTCAGGTAACACAAAAGAATGGGAACAAATTAACGTCATCAATTAACCTTAACTTTGCAACTCTCCCGCTTTTCCATTTCCGGGTCGCGGGGGTGGCAGTCTGACAACTGTCACCCAGATCACATTGCACCGATTAAGAACCTTTCCTGCAGGAGGTCAGCCCACAGGAAGCTTTGCAATCAGCCTCCCCCTTTTTCAATCAATCAATCAATCAATCAATCAATGAAAGACTTTATTTATTTGTTCCCCACGGGGGGGGGGGGGGGGGGGGGGGGGGATTAAAAGGTCCCATAGAGCAGGTACTGCAAATTGATAAATAGTGCAACAACAGACAACAACTACATCTTCCGATAAATAAATACCAGTAATAGTAACACTCAGACAATAAAACCATGAGTCAGATATAAATACAGTAAAGAATGAAGGTCCCAGCAGGAGGCCAGGCAGTGACCAGAACGGAGTCTTTGGTAAAACCGGTTCTCATTTATATGTTGAGATCGTGGGGCGTGTTGTTGGCAGCTGCTGAAAGTAACTAATGAGCTGCTTGTAATCTAACTTAGTTACTTTTAAAAACAAGTAATCAGTAAAGTAACTAAGATACTTTTTAAAGGGGTAACTAGTACTTTCTCATCGGATTACTTTTTTAAGGTAACTGTGGCAACACTGATCATTGAAACTTGACTTGCCTTATAAAACACACTTAATGAGCTAAATGTAATGATGTAAAATGCCCCAGCAGGGATTTTAATGGCCGTGTAAAGAAAAGTGTAAAACCTGAGTTCACAATACAGCACGTCCAATTTATGCTCCTTGTTTCCAGATAAGGAGGATCTGAATGTTTAATATGAGGCCTGCTGCCTAAGCAGGCACTTCACCATGATAAAGAAAATGTCAGGTGGTTTCACATTCACAGTGCAGCCTCTTGTCCTGCAGCAGCGCCAGCTTCAGAAATCCTCTGGGTCCATTACCATGTTCATATGTTGAAAAACGTGTATATTTACATGAAGACCCTGAAAATGTCGACTGTGCTCCAACTACAGCCCTACTTCATGATGAACTTCAACTCAGTGCATGAGTGAAGAGACATTAGAGGCTATTTTAGTGAGAGTTAAAACAAAAAAACATCCAGTGTTGTTGAAAAAAAAGACGACCTCACCAGGTCAGACTGGAATTTGAGAAATTCCAGTCAAATCCTCAGGCTTGTTTGAGCTTCATTTCCATTCTAACCCAGACTGGTTCCTGAATTAGTCTGAACATTACTGATCCCAAACGTCTGAGGTCCAAGTGGAAATGCTGTAGAGTAGCCAAACTTTGTGAATGAAGCCGGCGAGATGAGACAAGAGTGAAGCATGTCCCCAGAAGACGTCCTCAGCTGACCTGAGGCCTCATCTATAAAGGTTGCTTACCCACAAAACTGGTCCTGACAGATGTGTACGCCACTTCCCACGCTAACTTTGTGATCTAAAATTAAAGAAAACTTTGTGAGAGGATGTGCATACCGGTACGCCAACATTGAACCTTGCAAACGCACATTTTGGAGACGGGAAAACTGGCGGCGCTGATGGTGAGGTGGAGAAATGAGGCTTGATTCATCTCGCACATTTAATGTCTTCAAATATCAGATTTATTGATCCACGTAATCATAAACAGCCAAGCTGCAGTGGTATAGATGTTTCTTTACATTACTACTGAATCAGCAGCACGATGTTCATCTGTCAAACTTTCTTTTTTAAATGATAAAAAGCAGTGGACAGAACTGATTGATTTAGTAAACATATAAATAGCGCGGTGACAGACGTGCAGAATGCTGCACTATGGATGCGCTGGTCATGCGCTCTGGGCGCACTGGTGCTGGAGACAGAGGACCTCCTCGTCACCCAACGCCTCCAACTCTAGTGACTGAGGACACAAGACAAAGTCACTGAGTCTTTTCACGGTCCCTGTTCAAATATTCATCGGTCTCTGCTGTGTCTCCACCAGATATGTCTCCTTCCATCGGACACACTGCTACACACTCTGAACGTCACGAGGAAGGGGGCTGTTTTGTTGTCCAGCGCTGTGCTGCCCCCATGATGTCACTCTCCTCTGGCCTCCACCCGTCGTCCCACCGCAGAAAGTACGGTTAAGATGTAGACGGGGTTGTGAACGACGTGGAGATGTGTCGGGTGAAGAATGCGGAAGTGGCCAGACGGCTGCATTGTCGCTCCTCCTCACAGACGTTTCCTCGGTGCTCGGTACCTCAACGGAGGGGGGATGGACAGTGGTAGCCGGTGGTCGCTGTTTTTTACGGACCATTCACAACTTTTCCAGTAGGACCACGCGAAAACCCACCCCGCCCCAACCACATTGGTGAAGGTGGATGACCCCGGCGTGATGACCTGCCCAAGGCACAGTGGACTTCCCAAGGTGCAGTGGACTATCTAAGGCACGGTGGATGGTCCCCCACGCAGTGTACTGGCCAGAGCGAATTGGACGATGCCCAACATTCCATGTTGGACTGTCCCTGGCATGGTGGACGGTCACCGGCGTCACACAGACCTCCGTCAGCTGGAATCAGCTCCTCCACTTAGAGGTGGATGAATGGGTTTAAATATTGAGTGTGTGTGTGTGTGTGTGTGTGTGTGTGTGTGTGTGTGTGTGTGTGTGTGTGTGTGTGTGTGTGTGTGTGTGTGTGTGTGTGTGTGTGTGTGTGTGTGTGTGTGTGCGCGAAGATGAGCAGTATGGCAAATTAGAGAATGCATCTGCCTGACGTCTGAATAACAAATAACATCATTAGGGAGACTGGAGGGTGCTCTGCCAGGTCCTGCAAGATGAATTAGAGTGTCACTGCCCTTCCCTCATCACACACACACACACGCACACACACACACACACACACACACACACACACACACACACACACACAACAGTCGTATGTAAGTGAGCGACAGTAGGAGAATAGTTTGGCCGTACCTGTGGATGATTAAAGTCTGACAGGTAGCAATAAAAGCTTCAGCCCGATGTGTTTACTGTCTGTCAGTGTCGGTTTGTCGCTGTCACATTGAATTACAGCCTCTTTTCTCTGCTTTATTCACAACAACTGTTGCAGGTTGTTTTCCCTTTCCTCTGTTTTGTGCAATACATGACATTAATGATGATTAAAAAAAAGTTTTAGAGCAGATTATTTCTACTTGTTGGGATCTCTTCTACAAGATATTTCTCTGTAAAAAAAAATTATTAACCGAATTAAATGACCAGTGTTAATTTCTGTGTAACCACTGACCAGCAGTTGACAGTGTCCTGACCCTTTAAATGGAGATAAGACTATTTCTTGAAGGTTAAGATAATTAATTCAACATGAACCAAAGGAAGCAACAGTCCACCAGCAGTCAACATGGGTTTGTTTTATCTGTGAAGATGAAGGTTTTTCTGTCATCCAAGTCTTCATCTGCTGTGTTCAAAGAATTAGTCACAAGATGATCGTTTTATCAGTTCAACAAGATGTGTTGTTTCTTTTCACACGGCTATTCTCAAACTTGTACAGATCCTCATTTACTGTGTATTTTGATGTCTCCACAGCACCCCCCCCCATTACATATGGGGAACTGCAGTCTCAGGGAAGACAACTCCAGCTCTCCATAGAAATGGACTGCATGGTTGCAGAACAACACTTCCCCTTCTCCAGAAAAAATATATGAAAAACTTATTTGATGAGAATAGTGAGAAAACAAGGTTTGTTTGTCCTTATATTCAAAGAAAGAAGATACATAACAGAGAACTCTGTCCCCATTGGGAAGTCCTGTGGTGGACATTGTTTATCTTTTAATTGAGCCCAACATGGCTCATCATTGCTACGATGGCTATGCTATGGATATGGTGCTTTTTTCCGAATTTTCAGATTTTACGCAAGAGTAAACTTTTCTGACCTTGTGGCATCTGGTGACCTACTAAATAAGCATACAGGTCACATGTTGACTTATAGATTGTAGAGCACATGAATTCCAAACACTTTGAGTTGTAATTTGTTGGGATCGGTCCATTCGTTCAGGAGATATTCCACTTCGAGTTTCCACCATCCCATAATCTGTGATCTCGAATCCGACCCAGTCTTCCATATATAAGAGTTGATTACTTGCACTAAGCTACTGTCCCAAGTTTGGCTTTAACATTTTTTATTGTCTGTGGGTATATGCTCTTCAGGAAAACGTCCCAGGTGGTACCAACATCTGGTCTGGCTCATGGACTATTGGACTGTCTTGAAATGTTTTACTCTTTTCAGTCAAAATAAAAGCACTTTTGTTTTAGTAAACTACGTGGTTCAGTTCGGTTCTGTAAATTCATTAGTTCAAATATGTAAATTGCATTTCATTATCCACACTATTTTATTTAGACATTTTATTTCGACGGTTTTAAGCTCCAGAGACTCATAATCAGTCTCCCTTATGGGCCCGACTCTAAATTGTGCACATAGAAAGGTCAGTAAGTTAAAACACTAGAAGGTCACATCGTCATTATTATTATCATTATCAATATTAGTAGTAGTAGTAGTAGTAGTAGTATTATCACTTGTGGGTTTTTTCACTTTTCAGTTCTACACATGCGCATGCACACACCCATACACCCACGAAAGGGAAGGAGAAAAAAAACGGCGCACACACACCGGAAACAGCGAGGGAAGAGAGACAGGGAGGAGAAATAAATAATTTACCTGCAAGGTTCCAGTAGTTCCTCCAGTTTTTTAAATTTGTGAGCTCCTGGTCAGTGAACATGACAACCTTGCTGTTTTGCTTCTGCAGGGTAGTTGTCAGTGGAGCGGGTGGTCCGGATACGCTTCACCATCTCTAGCGTTGAATTCCACCTTGTTGCTACGTCCTGATTCTTGCTTTTAATAATAATAATAATAATAATAATCATAATAATAATAATAATAATAATAATAATAATAATAATGCATTTTATTAGTAATGTATTTTACATTCATGAATCTCAAAGTGCAAAAAACTATTTGAGTTAAAACAACAATATAAAACACTTCGGACATCAGTAAAAATCAAGAAGCAAATATAAAACACTTACAAAACAGCAGTAAAAGTCAGTAAAAGCTGTGAAACAGGAGTGTTTTAGTCCTTTTTTTAAACAATCAACAGTGTGTGGAGCCCTCAGATGCACTGGAGGTGAATTCCACAGGCAGAGGAGCAAAAGGCCCAGTCACTTATGGTGCTGAGTTTTGTCCTCGGGATGAGGAGGTGTGATGAGTTAGTGGAACGGAGGGAGCATGTTGTGGTGGATGGCAGAGCGAGAGAAGCTGACAGATCTGGTTCTGATGGGGGCATGGCGGTCCAAAATGCTACTCAGGGTTTTATTGTAATTTCCCACTGACTCATCAACTAATTGAGAGCTTGCACAGAAGAGATGCTGGAGGTCAGCAGCCAAGATCTCGTAATTGTTGTTTTTATTGTTTCTGAATGAGATCTGGCATTTGTCCCGGTGGTAGGGTGACGGACATGGCAGTTCCAGAGAGACAGCCATGTGGGCGGAGACACCGAGGTCATACAGTTGACGGTTGTTGGTTGTGGAGTCAGTGATGACCAGGTCTAGAGTATGGCCTTTGACGTGTGTGGGGACCTCAACATGCTGACTGAGATTAAAGCAGTCCAACAAATGACTGAATTCAGCTGCGTCAATGTGAATGTTGAGGTCTCCACATATTGTAATGTTTGCAGATGTGGTACAGAATGTTGATCGAAGGTTAGAAAAGTCTGGGATGAAAGTCGGGTTTTGTTTTGGTGGCCGGTAAATGAGAAGGAATGTCATTGGAATGGGTGGTTTGGTTTTAGAAGCCAGGCATTCAGAGGGACAATGTTCAGGCAGGGGTAGAGGAGATAGACCAGGTCTTTGTGGTCGATGACAGACAGACCACCTCCACGACCAATGCTGCTCGCTGCCTGAAGGTAGATGTAACCATCTGGACTGGCTTCATTGAGAGCAGCAAAAGCATTAGGTCGGTGCCAGGTTTCAGTGATTAGGTCCAAACATCTGCGTAGGATGTGGTCATAAATCAGACAGGATTTATTTGTGAGAAATTGTGTGTTCAGCAGTTCCAATCTGATAGATGTTGTGTCGGCTCGTCTTAGTACAGGCCGCAGCAGGCTGAAATGCACTTTATGTTTTCCATACTGCCAAATCTGTAGCGCTGTGGAGTTTCCATAGCAACAAGGTCCCAAAGCGTCGGCACTGTGGTGACACGGCAGACGTGCAACGGCCGGAGCTGCTGACCAAAAGGAGGGAATGGAGCCACCAGACCGAGTGTAAAGAAACTTTCTCCGGGAGCCTCTGGACGTCTGGGCCCCACCGGAGGACTCTGCTGGCTGCTGGTCTCTTGGAATGGAGAAGCTGATGAGGTTCCGTAGTTGGGCTGCGGTGTATCTCAGCGTCATGCTGCTCACTGAGGCGGGTTGTAGCCGGTAGGCTAATGGCTAGCGGTTGTTGACGGCTGCTTCGGTTTGGCTGAGGGTCGGCAGGCTGGTGGTGCAGGCAGCATGCTCCAGAGCAGGCAGGAGGTAGAAAGCTGCCCCAAAGTGATGATCTGCCAGTCCGAGTTCCTGTCCACAACATTCCAGATGGCGGAGCTCAGACGGCGGAGGACAATGACAGCTTCCGACAACAGTCCAGAGCCCGATGCAGCGACGTACATACAAAGTCCAAAACACACCAAATCCCACAGCAGGGCACAGGAGACAACCCCAAAAACACGGGTTGAAACAAATGAGCAAAAAAATCACTTAAAAGCACTAAAATAAGTGAAGGCAGCAGCAGTCAATCGCGCCAGCGTCCACCCCAGATCAACTTGTATATATGCACCTGCTTTGTGTGCAACTCGCCATTCCTTTAATTCCAAAGCATTTGATGGACTATGCTTAAAGTGGCCAACAATCTTGCAGCATTTGTCCAGAACACTTTCAAACCTACTTTCACTTAAGCCCCGGTCACAACCCACCGTGCGTGTTTTTAGTCTGAACGTTTTTTGGGGAGACTACGGCCGCCAAAACATGGGGAGGGAGTGGCAAGAGCAGGGAGGGAGTACGTCAACGCACGTCACTCGCATGGTTGCGGAAGGTGTAGGTACGTGGAAAAAAAAGATACAGGAGAGGCAACGGGGACGCCGACGCAAGAGATGGTGGTTTCTTCCATGCAGAAATTGCTGAGCAGGTGCTTACTCGGTACGGTCCACATGAGTTCTGTATGCTCATTGGACAGGAGAACTGGGTAAGTACCGAGTAAGCACAGACCACGCACTTATCACCTGCGCAGCACGCAGGTGATAAGTGCGCCGTCCGTAGAGCAAGTGACCGTAGGAAAAATTTTAAAGACTCACCGAGTCAGTGCGTTGTGCGGGCATTGGCTGTAGAAGGTACGCGCGTCGCCCGTACGGGGGTGAATCCGCAGCCCGAACGCAGCGAAAGTTCCTCATGCACGAAAAGGGCTCCGACGTGTCTGCCTGCTCCTAAATCCGTACGGAGGCGGTACTCACAAGGTACGATTCCCCAAATTCTGCCCACATTTTTGCGAGTAGACAGCACGCACTTGCAAGTATACGGCGGGTTGTGACCGGGGCTTAAGTCACACAGTGACCATTCTCTGCAGTGCAGAGCAGGCGTTCAAATACATGGATGGAGTGACGCAGCTGCAACCATATTACGAGTACTGTCAGTGCCAAGTATGGTTACATTTTTTTTGTGTCCTATTTGTTTGCAATATCCAGAAAATGGTCAACACATGCCTCAGGTACGTGGGCTGCACACTTTACCAAAGGGTGGGGGTCGGTCACCACCGGAAGTAAACAAAACTGCGTTAATTAAGTATATTTTTCCAGGGCTTCTGAGCTCCCATCCTGAGTGGTGTTGACAGTTCGAGTCCTGAACTAAGTTTGAACATACATGCATCCTGTCGAGACAATAAAACATCAGTTGAGACCAAGAAACATCTTCTGAGATTCTTTACCGCATCAAAATGAAACACGCTAACAGTTTCCTGACAGATCCTCTTGTACATAACATCAAAAAAGAAAGTCTATGCTCAAGACTAACCCTAACCCGACCTAACCCTAGGACTCTCTCCTTCTCCACCTGTACACAACCTCCTTCTGCAACGCCATCATGTCTTTTTTCACTAACAAAATCCAGACAATCCACCAACACCTTGGTACAAACCTTCATCTCAACACCTCAGCAGACTTTCACCCATTCACACCCTCATTCTCCTCCTTCCTGCTCCCCACTCTCTTAGGAATCACAGAACTCATTCAAATATCCAAGTCATCCACCTGTCAACTAGACCCCCTGCCCACACATCTGGTCAAATCCTGCCTCCCCTCTCTGGTCCCCCTTCATTTGTGCCATCATCCTCTCTCTACCAGAACTGTTCCCACATCCTTTAAAACTGCTGCCATCCCCCCATTTTGAAAAAGCCTGGTGCCGACCCCTCCGACTTCAACAATAATTGTCCCAGCTCCAATCGAGCCTTCATCCCCAAAATCCTGGAAAAAAGTCTTTCTTCCCAACTGACCTCTCACCTATCCCACAAAAACCTATATACAAATTTCCAATCTGGTTTCTGTGCGGAAAGGGACCAGATTTATAGCCACAGAGAAAGAATTTACTAAACACTCTGGTGCGTTGGTTTGTTTTTCACATGTTGGTCCACCTCTTCGCACCCCAATGTTCTTTAATCGAGTCACATTTCGGACCCGTTAGTAGAAGTGATGTAAAAGGTAACCCAGGATATCTGAATCTCTTCTGTAAGAAATCCTTGCTATCAGACTCAGAGTTTATACTGTGCTCTCAACACATGTGTAGTGTAGTACAAATGTTTCTGTTTCACATGAGTCATTTGAGATTTGTTGAGCATAAATTGATGTTGTGTCAGGTCTTGTATGAAGAGGTTTAGTGCTGCGGGATGACAGCATATTTTCATGGATTCAATCCTGAGTGAACTTCTTATTTATGAAGGCTCCTTTGTTTTTGGCTTCACCTCTTTGTGATTTCCCGCATTTGTTGATTAATGTATTTTTTCCTCTCATAAAGCGAGATGTTGCAGAGTGAGGAGGCAGAATGTTTTCTGGCCCTGTGAATCTCCCGGATTTCCATCTCATTTGAGATTAGCTGAGAAGAGCTGTTTTGGATTAGCTGAGCTCCTCGCTTCCCTCTGACACGCTCAGATAAGAGGACCCGCAGTTGCTGAAACACACTAGTGGAGGAAAATGCCCTTTTTCTACATGGTTAAGACTGCTGTGTTGCTCTCTTGTTGCCCAATTCAAATGCTTTGTGGAAAGGATTATTGCGACAAACTGTGGAGAGCCGTAATCAGGCTGTCAGGAGAGGGGTGACTTTACAGAGTATCACACCAGGGTTAGCCCAGTACTGCCCTCTATATTACCCATCTCATGCTTCCACTATATTGTGGCAGTGGGGGTGCGGGGGGGGGATGGGAATGTGGATGGGGGCGGGGGGGATTATCCTTTGATCAAGTTTCTGTTCCAACTATTTAAAAATCATTAGCTTTTACTTTACAGAGCTTTGATTTCCCCATCAGGAGCAGTCCGCTGGTTTCTAACACTGACCTTCATGAAACCATTTATTTTTACAAACTCACTCTCGGATTAACTGTAAAATCAAGTCTTCTGTTCATCGGCAAAGTGTGCGTTTTAATTGGCTCCAGAGGTTTAAACAATATCAACAGCAGTAAGACTTGGTCTTTTTGGAGAATCAACAGCAGTACATATTCATCAGCTGTGTTTGTTGAACTTCACAAATCATTTCAACACAATAACAATTAATATATAATAATATAATATTTAGATTATTTGAATTCAACTAGTGCAATTCTTTTAAAATTTTTGTTCTATTGTCATGTGCACATCAGAAGAACATTTACAATGAAAGTCTTCTCTTGTCCATAGAGATTGTCTTCAGTAGAAATAGCATGAAAAGGAAAAAGGTGCAAGATGGGTAAAAACTATGTCAATACATAAACTGAAGTAATGTAAAGATAGGTAAAATATAAGCCTTTATACAAGTGATAAATAAGGGTGATGAGAAGCAGCATGTGCTATATGTTAGTGAGGTAGTCTGTTTGTTCTGTACCTCCAGCTTGAGGGCAGGAGTGTCAGCAGTTTGTCTGTGTGGGCGGTGGGTGGAGTCTTTGAGGATGGAGGCAGCTCTGCTGGTGACTCTGCAGAGGAGGAAGTTCAGGCTCCTGGGCTCCGGAGAAGGCTTAACATATCCGGGACATCTCTCCAGGATCTGGATTCACAAACCGAGACATGCACAATCCTGAATAAGCCTTATTACAAAGCAGGGTATCAACTTGATAATTCAACCCAGGGTTTTTTAATCTTGATCAGTGTGCGTCCACATAAAAAGGGGGAGTGTTTCCAGCACCTCACCAATCGCAAACATGGCGAAACCCTGCAGCTTACTTTACCATAGAGACAGATCATTATTCTTCTGAAATATGAAGAATTCAAACACATCTTCCGGTAGAAAATTGTCAACTGTTGACGTGTAACTTTGTGAGAGTAAATAATATTGATTCATCTGACAATATACACAGACGGCCCTGATCACTTCATTTCACTTTATAACACCACCGATGTTTCAGGCAGAGCTTCCTCACTGATCTTCTTTTAGTTTATATTTTCCATATTTTCGGTGAGCCCCACCCCCATGTGAGCCCCCCCCCCCCCCCCCCCATGTGAGCACATTTTGTGTTGGAATATTAATTCCTCACCATGGTGGCATGAGTAGTTCTGTGTTCCATAAATTCATGTTTCTGCAGTGATGCTGTGTGTGACAATCATTATTAAAGTCATTATTACAGTTGCAACATTCATGGAGCATAAAGGACTTGGGATCAAGTCAGGAACAAAAACAAAAACACACTTCAGCTCAGTGGCAAGCCTATATCGTAATGTGTCAGAAGGATTGCATCGCTTCCTAAAGACTCAGGATCCTTAAAGAATGGGCAGGTCACTTTTACTGAGGATCTTTGGAGACATTCAAACCATCAGTCTCCACAGGAAGTCCAGTTGCTGCTGAGCCTTGACCAGCAGTGTGGTGTTGAGTGTCCAGGTCAGGTCCTCAGTGGTGTGGACACTCATGGGGCTTTTCCACCAAAAAGAACCAGGTACTAGTTCAGGGCCAGTTCTTAACTGAGCACCACCAAAGAACTGCTTGTTTTTCCATTGTCAACGGCGCAAAGTGAGAGCCACGTCATTGCATCACTCCAAAACGTCGTCCATCACTGATTTCACCAATCAGTGATGGCTCAGACAGGAACGAGGAGACTGACTGTATTTATTGGTTTGGTCCGGGTCGCTCCATCTAGTTTGGCCTGAACCTCAGATGCACCAAAGAGCCAGAAAACATTGAGTCTCCTCGTCGCTCTATTGGTGTTTTTTCACGTCCGTCTTGCTTTAGTCCGGAGTCCCGGAGTGGACATAGAGAGAAAAATTATAATAACGCATAAATGAGCTTGGGGCTTTTTTTACAACATTTCAGAATTCCATAGTGAATTTCTGCTCCTTTCACTTTATTACTGGAAGCGTCTGAATCAAATGCTTCAACATGGAGGAATGGAGGTGTAGAATGATAGAACGCTGCTCTATGGCAACCTACGTAAACACACTGATTAAAGTTCTCTTTCACATGAAGCCATTAAGAGGGTCATTTTATGGCTAAAAAATCCAACTTTTCATTTACAGTAGTATGTAGTTTGTTTTGTAGTTGCTGATGAACCAAAAGTATTAATTACAAAGAAGTTCTGTGGGTAGAAAATAATAGTGGAGCGTCTCGTAGAGCAATGCAGCCTCATGCAGACCTCAGCCTGCGGTCAGAACGTGATACCAGACCTGGAAGTGAAGTTAGTTATAATGATGTTATGATGAAAAGTGTGAAAAAAAAAGACAATGGAAAACTGCGTCTAAATTATATATCCGATGCAGCTGACTAACAGCGTAGGAGCACGGCAGCACTCTGGAGAGCCACGGCTCTGCAATCCTGGATTAAATTATCTCGTTCCCTCGTATTATTAACTTCAGGGAACTACTTACTATCTCGTTGTTATGCATTTTTTTGTTTGTTTTTTTCCTCTATAAGCACTCCGGGGCTCCGTGTTCGCTGTAGCAGCAGAATGACGGTACAGCGTCTCGTCTGCCTTGTAGGTAGTGTTGGACCATTAGTTGTTAAGAATCAAACGTGTGTTTCCTTTTATTGCTTGGGACAACACAGAAGTTATGTTATTTACTCACTTTAATAAGGCATTTTGATGGAAAGCCTTATTGTTTTTTAATTGTTAGTGCTGCTACAAGAATGAATAGTCTGTATTTTCTTTTTATATCGGCCAATGTATGTTTAATTAGTTAAATAAAAGAATTTTGCACATCCTTTGCAACTCAAGAAGACATCATTTTGGACCATACAATTCACCTTATATGAAATATACCAACATGAAATTCTTGCAAACTTGTTATTCTTTACTGTATTACAATACATTAAAGTACAATACAACCATACACAGTAAGACATGTGGTCTTACTAATCTTCTAAATCATAGATTATCTTGTTTCGAAGGAATATATCCACAGGTCTGTGGACCCCCGCTCTGGAGCCGTGTGTGCTTTTGGGAAAAATTGTGTGTTTTTATAAACATTGTTATCTGATTTTTAATGAGACTGTTCTCTCCTATCTCACACTTTGAGATGATTAATATCACTGTTAAAAGAATGAATAGTTCATGAGTTGGTCAACTAAAATATGCATCACATCCACAGTAAGAGAATGTTGAAAGCGTAATAATGGCTTATATTGCTAAAATGTGTGAAAAAGCACAAAAGGAAGAAAAAATGAAAAACAGTCAAAACAGCTGAGACAAAAAGTTTGATGTTCTACATCACAATGATGGAATTTCAGAAATGCAACTTATGATACCATGTTTGTATTTATAGCAAAACTATCAGAAAATTTATGAGATGTTTTATTTTAATTTTGTAGGTTAACTGAAGGGTATCTATTGGTAAATAGAAAACTATACTCCCAGTATTTACTTTTACAAAGACAAAAACTTAAGTATGCCCGTATTGAAGGTTTTCATTATGCATCATTTGCTATGAGATCATCTCATTACTTTTTGTTCTGGTACTCAGAGTGCCATCGACTGCAACTCACTGAAGTCAAAATGTTCCACATAAAACATAATTCCTGGAGGAGTGGCATGAAGGAGTCGCCTCCCTGCAGCAGCAGAGGATCACAGCTCAGAGACAAGATGTCTTTCTCAAGAGCTTATAAATGTCAAGAGCCGAGCAGCCGTCAATCACCCGCAGTGACATAGTAAGAGAGCCGCCTTTCACCACCAGGGGCAATTATCACCACATGAACAGGGCACCTGAGTGGACTGCAAACAAGCTGTGCGTGCGTGCGTGCGTGTGTGCTGTTACCTCCTTTAAAGAACATTACCACACTATCGCACTTTAACTATTGTATTATGTTAATAGTTTTTTATTGACGTGTTGTGTGCTGCCGACCTCTTGGCCAGGTCACCCTTGTTAAGGAGATCTCGATCTCTTTCCTGGTTAAATAAAGGTTAATGAAAAAAGAAATGACAGAATTTTAACTTAGTTTTATGAAACTAATGTTACCTTTTATCCCCGATTGAGTTTTTAATGGTTTCATCTAGTTGAGTGGACTGTTTAAAGCACCTGTCAACATCATTCGTGGTTCTTATAGGGAATGAGCAGGCTGACAGACTGGCCAAGGAAGCCACGACCAAAGGAAAAATAAACATTAACATCATGTTGGCAAGAACAGAAGGAAAATCTATAATATGGAGGGACAAGGAGGAAAGAGGAAGACATCTGTTCAATATTCAAAATCGTGCGGGAGGTATGAGGAGTGGAGGAGGCAGTAAGGAGGAAGAGGCTCCCTACACAAGGCTAAGAATTGGGCATACTTACTTGAACAGCACTAAATACATAATGGGGAATCTAACAGGCCATTGTCGTCTGGGTCAGGATCCAGAAACAGTGGAGGATGTGCTACAACACTGAAACGGCGACCACAGTCCGTAGGAATGTCGTAGAGAGATCACACCAAAGCTCAATACATCTCATCAAGATCTACAAATCACGCGCTGATACCCCTGACCAAAAACCAACGGGAAGTCCGCCATTAACCTTTCAAAATAAGATTTCAAAACGCAATCTCCTTTGAGGGTGAATATTGTGTCGGCTTGAAAACACTATTAAAGGAATGCTCCCAAATTCAGTTCAACATCTTGACTCGTCGAGCAGTTTCGTTTTTATTATTCCTCCCTCCTCTCATTCAAATATAGTGGAAAACCAAGATGTCTCCTCAAAAACAGCCGTGACAGAACACCTCACACAAGAGACGACTGTGGCCGAACCGTGACTCTGATTGACAAAGCGGGCAGTTTAGAAGTGCAACAAGAACCTGCCGAACAAGACGATGTAACGCGTGTGGGCAAAATTCCATAAGACATGACCTTTTTGACAAAAGAGAACAATGCTGTCATTTTTTTCATCCCGCGATATCAAGCCACATTTATCATTGAGTCAGATGGAGCAAAATCGTGCGTCTGCGTCAAACTGCGCCTCCTAATGTCTAAAGTTTACGTCTGACTGCTTCGAAACCCACAATGACTGGAAGACAATGAATTATCCTCACAAGAAATGAAAATTTTATGAAAAGATTTGCCCAAAAACTGTGGATTCTGAGGAGTTGTTTTCAAAATATGTAGATAAAATCTGTTCCTCTCTCACACTGATGACATCACTAACTGCAGGAGGTCAGAACACTGTTGCATCATTCACACCCAGGATTACGCAATACCATGAAAGTTCTTGTTTATGAGCTAACCTGCTATCATGTGCTACATAAACACGCTAACATGGTAATGTGTGGTTTGTGTACCACCTAACATGCTATTGTTTGCTACATTAACTAGCTAACATGCTAATGTGCACTTTGTGGTCTTGATAACATGCAGTTAGTGGACTAGCTAACATGCTAACATGTCAAAACCCCAAACTCCTTCAAAGTAAAAGTCCTTGTTTTTTCTAAGTGGCTATGAAATATTCAGCAAGGCTCGGGGTGAGCTAGCTTTCAAAATAAAAGCCACCCAATCTTTTCAAAATAAAAGTCCTTGTTAATTACAAATGACACCGCAACCCCAGCTAGATTAGAGGTTAGTTGATTATTTTAATGCTAATGCTCCTATTGCCTTTTAATGGTAATACTAGGTTAATTAGCTTAGCAGATTAGCACGTGAGATAAGACCAGATTCCAGGTCAGGAACACTTGGGGAGTAACCTGTGTCATTTTCAGGTGGATAACAGGAACTAGCCTTGCATGCTAGTTAGCATGCTAACAAAGTTTCTTCAATTGAGCAAATATTTCAGGGATTGCCTAAAGAGGGGGCTAGGGTTACGCATCACTAGCTAATTAGCCGGGTCCCGCCCACCTTTGACCCTACAAGACCAACCCAAGCTGAAAGTGGCTTGCTTTTCCTAAACACCACCCCCCACCATCCATGCCCACTATAGTAGATCCTTATCTCTGGAAACCAGAGCCACCACCTAACCGCGGGTTAGGTGGTGGCATATATGCCACGAGCTAGATTAGCATTTAGTTGGATTTCAAAATAAAAGCCCCCCCACATTTTTCCCTAATAAAAGTGCTATTTTGTTCAAACCTTTAAAATGTACATTTTATCAATATATAAATGGGCCAGAGGTGATGATGGAGCCAGTGGTTATGAATGGGACAATCCCAATGGACCAGAGTGCGAAGTCCCGATCAAGGCTGCTAGCAGCTTTAATTATTATTATTATTATTATTATTATTATTATTATTATTATTATCAGCCTCTCTCTGCCTTCTTCCTTCTGGGAACCATGGGATTTTGAAAATGGCCAGAAAAGAGCCAGACATGACTTTATCCACAATATTTCTAGGTGTTCTGAAGACATGCATGCAGGGTTTCCTCTACATTCATTTAAAAATGGCGGGCCACCATTCCTAAATCCTTGCTGCCGCTCCGTCTAATTTCTTGCTCTTTTTTTTTTTTCTTTAATTGACGCAATTACACCACCGCCGCAAGTCTCCACCTTCATAGCAGAGTCCTGCACTGGGGTCTGGTACTCTCAAGCACGTCCTCCGATAGGGGGGCGGGGTTCTCGGTGGAAGAGACTGAACTCAGGCAGTATTTTGGCTACTAAAGTCAGTTTAAGTAGCGGCAGCTCCATTTCAGTACCCAGTTTTAGGTAGCGAGCCTCCAGCCGTCATCTGGACGGTCAATTTTCAAAAGAGACGGATGAAAAAATAGCGCACATTTTGCTCAAAGCTGTCTAAAATATTTGTGCAGTCGAACCTCAGGCTGGGGGACCCGGTAAAAGCGGACATATTGTGGTCATGCACAGAGAGGTTTTCACCGTCAATACACCTCAATGAGCGGACAGCCTCTCCCGCAGCACTGTGCTGCTGTGACGGTCTCTTCAGTCAAACATAAGGCTCTTGGACCAAAACTGGCTGCAAAAAGCTCCAATTCAGTCCCAGAATCTACCAAGCAAGGTGGTTATATAGGACTTATAGGATTTTTTTTTTTACATTTCACTGTATTTTGCAGCAGAATGTTTCATTAAAATTGACAAAGTTGAGATTTTAGTCATTTTCAATAGTAATTGTTGATCTTGCAAAAATAAAGACCGGTTCATAACTTACACTGTGCGCCACAAAGTGTATCTTTAATGGTTATTACAGCAATATTTAACCAGTCCAGTCTGCTCAAGATGAAACTGAACCGTAATGTGGCCCTTGAAGTTAAATTTGAATTAGTATTGATTTAGTATACCTCTTTGTATATATATCATATTCATGTATTCATATATTGTATACATCTTTAGATTTGTTCAGTTATGTGCTTTTAAATAAGTATGTTTGGTTTATTATTATTGTTGTGTACACTTTAAACGTTAATTTATATTTGTATGTTCAACTAACTAACTAACAATTTCTTTTCGCTATAACTCACCTTGAACCTTATTTCTGTGTCTCCTGCTCTTCATTCACCCCAAGCTCCCATAACGAATATGTTTTTTTGTTCTGTTCAGTCAAATACATTCCGTTGCAATACTAAGCTCTAACCTTATTACATAAATATATTAAGCGTTACAACTACATGCCCAGAAACCTCGTGTTGAGCTTTGTTCATAGTGAGGTGTGGACAGGAGTTTTTTGGGAGAAGGCCAGGAAGGACAAAGATCGTTTTTTGTCGTGTGGATGTACCCTCAGTCTGATTCCTGTGTATTCTGTCCCCCTGAGGTTTTCTTACTAGGAAAAGTCTCCTGACAATTTTATTATGTCAAAAAACTTTGTCTCCGCTCCGCTGTGCTCTGAGTTCTCCACGTGGGTGGAAGAACCACTCCGCGCACCAATCAGGATATTCTAAAAATAGGCAGGTCATTTTCCAAGAGATCTGATTGGTCAGGAGACGGAGCTTGTACGCTCTCTCTGCAGTTAGGCAGTACCGGGGTGATTTATCCCAGTAAGAAGTGGATCTGCTTCACAGTATGGAAATCCCGGGGTCAATCATGAAGTTACCTCGATAAAAGAAAATCCTGAGTCGTAATATTGGCCCGAGGTTGATTTGTGGCAACGTGTTTGTTTACATGTACATGCCGTGTTTTACACTGAAGTCATGTTTGACTACGAGATTTGGATTATTGAACGTGAAGAACATAGACCTATATATAAAGTTTTAATAAAAGTCTTATGGTGCAGAGCCTGATACTCTGCTGAAGAATCGATTAGTGTGTGGTCAGCTCCGTAGTTCACACCACACACTATCAGATCAGAAGAGGAAGATCTTGTGAGATCTGTTTGTGAGTTCCCATTTCAAAATACTTGAAGCAGTGTTGTTTAATTGTAAGTTTATAGACAAATTAATAAAGATAAAAACAGTGATATGTGGTTTATCGGAAGCTATTTTGTCACATTTAAACTCCACTGGAGCACTTCTTTCTAACTGTCCTATGATCAACTGTCTGTGATCTGCACCTCGTCTCCATGGCAACACACACACACACACACACACACACACACACACACACACACACACACACACACACACACTTACAGTGTAAATGATACTTAATCGATACTTTTTCACTAATACTGGTGGTTTATTGATACGTTTCCACTATTACTTAGTAGTGGCAGTGGCGAGGGGATACTAGGTGGCAGAGTGGCAGCAACACACAAAACAATTACCATGGCGATGGGGGCGGTACTTCTTCAAAGGCTGTTGGAACTTCAAAGCTTAGACAAAGATCAAAGATTAAAGGAACATTTGAAAGGAACATTGCTTTTATCTTATGACATCCATCAAACATAACAGCCAGAGGTCAATCACAAATGTTTTCAAACAGCTTGTCATCGAACAGTTGCAAATACTATTTTAACATTTTAACAGGTTTGTTTTCAGTGAGTGCTGTATTCAACTCAATAACTTTGAACTGTGAAAAAGATTTCGGGATACAGGACTGGCATACATAAGCCTGTACTCCGCACAACCTTTATCTAAGTGCTTGTTTCTAAGTACCAAATAGAGCCAGTGTTTCCAGTCAACTAAAATCGAAACATCTGGGCTGTATATCAATACGGGCAAATCCAACACAAAATGGTGGACACAAACCCCTTGAGAGCAGAGAGGAAGAATATTGAGACTACAAGAGTTGCTAATCTGAATTTGAAATGGGCTCAACAACATGCAGAGAATGAGCGGGCTCAGAAGGAGAAAATAAAATTGCAAGAAAAAGAACATAGCCGGAAGGTACTGAAAAAACTTAAACAGGATGAAATTACAGCCCGGGAAAAAAGGAGAGAAATAGAACTACATATCTGTCGTGAAAACCAGCGATTAGTTGCTGAGGCCAAGCAAGCTCGCCTTAAACTGGACGAAGAAGAGAAACTGGCTGCTCTAAAAAATGTAGAATACAACAAGAAAACGCAGCAGCAGCGGGCAGAACTCAACTTACAAAGAAAGGCTAAGAGCACGATGAACCCATGTGTTGCTCAGCTATATTCTCAGATTAACCAGGAAAAAAAACTGATGGCAAAACAGGAAGAAGTCAACCGCCTCAAAATATATGAACATAAAGTAGAGGAAAAGCAACCACACAAAATGGTGGACACTGAGGACTCTGATGAATTTGAAAAATTGAGAGCAGAGAGGAAGAAAATAGAGACGACAAGAGTTGCTAATCTGAATCTGAAATGGGCTCAACAATGTTCAGAGAATGAGCGGGCTCAGAAGGAGAAAACAAAATTACAAGAAAAAGATCATGGCCGGAAGGTACTGGAAAAACTTAAACAGGATGAAATTACAGCCCGGGAAAAAAGGAGAGAAATAGAACTACATATCTGTCACGAAAACCAGCGATTAGTTGCTGAGGCCGAGCAAGCTCGCCTTAAACTGGACGAAGAAGAGAAACTGGCTGCTCTAAGAAATGCTGAATACAACAAGAAAAAGCATCAGCAGCGGGCAGAACTCAACCTTCAAAGAAAGGCTAAGAGCACGATGAACCCATGTGTTGCTCAGCTATATTCTCAGATTAACCAAGGAAAAAAATTGATGGTGGAACAGGAAGAGGTCAACTGCCTACATATATATGGATATAAAGTAGAGGAAAAGCAACCACACAAAATGGTGGACACTGAGGACTCTGATGAATTAAACAAATTGAGGGCAGAGAGGAAGAAAATAGAAACTATAAGTGTTGCTAATCTGAATTTGAAATGGGCTCAACAGCGTGCAGAGATGGAGCGGGTTCAGAAGGAGAAAACAAGATTGCAAGAAAAAGAACATAGCCGGAAAGTACTGGAAAAACTTAAACAGGATGAAATTACAGCCCGGGAAAAAAGGAGAGAAAAAGAACTACATATCTGTCACGAAAACCAGAGATTAGTTGCTGAGGCCGAGCAAGCTCGCCTTAAACTGGACGAAGAAGAGAAACTGGCTGCTCTAAGAAATGCTGAATACAACAACAAAACGCAGCAGCAGCGGGCAGAAGTCAACCTACAAAGAAAGGCTAAGAGCACGATGAACCCATGTGTTGCTCAGCTATATTCTCAGATTAACCAGGAAAAAAAACTGAAGGCAAAACAGGAAGAAGTCAACCGCCTCAAAATATATGGACATAAAGTAGAGGAGAAGCAACAACACAAAATGGTGGACACTGAGGACTCTGATGAATTTGAAAAATTGAGAGCAGAGAGGAAGAAAATAGAGACGACAAGAGTTGCTAATCTGAATCTGAAATGGGCTCAACAACGTTTAGAGACGGAGCGGGTTCAGAAGGAGAAAACAAAATTACAAGAAAAAGATCATGGCCGGAAGGTACTGGAAAAACTTAAACAGGATGAAATTACAGCCCGGGAAAAAAGGAGAGAGATAGAACTACATATCTGTCACGAAAACCAGCGATTAGTTGCTGAGGCTGAGCAAGCTCGCCTTAAACTGGACGAAGAAGAGAAACTGGCTGCTCTAAGAAATGCTGAATACAACAAGAAAAAGCATCAGCAGCGGGCAGAACTCAACCTTCAAAGAAAGGCTAAGAGCACGATGAACCCATGTGTTGCTCAGCTATATTCTCAGATTAACCAAGGAAAAAAACTGAAGGTGGAACAGGAAGAGGTCAACTGCCTACATATATATGGATATAAAGTAGAGGAAAAGCAACCACACAAAATGGTGGACACTGAAGACTCTGATGAATTTAAAAAATTGAGGGCAGAGAGGAAGAAAATAGAAACTATAAGTGTTGCTAATCTGAATTTGAAATGGGCTCAACAACGTTCAGAGAATGAGCGGGTTCAGAAGGAGAAAACAAGATTGCAAGAAAAAGAACATAGCCGGAAAGTACTGGAAAAACTTAAACAGGATGAAATTACAGCCCGGGGGAAAAGGAGAGAAAAAGAACTACATATCTGTCACGAAAACCAGCGATTAGTTGCTGAGGCCAAGCAAGCTCGCCTTAAACTGGACGAAGAAGAGAAACTGGCTGCTCTAAAAAATGTAGAATACAACAACAAAACGCAGCAGCAGCGGGCAGAACTCAACCTTCAAAGAAAGGCTAAGAGCACGATGAACCCATGTGTTGCTCAGCTATATTCTCAGATTAACCAGGAAAAAAAACTGAAGGCAAAACAGGAAGAAGTCAACCACCTCAAAATATATGGACATAAAGTAGAGGAGAAGCCACCACACAAAATGGTGGACACTGAGGACTCTGATGAATTTGAAAAATTGAGAGCAGAGAGGAAGAAAATAGAAACTACAAGAGTTGCTAATCTGAATTTGAAATGGGCTCAACAATGTTCAGAGAAGGAGCGGGTTCAGAAGGAGAAAACAAAATTACAAGAAAAAGATCATGGCCGGAAGGTACTGGAAAAACTTAAACAGGATGAAATTACAGCCCGGGGAAAAAGGAGAGAGCTAGAACTACATATCTGTCACGAAAACCAGCGATTAGTTGCTGAGGCTGAGCAAGCTCGCCTTAAACTGGACGAAGAAGAGAAACTGGCTGCTCTAAGAAATGCTGAATACAACAACAAAAAGCTTCAGCAGCGGGCAGAAGTCAACCTACAAAGAAAGGCTAAGAGCACGATGAACCCATGTGTTGCTCAGCTATATTCTCAGATTAACCAGGGCGAAAAAATGTGCATCAATACTAGATCAGATTAACCTCTCTTTAAAATGTGCACTTTCCTGAGCCTCCGGGAGAAGAACTCCCAGGGGTGGAGTTTGTTCGTCTCTGGGTGACGCTGGGAGAGGACCACCCCCACCCCCATCCCGGGGTCGGAGTCATCCACTTCCACGACGAATTGGAGGGCAGGGTCCGGGTGCCGAAGGACAGGAGCGCTGATGAACAGCACCTTGAGCCTGGAAAAGGCTGCGGCCGCCTCCTCAGTCCTCCGAAAGGGGTACTGAGGTAAGTTGGGTGAGGGGACTGGCCCCCTTGCTTTAATCCCGAATGAAGCAACGATAAAAGTTCGCAAAGCCGAGGAAGCGTAGCAGCTCTTTTCGGGTCATAGGAACGGGCCACTCCGCAACGGCTTGCACCTTTGCTGGGTCTGGTTGGAGTTGTCCCTTGGCGATAACAAAACCCAAGTAATGGAGGGAACTGGTATGGAACTCACATTGTTTAGGCTTCAAATACAGGCGTGCTTCTGGTGCTGTTCCAGGGAGCAAGAGAACACCAGGAAGTCATCTAGGTACACAAACACAAATTTATTGAGCATGTCCCGGAGGACGTCATTCATGAAGGTCTGGAACACGGCAGGGGCATTTGTGATGCCTCCATCTCTGAGGTCATCCCCCAACTGCATGGCTTGTGCTCCATCATCGGGTCACTGCATTTGGGGGCTTGCGCAGCTGGTGAGGAATCTGAGGATGACTCTGATCATGTCATGGCTGGTGATGAAGATCAGGATGCCACAGAGGGGCAGGACCAGGATGGTGCAGCTGAGTCCAGGGAAAAGTTAGGAGCAGCGGCAAGGAAACTCGCAGCCAATCTGAGCAAAGAACTACAATGGCGTTACCAAACCATCTTTGCAAACTCAACATTTCTGCTCGCCACTCTCCTTGACCCAGATATAAGGCCAGCTCCAATGAGGACACATTTGCCATCAGGTGATGTGGAGGCCTACCTGGCAGATGGGGACACCAGCCTTACTGATGACCCAGTGAAATACTGGTCAGGCAAGCTCAAGTGCTGGCCCAATTTGACACGCTCTGCACTGCAGCATCTCAGCTGCCCACCTACTAGTGTCCAGTCCGAACGTGTTTTTAGCAAGGCCGGAAATGTGGTCAGTCCACAGCGAGTAAACCTAGACCCTCGCCATGTGGAACAACTGGTCTTTATTAAAGTAAATGAAGATCTGAAAAACAGCATAGGACTATTTGGTAAGTAGAACAATCTCTCTCTCTCTCTCTCTCTCTCTCTCTCTCTCTCTCTCTCTCTCTCCCTCTCACACAGTCACTCAGTCACACACACATGCAGACACAGACACACACACACACACACACCGTAATCAACATTGTTTAACTTTGTGTGTAAAAAAAAAACGCCAAGAAAGTTAGGGAGTAAAAATAAATAAATAATTGAAAAAAAAACTAAATCAGTTTGATCATAAAAATTCCAAAAAAATAAAATCATTAAAAAGAATGTTGTGTTGTGTATGATAAGTCTTGTTCATGCATACTTCGTAGTTCATAATTTCCTACTGCATGCATGGTATTCATTCATGCACTTAAAAATATTCATGTTCTAAATTAACTTGTTCTGTAAATAGTTCCTTTACTATTGTGATCAAAAACATTGAATCTCAATTCTGAGGCTGTTCTATAAATAGTTTTCAAATAAACAATAAATAAAACAACTTTTGATCAATCCATATCAATTTCAGACTAATGAATGGAATAATGTACAGATTTAAGCCCCACCCAGTCCTGTTTGAACCACACCCACTTCCGGTTTAGGTCCCGCCCACTCCGAGGGCAGATACGGATACAGATAATTTAGATGGTTGAACAGATACAGATACAGATATTGGTGTACTCGCTCATCCCTAAGGGGATAACTTTGTCATCTAGAATCATTTATGTTCAAACTATTTAATGTGTCCCAAATTCCATTCACGTTATTTTTATTAATAGTTAATATTGTACTATAATATTCCTTTCTACACACCCTTATAATGTTCGTTAACTTATTTTTATACTTTTTATATTTATCTTCTGCTTCCTTAGTTTGTTGTTTGATAAATTGTCTGTAAAGTGTATTCTTCGTTTGACAGGCATTTGGTACTCCTTTTGTTATCCATGGTTGATCTGTATGTCTGTGTTTTCGGCTATATTGTTTAATTGGACAATTTTTGTTTTATAAAGATATGGATATTTTTCAGAAGGTATTATGTGCATTGTCTATATCTTGTTTTTCTAAACATTTACCCAGTTTAGTGCCATCAAGTCATTTTTTGATGCGTTAATGTTTTCCTCTGTCGTCACTTGGCTGTGACTCTGTGATTTTTTCTGTCGTTGCTGTTGTACACTGTAAACACTGGTGTCAGGTCTCTGTGTCTGCCTCTGTGCGTCTCACCTCGTGTTTCCAGTTAACCAATGGCCTTATCCCCCTGTGTGCACCCATCGTTGTAATCCACTTGTGTCCTCCCCTTCCTTGTGTATTTAAACCCCTCTCCCTCTGTTGTCCTTGTTGGATCGTCTTGTCTACTGGTCATCATGTCTCTCCTCTTGTCACCCGTGTGTCTCCTGTGTTCCCTGGACTTAAATAAACTCTGTTTCTTATGGAACTCTGACTCTGCGCTTGGGTCCATTCACACACCAGCTGCAACCCCTGACACCTGGCAGGTGATCGCTGATGTCGTTGATCCATAGTCCACTCACTGGTGTGGGGCGGCATAGCTCGGTTGGTAAGCGGTCGTCTCCCAATTGGAAGGTTGCACGTTTGATTTCCGTCTCTGCCTGCCTACATGCCAAAGTGTCCTTGGGCAAGACGCTGCCCCCATTAGAGTGACAGCGCCTTCCACGGCTGCAGCCTCCAATGGTGTGTGTGAATGGGTGAATGTGATGAGCTATGTAAAGCACTTTGGGGCTGTTGTCAACAAAAAGGTGCTATATAAGTTAGTCAATTTATCACTGTAAGGTTTTCTATGTCATTTGTGAATTTGTTGTCAATTAATGTGGAAGTTACATCCTGAGTGGACCAGATTGGTAAAATATTGCTAATAACCTTTAATTTTACACTTGAACATTTTTCTTTGTTGTAGCACACAGCCATTTCAGTCTCGCTCAGCTTGAAATTTGCCAGGAAAACTGTCCAATTGTCCCCGTTCGGCAGGTTGTCCTCTCATTATAGTGTGTTAACAGTTAAATGTGTGGCTGCACAGTGACGTGTCCGCCCAGTACAGGGTGTCTGCTCTTACCGGGTCCGCTTGTCAGAGGTTCTACTGCATTTGATTATCAATACGCTACAACAGAAAGAGACGTAGATGGATTGTTAGGATATTGTGATGTTGTTGGACACGCTGTATTTCTTTCAAATTAAATTTTATTATTTGAACCTTGAAAGTTGATTTGTTGTGCGGCAGATGCAAATGTAAAAAATACTGTAAAACATAAGACAGACGGGGATATTTAGCAGCAATCGAGTCGTTTTGTCATGTGCAGTTTAATCCAAACAGTCGCTTAGTCAGCAGCATCAAGACAGGATACTGAAAAGTGAACAGGAATGAGTGCAGTCTGGTAAAGAGAGGACATAGAGTGACCACTAGAAATATAAATATAGTATAGCCATATGACTGTTTAATGAGTCACATAAATGAGTGTTTCCCTGGGGGGATGAAGCAGTCCGTTAGGATGTCCTCAATATTAGGGTTAGGAAGTGAAACAGAGTTTAACCAGGAAAAAACATCTTGACGAGGCCAAAAATAACACTAATGGTTATTAGTGTTATTAGTGTTAATAGTAAGTCAAAACAAAGTTGTCATTGAAAAATTTACTCTCTTTGTCTGACAAAACTATTTCAGCTTCATTTTATCTGGTTGAGCTTCACACATCCTGACAGAGGGTGAAAATTAAACATTTGTCATTGGACTAAACATAATATATCATTGGAAAGGACTTTATTAATACTTGATTATTACTAGGTCAACAATGGCACCAGTGCTGTCGAGCTCCACCAAGATGACAGATACCAATAACCAGTGTTATTCAACTATGCCCAGTGAGTTCTGGGGGGATTCTGCACATCTGTTGATCTTGTCAAGAGTTGGAGTGATGGTCACTCTTGCAGGTCGCGCTACCAAAAGAGTTCTGAAGTCTGATCCAGGCGTGATGGAGTTCCACAGACCGACCCCACCCCAAGCCACGGGCTACAGGACGCAACGCCCAGACACCTGAAGGACCGCAGAGAACGGCTGCAAGCCCGGAGACCTGGAGGCAAAGCAGCCGCCACCCCCAAGGCTCCCGACGCCCACCCAGAAGAAGCGAGGAAAGGGGGCATCCCCCCACCCCGACCACCCAGTTCACCCCAGTTGTGGCTGTATGTAGTGCGTTAAAAGTATGCTGCATGGATGTGGGGCTTGGGGATGCATTGTGGTGTGTGTGGGGTGATTGTGGTGTGATTTAGGAGGTGATGCCCCCCAGGGATACCGAGAGACCCCATGCGAGAGCAGCCCCTGCCTCCATGAGGCCCCGCCCCCACAACAAGACCCAGCAGCCCCACGAACGCAGAGATGAGGCACCCCAGCCCTGCAACCCAAGAAGGCATTCGGCCCAACGAACCCCACCAAACCACAGACCAGCTCCCAGGAGCCGGTAAGAAGAAAAAAGAAAAAGCAAAGATGCCAACAAGACAATAAGAGACTCCCTGGATGGGTGACACAAATGATTCCTCACAGTGTTTTGGAAAAGATGCGATTGAGAAGCATCAATGGTTCCCGTTATCTCCTCTTGCCCGCGTCTACCTGTGTAAATGCACGTGTGCTTACATACACCTACCCAAAACTTATGCACACACACACACACACACACACGTACAATATTATTAGTTTTATATAATTTATTTATTATTGTTGCAATTTGGCATCCAAATATTATTTGAAGTAATATTTAAAGCCCTGAGGAAAGGTGACCATTTTTTTGTGAAGTCAGTCCATTCCAGTGAAATGTGATCCATCAAAAGATTCTGCCACTGGTTGATGTTTAGAGCCGGTTTATTTTTCTAATTTAGTAGGATTGTTTTCTTTGTGATGGTTAGAGCTATAAGTAGCGGATGTGTTAAGTTGTTTGTGATATCAGCTGTAGTTCGGTCAGCAATCGGGGAATCCTGCAGTACATTATGGAAGGAAGTTGCTGAATAATTATTGACATAAATTGTTGGACTGGTGCTATGCCTCAATGATGTAACCATCTTATGGCTGTGAACAGACTTGGACTCTCATGCAACGTGTAAAGTTTCAGCCAGAATGAAGATGTATGCCTCACTTCTTGTTTCCAGCAGGTGGCGCGTTGGTTTTGTCTTGACAGTGATGAGATGCACTAGATAATTTGTGCGAATGCTAATATAAGTGTGGATGCTAATCACCATGTATGCTAAAGCATTATACCCAATGGTTGTGGTTGTGATCAGACAAGGACTCTCAAGCAGCGTGTGAAGTTAGAGCCAGATTCAAGCATGTACACCCCACTTCCTGTTTCCAGCAGGTGGCGTCATGGCTGATGGTCGTAATTGTTGTATGACTGAGAAGAGGGTGTGTAGGGAGGGTGTACAGCAGGGGTGTCAAACTCGTTTTCACTGAGGGCCACATCAGCATAATGGCTGCCCTCAATGGGCCACATGTAACTGTAAGACAGTGTCAATGCTGCTCCCAGGAGACCACTGCACACCACAACCGGACAATATCACTCCACTCCAACTGTGCAATAAGTGGTGCTATAACTATAATAATCTATAAGAATGTATTTACTATGTAAAATACATCCACACCTATACTCTGTACATGTCCACACTTATAGGCACCGTGTGCATATTTTTATTATATTGTATTTTATCTGCTTTTTTAGTTTCTGCTCTGTGGGCTTCTCTCTCTTTACGATCCTGTTGTACCACTGCACATTTCTCCACATGTGAGATAAATAAAGGATATCTTATCTTATGTTACTAAATGGAACCAAATATAATGTAAAATAAATGTAACGACTCCTCAATTTTAAATAACTCTGACTTTTTTTAATTATTCATATTACAAATATTACATATGTATTTGCATTGATATAAAAAAAAAAATGTGCTCGTTTCTCTGTTAAGTCTAACTTTAGCAGACTTACCTCCATGCTTGGTGTCTAAACGTGGACAAAATATTTTACTCTTTAACAACCGACACCGACTCCTCATCACATAAACGTGCCGTTTCTCACGGGAGGTTGTCCGCTGTCGGGTCGGCACGGGGAACATCTTAATCTGGATATGCACAAGTGCAGAACTACTTCCGTGTCAACAAACGCACATGTAATTACCGTATTTAAATAGAATGTTCCAAATAAACAAGCACGCCTTGGGAACAATACGTTATTTATTTTAAGACAATCAGACCTTTAAGCCCTCGCGGGCCACATAAAATTACATGGCGAGTCACATTTGGCCCGCGGGCCTTGAGTTTGACACATGTGGTGTACAGTGTGCGGCCATATAAAATGTTTTCTGATATATGTTCCTCACAGAAAGTTAGGCAAGGCCAATGAGTCTCGGTTTAAAAAATTCATTATTGTATCATTTTTCTTTTGATAAAAAATTTAAATGGGTCCTACAGACCCGAACACCATACAAGGGGTAATCAGTACTCGATCTGTAAAAAGAGCTTTTTATGAATAAACATTATGAGTGCTTTGTAAAACTGGGTTGCTTTCTATGTTTCCTTTTGATCTTCATCAGTAGAGAAAATCCAGTCTAGCTCCTATGATTATAATTAAAAATCTGATTTATGGACTCATCACTTTTAGTATTAACACAAAACCAATCATCAAGGGTGTCGTAAGTTTACCTGCTGAATCAAAACAGAAAATGATTGAAAAAGTGTGCTTCTTTAGCTGGTGTATGAATGAGAAGGACGGTGGTACATTCAGTATTTTGTGACTATTTATATCCAGCCTTTTGCCTTCAGTTGAGCATAGTGGGGTTACTTTAACAGGTGATACTCCTGAAGCGAACATCTGGATTCACAGCTGAGAGGCATCTGTATCAACAAGTCTGAATTTACTGCTCTGACATTAATGTGCTGCACGCATAAATGTGTACGGTCCTCATAGAAATCCTGCTGTGCCGCTTTGGAAATGAGTAAAGTCTCCGACAAAGACATGGAAGAAAAACACAATGTGGCTGTGAGAGCTTTGTGGGGAACACAGCGATTCTGTGAATTGAGCTGCACAAAACCATTACCTCCATTCTTAAAATGCAAGGAAGACACTGCAGCACTGACCCAGGACTAAAGTGGTTTTGCATTTATCTAATGCAAAGATACTTTCATTTCATAGTAGCTTCTCGGCTGTGTCCAGGCTCTTACTCTTCTGTTCTCTCGCTGAAGCTGTGAAACGCAGAAGGAGTCGCCGGTCAAAGCGAATACTTCTGCAATGCTGAATCTAAATCCACATAACATTATGCGGATGCTATATGTACCTGGAAGTAATACCTGCTTTGGAACCAGTGATTACCATGAGGAGGGCCAGCGGCAACCAAGAAAGACCGTTGAGAAGACTACGGGTACGTCTGAATTGTTCCTCCGATCTCCTTATCTATGGACTTTACCTTAACCTCGTGGATGACATCACGGGGTTAGTGAAAGGTGTTAGGAGGCTTCCTAAAGGAGTTAGGAAAGGTGTTAGGAGGCTTCCTAAACGTGTCAGTGAAAGGTGTTAGGAGGCTTCCTAAACGTGTTAGTGAAAGGTGTTAGGAGGCTTCCTAAAGGAGTTAGGAAAGGTATTAGGAGGCTTCCTAAACGTGTCAGTGAAAGGTGTTAGGAGGCTTCCTAAACGTGTCAGTGAAAGGTGTTAGGAGGCTTCCTAAAGGAGATAGTGAAAGGTGTTAGGAGGCTTCCTAAAGGAGTTAGTGAAAGGTGATCACGGTGGTGTGGCAGTTGGACAGCACTTTCACTGAGTGACGTCATAATAATGCGACGGCGGCTCAAGTTGGTGACGTCTGACGTGGTGGAGAAAGAACTACAAGTTTCCGAAATGGACTACAAAAAGCACATTTCTACAACTTTCCCCTGGGCCTCTAACTGCTGATATAAACTCAAATATCTCAAGGTTGGAATGTAACTCAAAGCAAAAGAGGCTGCTTCCTTTTTCAGACATGGTGAGTTTCCCTGAACGCTCTGATGAGCGGGTCCCTTTAAATGTTGTTGCAGCAAGGAATAGTGGGGCAGCATGAGCTGGTCTCCTTTTGATAAAGGAAGCATCAGTGGTTCCTAAGCTAAAGGAGGCTCTAAAGGAAGCAACGAGCCTCCTTTCCTTTGCTCATTGAGGATTCAGACAGTCCTTATCATGGCCGCCACACAAAACACTTCCGAGGTGAAGGAAAAGTCAATAGATCAGGAGACCGGAGGGACTTTTCGGACGAACCTTTAGTCTGTAGCCTGAGTACATTGACAGATACACCTGTAGAAGCCACATGCCTCCTGAAAGAAGTTGGGGAAGGAAGAGAGACTTTGTTGTGCTGTGGTTTGAACTGGTCAAAGCCTAAATCATGCAAACCTGTTGAAAGAACTCTGCAAATGAATCGTGGTACGTGTTGAAGTTGGCAATACTACAGGCAGCAGCTTTTCTGATGATCCTTCCTGAAGCTCCATCTTGTTGATTCACAAGATGCAGGCCAGGGTCTCATATGCTTTGGTGTAGAGCAGGGGTGTCAAACTCAGGCCACGTTTACACGTACCTGGGTTTTTAAAAAGACAGATATTTCCCCCTCTACGTGTGAAAAAAATAAATCTTCATTTACACCTGATTGTTTACAAAAAAAAAAGTATTTTACACGATCTGCATATACCTGGTTCAGAGCTACTATGAGCAGCCAAACCTGTAGGGGGCAGTGTAACGAGAAGCATGAAGCCATGATAGCCAATCAGAGTCCTGCAAAATATGCATCACAAATGGTGCAAGTTATTTCCTGATCTTTCACAATGATGGCGCACGGTTCATTTGTGTGGAGTGACAGTGAAGCAGAACTCCTTTAAACGTGGTGTTAGAGTATAACACGAGCAAAGCTCAAGAAGGTGTAGACTGGGTGTCAAAATATGTCGACACATTGGCGATGCTTCGGGAGCAGTACCCGGCAGAGAGCTCAGAGGATTTCCCTCATCGACAGGTGTGAGTCGGACCATCCTCACGAGGAAGCTGAAGGTGGTCAGAGGGAAATACCGAGCAGCAATTGACACTGGACGTAAGCGTGGACACAGAGTGGTACTGCTGTATTTTGAACTCTGCCAGCAGTTATGGGGCAGTTCACCGCCCACTACTACTCTCCCGTCCGGTGGGGAAACTGTTGACCTGGACAATTCGCCCACACCCTCGACTCCTCTGCCTCGTCAACGTTGGGAGTCGTGGATACCGGTGCTGGGTCACAACCAGAAGCGGAGGAGAGGGAAAATCTGCTTCATGTATGTATATATTTCTAACATGTATGTCCATGAACATAGAATTGAGTATTTGTGTCTGATGATTCAGATGTAAAGTTACAACATACTGTTCTGTGTGTGTATAGACTGAGAAATCAAATCTTGGTCTGGGCTCTAAGTCTTTCCTCTAACATTTGTCTTAATTCTACTCAAAATGTGTCGTTTCTGTTTTCCTTGCTATTAAATGAAAACACATTACTCCAATACTAAGTACTTTTTCACTTGTTTCATGTCCATTTTCACAGCAACACTTCTGTAACTTGCCACGTTTCAATATTGTATTTTGTTTTCGGTCTTATTTTGAAAAGGCTCAACTGAAGCAACACCAGCATGAGAGGCTGAAGAGGAGACTGCCAGCCGAGGCCAAGTGGCAGAGGAGTATGGAAGAGGACAAGCAGATGAAAAAGAGAATGTTGGACATTCTGAAAACCTCAGAAAAGGTGGGATCGGACAACTTTCAGTCACAGAGTCACAAATACACTTGATTGGCTCACTGATACTATAAGTGCTGGTTTTACTCTCCTGCAACAGGTGGCCAGCCTCATTAGCCACCTCCGGACCCACACCTCTCCTTAGATGAAGATGAAGGTCGTCCTCTTCCACCAGGAAGGATGAACCATTGTTTGTATTATTGTAAAATTTTAGTTCTTTGTGTAGTAACCATTTCTGTACAAAGGTAACTATAGTCCAGCACAGAGCCAACAAATCAATCCAGATTAAAATCCCGATTAAACAATCCCAGTCTGAGTTTTAAGAGTCCTGCAGCAGTGAGGTCGTTGCCTTCAGTGCAAACCTGCAGTGTTTTGATCGTGGCTTCATTCTGCAGATGTGAGGTTTGTATGCTGGGGTCAGGCTGACACAAAGCTGCTCTGCATTGCTGTGAATGCTCTCTGCTCCACGTACGTTGGTGTCGATGCTCTCTGCTCCACGTATGTTGGTGTCGATGCTCTCTGCTCCACGTACGTTGGTGTTGATGCTCTCTGCTCCACGTACGTTGGTGTTGATGCTCTCTGCTCCACGTATGTTGGTGTCGATGCTCTCTGCTCCACGTATGTTGGTGTTGATGCTCTCTGCTCCACGTATGTTGGTGTTGATGCTCTCTGCTCCACATATGTTGGTGTCGATGCTCTCTGCTCCACGTATGTTGGTGTCGATGCTCTCTGCTCCACGTATGTTGGTGTTGATGCTCTCTGCTCCACGTATGTTGGTGTTGATGCTCTCTGCTCCACGTATGTTGGTGTCGATGCTCTCTGCTCCACGTATGTTGGTGTCGATGCTCTCTGCTCCACGTACGTTGGTGTCGATGCTCTCTGCTCCACGTATGTTGGTGTCGATGCTCTCTGCTCCACGTATGTTGGTGTCGATGCTCTCTGCTCCACGTATGTTGGTGTCGATGCTCTCTGCTCCACGTATGTTGGTGTCGATGCTCTCTGCTCCACGTATGTTGGTGTTGATGCTCTCTGCTCCACGTATGTTGGTGTCGATGCTCTCTGCTCCACGTACGTTGGTGTCGATGCTCTCTGCTCCACGTACGTTGGTGTCGATGCTCTCTGCTCCACGTATGTTGGTGTTGATGCTCTCTGCTCCACATATGTTGGTGTTGATGCTCTCTGCTCCACGTATGTTGGTGTTGATGCTCTCATCCAGCCTGTTGACAAGTTACCTGTTGTCATGAAGAAGAGACTCGATGGACCTGGTTTGTTTGGATTCATTCAAACTCCCGATATGCAAGTCTGTGGTGGTGTTGAATCCCTGGACATTCTGATGTTCTCTCTGTCTCTGTCTCTCTGTCTCTGTCTCTCTCGCTCTCTCTCTCACACACACACACACACACACACACAAAATCAGATAAGCAAAGCTGAGCTGCTCATAGTGTCGCCATGAAGCAAGTTTGAAGATGAATGAATGAATGAATGAATGAATGAAGATGTTAGGAAACTGAGTGGCAGGCTGTTGAGGTCCGCAGCCTCACCAGCGTTGAACTCAAGAAGTGAAGGAAAACCTGACGGAGGCAATAAAAATGGTCTCAAGCTCTGAAGCGTATTTATTCCATGAGAGTTTACATCTATATTAGAAGTTGACGAGAAGGGTATAAAAAAAAACTTAACACAGAGCTGGGACTGATAGAACACGACCGGGCGTGTCTAGAACAGAGATGTGAATGACACAACATACCTGCGCCCCACAGTGGTGAATATCATATACTGCATCTCAAACAAAACAGTAACATCACAAACAACACGAGTACACAATATATCAGTGCCTCTTAACACAGACTACGAACAGATTCAGTACCAAAGTAAATTCTCACCAACATTCAATACAATAAAATGTCATTTTAAAATGTGACATTGGACTTTTAATTGTACCTTTTAAGTAGGTTTTTGTTTTTGTGGGTTTTTTTGCATTTATCAATCTTACCCTTGTCATGTGGATGAATTGCAAACACCACCTTATAATTGGTACATGATTGCATCTCTACTCTGCCACTTTTCACCCTCGGCGCCGTTTGATTCTTTACCTGTGTCATTAGATGTGAAGAGCTCTGGGCACAATGGCTCGGCCTCAGAAAAGCACAGAGGAGTGTGTAATTGAACCCGGCTTTGATTACCTCTCGTGTGGATGGGCCTGTTCAATAGCCATTACATGCTGACACTCCTCTGAACACTGCTTAATGGTCCACTGGTCCAGCTTTCATTTGCACCCCACTCTGCTGTGACTGTTAAGCTCACAAAAGACTGAGCTTCACCCCGCCACTGCTCTGACTGCCCCATCGATCAGTGGATGGCTGCACACATATTCACCAGACAGCTTCTTTAAACTGCACACTGGAGCTGCGACTGAGCAGCTAATGAGGCTCAAGGTTCAGTCAGACCAATTTCTATTTACTCAGTGTGTGGAGACACAGATCTTGAAGTGTCAATAACTGATAATCAACCGATGAAGATCGAAGCTGGCTCATTGGAATCTGCCATAGATGGTTATGGTGAAACGTGAGTGCGTGTGTGAAGCTCTTCAAGACTGGAGCTGGACGAAGCAGAACCAAGTCAATTTATTTGTATGTTTGACAAGTTTTAGAGAAAATAGTTGGAAAAAGTGCTCAAAAACTGTTCAAAAAGATAAATCATGTTTCGTGATTGCAAGATAAACTATAGTTTATCAATAGACCAGATATGTGTGCAGTGTAAGACAATATAAAGCAAACACAAAATGAAATGTTGGCTGAAGTTTAAATGAAGATTAAAACAGGATACCTGAAAAGTGATCTGCATTCAGACTTTTTTCAATCATACATTACTTTAAACAAAAGGAGACGACCAAAGGGAACCAATGACGATGACTTCACTCATCATGTTCAAATTATTATCGCAATAACGACTATATCTACAATAAGGATATGAAATCATACAGACTGAAATATTCAAACAAATAGTGAATCACACCAGTGCTCATTCTGTGGACTGAAATTGTGCCAAAGAATTTTAGTTAACGGACATTTTTCACAGACGAAAATGTAATTACTAAATTACTAAAGACATAGTAAGACATGAAGACCAAGAGTGTGACGACATTTAACTGACACTTTATTCAACGAATTAAAACCAGACGATCATGTTAGGGCAGAAGGAGTGGACAAGACATCCAATCAGAGCAAATCTTCCTGAGGGGTTGATCTATGCCGGGTCGGCAACCTGTGGCTCTGGAGCCGCATGAGGCTCCTCCGTCCGTCTGCTGCGCCTCTTTCAGCCACAGTCCCACTGCAGTACGTGCCGACGGTTCAAGAAATCCACTTAACAAAACCACCAGTGTGCGCAAAGCAAAGCGGCGTATGTGAACACTAACGGGAGGGTTTACGACAGATGAGAGAATTTAATATTTCGGGCTTGATGAGAGTGACGATCGTCGCTCCCAATCAGCTGACATGTGGAGGAACGATGCTGATGAACGTTCACTTCTTCACCTCACTGCCACAGACAGCGGCAATTATTCACTGAACGTTAAATAATTAAGATCTACGACAACTGAGTAACACTGAAAGCCACACCACTCTAAAAACCCAGAACTCCTGCATATATGAACCGATTAAATAATATTATAGTGTCGGCCGATGGGGGGGGGGGGGGCATTGACAGACTTCTCAATCAGAAACACATTTTCCCTGTAAGAACACTCGCTGAGGTTATTTTATCAAATAAACCACTGAGTTTCAACTAAACTAGAAATAAAATAGAAGCTAAAGGATACTACCTCAGAAGTATATTGATTAGAAGATTGACTCTCTGAACTGATATGAGTAGAGAGAGAGAGAGAGAGAGAGAGAGAGAGAGAGAGAGAGAGAGAGAGAGAGTTTTAAAAAACTTTTATTTACAGTTCTAAAACACTTACAGCACTTTTTCCAACAGTGAACAATTCACAGAACCATTTCAGAGACAAAAAGGAAACTCTACATCTATTTCCTCTTAAATAAAGTGCTGAACACAAGTCCTCCTTCCTCCACAGAGCAGATGATGTTTCTGAAACACCACCTCTCGATAAAGCTCTGCACATCCTTCATTTCTTTAAAAAAATTTTATTCCACCCAGACCCGGGCCCTCACCAAAGCTAGAAACCCCCCCAGCAGGTCCTGGTCCACCCCCCGCTGAGCCTTGTGCTTCTTGCTCAGGTAAACCGCCACCTTGGCCTCGCCCAGCAGGAAGTTGAGCAGGAGGAACCTCGTGGCCTCCCTCCTCCTGTAAGCAGCCCCAAAGATAAAACCTTCCTCTGACCAGGTTGTGTTAAAACGAGAGAATAAAACTTTTAAAACACCAAACAAAGCTGTGAGTCTGTGACATTTCAGAAAACAGTGAGCGAGGGTCTCCTCTGCTCCACAGAACAGACAGGATGCAGACACGGCGGGGTTCATCTTGTTCACCAGGCTGTTGATGGCTGTGGCTCCACTGCAGCATGCTCCACTGCAGGATGCTCCACTGCAGGATGCTCCACTGCAGCATGCTCCACTGCAGAATGCTCCACTGCAGGATGATCCACTGCAGGATGCTCCACTGCAGGACTCTCCACTGCAGGTCACCGCTTCTCTTTTTGGAGGGCAGTTTATAGAAGGCTCTCCATGAAGGCTCACAGCCAGAGTTCAGGGCCCAGTCCCCCCCTCCTGTTTGAAGGTTTAGACCAGAGTCCATGGCCCAGTCTCCCGTCCACTTACAGTCCATCTTTCCATCTTTCAGCTCGTTGCTGTTCAACACCTTGATGTACAGGTGGTACGGGGTCTTTCCATTCTGGGAAAAGAAATCAACAGTCTTTTCAAAGTCTTTTCTCAACAGAGGTCCAGAACAGTGACTGAAAATCATGAGGATTCCCAAAGTCCGGGAAAGGGTCCTCTGAATCGGGGACCTCCTCCCCCACCCCGTAGAGCCTCAGGAGGTTCCTCTCCTGCCCACTTCTTTAATAATTGTCCGGCGTGGCGGGTCGACCTCAGGCCCAGCAGCTGAGCAGCAGCTCCACAGTCCAGTAGCCTCCACCCGGCCCCATGAACCAGGGTCTTGAGAGTGACCAGCCCTTTGGTGCTCAGAGTTCTGGAAAGTCCCAGTGTGGAGTCGTCCTGGAGGTCCAGTCTGGACCCCCCCCACCAGAGGCTCCTTCAGTAGCCAGTATAGAGACACACCAGGGTGCAGCACAGTCTTTTTAAAACGGGCCCAGGCTTTAAAAACACTTTAATAAAAACTAGACTTGTTAGTCAGGTTTAAGAAATTAAAACTCATTAAAAACAAGGAGGCATCAAGACCAAAACCATTGACTCTTTTTAAAATGGTGCTCATCACCTCCTTCCACACCGGGGATCTGCTTCCTGTCAATAAATATTTCTGGACATGTTGTAGCCGGAAAGCTTTCGACCTGCACCAGGCCGTGTCCTCCTTCCACTTTTGATAGGAAGACAATGGACTGTGGCACCCAGTGCCAGTGTGGTCCACCCCCCCCCACTGTCAGGACTTCACTCTTTCCCCAGTTGACCTTTGCCCCCGTCTGTAAATTAAAAGAATCCACACATTTGTTTAAAAGGTCAACGTCGTCCTGATTGGATATTAAAACAATGATATCATCAGCATACGCAGATAAAACCTTTTTAAAACCCGGAGGACTGAAGCCGCTGACAGTGGAGCGGATATTGTGGAGCATCGGTTCAATGGACAGGGTGTAGAGCAGACCCGAGAGAGCACAGTCCTGCTGAACCCCCCTCCTGACTTTAAAAGGAGCACTCAGTTGATCTTCAGTCCTCTCTATATCCTGGTACAAGACTTTGATCATCGCTATTAGACCTGGATTAGACCAAACTGGACCAGAACTTTCCACAGATAGAGCTGCTCAACCCGGTCAAAAGTTTTTTCTTGTTCTAAAGAAATGAGACCAACATCTGCTCCCAAAAAACTAGAGACGTCCAAAACATCACGAATTAGAGACACATTGTCTCTGAAGTACCTACCGGGCACACAGTAGGTCCATCAGAGACAAGATGGATACCGTCGTCCAGCACCCCTCTGAGCCTGTTAGCGAGGGCCTTGGAGAGGATCTTATAATCGGTACACAGGAGGGAGACCGGCCTCCAGTTCTTCATTTCCCTGAGGTCTCCTTTCTTGAGCAGCAGCGTGATCACCACCCTCCTGCAGCTCAGGGGCAGCGCCCCCCCTAATGCTCTCTGTCAGGACCTCCAGGAGTTCCCCCCCAAGCTCCTTGGAGGAAGCCGTGTAAAACTCCACTGGGAGACCATCCATCCCCAGAGATTTGCCCCCCTGCATGCTCTGCAGAGCAGCGAGCAGTTCGTCCAGTGTCAGGGGGTTTCGCGGTCAGGGGTCTCCTCAGCACAGGTTCTCTGGGGTCCACCACAGAGGGTGTCAAACAGGGCCTGGTCCTCCTTGTACTGGCTCTTGTAGAACTCAGTGTAAAAATCAGCTGCTGCCTTTCGAATCTCCCCAGACTGTTCGACCCTCTCCTGTAGCCAACTTCAATGAGTGCATGAAGCGGCTCTGCCCGTCTCATTTCTCTGGACCAAAGAAGGAGCTGGACGGCGCATCCATCAGACTGACCCCCTGAAACCTGGAGCGAACCAGCGCCCCCTGGGCTTGTATGCCTAGTAGATGCTCTATCATATTACTTTTAGTCTTCAGAGCTTCACAATGCTCCGGATTCCCAGTAGAACCAGTGTGCAGGTTCACCAAGTCAATCTCTGGAGTTCTCAGCGATTGTGTAACGTCCCGTGTGACATTTTGAGTGTACTGCTGACAGAGTTGTTTGAGTTTGACCTTTCCACAGTCCCACCACTGCCTCAGACATTGAAAATCCTCCTTCTCACTTCTAAAAACTTGCCAAAAAAACCTACAGTGTCTTTAAAGTTATAGTCAGCGAGTAAAGTAGTGTTAAAAACCCGATATGGCCTCTGAGGCTTAATATTAGTGATAAAAACACTAAAAACCAATGAGTGATCACTAAAACCTACAGGTGACATAAAACACTCCTTCACTGCACCAAAGTGGTTAAAACTATAAAATCTGTCTAGTCTGACCACTGAGATGGAGTTTTCTCTAAAATGGCTCCAGGAGTTCTGTCTGGTCCTGTCATTCTTCCTCCAGACATCCACCAGGTCGTGTGTTTCAGCCAGACTCTTAAAAACTCTCTGGGACTCTTTGTGAGGCTCCCTGTGGTTTCCCCCTGTGGTTCCCCCCTGTGGTTCCCCCCTGTGGTTTCCCCCTGTGGTTCCTCCCCGTGGTTCCCCCCTGTGGTTCCTGTCTAAAAGGTCATCCTGTGTAAAGTTAAATCGCCTAAAAAGAAGAATCATTGGAACTTTCAGGTTTATCAACGGGAGCATAAATATTAACAAACACAAACTGCTGCTTCTCAAACGTTGCCGTGACGACCATGAACCTCCCTTTAATCTTTTCCTCCATCTTAAATGAGATGGGAGTGAAGCTCCTCGTGAAGAGGACCGCGACCCCCCGCTGACTGAAGTGAGAGAGCTCCTACAGACACCACCCCCCACTCAGACCTCCAGTCCATCTCAGTGGCTCCATCACTGTGAGCCTCCTGCACTAACGTGACATCCAGCTGTTTTAGTTTGACCAGTCGGTCCAGCTGCTTTCTCTTCTTTAGATTGTTTCACCATTTAAGTTGAGTGTGGCGACTCTGAAACTACACAGCTACGCCTTTTTTATTCTGTTTTCCGCAAAAACTCTGTCGTTTCCATCACTCCGTACTTGTCATTCACCATCTCCTCGTCAGAGGAGTCACCACCGCCTCCTCCACCCTCTTCAGCTGAGCTTTGATCAGCCTCAGCCTCCTGAGAACTACTTCCTTTTTATTTTTGAGTGACCTTCTTGGCCTTAGGGCCTCTCTCCTCCACCTGCTTTCGTTTATCTCTGAGTACCCTCTTTTACTCACTTCCTCCTCAACCTCCATCTCTGCCTCCACCTCCACCCTCATACCAGCCTTTGCAGTTTCCCCTGCCTCTTCTTGACCTTTAGTGAGACTACTGATTCTCTGAGAGTCTAGCCCAGCTGCTCCACCCATGACCTCCTCCTGAGAGTCTAGCCCAGCTGCTCCACCCATGACCTCCTCCTGAGAGTCTAGTCTAGCTGCTCCACCCACGACCTCCTCCTGAGAGTCTAGTCTAGCTGCTCCACCCACAACCTCCTCCTGAGAGTCTAGTCTAGCTGCTCCACCCCCAGACCTCCTCCTGAGAGTCCAGCCCAGCTGCTCCACCCACGACATCCTGACTGAATGACTTTATTCACTCTCACAGATCCAGAAGGCGTCTGATGACAAAGACGACCCTGAGCCGAGTGGAAATAAGTTGGTTTTTTTTTTTATGTGCTATATAAATAAAGGTACTTAGACTTATGCTTAATTTATGTGAGATTATCTACTGTGAAAATGCCATTGTTGTGTTTTTCATAATGTAAAATATAGTGATAACTGTAATACTGTCGAAACTTGTTTATGCCAAAAAACTAACAATGAGCCCTGAATTGTTTTCACTTCATTTTCTACAGATTGTCTTTAATAGAAGAGAAGATTTCTTGATTTCTCTCTCTAGTAGTGTGTGTGTGTGTGTGTGTGTGTGTGTGTGTGTGTGTGTGTGTGTGTGTGTGTGTGTGTGTGTGTGTGTGTGTGTGTGTGTGTGTGTGTGTGTGTGTGTGTGTCTGATAAACACCAGAGTGACTGACATCAAATTAAACTAATCAGGGTCATTTCATGTCTGAGACGTCTTTTTAAATGTCCCCTGGGCAGACCTGCTCACTGATTGGCTTAAAGTCTGTTCTGGTGTTTCTACTCGATGTTGAGGTGAAGGCAACAAGCGGTGAGTATCTGATTATTAACTCTGTCACATCTCTTCTAATTTACCAGTTTGAAAGAAGAAATTTGGTTGAAAAGCTGCAGGTCCGGTTCAACTTCCTCCGTCATAGTTAGTTTTAAATGAACACAAACAGAAATGTGTTCAGAATTTTGCAAATGTATCCAGGTTTGTTAATGTTTATAAATGTTTAGATAATCTTATATTTATTAATGACTGAAAATCTAAGAGCTTAAAGAAAGCACAGTTTATTTTTCGGTTTCTTTCAACTCATTCCAAAATGCTTTGAAAGACGGATGGATGTGTTGTTTGAAAATAAACCTGATATACCATTTGTTTTCCCTAAACTCAGATTAACTGTCATTTCAAGTAAACCAACCCCAAAACGCATTTGTTTTCTAAAAGGGACTAATGAAGTCTGTTCATAAAGCAGTCTCTCGATTCATTAGCTGATTAAAAGTACAATAATTTTCACCACTAGGGGGCTCTCTCAATCTAAAAAAGGCAAGATTGATATAATGTGGTTTATAAAAACACTGTATTTAAATGAAGTCAACATTGGCTGAATTTGAACAATAATGAAGAGCCCCACCTGAGAAATTTATCTCCAGCTGCCACTGATGTTTTGTATTACAACTGTTAAATCCCCGCGAATTGCTATTGCAACAGCACATCATCAGTAGCGTAAAGCTAGCCTGTCTCACAGCGCTCTATTCCCAGCTCAAGTTCCCCTCAAATTCCTACCCCTCAGTAGAATATATTCTATGTTAATCAAAGGTTATCCACTACTTACCTTCACTTGCTCAAACAATATGAACTCAGACAACAATGCGTTGCGCTCCGCTGTTCCTCCCGTCACCATCGGGGGCGCTGTTGCGAATATGCTGAGAGGTCGTATCTTGAAGCTTGAAAAATCGACCAATGTGGCTCGTTGCAATTATTGATAGTTTTATGTAAAATTATTGGTTCATGATTCAATGAAAAGTTGTAATTGTAGCTGTTGAATTGTGGCGACAAGGTATGACAGTCCAACTGTCTGTTGACTGAAGGAAACAGTGACACTTAGTCAGCAAATGAATGAAATATACTTTATTTATGTAACACTGTTCTGGAGCAAAACATCACAGAGTACTCATATGGAATTTGAGGTTTTCTCTGTTTAAGTAATGACTGTTGTATTTGGCGTTATTAAAATAAATCAATTGAATTGAAAAGTGTGAAACAAAATACCAAAACAGACCAAATCACATGAGAGCAAGACTGAAAAGGTCTTCGTCCCCAAGTGTGTGACATGATCACACAGAGACAAAACAGTGACACACACACACACACACACACACACACACACGCAGTGCCTGGTCTGAAGTGAAATTATTGTTAATTATTTTGATTCTCCACACAGAAAGGCCTGGCCTGCGCTCCAACCTGTTAAATTCTAACCAGTGCATCACTGTGAAGGAACCAAATATTTTGAGGAAATTAAAACCTGAACGACGTCTTCATGTGCTGAGTATCTGCCTCCTCACTGAGATATCCGCCCCACAGTGGGTGAAAGCAGCCGTGTGGAGTGGATGAAATGACCTGGAGCTCAGAGCTGTGGAGACTCTCCGGCTGAAGCTCAGATAACCCCCCCACCCCCCACCCCACACCACCCACCCATCAGCAGCCACCCTGCTTGCTATGTTATCTTAATTGTACAAGACAGGCAGCCTCAAACTACAGAGGAATCAAAAGAGATCAACTCCTCCAATTTAAAGCAGGAGACCAAGCAGCCAAATAGGAATCTCTAATTACTTATGCTAATACAGCGATGGCAGCAGAGCAGCACAGAAGGACGCTACGATGGGTGTATCGCTCAGGGTGTGCTCTAATTAAAAACAGAATTAATCTTTTGAACGTGCAGGCTGGAGGAGAGGCACAGCTCTCTCTAATAGTCCGTCCCCCAGTGAGGAGCACAAGCCACTGAGAGGTAATTACTGTTATCTGCTGGCTGTTTTATTAACATGTGTCCTCAAAGAATGGAGGAGTTTCACTCGGCCTCTGCTCTGACTGATGCCACACTCGATAGAGCGGCACAGAAGATGATTACAAAATGGGGAAAAAGAGGGTCCATTTATTTCTCCTCATCCTGAAAAGAAAACAGAGCATTCTCCTGCTCGCACTTGGTCGAATCCCTCTGGGGAGAGATTCCCAGAAGATATATGGAAATAAACGGACATGAGGAGAACGAGAGGAGCGTGAGAGGATGAGACGAGAACCAGATGAGAAAACATGAAAGAAGAGAGAATGGGAGGAGAATGAGAGAACAACAGGAAATGGAGTGTATAACGAGAGGAGAACACAAACAGAACAAGAGATGGAGAGGAGAACGAGAGAAGACAGAGAGGTGAATAGGAGAATGAGAGAATGAGAGGAGAACCAGACAAAAAAGAGTGACAGAATGACTGATAAAAAGGAAAATACAAGGAGACTCTAAGGAGACAGAGATGAGAACAAAAAGTAGAGAACTGGCAGAGAACATGAGGAGAGATTGAGAGATGAATGAGATGAGAACAAGAAGAAAACAAGTGGAGAAGAAGCAAATGAGTTGAGAATGAAAGAACAATAAGAGGAGAACACGGAGAGATTGAGAGAAGAATACGAGGAAAAAGAGAGCAGAACAAATGGAGAGCCAGAGAAGAAAGAGAGATGATTGAAAAAATGAGTGAAGACCTAGAAAAGAACAAGAAGAGAATGAGAAGAGAACGAGAGAACAACAAGAACACGATGAGAAGAGACTGAGAGAGGAACGAGAAGAGAACGTATGTGCAGACAGCCGGTAATTACAGGCCAATCATCTGCAGGGATGAACTCAGCTGAGAAAAGAAGAATTCAATTTAAAAACATTATTAACAAGAAGAAGGTTTTTACCCATCATGGGGCATCATGGGGATTCATATACACACACAGATATGTATATGATGTATATATATATGTGTGTGTGTGTCTGTCTGTCTGTATAGAGAGAGAGAGAGAGAGAGAGAGAGAGAGAAGTTGCATTTATGAAATTCCATCAGTGTAATTTAGAACGACACTTTTTGGTTTCAGCTCTTTTGACTGTTTTTCCTTTTTCACTTTTCCACACATTTTAGCAGTTAAGCTCTTTTTGCTCTTTCAACGTCCTCAAGATGTTCTGTTGATGTGATGTATGTTTTAGTTGACAAACTTTGGGGTGATATTAATCACCCCAAAGTGATTAATATCACCCCAAAGTCTGAGATAAGAGAGAACAAACACACCAGATAACAATGTCTTTTCAAAAACAAATTTTTTTTTCCAAAAGCATAAATGATTCCAGAGCAGGGCTCACAGACCTATGGATGGATGGATGGATGGATGGATGGATGGATATCTTTTATTTAGTTTTCTAATATGGTTTATCTAAAGACTTTTTTGTGCATTTTTTCTGTTAATAAAGTCCTTTCCTAATATAGAATCATTATTGCTGTAGTTGCTGCTGTTATCATTATGAAGGGTTAATGTCAATCATCTGTGCTGGAGCTTCTGAATAACAGTTTGTTTTCCAAACGTACGTTTCCTTTTCATGGCTGTTGAATATCGGCTGGTATGTGACTGGATCCGCCCTCAGCAGAGCTCTCTGCTCCTCGGTCCTGGGACATGGCGACTGTCAGCACAGCAACAGGTCCACAGACGGGCCTGGAGCAGCATTATTAGGCAGCTAATTAATGGTTAATTAGACAATTGTTTGTTGGCACTTCACCATTGCACTAAATTACCTCCCCACCAAATGATTCATGAAACCATCGTTTATGTTCTAATTACGTCCTCTTGGGCCTGTTATTGCAGCTCCTGCCTGATGCTGGAGAAGCGTGTGGACATGATCATTGCGTCCACTCAGATGAGCCAGAAAACAGCTGCGTCGGGACACTGTGGTGGTCGAACCATCGGTACATTAAAAACTGCTCCTATTTGTTGTTTGTCTTCACAGGCTGTTGACATGGAGGCAGAGGGAGGCCTGCTGCTTCTCTGCTTCTCATCTGAAGCTGGACTTATGTTGATTCTCTTTGTTGGGTGTAGAACAGACCGGGGACATTTCCTACAGCTATTTTCCTCTGTCCCCAAAGTTTTTATCTTAATAAGCTGATGATTACATGTAACGGTCCACTCAGTTTCTTCATCCGCAGATTTATGCCTTATGATTTCATTGTCCTTTCTTAAACTATTTAGTCGTAACAGAATCATTTACCTTCACCACCTTTGAAGCAAAGGCTCACACACTTAGCCCACAGTGAGAAGGTTGTGGGTTCCAGTCCAGACAGCTTGAAGGACGGACTCTCATCTTCCTCCATGCTTTACACTACCTTGCTTGGACACTTGGAGGAGCGTTATGAGCTTTGAACATCAACCCTATTGTCATCCTGTTTCATTTTACAAAAAAGTTTCAATGATAAATTCATTTATGAAAGACGTTCAGGGGTTGAGGGTTCTTTAGTTTTTTAATTAACCTTTTTCTATATCTGTGTTTGGATTAATTTATTTGGACTTCCAGCTCAAAGAAGATGAATGTGAACCTGATCTCAATGAATCACGATGTATGACTGACGTCGCTCCAGCCTCAGCTTCTTTGTCATTGGCTTGTTAAATGTAGGATAGAATTTAGAATTCTTCATTGAACTTATAAAGCTTTTAACAAGCAGCTCAATCATGTGTTAAAGAGGCGCTCTCTCACATGATCTAGCAGAACACTTGGTTCTCAGAATGCTGCCCCCTAGTGGTTCCTCGGTTTTCTACCAGTAGAACGGGAGGCAGCGCTTTCAGCGATGAGGCTCCTGTCATGTGGAACAAAGCTCCGAGTTTCAGTTTGGGAGGCTTGTTAGAGAGGCGAGTCTGGTTCTGCACAAAGTCTCCACCTCTGAGTTTTTTCCTGTTAAAGGGAGTTTTTTCCTTTCCACCCACTTGTATGATTTCTCATGTGGGCCCTTGGGGGTCACTATTGTTGGGCTCTTAAGCCTCAGATAAGCCATGGCTACACGTTTCTTTGAGAACAAGGAAACTGAAACAAAGACCAAGTCCCAGAATTGGCGGGACGACAGAATACCCTCATGTTACTGCGGGGTAACAAGTGAGTCGGCCGTTCATATCACATCGAAATGAATCCTTGAGAACTCTTTTAAAGACGGATTTATTCAAGCTAAAAACTACTTATTAAAAGATAATTCAAATAGCGTATCGATGGGATCAAACAATTGTCTTCAAAATATTAAGTCAAACTTATATTTTTACAATATGATGTTGCATTTCAAAATAAAATCTATTTGGAAATTAGAATATAACCAACCACTCTTATTTCAAGTAGGATTAACTCACTAAAACAACTTTGAAAAATTCAATAAGACACTTTATTTCAAGATGGAACGACTCCAAAATTCCTAGTTGTCCTGCGGTCATTCCACCTCACAGTGATAGTAGACCATCCCAGGATACCACTCAGTCAGTATGAAGATATTCTGATGTAGCGTATCAAAATAAAGCAACTTTGAAAATTGGAATATGACACCTGATTTTGATGTGGAATAACTCAAAAATTCCTAGTTATCCCAGGGTCATTCCACCTCACAGTGATAGTAGACCATCCCAGGATGTCACTCAGTCAGTATGAAGGAATTCTGATGTAGCGTTTCAAATTAAAACAACTTTGAAAATTGGAATATGACATCTTTTCACCTGATCTCAATGTGGAATAACTCAAGAATGACCTGTACAATCACAGTGATAGTAGAGGTAAACACCACTGCAGGCCACAGAAAAGGGCGTGCATATCCTTTTAGCTACCACAACATTCTGACAACCTTATACACCGATAAAAAAACATGACTAAGTAAACTGCACAAGACTGTGTCTTGGCCTGGAATGAAAGCGTCGCCTCTAGTTTACAACTCATGAACATTACCACTCCACGAGCACAAAATCTGCATGTGATGCAGATTACTTCAAGGATTTTCTTACCACGTCACTCGGTACCACACATAATCCTTCCAAAGCAGGAGTTTCAAAGTTGTGCTCCATTAAATAATTGACCTCATTCATTTTTATTCTTAACTGGTACCTTGGGCGGTGCATAAGCTGGCATTTTTCACGACTCTATTTCCATCAAGCAGTGCCTAAACTGGTTCTGTCCAATCTGCTCTGAGCTTCCACGTTAAGCTTCAGGTTGGAAGCACAACTCAGTTTGAAAATCCAGTAATTTGAATGAATGTAGCGACACCCTGAGCATGCACACTTTTCGTTTACTGCACATAGTACACACTGCATTGTGAGAATGGGGCGAGCCCCATTCATGCACCCATCGGTGTGGATCAGGAGAACACAGCCTGAAGCGGCAAGAGGAGATTAAAAAACAGGGAGTAAAGTCCTCACACACAAAAATGATATGAAATGTAGGAGGAAGTTTTATTAACAGACAAGAAAATAATGGAGCTGGTCTTACCAAATTAATAAGATACTCTGCCTGGAGTCGTCTCCGGTGACACTGGGTGGGGTTCAGTCCCTATTGACCAGTCGCCCCTGGTGACTGTGATGGGGTAATGTACTCTATTTTCATGTGCTGCTTGCAGATCGCAGGCATTCTAACTTGTATTGTATTGTTGGAATATGGTATGGTGTATTTGTACAGCTTGGTAGTGAATGTTGTATTGGGTGACATGTCTTATTACATGTAGCCTGTACCAGTTTGTGAGCAGTATTTTACTTTGTTTTGTAGGTCCAGGTGGGACAGTGGCGCATGACCTGACTATTGTTCCTATCCCGCTCCGTTTATATTCTGTGAAATGCCCTGAGGCCTCGTTAGTTAGCTGTGTGGACTTGTTTTGATATTCATATAACAAAGCTGTTCAGCTGACATATATATATATACAGTACAGACCAAAAGTTTGGACACACATTCTCATTCAAAGAGTTTTCTTTATTTTCATGACTATTGACATTGTAGATTCACACTGAAGGCTTCAAAACTATGAATTAACTCACGTGGAAATATATACTTAACAAAAAAGTGTAAAACAACTGAAAACACGCCTTATATTCTAGGTTCTTCAAAGTAGCCACCTTTTGCTCTGATTACTGCTCTGGACACACTCTGCATTCTCTTGATGAGCTTCAAGAGGTAGTCACCTGAAAGGGTTTTCACTTCACAGGTGTGCCCAGTCAGGTTTAATAAGTGGGATTTCTTGCCTTATAAATGGGGTTGGGACCATCAGTTGTGCTGTGCAGAAGTCAGGTGGATACACAGCTGATAGTCCAACTGAATAGACTGTTAGAATTGGTATTATGGCAAGAAAAAAGCAGCCAAGTAAAGAAAAACGAGTGGCCATCATTACTTTAAGAAATGAAGGTCAGTCAGTCCGAAAAATTGGGAAAACTTTGAAAGTGTCCCCAAGTGCAGTCGCAAAAACCATCAAGCGCTACAAAGAAACTGGCTCACATGAGGACCGCCCCAGGAAAGGAAGACCAAGAGTCACCTCTGCTGCGGAGGATAAGTTCATCCGAGTCACCAGCCTCAGAAATGGCAGGTTAACAGCAGCTCAGATTAGAGACCAGGTCAATGCCACACAGAGTTCTAGCAGCAGACACATCTCTAGAACAACTGTTAAGAGGAGACTGTGTGAATCAGGCCTTCATGGTAGAATAGCTGCTAGGAAACCACTGCTAAGGACAGGCAACAAGCAGAAGAGACTTGTTTGGGCTAAAGAACACAAGGAATGGACATTAGACCAGTGGAAATCTGTGCTTTTGTCTGATGAGTCCAAATCTGAGATCTTTGGTTCCAACCACAGTGTCTTTGTGCGACGCAGAAAAGGTGAACGGATGGACTGTACATGCCTGGTTCCCACCATGAAGCATGGAGGAGGAGGTGTGATGGTGTAGGGGTGCTTTGCTGGTGACACAGTTGGGGATTTATTCAAAATTGAAGGCATACTGAACCAGCATGGCTACCACAGCATCTTGCAGCGGCATGCTATTCCATCCGGTTTGCGTTTAGTTGGACCATCATTTATTTTTCAACAGGACAATGACCCCAAACACACCTCCAGGCTGTGTAAGGGCTATTTGACCAAGAAGGAGAGTGATGGGGTGCTGCGCCAGATGACCTGGCCTCCACAGTCACCGGACCTGAACCCAATCGAGATGGTTTGGGGTGAGCTGGACCGCAGAGTGAAGGCAAAAGGGCCAACAAGTGCTAAGCATCTCTGGGAACTCCTTCAAGACTGTTGGAAGACCATTTCAGGTGACTACCTCTTGAAGCTCATCAAGAGAATGACAAGAGTGTGCGAAGCAGTAATCAAAGCAAAAGGTGGCTACTTTGAAGAACCTAGAATATAAGGCGTGTTTTCAGTTGTTTCACACTTTTTTGTTAAGTATATAATTCCACATGTGTTAGTTCATAGTTTTGATGCCTTCAGTGTGAATCTACAATTTTCATAGTCATGAAAATAAAGAAAACTCTTTGAATGAGAAGGTGTGTCCAAACTTTTTGTCTGTATATATATATATATATATGCAAGTTATATAATAATGTGCAATCTTGATTATGGAATAATACTATTGGAAATATAACAAATAAACAGATACATTTATTATATTACAATAGACTAAGTACTTCTATACATTCTAGACATGTACATATGTACACATACAGTGCTCACATGTAGAAAGAGTCACATAAGCTCACAGACCTCATCTGTCATTGACCTCTTTGGTGCTTTCAACTCGCACCACAAGTCCTTTTGTTGGCAGTCTAACTAAAGAAAGACACATGAGTCAGGTTTCTTAAAGATTGACCATCAAATTATATTGAAGTGCGATAAGCAAGCAATATTCTCAATTTACAGAATTCTGGGTCTTGGTTCCTACTCTAAACCGAGCGACGTGAACTGCTCGCAGTTCACGGGAAGAAAGACGTGTCTGCCTAGGCGACATTTGTATTTATGCGTTTTCATCTGCTCGCAGGCAGAGCATTCCAAATGGTGAGTCATGGGGTCTCCGCAGGTTTAGCTGAGGTTTGCAGGATGTCACGAAGCCAGCCTGGGGTCAAGGGGTACTTGAGCGAGGTCATCAAAAGGGACCAGCTGTGACGGGTTTCCGCCGATTGTAGTCTAGGTTTTCGTTCCCCCAACTTAAGATGTTGTGTCTCAGGCTTTGTCTCCTACAAACACTTGAGATAACCACATGTTACAGGCCACGTCCTGCAACCATAAAATAGAGGTGTTTTTCATTAGTGCAGACCTCAGCAAATTGTTAGTCAAGCGGTCAGCAAATTCCTCAGTGCACGTTAGTATCTTTCACACAGCTTTTAAGAATAGAATCTCTTAACACCTCTTTATTTTAGGTTATCTCTTAAAGTGTGGCAATTTAAACAATGGAACTCCACGTCTAGAATGTGATTATTAAAAATCCAACAGCTTGGTTCCCCCAAATGTCTCACATACTGTTATGACCCGCTCATTTAGGCCACAACAAAGAAGGGAGGGCCACACAGAAAGCTCAAGTTTTAAGCAATAATTTTACTTGAAATAACAAATCATTACATAACAAAAAGGTATGCAGTGTTAAATCAGTAATCAGTATGAGGTGGATATGTTGGGTGCAATGAAAGTCGTGTGTGTAAAACAAAATAACCAAACCAAACAGAACCTGTCAGGAGCTGGGCTGTCCAGGTGAGAGAGGGGCAGAATGAACTGAGGAAGCCTGCTTCTATAGACTTCCTCACAGGTGGAGCCAGTCAGCAATCACAAAGAGAGGTGGAGCCTCTTCCCCTTCCCAGCAGCCAGGAAGGTAAACGAACGGCAGAGCAGACAGCGGAGGGCCTTGCGGAGCAGCAATGAAACCCGGCCAAGCCCAGCACCTGTGAAAGACCACAAACAGCCAGACAGAACCACAGAACACTGCCAGGGCCGTCACACTACATAATAATAATGCACCAAAAAAACACATTTCTCATAGCTGAACGATAATATTGTGATTTTCCTTCAGGGCACCACCACAGAATCTTCTGTTGATGGTGATGATGGAGCAGGATTTATTAAAATCCCAGTTCCAGAGGAAACTTTTTTTTTCATCGATCACAAAGACTGGAAAACTCTTAGAAAAACAAGAAACAACCGAGGATTTAGAACAATGGAGAGGACAAATATAATCTCCAGAGTATTAAGGAGCATTTATCCCTACTGCTGTATCGGTTTTAAACGACACACAGTCAAATCTTCACAAATAAAAAGAGGCCCGGTATTCTCCTGCCACGGATACTGCAGGTTTGACAATTGCCCGGTGACTGTACAAGTTGAAGTGGACAATGAGCAGGACTTGAAGGCCACTGTTCATTATCAGGGGGGAATGTGTAAACATAACTGGACAGAACTGAAATGCCGGCCTGTTCGCGCTGTGGACAGACACGCCCTTGGACAGAGCTTAAAAACCCAGCTTCCACGGTCCATATATCTGAACCGGTTGGCCGAAATCAATGAAGATGTGATGAAGTCTGGCTGCAGGGATATGGCTCCAACCCCACAAGTCCTAACAAACATTTTTTGGGAGTTGAGATAAAAAACTGGCCAGCACAGCAACCAGATATTGAGCCTCGAATTGAAGATAAACAAACAAAACAGGGCTGATGAAGTACTTCAAAAAGTAATCCTCCATCTGAAAGGGCTTCTCCTCTGGTCCAGGAGGAGCAAAGAAATTTATCAGGAAAGATGTAGAGAGGACATACTATATTTTGATGCAATGGGAAGTATCATAAAAAAAAAGAAAAGGGCTCCCCACCATTTTATGTTTATGAGCTTGTCGTAAGAAACCCCCAAAAGAATACTTCGCCACTACCTATTGCCACATATGTGACGTGTGACCACACAACAGCCTTGGTCACATACTTCCTCGGAGCGTCACCCATTATGGTTGTCTGTGATGGCTCAATGGCTTTAATGCAGGCAATATGTTTTTCATTTGCCAAGAAAAACCTGACAGACACCATAAACCAGTACTTCAGGATTTCGACTGGAAAAGCTTTAAAAGAAGATTTTGAAGTGTCAATTCTTCATCGATGTCTGAGCCACGTCATGAAAAATGCAAAAGAAATCTGCAGAAAATAGTTAGTGTTAACTGTTATTACTACAAATATTGAAAGGGTCTTTTCAGATTCCACTTAAAAACTGTGATGGCGAAGCAGGGAACCCAAAAGCAGAGACGGATAATCGGAGGTAAAAAGAACAGTTTATTTCTCCGCAAAACACAAAACGAGCCGGAGTGCGGCTGAAAAAACCAAACAGGAGTGCAAGCAGCAAGCGTCGGAGACGAGACGGGAGGCGACACCAGGAACACTCAGGACGATCGACAATAATCCGGCAGCACCCTTCGATCAGCTGCCGGCTTAAGTACCACGCTGATCATGATCAGCCTCAGGTGTGTGTGCAGCACTAAGAGAAGGGGAGAGAGAGAGGAGAGGTGCACCAAACAGGAAACACAGAACATCACAGTACCTCCCCCACCCCCCCCCCACCCCCCCACTCCGCCTCAATGGACGCCACCTGGCGTCCTATCAGGCTTGTCCGGGTATTTGGTGTAAAAGTCTGTGAGCAATGTATTGTCCAAGATCAGGGATCGTGAGATCCAGGACCGGTCCTCAGGTCCATATCCCTCCCAGTCCACCAAGAACTGGAAACCACGTCCACGACGACGAACATCCAGGAGGCGACTGACTGTGAATGCGGGGTGGCCACCCACAACCCGGGGGGGTCGGAGGGAGGGCTCAGAGGGCTCGTGGAGACAGGCTTGAGTAGTGACACATGAAATGTAGGTTGTATTTTGAGAGAGGCAGGGATCTTCAATCTTATTGCACATGGGTTTATAATCCTCTCAATTTCATAGGGCCCTATGAACCTTGGGGCGAGCTTTCATGACTCAACCTGAAGGGGAAGATCCTTGGTGGAAAGCCACACCCTTTGACCCGGTTGGTAATTTGGTGCGTCGGATCTGTGTCTGTCCGTCAACCTTTGATTTCGGGCTGAGGACCGAAGAAGCGCTGCGCGAGCTTCGCGCCACACTCTGCGAGCACGACCCAAATGATCTTGGACAGAGGGGACAGAGCTTTATAAATCTTGCTCGGGGAAGAGGGGAGGTTGGAAACCATGATCCATCATAAACGGGGACATACCTGTGGATGAGCAAACTAAAGAGTTGTGGGCATATTCAACCCAGGGCAGATTTGAGGACCAGGAGGCAGGGTGCTGAGCGGTGACACAGCGGAGGGTCGATTCCAAGTCCTGATTTGTTCGCTCCGTCTGGCCATTAGTTTGTGGATGGTAACCTGAGGACAAACTAGCAGAGACACCCAGAGTCAGACAGAACGCCTTCCAGACACAGGAGGAAAACTGGGGACCACGATCTGAAACTATATCCTGTGGGATTCCATGCAGGCGAAAAACATGGTGAGTCAGGAGGGAAGCAGTTTCCAGAGCCGAGGGTAGCTTAGGCAAGGGGACAAAGTGTGCGGACTTGGAGAATCTGTCCACAATCGTGAGGATCACTGTGTTACCGTCTGACGGAGGGAAGCCGGTCACAAAATCAACTGCGATGTGGGACCAAGGGCGATGCGGGACTGGTAGGGGTCGGAGGTGACCTGCTGGAGCTTTGTGGCTGGCCTTACTTTGGGCGCAGACCGAGCAGGCAGCAACATAGGCTCTGGTGTCAGCGGAGATGGAGGGCCACCAGAATCGCTGATGCAGGAGGGCCAGGGTCCGGTGGAACCCAGGGTGGCAGGCCAGCTTGGAATCATGCCCCTTGTGCACATAATAGTGCATGAAGACATTTCTTCATTGACTCTCTCTCTCTCTCTCTCTCTCTCTCTAGGTTTCCCTAGAAGAAATGCAGTGAAATGGGGACCAGGAATTATATATTGGTGCTGATACGTTCCATATAGAACAAGTAAACATGGTATCTTGTTATCCAGCTTGCACATTAACACATGGTGTTTGTAGGATGGTTTAAAAAATACAAATCAAACCACGATTATTCTGTTTGACTCTTTCCACCCTCTCCTCTTTACCCTCTATTTGTGAAATGAGTGCAGTGTGCCTTAATGTGTGATGTTTAAAGAGCAGTTTGTTGCAGCAGAGCTAAATGGTAGTGCACTTTGTGAAGAATCAGTGATATGGATGAATCAATCAGGCCAGAACAAACCTGTTCACGGCAGCTGCAGCACTCTCTTAAATCTGCAACCAGACACCAGGCTTAACCGCTTAGCAAATTGGACAAGCTTGTTGGCTGTAGCTCCAATTGATGTGCACTTTCTATTGCAGTTAGTTCGTCTTTTACAAGTCCTCACATGTTGACAGAGTAGTGGAGGTAACAATAAGGGGAATACAGGAGAAACAGGAGAATCATTAACAATGTTGAAAATAAAAACATTTTTGAGGCACTGGGCTGCAATCTGAAGTTGGGAACTTTACGCCTTTGTTTCCTGGTTCCAGAATAGAATAGGATAGAATAGAATAGAATTGTATAGAATAGAAACAACAGAAATTGTGTGTGTTGCTCCACACAGGATAGAATATTAGAATATATTAGAATATTCATATATCCATCCATCCAGTCAGATTTTGTTCAGGATGGACCTCAGTTTGGACCGGACCCTCTTCTCCAACACCACCTGTACCACCTTTATTTCAGTGTAGAAGTTGAAGGACTTCAGCTGCCTCAAAACAGAGAGATGGCTTTTGCCCTTCTTGTGGAAGGCTTCAGTGCTCCTCCAGTTTATTGTCAATATGTACCCACACTTACTCTAATCCATGATATCCACACAGGCCCCCTGGATGGAGACAGGACACACAGGCCCCCTGGATGGAGACAGGACACACAGGCCCCCTGGATGGAGACAGGAAACACAGGCCCCCTGGATGGAGACAGGACACACAGGCCCCCTGGATGGAGACAGGACACACAGGCCCCCTGTTCCTGTGCAGTTATTCTCTCATCACCTCCGCTGATTCATCCCACTACTGCAGAGTTGGCTGGAAACCTCTGGAGATGGTGCAACAGCTGAAGTCTGTGTTGTCGAGGGTGAAGACACAGTGAGACAACATGGTCCCCTGAGGGGCTGACCACTCTATCCTAAGTCGTGGCTGGTAGACAATCTTGTCCAGGTGAGGCTTGACGTGGGGCCGGAGCTGCTCCAGGATGAGTCTCTCCAGGGTCTTCATGATGTGGGACATCAGCACAATCGGTCTCTAGTCCTTAGACCCAAAGGGATGTGGTGTCAATGGACGTCTTCCACAGCACAGGGACTCTCTCGAGACTCAGGCTAATGCTGAAGACATGCTGAAGGACTCCACAGAGGTGGGGGCGCAGCCTTCAGGACGGTGGGGCTGACGCCCACACGATCAGCTGCCTTTGTGGATTTGAGTCTCATCATTGTCTTCAAACTTCTCCTGTGATAGCCAGAGGGGACGCAGTCTGCTGGGGAGGAGTGAAGCCAATGGGAGTGCAGTCGGTCGGGGGTCAGGGGGAGGAGGTGATACATAGAATGACTGAACGAACGAACGAACGAACGAACGAACGAACGAACGAACGAACGAACGAACGAACGAACGAACGAACGAACGAACGAACGAACGAACGAACGAACGAACGAACGAACGAACGAACGAACGAACGAACGAACGAGCGAGCGAGCGAGCGAGCACACTCCATATATTCCAATCTGCTTTACATGTTTGAAAAAATGGTAGGAAGAAGTATAAACTTATTTAATCCTAACCCTTTGCATCTCGTCACTTCTCTTTTAAGTCACACAATAACTTATATGTCAATGTCATTAAATCAGTCAATACACCAATACACCGAAGTATTTACAGTGACAACTTACGTATCACTACACGACAGCCAACAATCTATCAATGTGACACCACGAGCCCCCAAACCCTCATTCTGGTGAAAAACCCTGTACCTAGTTTGTTTTTGTTTTTTAAACTGCATTAAGTTTGGTAATTGTTTGAGTTGTACACTTATTTTGTTCCATAAAATAACACCCCTGCTGGGGATACAGAAGATTTTTGAGGGGGTGTGGACTTTATGAGTTTTTAACTGTAATTCCCGCTTAAGTTGTATCTTTCTTCTCTTTCATGAAGCAATTTCTGAATATTTTCCAGCAGTAAGTTATCCTTTGCTTTATACAGTATTTGAATGGTTTTAAACACCAGGTAAATGCAGCATTTTAAAATATATGATTGTTTGCCGCTTCTGAAGTTTGTGCAAATTTTCCCGAAGGTTTGAGCACGCCTAGGCCGTCAAACGTAGTAGAAGTAGTAGTAGAAGAAGAAGGCAGTTTTAATTTCATTAACTAAACCTTTGATGAAAAATGCTTGTCAACAAACCTTTCTCAAAGCCAAAAACTGTAATATATATAAAATATAAGGGACACTTCAGTCAATGAATTAAAATGAGATGCAAATGGTGACGAATGAGGAAGAGATCCAATCAGAGCAAATCTTTTTGAGGGGTTGATCCATGTGGAAGCAGCAGCGTTGGTGGACCTTTTCTAAACAATTAGTTTGTTTACATTATCTTTACTTTTGTTTAGTTGCGGTCTCAATTACACAGCTTTGGTTGATTTCTTGATTTGGTTGTACTTTCAGTTCCAGGTCCTTTCTGTTTTTAATGCTCTGTCCGTGTGTGCAGGTTTCCGCCGGTCCTCTGGTTTCCTTCCACGGTCCAAAAAGCTGCACTGCGAAAAAAATGAACAAGAACCCCGGCCCCCATCACCTCCCCTCAAGCACTGCACTGTGTGGCTCCTACCAATGGATCCTTTTGGGGAAGAAATTTTCTGTCTGAGGACTAATAACAGATTAACACTGTCTTCAATCTATCCCGTGTATTGAATGATCTGCAAGTCGGTGCTGGAGGGCCGGTGTCCTGCATGATTTCCGTCTCTCCCAGTTGCAACACACCTGATTGTAACAAGGGACTCGATGTTGGGCTTTTTCCCAAGCTTGATGACGTCGTCATTAGATTCAAGTATGCTGAAGCAGGGAGAACTAAAAGAGGATGGTGACTCTCAAGAACTACAGCTGGAACCTCTGGTCTACATGGTATAGTGCATGAATGTATAGTAAGTCTACAGCGTAGACATACGTACTCTAGTAGAGGTTACTATTACTATTCTACTACAATATGTCTCTGTAGACATATTCTAGTAGATCATTCACTGATAAAAAATCCTCCAAACAAAAAGCACCACAACATTATGAAAACGCAGCATTCCCTGCATGATCCTAGAGAACGCGTTCCTCTCCAGCCTCCGACCTCCTGCAGAGGGTTTGGCTTTTCAACGGCACAACGTTCTAAAAAGGATCAATGTGTCAACATGCCAGTGTGCAATATCACACACCAAAAGTTCAACCTTTTCGTTTACACAGGTGGTAACTAGCATGTTTATGGTATGAATTAAAATGAATCTGATCAAATTTTCTATCCGTGTATTCACCAGAAATGAAAATGAATAAATTCATATAACCACTTATTCTGTTTTGTCTGAGTCCGATACAAATCACTTTTTTCCGTTCCTCCTTAAAGTATAGAGCAAGGGGAGACCAATTTGTTTTGAAAAAAATTCAGAGACCCTTTATGTACAAAGGACAGCCTTTCTAAAGGTATTATTGAAAAAATACTTTCACGCCACATCCAAAGATGTTGTGGTTCTTCATCTAACCATCTTTGTAAGATTGCATAGCGGCCAGCAAAAAGTAGAATTCTCAAGATATATTTATGTTGAGTAGTTCTAAAACCAGTCCAGTCCTAAAACCATGTGACACGGGTCAAAGGGGATATTGATAGCCAATACTTGATTAAGCTCTGATTGGACTGATTTCCAGAAGTATTGAATCTGAGGGCAAAACCACATTAAGTGACTATGTTCCCATACTGCTTCTGCATTTTGGGCACAAGGGGGCGCTCTCTGAATCATATTTACTATGTATCACTGGTGTCACCTCAAGTCTGAATAATTTTATATTGGGTTTCATATGATTAATTTGAACATGTGATTTTCTTTGCATTTAAATAGGTTTTTCCATCCTACTTCATCCAGGTGGGTGTTGAAGCCCTCATTCCAAAGCTTTTTAGTTTTTTGTGTGATACTGTTCTTTATTGTATTATTATTATTATCATCATCATTTATTTATTGTATTACTTTTATTAAAACATTTTATGTATAAGTGTTTTGTTTTGTCTTGTTTTGTTTTGTATGTGTTCCCTTTGTGGTGCTGTATTACGAAATAATAAAAAAAAGATTGATTCAAAAAACATGCCAGTGTGCATCCTTTCGCTGTTATTTTTTTACTGTGAAAATAATTAAATTAACATGGAATCATGACTATTTAAATGCCAATTCATACTTTCCGCATCCATACTTCAAGGAGTTCTTGTGTATCCCTTTCTGTTCAGTCCCAATTTGAAAGAATACTATGATAGCCAGATGGCTCAGAACTTCTGGTGTCAAATATCACTACAGGAAAGTTAGAGAACGCCTGCAGGCAGAGGGAGAAATATCCTCTGGACCGTTATGTTGAGTCCAAAAGAAAACCCAGAGGCAGGAATGGTGATGCAGACAGGAGTACTCTCATTGCTCCCACTACCAACGGGAATCCTGAAACGTAGTATGAATGGAACATAAGTATGAGGGTGTTCATCTGCGGTCCATGTGCAAGTCAAAGAACTAGAGTCACTACAGAGATCTAGAGTCACTACAGAGGAGCTGTAGAGTCACTACAGAGATGTGGAGTCACTATAGAGGAGCTGTGGAGTCACTACAGAGGAGATGTAAAGTCACTACAGAGTCACTACAGAGATGTAAAGTCACTACAGAGGAGCTGTAGAGTCACTACGGCCTCACTACAGAGATGTAGAGTCATTACAGAGTAACTACAGAGAAGCTGTAGAGTCACTAAGGAGTCACTATAGAGATGTAGAGTCACTACAGATGAGCTGTAGAGTCACTACGGAGTCACTAGAGAGATGTAGAGTCAATACAGAGTCACTACAGAGGAGACATAGAGTCACATGCGGCTGCACAGCTGGAGTTTTGTGTTGTTTCATGTGTTGTTTTATGTTGTGTAGTTCTGTGTAATTGTATGTTGTGCACTGCTGTAGAGTCAATACATAGATGTAGAGTCACTACAGAGGACCAGTAGAGTCACTACAGAGTCACCACAGAGGAGCTGTAAAGTCACTACGGAGTCACTATAGAGATGTAGAATCACTACAGAGGAGCTGTAGAGTCACTACGGAGTCATTACAGAGATGTAGAGTCACTACAGAGGAGCTGTGGAGTCACTACAGAGGAGATGTAGAGTCACTACAGAGTCACTACAGAGATTTAAAGTCACTACCGAGGAGCTGTAGAGTCACTACGGAGTCACTACAGAGATGTAGAGTCACTACAGAGGAGCTGTAGAGTCACTACAGAGATGTAGAGTCACTACAGAGGAGCTGTAGAGTCACTACGGAGTCACTAGAGAGATGTAGAGTCAATACAGAGTCACTACGGAGGAGACATAGAGTCACATGCAGCTGCACAGCTGGAGTTTTGTGTTGTTTCATGTGTTGTTTTATGTAGTGTCGTTGTGTGTAATTGTATGTTGTGTACCTCTGTGTCTGTTGTTGTCTGTTGTGAAATGTGTGTTGAGTTCATCCTTTATTTTAAATTCATCAAGGAGAGAAACAAGAAATAAATGTTGGGTTTTCATCTGTCTGACACTCAGTGAGGGAATCAGCAGGTGAAGAAAACTTCAAGTCTCTACTCACTGTCTTTTTCTCTAACCTCCAATGCATACATAAGTACGTACACACACACACACACACACACACACACACACACACACACACACACACAGACACACACACACACACACACACACACACACACACACACACACACACACACACACACACACAGACTTACCAAACTCCACTCTGCTCATGTGTGAAATGAGCAAGAGTCTTATCTCTTGGAAACACACCACTGAGCCAGAGGAGGAGAGAGAGGGGGGAAAATGAGGCGTGTGGGATGTGTGTGTGTGTGTGTGTGTGTGTGTGTGTGTGTGTGTGTGTGTGTGTGTGTGTGTGTGTGTGTGTGTGTGTGTGTGTGTGTGTGTGTGTGCGTGTGTGTGTGTGTGTGTGTGTGTGTGTGTGTGTGTGTGTACGTGGGGGGGGGGGGGGGGGGTCATGTGGTATGCATGCTGATTATGGAGGAGCTGCAGACTGTGGAGGTCTGAACCACAATCAACCTGCCTTCCACCTATTACAACCCTGCACTGACCTCAGCATGCACACTCGAGGGGGTGGGGGGTCGGGGGGGTCGGGGGGGTCGGGGGGTGGGGGGGTTGTTGGGGGCACCAGTGATACATCTAGGCCACTCCAACTTCATTCACAGTCTGAGGACATTGCTAACATCAGTATATAGCACAGACTGGACATGTCATGGTTCGTGTTTGTTCTGGTGTTTTTGTGCATGTCTGAAGGCCCCTGCAGGCTCACATAAGAACCCATAAGAACCCATAAGAACCCATAAGAACCCATAAGAAGCCATAAGAAGCCATAAGAAGCCATAAGAACAAGAAGAAAACTTCGTCTGTGGCGGCTGTGACAGTTCATACTCTGAGAAGAAGCTGTCGAACTCGCAGGCCACACCCCCTCACAGCAGGCACACGTCTGAAGCAGCGTTGTTCGACTGCACAGCTGATTTCTCACTTCTAATGTTTTCAGAAATACATTTCTCTGAACTGTTTCACTAATGAAACAGATCGTTTTTGTCCGAGCCGCGATGTTGGTCCAGTTTTAACAGCAGGAGCTGACAGCTTTGAGTGATGCGTTCAGGTGCATCACGTACGTCCGCCCACTGAAACGTCAAGGAGCTGCGGGACTCGTACAGTCGCGATGTTACAAGATAAATATGATTAAAATATGACTGATAGTCATTAGTGAGCTGGAACACGCATGGGCAGCACGCGGCAGAGCAGAAGTTTCTGCAGTACGGCACCGACACACTTCAGCCCGTGCAGTGCCTGGCATCCCTTGAGTCCACCTTGCCCCTCCCGTACCGTAACAGGACACAGGCTACACAGACTGAACACAAAGTGAACACAGACTGAAATGGGACTATACAGACCAAAGAAAGATTGAACACACTGAACACAGACTGAACTTTGTTAAAAGGGGAATAAACAAAGACTGAAAACAAGCTGAACACAGAATGAATACAGAGAACTGAACAGGGTTCAAACAGGGTCTGAAAACAGACTGAACACAGATCGATCACAAAGTTGACACAGATTTAAAATGAGCTGAACACACATTGAACACCATATGAACAGACTAAACACTTACTGAACACATGTTGAATACGGAATGAACACAGACTAATTGCAGGCTGAGTTAGAAACTGAACACAGAATGGATACAGACTGAAAACTGGCTAAATACAAACTGAGCACAAAGGGAATACAGACTGAACACAGGATGAACAATGACTAAACACAAAGTGAACACAGACAGAACACAGGATGAACACAGACTTAATACAGACTGAACAGAGTGAACAGGAGCAAAAAGCTATTGAACACAGACTGAACGATTACCAGACAGGGTCTGAACACAGACTGGACACAGACTGAATACAGATTAAAACCAAGTTGAAAAAGACTGAAGACTGGCTGACACACATTGAACACGAACTGCAAACACACTGAACACAGACTGTAGGCAATTTGAACAACAGGTGAACGCAGGCTGAACATGTCACGGTTCACACTCCCAGCCCTGCATCGCTTCAGGGGGTGTGTGAGCTTGACGGTGTGTGACCCCACGTTTACATGTTTTCCAAAAACTGATATTTCCCTCTTCTAGGTTTACCAAAGAAAATATCATTTACAACTGATCATTTCCCCCAAAAACTTCATTTCAACGGACCCTCATTTACACCTGGTTCAAAACTACTATGAGCAGCCACACCTGTAGGGGGCAGTGTAACGAGACGCATGCTAATAAGAGTCTTGGAAAAAACACAATATCGCGAATGTTATTTCCTGTTCTTCCAGCAAAGCAGTTTGTTTGTTTGGACCAATGAAGTGAAGCTCCTCCTAAATGTGGTGTTAGAATATAAAACAAATAAAACCTGAGAACAAGCAGCTTTCACTGTATCCATTTTCATCACAGCTTTCAACCTGTGGACATGGATCGCACACAGACGGCGCCGATGATGCTTCCGTTGCATGCTGGGATGTAAATCCAGTGGCGGCTGGCCAATAGAGGGCGCCAACGCACCGCCCCCTCTCGGGCCCAGAAGCAGAAAAAATAATTATAAAATAAACAAATAAACTGTAATAATGTCGACATATTTTTATGCCAACAAACTATCAAGGCGGGTAGCAGTTTCACCAATTAGTGATCAGCAACATAAGTGAATGACATAAAATGAAACCAACCAACATCATATCATGTCAGAGACTTGAGGCACTTTTTAAATCGCCCATCTCCAGACCTGCTCGGTCATTGGCTTAAAGTCCGTTCTGGTTTGTTCTGGTGAGTCTCTGATTATTAACTCTGTCACATCTTTTCTAGTTTAGCAGTTTGAAGGGAGAAGTTTGGCTGAAAAGGCTCAACATTCTCCATCTCAGTTAGTTTTAAATGCACTCAAACATAAATGTGTTCAAAATTTTGCAAATGTGTCCAGGTTGGTTAATGTTAATAAATGTTTAGATATGATCACATTTATGAATGACTGAAAATCTAAGCTAAAAAAGCATTTTATTTTGCAAGTCTACTCTGAGGCACAATTTTAAAATCTTTGGAAGATGGATTGATGTGTTGGTGAAAATAAACCTGAGCTTGACTTTAGTTTTCATTACACTCAGACTAACTGTCATTTCAAGTCAACCAGCCCACGTCCATTATTATTACCAGGATATTAATAAAAGTGTCATTTTGATAAGTGCTTTCTATTCACTGTTTAACAGTACAATCTTTTCCACCACTAGGGGGCTCTCTCAATCTAAAACAAGCAGGATTGTTGTAATGTGGTTTATAAACGCACTGTATTTAAATGAAGTTAACACTGGCTGAAATTGAAGAGTAATGAAGAACCCCACCTGAGAATTTTTCACCAGTCACCACTGCGTGAACCTCTTTAGACCAGGGGTGTCCAATCCCAGTCCAAGAGAGTCCCGGTCCAGCATGTTTGTTGGAAACTCGGTGAGGCCACCTGATGTTCTCGATGGTTCTGAGAGCCCTGCTATCAAAGCCATCGATTCTTGCAGCCAGAGTCTTGTTTAAGGGCCAAGTCTCCGAGCCATAAAGCAGGGTGGAGAGTACTGCAGAGTTGTAAATCCGGAGCTTCGTTATGCGTGAGATGGTCTGGTGCCGCCAGAGTGGTTTCCAGAGAGACTGCAGAGCTGATGCAGCGAGGGCTCTTCTGTGGATAATCTCTGGTTTTAGGTCCCCGTTGTCTGTCAGTATGGACCCCAGATACACAAAGTTCTTGACAGGCTCCACGATGTTGTTACCGAGCCGTAGGGGAGGTGGATCCGGTCCATCACCGACATACATGAGCTTGGTTTTCGTCCAGCTCACTTGGAGGCCAAGCTTCTCTGTCTCTTCGCTGTATATGCCCAGAGCGTCTCTCAGCTGACTGTGGGATGTGCTGAGCAGAATGGTGTCGTACTCCAGGTCAGTCAGGTGGTAGCTGCTGAAGGACACTCCGGGGACCCGCTCACAGACCCTGAACATCAGATGGTCAATGATGCAATGGAAGAGGTCGGGAGCAGCCACGCAGCCCTGGCGAACGCCACTGGAGATGGGAAACCAGTCAGAGTCTCTGCCGTTAATACGGACACAGCTCTGTGCATTGCTGTAGAGCAGCTTGAACAGGGCAACGATCTTAGATGGTGCTCCAAGGGCCTGTAGAATACTCCACAGTGAGGTATGGCAGACGGTGTCAAAGGCAGCCTTCAGATCTATGAACCCGATGTAGAGATGGCGGTCTTTACGGAATTCATAGGTCTTCTCTATCAGCAGACGAACAGCGGAGATGTGGTCTGTTGTGGAGCGGTTGGGCATGAAGCCAACCTGCTGGGGACGGCGGCTGCTTCTGATGGCTGGGAGAGCACGAGTGAGCAAGATCCTAGTAAAGAGCTTCCCGGGGATGGAAAGAAGGGTAGTGCCTCTGTGGTTGCCGCAGACTAGCCTGTTACCCTTACATTTCCAGAAGGGTAGGAAAACTCCTCTGGTCCAGTTGCTGGGAAGCTTCTCTGTCTCCCACACCTGATTGAATATGTGGGTGAGCCACTCGACGATGCTATCACCACCTGATTTTAACATCTCAGCAGTTATTGCACAGATGCCGGAGGCTTTCCTGTTGTTAAGTTTCTTCAGGGCGGCTCTGACTTCCTCAGATGTGACAGGGTCTGTGCTGCAGGAGTCACAAGGGGCTGGCTAGTGCCTCGCCATAAAGGCCCGTCCGTCTCTCGAGGCCACTCCAGATTTAGCAATGGTTGCCTGGTGTTGTTTCGCCATTGCCTTGCCATCGGACTTCACAGAGCCCGAGCAGGGTGATGTTATAGCGGCAGAGCTCTCGGGACAGCAGGGTGGCAGCTCCGGGGCGAAGGAGTGTCTGGACATTCCAAGTGGCAACACGGGTCCTGTGACGAAGGTTGATCTATACTTGTTGGTCGGGGGCAGGCGGGGGTCCGTCACCGTGTTGGGCAGTCCGGCTTCTATATCTGGTAAGTTTCGGAACAAAAGAGTTTCTCCTGGGTGGGTTGTTGGCCCTCCGCAGGACAGTCGGTTGGTGGGGCTGCCACCTCACAGCGTACCGACACGCTGGGGTCTTTGTTTGTCTGGAACCTACCCTGGAGACCAGCCCGCCTAGGGTGACTCTACCAGGAGCAAGCTCCCGACGGTATCACTCTCCAGGAGCAAGCCCCCTCACCACGTCAAGGCCAGACTCAGAGAGTAGGAGTAGTCATGTGGTTATGTAAGGAGCAATGAATGAAAAGTATGCTCAACATTTAAGTTGCTCTTTCTGTCCTCGTTCCATGTGTTGGTTGATTAAATGTAATTTCTTGCCTTATGAAAACTTGCTCCAGTAACTTTTGGTGTGTTAAGAGACTGATGTGCCGACATTGACCTGTGCCGATAATTTCATTATACTGTGTTCATGGATGTATACAACATGCTTGGGATTGCTGAGTTTTTATCAGTGCATCATATGAAAAAAATATTAGTAGTTATGAGAGATTTAAAATCGAATATATAACGTACTGTAATGAATCATAAAGATGTTTGTCAATTATGTTCGATGTTTATATCCATTCTGCCACACCTTTACACATATGGAGAACTGAAATTGCATTTTTCTTCACACCCACGTTTACAAAAGAATTTCAGATGCTACAAATATAAAATATACAAGAAATAATTGAGCTACATATATACAGGCTAAGAATATAATAAGTTAAGAGAAGTATAAAAAGTAGTGCTGTCAAAGAAAACGCGTTCATTTAGTTATTTGATTCAAACCGTTTAACTCGTTAAAAGAAAATTTAACATAATTAACGCAGTTTTGTTTACTTCAGTTGTTTGGTTTTTTTTTTTACTCCCTTACCGGAGCAGCATGAGCTGCTGTGGGCGCAGCACCATGACTACAGAGCAGCACAATACCCAGTGGAATAATATTAAGATAGGAAGTTTGAATTTTAAAAGTTACCTGACGGCTGATTGAGAAAGTGAAAGTCATTAGTTTTACTTTGTAAAGTCAAATTTAACGACCACAGAAGTAAAACAGCAAAACAGCAGGTTGCCATGTTGGCTGACCAGCAGCCACCAAACTGCTAAAGCTGGAGGAAATACTTGCTGGTAAAATATAAATTTCTCCTCTTTCTCTCTTTCCCTGGCTCTCCTGTATACTGTGTGTGTGTGTGTGTGTGTGTGTGTGTGTGTGTGTGTGTGTGTGTGTGTGTGTGTGTGTGTGTGTGTGTGTGTGTGTGTGTGTGTGTGTGTGTGTGCGTTTTCTGTCTCTCTCGCTCTCTCCTGTGTGTACATATTACAGTATATTATTGCCACTTTGTTCACGTAATGAGTTCACAACTTTTTTCTTGAAATATTCAAATTGTCAAAGTGGTGGACCTGCACTCTAACAAAACCCAGACTTATGTTAGATGTTTATTCATTAATTTATTGATGTTTTTATTATTTTGCTAATCTTGAAGAAACAGTTTCACACAAAGCTAAAAGGACATTATAAAGTCTTTTCATTTAAATATAGTCTGTGTTCAGTCGACATTAATTCCGTGGTTTTCCCTCAATAAATATCCATTATAAGCTTCAGTCTTCAGTAGAAGAACAATGTGATTAATCGCAATTAATTACAGAAAATTGGGCAATTAATTAGTAGATTTTTTTTAATCGATTGACAGCACTCATAAAAAGTCAAATGAAATAAACACGGCGGTGAAATCAACACAGTAAAGTGAACAGAAAGTTATAACAAATAAAATATAAATGATGATGATTGACTTGGATCAATCTTTCAAAGACCTATTGGATCATCAGTGTAAGCAGAAGTGAATAAATAACCAATCAAACTGAGAAAAGTGGCACAAAAACCTTACTGTTTGTTTTACAACATCCGCATAACATTCATAGTTGGGATCTGGGTCTTAGATTATTCAAAGTTGTTCAAGGCAGATTATTGCATTGGTAACTTCAACTGATCCGCGTTGAGTCGTCGTGAGTTTGGACCCAGACTCTGCTCAGCCTTGATGGCTTTGAGTTTGAACTAACAACACGTAACACATGAACCATCACTCATCTACCAACATAACCTCTGATATGAAGATCAGACCTGGTCCACCTGGTTCTTCAGCCTCTGCCAGGTGAACTGATGGTAGAGTATTGTTTTGTCTTCAGCCATTGGTTCATAATGAGTGTGTGTGTAGGAGGCAGATCACTATAAGATTGTTCTTCTCTCCTTTTCATCCATTCACATTAAGTAGTTTTTTGTCCACATCTTTATTTTATTTATTTTATTTTAAATGAAATAAACAAACAAATATAATGTGAATACATCTCTTGTTTTGCAGGATTTTTTTATCCAGACAGAAATGCTGGAATGGAAGCAGTGTAAACTTTGTAAAGTCTGGCTGCATGTTGGTTGTGGCTTAAAATCCCACAAACATCTGGATGAGTCATCCAGCTGTTGCTGGAACACCACACAGTGAGCACAAGGTACTACAACAATAGTTAGTGCAGTTATTCAATAGATGTGTGACGTATGGCAGAAAGGACTGAAGCACTTGGCTGAGATATTTATTCTGGACTCTTTGTGTTGGACGCTGTGTCTTTAAATGACATCAGTACATTCCTAAAGGGGTTTGAACCATCAACCGTTGTTTGATGATCACATTGTCAAAGTAAAACATCCACTGATTCTACATCTTGTCTCCAGTCTGCTGATTAATCTTGTTAAATGACAGGAACAATAATTCCCAGACGGTTTTGACTTTAATCAAAGTGTAACTTTGCTGCTGCTGCATCTTTTAATTGGTTTAACAACAGATTTTAATCTGCAGGATCATTGAGGTGTTGAAGGGAGGAGATCCTGACTGTATTCTCCAGAGAGCAGATCAAGGTGAGTGAAACAAACTGTGCTGTTATTGGTTCTATTCTCTAGAGCTGCTATATGTTCTCTCTTTGCTCTTTGGCTTCAGAGCTCACATGATGATCTCATGGAGTCGAGGGTCTGTTCAGACAGGATGAAGCTCTGGAAGAGAGCGTCAGCATCACCTGCCCTCAAGCAGCAGCTCAGACTGAAGAAGCTGCTTTCAGTGGTAATAAAACACCTCATCACTCAGTGTGAGAGTATTCACACAACAAAAACTGGATTTGTTGATACGTCAGTATGCATCATGTCACTGTTTTTTAGATCATCGACATCCTGAAGGATCAACCAGGCTGGGGTCAGAGGTCATGATGGCCAGAGGGAGAACGTTCTCACACGCTGCCACAGGCCAACCCACCATACATCCTGGCTTCTGCATAGAATTCTGCTTGTATATAAAATAAAGTACACTGACATGATTTATGGGTGTTTTCTTCTTTTAAAATTGTCATTGGTAAATGTTGAAGGTTTGTCATGAACATATTTTTTTCTTTTTGGAGAATACACGATGTATTATTGTGTATCAATCTTCCTTTAAGAAACCCTGATTGAGTATAAGACTAATCAATTTGGAAATACCTACTTTTATCCTTGCTGCTAATACAGATGTAAGTATTTTATAATCTGTATTCAGGAATATAATAGGTCTTTTTTGCTCAATAATCATGTCTTTTCCTTATTTGAGTATTGATTTAATTCTCCCTGGTTTCATTGTTGTCATTAATTCCTATCCAGTAATACGTTATTGACTGAAATAGCAACGTTTTAATTTCTTTTCAGAAATGTTTGTAGATGTTTGCAGTTATTCCATCTGAGCCTGGAGATCAGTCAGCGGCTGTTTTTGTGATGATACGTTGAATTCTTCAATTTTCAAATCCACCTCCTCACAATCATTTCTAAAGTTTTCATTATTTGCAGGAATCAGATCCTTTATCTCGTTGAAAAGTAATTCAGCATTTTGTTTAGAATAAGAAGATGTATACAGGTTGCTAAAGAAATTCAAGATCTCCTTGGCTATACTTTTGGTTCTAAATATTCTTCCCCATCATGAGAGAGTGAATTGTATTTTCTTTTCTTGTCTGTGTTTTTATAACTTAGTGGACTTAGTGGTGACCATGTAGAAGTAGGTTGGCACCCGTAACACCGCCATACCTCGATACCACACCGGCGGGGTTTCAATTCTCCAGAGTACTCATGTACTATACTGCCTCCCACCGACAGTGGCGCTGCGGTGGTGATTCGGAACAAAATGGTCGAAACAAAATGGCGGCTATCACCGGAAGTGGCCATATCGTCTGCCTTCTTGGTTTTCTGCCCTGAGCTCAGGCTCACAGGCACCATCATTCTGGCTGCTTACCGCTCTGCGTTTTTAGTGTTTTCTGGACACTGGCAGCATTTTGAAGAGCACATCCTTTAGGTTTCAAAAGGAAAAGCTGACCACTGGAGAATGTAATGATGAGCTCATGGTGGCCATTGGGAAGTTCACACTTCTGCTTGATGGTGAAGAACACCACAGGACGCAAACTGTTTCTAATGCTGATGCCGACAGAGACAAAACTAATGTACACAGGGGCTGAATTAAAGAGTTTGAAACTGGATATGATTCTCTCAAGTCATGCGGTCAATTCTTAGTGTTTCATCCTTCAATCTGGCCTCAGGAATACCAGACCTCCACAGTTACTGAACAGAGACTCAACATAGCTGAACACTACACAGCTGAACGCAGGTTGAACACAGACTGAACAGAGAGTAAAAACAGGCTGAAAACCAACTTTTATCTGGGCTGCTGTGTACATCTGAGCTCCACCAGAGATTCAGGCCACGTTTACGTGCAGCCAGGTATTTACAAAAACGTATATTTTTACACTTTTACGTTTTACTAACTTTTACTAACGTTTACTAACCCAAGCAGTGCGTTTACCGGATCCATCACAGTGTTCAAACTGTAAACACGGGTCGCACACAGATCACGCCGATGATGCATACAGTTATTAAATCTCTGTCTCCTCCTCTTTACATGTAAATGGACAGACAGAGATTTTCTAAATTTCCACTTTTTGTAAATACCCGTAAACGGGTCTCAGAAATCTGCTCTTTTTGATACACAAGCATGTTTGTTTTCAGCAGAATTCATCATCTGTTTCTGCTGTGATATCTGTGGCGCTACGTAGCACAGCCTGGAACCACTTTCATACGTTAAAAGAGTTTGAAGAGACAGTCGACGCCCAGCTGAGGAGCATAATACAAATATTTAATTAGAGTGAGAATTGGGAGACAAAAGAAGCAGAAGGGAACCAGCAAGAGAGCGGGCACAGAAAAAAAATTTAATAAAATGCATCAAACCGAGCCCTGGATATTCAGGGCAACTGTTGATATAGCATTAACTGGTGGAAAGAAAAAATATCTTTTAGAGATTAAGAACTGACATCAGCATGATTGGAGGATTTTATCAATCTGTCCTAAAGACAGTTTGAATAATCCCGGTTTTCTTCCACATGTTGAACTGAACAGTTTCACAAATCAACCCAGAGATGAGATCAGAGGTTGTGGTCTTTAAAGCTTAAGCCAGTCGTCACTTTGAGACCACCTACAGATATCTACTGCCCCCTGCTGCTAATTGTTAGAAACTGTCAGAGCTTGATGCGCTGCAGAGGTATAACTATTGTTACAGTGCTATATAGAGCCCTCCTGTGTGATTTCATTGGGATCTGAGCCTGAGCAGAGCCGGGCGAGACCCTGTTGGAATTCCAGGATTTATTATTATTATTTTACTTTCTTCTGCTGCTATTGCGCAAACTGATGCATTTTTGACATCCAAAACGAGCTCAACTCAAAATTTGCACCCATGTCAAAAGTGGCGAAACGTTTCTGGTCATTGCGCATGTGTCTGGCAAATTGGCTCCATAGCGCCCGCTACTTTGTTTTCACATTTGTAATATCTACTACGAGCAACACGTCTAACACGTTTCACTTATGTCCGAGAAATTTGGTAGACATATGCAGCACGTGCAGTCGCACACAATTGTTGCTGACACCCATATTAGATCCTTTTGATTGAACTTGTTTTTAGAGTCTTTTGGTGAACATGTGGTGAAACAAATAAAAACAGTAAAAGAATGTGAACACATTCATCTTAATTATCCATCTACTCCAGAAAAGTTGTGATCTGTTTATATGTAAACATAACTGAAATCAATAATGTTCAAACCTTCTACAGATATGGTTTCACAGTGACGTGTCACATCAAGACAGGTTATAACATAATATAGCATGTTATAAGAATACAGGTTCCATCATGTTACAGAAGCAGGTTATAACATCTTTCAAGAAGACCATTTATAATGTGTTATAAGAAAACATCATGAAAAGGTTATATAACATGTTACATGAAGACAGGCTGTAAAACCCACAGTCATTGTTACCATCTACAGACCACCAAAACCCTCTGCACGTTCCCTCAATGAATCCTCTTCACTACTTTCTGCCCCACTGTTATCCTTCTCGGTGAGTTTAACATCCATATTGACAACCCGTCCAATACCTTTACTAACAACTGCACTTTATTCTTGGACTGTCTCAGCATCACACATGTCAACCACCTCCCAACCCATGACAAAGACTGCATACTGGGCTCAACCTACTGTACTGACTCACTCTCACTAACCTCGATGTCACTGATTTCCCCATTTCTGACCACAAAGCTGGACTTCCTAACATTCACACCAAAAATACTCAACACCAAATAACAATGGGCATCTCCTTGGAAACATCAAATATGAAAACACCTCAGATCTCTCCACCCTGACCAGCTCCTGCCCCAGTTCTCCACCAGCTCCTGTCCTGCAGACTTGATTATATATGACTCATCTCCCTGGCTCTCTTGAAAACCTGCTCAGTCTCGTTCAGCCACACTGCTCCCTGGTTTACCTCTGACCTCTACCAGCTCAAAGCCACTGGACAGGAGCGACTCTACAAAAAGAACAGACTCACTGTACACAGCAGAATGTCCTTGGACCACCTTCACCATTACAGCACCATACACCATCGCCAAATCTTCATACGACTCTGACCTCATCAACACTGGTACAAGTAACAACAGACTCTTCTTCTCAACAGTCAGCCATGTTCTTCAGCCTCTTCAAACCATCCAGACATTTCCACCAATCAGTGCACTGCCTTCCGTGCAGCATCAACACCACTCCCACCCACTCCTGGACCGCCTGGTCGGCATTGGGATCACTGGTGCTGCACTGTCCTGGTTCACGTCATACCTCACTGACCACCAACAATTGCTGTAATTAAGTAATCACAAGTCTGGTTGTGCAGAGTGATTAACTGGGTGTCCTCCTGGGGTTAGTCTTAGGTCCACTTCTTTTCCTTATTTATCTCAGTCCCCTGGGGACACTCTTCTGTCACCACAGAGTTTATTTTCATTGTTGTGCCGATGACACACAGGTTAAAATCGCCAAACCCAGCGCTGCCATCCCTCCGTCCTGCCTCATCACCTGCTGTGAAGACATGTTATAATGGTTTAGAAGAAGTCAGGTTATGACATGTTAAAAGACAGGTTTATTTATTTATTTATATAAAACAGACCCAGGCCTTCACTAGTGCTGGTCTGACTCAATCCACCCCTGAATAACTTTTTTTATGGCTACAAAAACCATGTTGTCATGCAGAAATGCAGTATAAAAAGCCTTTGCATTATAGATAGATACTCGTGTAGCCAGAATAAAAACCTTTACTGATGGAAAAAGTCCAAGTTCACGTCTCACCTTCAGCTGCAGCTGCATAAAATAGCGGCTGCTTTTTCCCAAAACTTCTGGGGGTGGAGGACGGTGACAAACGTCAGCTTTTCATGGTCTTGAAAATACTATAATGGCAAATAATATAATGCTGAATCCTGTCATGGAGTTTGTCGTGAGTGCAGACCTCTTGGAAAAGTTCGTCTTGAAAATTGTTTTGACAATAAATCTGCAACTAAATCTCTTTATCTCCTTCAGCCATTGTAGATGTTGACAAAACCGCTATTAAATCAACACAACTATACTTTTGTTTGTGCAGTTTGTTACCGATGGAGTCAGCTAGCGCTAGAGAGTAAACTGACGATCCAATCAGAGGGCATGAAAATGCTGACGTTACCCTAGGCCTGCTAGCAGGCCCAGAGTCTAATCAAACCAACTCAATCTGATTGGTTGAAGCAGCAGCGTGACCGACTCCTATTTTACTCTGCAGAATTGAATGTGAAAGCCACAGGCAGATTTCTTTACCCTGGTAACTTCCTCTCATAGCTTGTCTCCCGGCTGCGCTGCTCCCAGACGTGTCTTTCCATATTAAAGCTTTTAACCAATCACATTTCAGCCATCATACACATTACATTTACATTCAGCCGATCACCATAAATGGGGAAGGGGTGGAGATGGTGTCAGACTTTCGGTTCCTGGGCATTCACATCAGCAAGGACCGAAACTGGACTGTTAACTCCACGGCAATCCTGAAGACGGTCCAACAGAGACTCTACTTCCTGAGGATCCTCAGGGAGAACAACTGAAAACCGGAGCTTTTGTTGTGCTTCTCCCGCTGCTCGGTGGAGTCGGTGCTGAGCTACGGCGTCTGGCTGTGGTTCTCCAGCTGCACCACAGCAGAGAGGAAGAGGCTCCAGAGGGTCGTCACCACCGCCCAGGGACTGACTGGCTGTCCTCGTCCATCCCTGGAAGACATCTATAACACCCGCTGCCTCAGGAGAGCCCACAACGTCCTCAGGGTCTCCTCACAGCCTGGTCATCACCTCTTTGAACTTCTGCCACGAGGGAGGCGTTTCAGGGCAATAAAGACTAAAACAAGCAGACTAAAAAACTGATTATTTCCCAGAGCTGTTGTTACCCTGAACGCCTCACAACACCAACAAACCCTGAACCGCTGCTTTATCCCTCCCGTCTTGTAAATACCCCCTGGGGACTGTAGTTTGTTTTTTTTATTTTATGCCTGCACTTTTCTATGTTATTATTGCAGTTTTATAGATTGTTGTTGTTTTTAAGGCATTTGCACTAATTGTCTTTGCACTTTCTGTTGTTTTCACTGTTTATGAGAGCCGCTATTTTTAATTTTGTTGTGCCTCCGAGGTACAATGACAATAAAGGAATTCTGATTCTGATTCTGATTCTGATTCTGATAAGTACCGTACTCATATTACTCATTTTGGAAAAAGGGAGGAAAAATTTCTGAGCTAGTTTCAAAAAGAGGCACGGCCAACAGTACATTTTAATTGTTTTTCTTTTTGTGCATGTCTTTTGCCGACAGAACAAAATCCATACTGTCTGGATATGAAGTCTGGATGTCTTGCTGATGAGTGATGAGATTCCATCACTGGTCCTGGCAGGTCGTCGAGTTGGTCCATTACACCTGGAGGATTTAAAGCAGAAGGTGCAACATAAAGAAAAATGCATATGTGTGTGTGAAGCAACATGTTGTACCTTATTTTTGAATGAATTAGAATGTTACAAGTTATTTACAAGTAGTTAAATCATCTGAAACAACACTAACCTTTATCCTATATCTCAGTGAAAAAACTATTTCTTCAAATCTATAAAACCACAGTCACATTTTCCCTTGTTTAGAAATGTAATGTATTGGAAGGATTTATGGTCTAATCCAGTGGTGTCAAACATAAAGCCTGTGGGCCAAAACCAGCCTGCAAGAGGCTCCAATCCGGCCAAACCATTAAGCAAATTGTAAACAAGTCAAAGGAAACACAGTTTGGGTTGGGTTTTTTTTAAACAGATTTCTTAAGAGTAGTGGACACAACATAACACTGAGACCTGAGATCAGGATGAACACTCGCTACCTTAGAGGCAAACGCATAAATTATCCAATTGTTTTTCTTGATGGCAAAAATATTTAAAATGTTAATGATTTCATCTACTGAGGTGTAACTCTGGACCAAATCTTGACTTTCAAAAATCATGGAAAAAAACTTCGAAACACTTTACAAGAGTAACTTTACAAGTACAACTTTAGAAACATGCGGGGGTCTCTTACCACTGAGGCGTCCCACTTGTACCGGAACGCTATGATCTTGTCACGTTTTATGTTTCGTATATCCAGTTGGTCACAGAGCTGTAAAACGGCTCTGGGGCCTCGTGAATCATTATATTCATGAAACATTATATACAAATATGTGCTCAAGATCCATGATATAAAATCCAGGCACTATCACCATAGTCAAATACTAACGAAGTATGGAATTCTGAATTTTAAAAATCTAATATTTCACACTAATGTTTACTTTTTTTAATTATTTATGGCGTCACTGCACCTCTGAGAAAATTCATAAGTTTATGCACTGATAAAATGGCTCGAACTACTCGATCTACTTCTGGAGGAGAATGCAGCATCCCAAAATGTAAAACTGCTTTTGCTAAATCTGCCTTCTCTGTAATCGCAATGGGTCAGTGGAACACACTGCCAACAGAGATTATTGCATGGACTACAGTCAAAGCATTTACACATTTAACTAAAAAATGGCTTCAAGAAAATCAAACTTGCACTCATGATGGGTAACGAAGTCATGGGGGAGCGGCCGTTCACCTGAAGAAAGGATTGATGAAAAAATGTATAATGTTTCAAACTTGTTTAAATTAAATGTATGTTAATGATTCTGTTAAAATGTATAAACTTTTGGGTGCTTTTTAATTCGCACCACAAGTCCTTTTGTTGCCAGTCTAACTAAAGAGACACATGAGTCAGGTTTCTTAAAAATTAATCTCCAGACTATATTGAAGTGCAGTAAGCAAGCAATAATCCCAATTTACAGAATTCTGGGTCCTGGTTCCTACTCTGAACCAAGAGACAGTTCACGGGAAGAAAGACGTGTTCACCTATGCAAAATGTGTATTTATGCATTCATCTGCTCGCAGGCAGGGCGGTCCAAATGGTGAGTCACGGGGTCAGCCTGGGGTCAAGGGGTTACTTGAGCGAGGTCATCAAGAGGAACCAGTTGTGACGGGTTTCCTCAGATTGTAGTCTAGGTTTCGATCTCCCCACTCAAGTTCCTGTTTCACAGGCTTTGTCTCCTACAAACACTGAGATACGCACATTTCCTCATGGCAAGTTAGTATCTTTCACACAGTTTTTAAGCAGAGCAGTTATTTTAAGAATTAATATCTTAACAAAACCCATGGTCACATGTTCTTCTACATTTCAAATCAGTTTTTTGTTTTTTGTACTGGAACATCACCCTGCCCAGGGACTAAGGAGGGAATTAACATTCTTGCTATAACCTGGTACAATGCATCTTTCTTTCTGGTCAATGTTAAATTGGACACAGTCCCTGTCCCAATAAGAATCATACCATACTATACCTTGCTGCTCAAAGCCACGCTGTCAGGGTGAGTTTATAAAAACATGACTGATGAAGCTATAGGATACGTTTGTTGGACGCTTCACTGTACTTTGAAAGTTTCACTAAAATTGGCTTTATGTTGAGATTGTAGTTATGAAATAGATTATAACTGGACTTCACTTCTATAGCGCCTTACAGCAGCGTGTAACATCGTTCATCACATTCACCCAATAGGAGGCTGCAGCCATGCAAGGCGCTGCCACACCAATGGGAGCAGTTTGGGGTTCGGTGACCCCGGCATGCAGAGATGAGAATTGAACCTGCAACCTTCCCATTGGATGACGACCGCTCTACCAACCAAGCCATGCCACTCAATCTATGTGATACTCAGCAATCATACCTTACCTTAGCGTTGGCGGGAGCTCTAATCCTCTTTCTCCTCTTTGCCTGTAAATTAAAGACACATTCAATGTTCCATCAGTTGATCTCATATATTGCCTGATTCTTTCATGAGTTTTCAGAACGATATGTTGTCGAAACAGAGTTCACTTACATAGTTCTGACTGGTGGACCACTCTGGGAACCTCTCAGCATGCAGCTGAGCTTCTCTTCTTGCCTGATTAAAATATTTGTCCTCCTCGTCTCCTGACAAGGACTTCCACTGTTGACCCAGGACAACACACCGTCAGCACACACACTGATGCTCAACTAAAAGCCAGCTTGTTCATATAATCAGGTTATCATTGCCACTGACTGCTGAGTGGTGACATTGGAGACGAGACGCTCTTATTAACAGCCGCACTTCCTCCCCATGTTGAGATGAGCCGTGATGATGGAAACATTCCCGATGTACGGCTTGTCTTTGTCTTGCTGGTCCCCGTGCGTTCTCGTTTTATAAGAACACAAGAGAAAATCAAAGTGTGAGGGCACATGAACAACGTCTAAAACTGCGGAGACAGGAGACGAACACCTTAAACATGAAGGAATATATGAAAGGATTAAAATATCAATAACAAAGCTGAAAAATGTAAATGTAAATGAACGTCTCAGGAAAGATGCTGATCATGACGGCATTCAAACGCATCAGCAGAAACCTGATCCACTTCATTTCAAATCCAGAGCCTGTTATCAAGGAGAACCACATTGAGGACAAAACCAGCAGAAGCAAACTTACTTTGAATTGTTGACATTAGTCTGAGGAGCAGCAGCGGGAACGTCTCTCTATTCCTGCACAGGCAAAAAGAACACAGTGAGAAAGTGAAAACACAGGAACTAAAGAGCTGCCGTCACATGGTTTGATTTACTCACAGTGATTCAGCAGGCTGCATGTTGTTGGTGACATGTTGTGTGAGTCCAATCACTGGTATATTGTCCCTCTGGAAACAAACAACACAGAGTAAGTCCACATATAATGGTATCATCAGTATCAACCTGTCATCATCCCTGCAGATGAGAGACAGTTATAGCGAGGCCACTCATACTGCGTGTTCTGCTGAGGGAGACGTTAGTGTGACTAACTATAATAAACAAACTGTCAATGACCAACATGGAGAGTTCAGTTTCTTACTGGGATGAGAGGAGCCTCAGGCAGGATGAGATCTGCAGGCGAGGAGCCGTTATAAACTCATACTGTGTGTTCTGCTGAGGGAGAAGTGAGTGTCAATAAGCAGAATGCACATTGGTCCATCAATACAAAGACAAACAACACTCAAACATTGTTTGATATTTAAATAATACCATTAGATAATGACGAGGAATAAAAGACTAATGTGGATATTTACATGTTAAACTCCAAGATGGAGTTACTACAACTGGAATGTTTATCACGAAATATTTAAGAGTGATTTTAATTTTTCCGTCAGCGAACTAACTCAATCCTTCAGTAGTGGATGTCCATGCTGATATATTTGAAGTAAACCTGTGCCATTATAAAGGTGACTGTCAGTAATTTGTTAGTCTATCATCAGATTTTTCCAGGACGACTCTCTAAATGTGTTGAAGTCAAGGTGTGAGGACGTCTGTCCCTGCCTCCTGCTGGGTATCTTATCTGTCCCTGGCTCATTGTCCCTGTCTCATTGTCCCTGCCTCATTGTGCTGAGCTGCCTGCCCGCTGTTTGAAGCAGCCATCACAGGACTTAACACCTGCAGTACCGGAGGAGCTGCTCCTGGGCTCATCCCCCCACCATCTTGTCGTGTTTGACTGTGGTTGGACGGAAGAACTGACACAGCTCTGGATAGAGCTGGAGGGTTTTCTGCTTCCAACAGGTGATTCACCAGAGCCTCCAGTGGATAATCAAAGTCGACGTCTGGATCCATCACTGCAGCCTGATTGGTTTGGTTGTAATATGCTGACTGTGTGGAGATGACAGATGTGTTGACCCCTGTCACACAGAGAAACAACAAGCTGAGCTTATTACAGCGGGACCAGTGTCTTATCTTCTAAGACTTAGAAGATAACTTAGAATAACTTAGACTTAGAATCTAAGTCATGTAAAACTGAAGACATATTTAATATATGAGCCAAGGTGAAGCTTACTTCATGCCGGCTGAACATAAGTTACAGGAGAAGATTCTAAAACCAAGTACAGATTAGACTGTGATATTCTGTTTGTTTTCTGGATAAATGTTTCGTGAGTTTGAGGTTTTTGGCCCATTCCTCGGTTGTATCCATGGTATCACAGATATATCAGCTAATAATGATCAAATATGGGTAAAAAGAGCCACTTGTGTCATTTGGGTGTAATTATTTTATATCCTGCTCAGTGTAAACCACTTCTATCAGTACTTACTGAATGTGTTGTGCTTTAACTCTCCCAAAGGTTCTTTGTTTTGCTGGAGCAACTCTCAAAAACATGTGTCGACCTTCTGAAGTCTGGAAAAGACGTGAGAAACTTCTAATTATTTCTGGATTTGTGACATCAGATAGACAGCTGTTACCATGGCAACGCCTCATTTTAACGACGCCTATCATCCGACTGTCCTCCGTCCAAGTGCAGTGGGAATAGTATAGCTAGCCAGAACCAGCAGATGGCTGAAGAAGAAGAAGAAGAAGAAGAAGAAGAAGAAGAAGAAGAAGAAGAAGAAGAAGAAGAAGAAGAAGAAGAAGAAGAAGAAGAAGAAGAAGAAGAAGAAGAAGAAGAAGAAGAAGAAGACCTGTCCTCCATCCAATAAATCCTTCTTGTAAACAACATCTCTCTCCCTGGGGGAAATATACTGTAGCACAGCGGCAGGAAAACTACATATATATATATATCTATATATATCTGTCTATGGAATATCTATACCTATATCTATATATCTATAAATATATATCTATATCCAGTGGTGTAAAGAAACGAAGTAAAAATACTTTGTTACGATACTTAAGTAGTTTTTGGGAGTATCTATACTTGAGTTTTAATATTTATTGCGACTTTCACTTTTACTTCGCGACATTAAGAAGAAAAAAATGATACTTTTACTCCGCTACATTTATACTGGACACCGTCGTTACTCATTACAAAATAAAATGTGAATATAATTCTCTCCTCATGGTACTGGCACTTTTCATTTTCACCCCTCAGTGGGACTTTTTTATAGCGTACGGCGCATATCGGAATTTTTCGGAATGTCCGGACTGTCAGCCGCTGCTTTTTTCACACCGTTTGAATCCAGCGGCTGAAACAAGGAGGATCATTTATTTTTACTGGTAAACGAGATTCATGAACACGAAACATGGGTGATGCGTTCAGGTGCATCACGTAACTCTGCGCTCCGTTCCTGAGCTTCGTCCTCAAAGGAAAATCTCTTCTCACAATCACAATCAGCAAATACTTTATGACCAGAGATAGAACCCTCAGTGTTTGTGTGTGTGCAGCCTATACTGTATATGTACAAATATATTTTTTCTTTGTAAACATGGTGGGTGCAGTTTATGTTCATTTTTAAAAAATAGTTTCCACTGTACTATCTGTGGCCCATATTGAGAAAAATATATTTCTGGCTGTTTTGTCTCTTTGTACTTTTATTTTTGATACTTAAGTATGTTTCATATGACTTTAAGACTTTTACTCAAGTGATTATTTTATGGCCAACTTTTACTTTTACCTAAGTAGATTTCAAGCAAAGTATTTGTACTTTTACTCAAGTATGACTTTCAACTACTTTTTACAGCACTGTCTATATACAGCACTGTCTATATATATATATATATATATATATATATATATATATATATATATATATATTAGAAAGACTTCATACCAAAGAATGTGAATTGTGAAATTTGCTACTGAATCATTGTAATAAAAAAAGTAGAGAAAAAAACCTAGAGTAGAGATTTTTGCTGTGTGTGTGTGTGTGTGTGTGTGTGTGTGTGTGTGTGTGTGTGTGTGTGTGTGTGTGTGTGTGTGTGTGTGTGTGTGTGTGTGTGTGTGTGTGTGTGTGTGTGTGTGTGTGTTAACTTTTCTCCTTGTTTGTCCTGTCAGTATCAACAGCAGCTATTCATGAGAGAAAGAAAACAGTTCACAGTAATGAAAACACTATTTAGCTTTTTTGTTCAATCTTTTTTATTGGGTTTATCAAACATCTTCTCTAGTTTCCTCAAATCTTATCCAAAACTTTATCGTTAAATTTATCCACCATTTCTTTGCAGTAAATTTTAACCTTTTTTTTTTTTTTTACCAAAAGGGAAAAGTGCTGGGCAATCATTGTCACTGTAGTCAAACTTACAGTTTTGCAGCTGACGGAGGATCTTAATTTGTTCTTTTTTATACATTGAAATGATGAGAGGAAGTCAAAGTCATCATCAAAACTGGCTTCGTCAGCTGCAAACATGCAGCCTTTCAGGAAAATATCATATTATATAATTTATATTAAAAAACTAATTGTGGTTAAAGGCAGTGGTTTGCTATGTAGTTGTGTTGTTCGCAAGTAATGCCTCAAACTTGCTGAGAATTTACAGTACATATTTTCAAAAGGAGCTTTGATCAATATGTATGAAATAAAACCCTTTGAACTGCTCCTCCATTGATGTATTTATTCCTTGCAGCCACTAGATGGCAGTCTCTGTTCAACCAACGTTTGGAAGCACACGTCGACGGCAGTCCATAAGGCACTGCTTTGATATATGAAACATATCTGTTTTACATGATTAATCTCCACAGGTGTGTGTGTGTGTGTGTGTGTGTGTGTGTGTGTGTGTGTGTGTGTGTGTGTGTGTGTGTGTGTGTGTGTGTGTGTGTGTGTGTGTGTGTGTGTGTGTGTGTGTGTGTGTGTCCTCACCTGCAGAGCACGTCGTGATGTTCTGGTCAACGAGCCTTTGATGCAGGCGAGCTCAAAGCGGGTGGGGTCACACTTCAGGAGTCTGGGAGGCTCGTCATATGTCAAACTACTGTCAAACTACTGTCAAACTACTGTCAAACTACTGTCAAGCCACTGTGTCACACTGTGGTTACACGGGTCCACCACTGCTTTCCACTCTTCTGACCACGGGAACATTCTCGGGACGTTGTTGTCATACGTCCTCCTTCCGTTGAGAAAGTGCAGTGAGCATACTCACTGTGTAGTTAGTGTGTAATACCCAGGTGGGCGTTACACACGAACTTCCTCCAGACTACAGGATCGGTTTATGGAAACGAATAAAAACTCAATAAAAGATAATCCTGTGAGTTTGTTAAACAGTGTGGAACACAACCACTAACAGGCATTCCTCAGGAAACCGATAATAGCAAGGACTGTACCAGAGCGCGGATTTGTTTGCAAGGCAGTGACTGGCAAGACGTATACCACATCGTATCCCACAATGCACCGCGGCGGGATTCCGCTACGTCATGGTGAATAGGGCCTTTGGCTGCGTAATGACGTTCCATACATGCGTCCTTACATGTCGTTCACAACTGCGCCTACATTTCCCCGCACTCTCTGTGGTGGGCCCGGCAACAGAGTTGGGTGTGAGCGCGCCTTGCCTTACCGTACCATCCGGCCCGCCCCCACCCTGTGCAGAGGGACCCCAGCACAGGGGAGAAAGAGAAGCCGCAGAGTTGACATTTGTGAATATTAGCTAAAAGTATAAGATTAATTATGTATGTTGAAAGCAGAGAGAGAGAATGTGGTTCTATACAGGCCGAGATCAAGATGCAAATATCTCGTTAGGAAAGGGGCAAGGCCAAAACAGGTGAAATATACTTTCATGGAGTTCTTTACAGAAAGAGCAATTTATATCGATGTCTTTTTTGAATCGTTGCAAGAAAACACGTGAAGGGTAAAATCTGTGGATCATTTTAAAAGATACTTCTTTTATTTTATTATTTATCAAATATCTCGCTGGCAAATTCCAAATCTTTTTCCTGTCAAGGTCACTAATAAAGTTGTTCCAATGAGCTATATATATATATATAGCTCATTATATATATATGAGCTATATATATATATATAGCTACCATGTATGGAGTTCATACAACATCTTTTTGAAATAATGAGCGTTTTCTGCAGTTACTATTACACGTTAACGAGAAACACATTAGACCAGTTTCTAGTTTAGTTGGATGAGTTGGTAAGTGTTGGGGTTTGTCCTGCTGTACTCTGAAATAACATAATTACTCCAGCAGGGAGAGCGTTTATAACAATATTATACTAGTTTGTTGGAATTGTTATACTATATTTTGAAATAAACTCTTGATAAGTCATTATTGATCCATCGGAGTTAAACAGCTGATGAACCAGAAGTATGTCAAGAGTAAACCAGTCGGGGTAAAATAAGGATTTGTTTCTATGTAAGAAGTTTTTATTATTCAATATGTAGTAACGATGCAGCGAGAAATGATGTTTGTAAATCAGTGACCAAGAGAGAAACTTCTGTTTATGGTGACTGGATAGATTCCAGGGGACTTCTTCAACATTATAATTACAAAATAAAAGAAGATTTAGGCCACCCAACTTAGAGAAAACACATTTTGTAATGAAATTCCAAATTGAAGAAGGTTCTTGATTAATTGTTTTAGCCAATTTATTTTGAAGGTATTAGTTGAAGAGGAAAAGTCTTGTCCATCCTTATCATATGAGTTCATCACAGTTTCTTTCTTTTTAATGTTTTCTGTTTCTCCTCATGAAGTTGAATAACATCTTGTCAATGTTTTTAGAGACCTCTTTGTTAACATGGAGAGAAATAAAGCAGCAGGTTCTACCTCTCAATGAGAAATCTCTCTGATCTTAGATGTTCTATTCCAGAGCAGACGGCGGAGAGAAGAAAGCACGTGTGCAAAGCAGCAGGAAGTTTGACCCAAAGAGCAGAACTGTCAACTTCAATTAAATAAAGTATGTACTCAACAATAGTCACTGCAAAGTAAATATCAATGGTCACTTCTGTTCCATTTCTTACAGGTGAGATTATTAAAATGATTTAAACTTGTGACCTCTGCTCTCGTCAAGATGTTTTAAATATGGACAAAAGTGCTCTACTGAGTTTTGTTTTACACATAATATAATAAATTGTTGGTCTTTAGTAGTTTTCTACTTTAAATTCTGGAAATGTGTGCTTTTTTAAAATTATATAATAATGAATTCAAATAGCATCTTTACTGACTAAAAATAATCAAAACTTATCCAAAAGGCATTTTCAGTCTAAAGGTTTTAAAATGACAATCAATCTGATTATTTGGGATCAATCGAGGGATGATGTCAGTGATGTCAGTGATGTCAGTGGTGTCAGTGATGTCAGTGGTGTCAGTGGCTTCAGTGATGTCAGTGGCGTCAGTGGCTTCAGTGATGTCAGTGGCGTCAGTGATGTCAGTGGCTTCAGTGATGTCAGTGACGTCAGTGATGTCAGTGGCATCAGTGATGTCAGTGATGTCAGTGGCGTCAGTGACGTCAGTGATGTCAGTGACGTCACGTCGCCCTCTGATGACACAAGCAGATGAACCTGAACATTAACCCACTCCCTTCCAAATTAAACCTGCTTCATGTGGGCTGACTGTGTGTCGCCTGGTGTTCAGGAGAAGTGGACTGGATGTGGTTAGAACTCTTACCTCACGGCAGGTTGGTCACGTGTTTGAAACCATGCGAGTGAATATTCTGCTGAGTCAGCAAACACAACTACCCGACTCGCCAGTGACTGCTTTTTACCGAAGACACACTTTAACCTGATCCTAACTTTAACCGGTTTTAACGTGATGTGCAGCTACTTTAATATCCTGTCTAATGCAATCTCACTCTGCTGGAGAATTTATGGCAAACAAATAAGATCCCCAAACAGTGGAAAGACTTTTATTTTTATAGGCTACTTTTGAAACATTCAAGAAAAGAGGAAGTTGTAAATACAGGCGAGACGAAGTAACGGCAAGATTAACTGCAGATTACAGAAGTTTAACGCTTATTTTTTCACCAGATTGTTTAACTGATTATTTTACATAAGGAAACATGTTGAACATCTGAGAACTTTTAGAGAACGCCGTGTTGTACATCTGAATTCTTTGTTCATACAGAGGAGCCATGTCTGAGTTTGATGAGGCATTTTTGAGTAAACTTGAAGTCCAGTGTCTTGTTTTAGATCAGCGGCTCTTCGCCTGTCACTGTCCGGCTCTTCCATCAGTTAACTGGGACTATCGGAGTGCGGCTCTCACAACTATAAACAGTTCTCAGAGTCCGGATTTTCTCTGCTCGTATCTAAACGCATCACTCTGAGCGCCGCACCGTGACCGGAGTCTTTAATGAAACGTCACCAACACACACATGAGGCCTCTTTCCCGTCAGTGTGAGCGAGGCAATACGCTACGAGTTCATTCTTGTCAGAAGTAGTCGTCTTTGGAGCAGAACTAACACTCTTCTATCGGAGCAGTGTGACAGTGTCCAGGGACCGTCTGCAAATTACAACTCGCCGCAAAAGAGAAGACGGAAATACCACAGAAATACCTAATAACGTGACTGGTATTCACTGCAGTGTCACCAAAATCACTGGCGCCTTCACTTCATCACACTACAACACCTGGTTTGATAGTGATAAATATATATATAGATATATATACTATATATGGTTTGTAGTATCTGTCTTCACTGTTGTAGCGGACTGATCTGTTTTAGATAGCAGCCATGAGAATACAGTGACGCCATCAAAACATAACATGAATTTTATTATGACACACACACATGCACACACACACACACACACACACACACACACACACACACACACACACACACACACACACACACACACACACACACACTGCGGTATCTCTGCGCGGAGCGTCCCCTCTCATTTGATGGCCTGCCAGATGATGATGATGAAGATGGCGAGCACCAGCGACGCCACCATGGCCAGCAGGCAGATCCTCTTCCGAGACTTCCTCTGCACACCAAAATGTCACCACATCACAACTCATGAGGGCAGCAAGCGTCAGTGCTTGTCAAACGTCATTCTGTCCTGCAGGGACCTGCTGCTGCAGACAGACGAGGGAAGCTTGATGCTGAGATGATTCACTTTATTCCACATGAGGGGAATCGAACTCATTTTAGTTCAGGGGGGAAATTCCATCTGCACAGAGTCAGACCAGTAAACTGAACTGTTTTCCTTCCTTCACTCCAAATATATGTTGATTTCTAACACATTTTCTACAAACATCTGGGATCAGCAAACTGTCTCTTCTCTAAACTTCTTGAGCATGTTTTCATGAACTCATACGCACAACGTGTTTGAACCTAAATGAGTAACAAAGACGTAAAGAGTTGGATTTGGACATGAAGAACCAGTCTCGTCAGATTACTGAGCTTAAAGAGAGTATATAAAGGAACGATATAATAAGTGAGCTGGTGACGGAGCGGCCAGAGAGGCGGACTTGGGATGGGAGGTTTGCAGGTCCGATCCCGACCGTGAACAGGTGACCACTATGGCTCCCTGAGCATGACCCTTGACCCCCATCAGCTCCCCGGAGAGCCTTAACGTGGCCGCCCACCACGTCCTAGAAAGACGTACGATAAAGGTCGGTGTGTTTTATTCTTACCAACACTGACCCCTGGAGGATACATTTTGAACTGCAGTTCAACCCTTTTCAGGCCCACGGGCTTCATGTTTGACACCACTGCTGCTACAGACGGCTCAAACAGCTCAGCTGCTTCATTAGTCTGCACTGAAAAGGATTGTAATCATTTTAGTTTGGTCACAAGGCAGCAGCACATCCATCCTCGGTACCAGGGGGCTCAAACATCCGCTCCGGGAGCCACAACGGGCCACAGGATGTTCATTTAGAGACGCCCCCTGGAATTCTTCAGTTAAACAAATAAAGACCTTGGTGGTGTTTTCATTGTATTTTGCACCAGAGGCCTGTACTGAACCCTGATCAACAGATCCAGGATCTCTCTGGTTCCTGGGTTAACTGATCCAGACACGTTTGATCCTGATCACCGTTCTACCAAGCAGGTTATCAACTCACTAGTTCAACCCAGACCTACGTGTGCACGTTCACATGAAAGGGGCGGAGTTTGCAGTGTCTGACCAATCACACACATGGAGAAACTCTGCAGTGTAGTTTACAGATTACTAAAGGAGCAGTTAATCTCTGAGATTATGAAGGATTAAAACACATCCTCCAGGATAAAAGCAACACTGCTGCTGTTCATCCTCCAAAGCCTCAGAGACCAGGATTTATTCTATTATGTGAAAAAGGTGCTGAAGCTGAACCTGAGCACCAATCACCATCATTTAAGAATGGGCAGGTCCTTATCCAAGAGATCTGATTGGTCAGGAGGCGGAGAGGAGAACTTATCCTGCTCCGGAGCAGGTTAGACTTTCAGCCTCAGTTGCCGTGGTGATTTATCCTGGTGAGAAGTGAGCGAGCGTAGTAGTACAGACCTCTGGAGGATGATGTATAGTGTGTGATGTGCACTGTAACAACACATCATCATCAGGGTAAAGCTAACCCTGTCATGCCCCACTCCTCAGAGGCCTCATGGGGGCGCTGCTGAGCTCTCCCCTCTCCTGTCTCTCCTCCCCTTTTGTTCCAGGCTGTTTGAGGGAGTGGAGATGCTGGGAGGTTAATGACCTGATTCACTTCAGCTGCGACGACCGGGTGGAGCTCGTCTCTCCTGATCACCTGCACGACTTAAACGGGAACTCGACTCCACCCGGCGCCGGATCCTAAACCCTCTCAGAGCTCGTCTCGCTGCGTATGTGTCTGCTCAGTTGGTTTGCTGCTCGGCTCTTCTCCTTTCTGCCTCCCTGCGAAAGACTCACCTGTCTCGACCGTCTACCACCGGAGCCCGGTGGAAACTCAAGCTCTGAAATCCGCTCCTGCTTTTCTGCTTGGAGGAACATCAACCTTGTTCTTGGACTAAAGGCCCCTGCATCCTCCCTTTTTGAACCCATAAGAACAAGAAGAAAATTCGGCAGTGACGTCAGCCAGCTCCTGAAAAAAAAAGCTTTTTCGGCAGGACTGTTCATACTCCGATAAGAAGCTGCCGAAGTTGGAGGCCACGCCCCCTCACAGCAGCCACACGTCTGTGATGCGGCGTTTAAAATTTTCAACTGCACAGTTTATTTCTGGCCTCCAGTGCTTTCAGAAATACATTTCTCTGAACTGTTTCAGTAATAAAAAAAAGTTTTTGTCCGAGCGCCATGTTGGTCCGGTTTTAACTACAGGAGCTGACAGCTGTTCGTGATGCGTTCAGGTGCATCATGTAAAAGCCTGCACTCCGACATTTTAACGCGCTGCGGCACTCGTACAGTAGCGATGTTAAAAGCTAAATATGATTAAAATATCACTGATAGTCATGAGCGAACTGGAACTGGAACGCATGCGCAGCACACGGCAGTGCAGAAGTTTCGGCAGTGCGGCTCCTACACAGTTCGGACAGGGCAGTTGGCACAGCCGAAACAAATTCCTTCGGCCAGAGGGAGCTGGAGGAAGGAAATGACGTCATTTTGTTCGGCAGGACCTGCACTGCCGAACGTTCGTCTTGTTCTTATGGAGGATGAAGAGGCCTTCAGACTTTCACTTTCAGTTTAATTCCTTTTCAACTCCTATTTTGTATAATAAACTCCTGGCAGAGTACCTGACTGGTTTATCCACACCTGAGCCTCTGAAGTCGCACCGTAACAAACCCTTTGTAAAACATCTTGACTTGGGTTCATATTTAATTGAAATGCTCTCGTTGTTCCCTATAACCTTCAACCTTCTTCATGGATCCTTTTGCACAGAAACAAACAAACAATTGTTATGATCCGGTTTGACAGACAGGAGATCGACCCCCTGCTCTGCGTCTACATCTAAATCAGATTTCCACTAGAAAACAATGTGGTTGGAACATCTTCTGCGTGAGTCGGCTGGTTCCTCACCTGATAGTACGCAGCCTTCTGCAGCTGCACCGCTCCTCGGTCCACATGAACCTCTGCGCTCTCCACATTGGCCTCGATGCTGTCTGCTCATGACATGAAGGCAGGTCAGTGACAGCAAAGCTCCATTCCTGAAGAATCAGCCACCACCAGTGTGCCTGCACCCACCGATCATCTCTCCCTGGTCGTGGATCATCACGGCCAGGTCTTTGAAGATCTGGTTGACGTCCATGATGTTGTCCTGAAAGCAAGCGGTCCTGGTGAGTCTCAGGACGCAGCCTGGCGAGGCGCCAAGGTGTGTGAAGCGGCAGGTACCTCCAGCTGTCGGATGTTGGTCTCTCTCTCCCGGATGACCTCCAGGTCCTCCTCGGTGGTGGACGGCTCCACAGTCTGGACCTGACCCCACTCATCCTCCCTGCACAGACACGCAGTGTCCACAAGGGGGCACTCTTCACCGCAGTTACACTTTTCTTTTTCATCACAATTTACATTTGGTACATAATTTACATTTATCTCAGATTAATTTTATTTCTCAGGGTTCAGATGCTTTTCTTTGAATATGGATTTTTATATCAGAATACAGGAGGAAAGAGTTGTAGGACAGATAGAATGAAAATTTCCTTGAGGACACATCATTGTTTTTTTTGACTCCAGTCTTCTTCTGTACAATTATGTAAAACAATTTCACTGCCTGGAAGCTGTGAGTTGTTTTACACTCCATTTCAACACATTACCACTGATTTACACAATGTTTTATCTGTTACACATAAATAAAACAAGAGCAATTAGACATTCATGACTACCGCCAGAATTTGACATGTAGTTTTGACAACATCCTTAAAAGCAAATGAAATGAAATCCTGATCCAGGATCTGGATCACCTCCAATATGCCCTGAAATCCTCCATAGTCTAATATCTATCTGTGGTGAAAAACTGGTCAAAGTTTGTGCAGTGGTTTTGACGTAATCTTACTAAAAGACAATTGGATATATATAGGCTGATGATTTTATGACGTCTTTGCCGGACGTAAAAAAGAAACACTCTTCCTGTGTCCTTCACACTAAAATGTCCTCCGTCACTCTTCATGTAAAACTGTCAAAGCTCCATAATTCTGCAGCCAAAACAAACACAAAGCTGTTTTGTTCTCTACTGATTTGATTCATTACTGTACTTCATTAGTACTTTGTGGGAATTGTACTTTTCAGAACGTGCTTTAAGTATGTCAGTTACACCATGTAATCTCTTTCAGCGCTTTCACAAGTATAAGTCACTACTTAATATGCCAACAATGTAAATTCATATCTTATGATCTGCATTTCAATAACTTATATAAATAGTAACAATAAAAGAAAATCTACTTCATGTTCACATTGTTTAGGAAACAATTGCCACATTGTGATTTTTATATCCGTTATTGTTTGTCTGAAAATGTAGATGTTTCCAAAGGGAAGATTAATTAAATACAAATAGCTGCAGTAGTCTGGTAGAATGGTGGGGAAAAGTTGATGATTGTTCACTTTGTGATAAAAGCACTAAACGTGGCACAATTGTAGTTTAGGACATACAAACAATATTAGACCAGGAGCCCAGCGAAATCCTGTCCATAACAGCGTCACTACTTGTACTGCAATCTTCAGATAAGACATAAGGGAAACAATACTAGGAGCTAAAGAAGAACAATCAACTGAATATCAACGTTACTAATGAGAATACTTTTGATGTGACTGGTAGTAACTGCGTACAGTTACTGTTACAGAATATATATACACTTGTTGATTTAGGCAATGAACTTGCTCCTACATTCTATATTTTGATTTCGTACCTTAAATAACTCTGGTTCACGTCCACTCTGCACGTTTTCCATCAAGTAAACCAATTGCTTTTTCATTATTTTGGGAAAACTCACAAAATGACCTGATTTGAGTATCCTGTGTTTATTTTTTTAAATGTGCCACAAAAAAGATGCTTAAAAATCCAAATTACTGGTGTATAAACAATCTAAAATGATAAAGACTAATTAATCTTGTTAGAACATGAGAGTGTAAATAAGTTAAAGTTCCAAAGCATTCTGGTAGTTTATTTTTCCAAAGCCTTGTTCTCATGCCAGTAGATCACATGACCTTTTCTTTATTCATATAATCTTATTCCTTACCATCTGTTCTCAGTGTTGTTCTCATTTTAAGGCGTTATGCAATGAAATAACAGCTGCAACAATAAACATTCAATGCCAGCCTCGTTTACATGCTAAAGCTTCCGTAAACTGCGATTATGGGAAGGAATGCGTTGGGGTCCAGGTCTAGTACTGATCAGCATATCAAACTCTATCGGGAGGCCGAATGTCCTGCTTCTATCACAAAGGTAACAATCATCTCCCCGTTCAGCTGGGCCACATGTGTGTCAGTGTTTTTAATAATGTTAAATGGACTTCACTAATAGAACGCCTTACAGGTGTGTGAGCAGCCCCGAGGCAGCACCTTACGGCCGTGTGAGCGGCCCCAAGGCAGCGCCTTACGGCCGTGTGAGCAGCCCCAAGGCAGCGCCTTACGGCCGTGTGAGCAACCCCGAGGCACCTTACGGCCGTGTGAGCAGCCCCAAGGCGCCTTACAGGGGTGTGAGCGGCCCCGTGGCACCTTACGGCCGTGTGAGCGGCCCCAAGGCAGCGCCTTACGGCCGTGTGAGCAGCCCCAAGGCGCCTTACAGGGGTGTGAGCGGCCCCGTGGCACCTTACGGCCGTGTGAGCGGCCCCAAGGCAGCGCCTTACGGCCGTGTGAGCAGCCCCAAGGCACCTTACGGCCGTGTGAGCAACCCCGAGGCAGCACCTTACGGCCGTGTGAGCGGCCCCAAGGCAGCGCCTTACGGCCGTGTGAGCAACCCCAAGGCAGCGCCTTACGGCCGTGTGAGCAGCCCCAAGGCAGCGCCTTACGGCCGTGTGAGCAGCCCCAAGGCAGCGCCTTACGGCCGTGTGAGCAGCCCCGAGGCACCTTACAGCCGTGTGAGCAGCCCCAAGGCAGCACCTTACGGCAGTGTGAGCGGCCCCAAGGCGCCTTACGGCCGTGTGAGCAGCCCCCGGGCACCTTACGGCCGTGTGAGCAGCCCCAAGGCAGCGCCTTACGGCCGTGTGAGCAACCCCAAGGCAGCGCCTTACGGCCGTGTGAGCAGCCCCAAGGCAGCGCCTTACGGCCGTGTGAGCAACCCCGAGGCACCTTACGGCCGTGTGAGCAGCCCCAAGGCAGCACCTTACGGCAGTGTGAGCGGCCCCAAGGCGCCTTACGGCCGTGTGAGCAGCCCCCGGGCACCTTACGGCCGTGTGAGCAGCCCCAAGGCAGCGCCTTACGGCCGTGTGAGCAGCCCCAAGGCGCCTTACATTCCCCCATTCACACACAAACCATTGGAGGCTGCAGCCATGCAAGGCGCCGTCACCCCAATGGGAGCAGTTTGGGGTTCAGTGTCTTGCCCAAGGACACTTCGGCATGTTCCTGCAACCTTCTGACTGGGAGTGGAGCGCTCGACCAACCGAGACATGACGCCCCTAAAGACTTTCAGGCTCTTGTGCCTCAGTGGTGAATCAGGACGTTAAAACTCACTTTTCAAAGGTGACCAGCTGCTCTGTCACGTTTCCTCCGTCTCCCTGTGGACAGTGATGAAACTGTATCAGCCTCCAACATGGACACACACACACACACACACACACACACACACACACACACACACACACACACACACACACACACACACACACACACACACACACACACACACACACACACACACACACAGACACACACACACACACTCACTGTGCTTAACTTTCTAACTTTTTTCATTTTGAACAAGCAGGACACCAGAGGGTCAGTTAATGTTTTTTTATCTGACAAAGCTCCTCCACTGGCTCACCACAAGGATATGTGTTCTCACCATTGTTATTTATTCTATATACTCATATGTGTCAGAGCCCTTTAAAAGATTACTTTATTTTGAAATATGCTGATGACTCTGTGTTTGTGAGCCTGCTTCAGGGAAATGAAAACAGCCATGGCCCTGTCCTTGATGACTTTGTCAAGTGGTGTGAGGATGCAAACCTACAGCTTAATATATCCAAGACCAAAGACACGGCCATAGATTCTAGGAAACATACAAATACACTATTCAGTCCACTATTATCAAGGGAAAAACCATTGAACAAGTGCAATCATATAAATATTTCCAGACTATTATTATTATTTGTTCCCATCCATTGTGGGAAGTGGAAACCATTAAATAATGTGTGAATTCCTGCGCTCTGCGTCGACTGGGAATTCCTTTGCCCATGTATGATGTCAACTCTCTATGTCGGTCACCTTATTTGGCCAAAACGCAGGATCGCTTAACTCAAGTGTCAGTCTCTGATCAGCCGGCTCAGACCCTCCGGCTGTGTGACAACGTAAGTTAGATGGGTGTTCGTCATGTTGCTTTGCACTGAGTGATGCGTTTGAGTACGACTTCAGAAAATCCGAACTCTGAGTTTCACATGAGAACTATTCATAGCTGGAAGAGGTGCACTCCGATGATTTAAGGATTCTGGATCAAACAGCCGCGCACCGACAGGCAAAGAGCAGCATGTGGCTGGCGGGCCTCGGGTTGGCCACCCCTGGACCAGCATTTCACACTCGCATCTACTGTTGTCCTCTTTTCCAACAAAACACTCTCCACGTAAACAAAACAAACATGGCCGCAGGTCGCAGCAGCAGCTACAATCACCACAAATATCTGGCACTGATCGCAGGCTTACGAGCACGATGGCGGTCGTCCTTGAGCCTTGCACACCGTGCGACGTCACGACCACCAATTAGAGCCACGAACACAGATTTTACTAAAGATTCTCCTACGATCCAATCTTTCATCTGCGACGGCCAAAAGTCTCTGTGGGAACCTTAAAATGACACGCTTTGTTGTTACTGCCATTTCTCTTTTAAACAAGCCTTACTGCACTTTACTTTTGGTTCTTATTATTATTTAACAGAGTTTAACCTGCTATTCTCCTATTTATTGTCCCTTTTTTATCATATTTTAACAGGTCTCTTATATTGCCATTTTAGTGGTTCTTTTAGTTATTTCTTCACTTTTAAATCCTGCCAGTGAGCCTGTGAATGTCTGTACCGCTGCTCTTTTTACTGTGCTGTGTTTTTTACATGTATCTGTATGTACTGCCAGATGCCCTCTCCTGCTGCACAAACAATCCACCCATGTGTACTAAGCATGTGGAGATTAATCGATATGAATCGGGATCTAGACATAAACGTGTGCGATGTGAATATCGATTGCTTCAGTGTGCATCAGTGGACTTTACGGGTGAAATCGAGATACATCGGCCACTGCCTGCCTGCAGCGGTAAAATCCATGGTTGCATCGATGTTTTCACCTTGTATTTTATTAAAAAATATTTATTCCCATCCTGTGTTTCCGAGGCACAATGAATGAACCATCACCATCACATTTCTCCCACAAGCCAGTGCCCCAGCGTGGAGGTCCGTGAGAGCAGCAGGAAGCAGGAAGATGAGATCTTCGACGCACTAAAACACTTAAAATCAGGCGTTTCGGAAAACTTTGTTCTTTACGGGAAAGGTGGTAAACTTGGCAGGCGGTTTGTAAAGAAGTGTTTCCTGGACAGCAGGTGAGGTCATGACAGCAGAGTCAGTCTGCTTCTTCCTCAACATGTGGACCAACTCATCTTCCTCAAAAAAATAAAAATGGGAAAAAAAAAGCCACAAGAAAAAAACTACCAAGTTAGGCGTTGGCAGTGAGAGTGGCATTTAATGACAAATCTGTTTTCGAAAGTGTATTTTATTTGTATTTATTTATTTTCTGTGTTATTTACATTGGATGTGACTCAGTGAGAGTCAGTCTGTTTACAGCAGCTGCCAAATAATAGTAAAATAAGAGTTGTGAAAGAGCTACCATGATTATAAAAGGTTATTATTATTTGTATTATTTATAATTGAAATGTTAGTTTAGTATCCGTCTGGCAGACAGGAATATGGACAATGCACTACTGAAAGTGTCACTTGAAGTTACTCATTGATAGTGATTGTTGTTGTTGTCTTACTGCGACGGTGTGATAAAACTAAACCGATTCCTGTTCCTTGTGTTGAATCTGGTTCCAAACCCCAGCGCTGTGAAAAGGCCTGTTTAGTGTGTCGTGATTTTTAAGAGGCCAAAAAGAAGATGCATGAAGTGAAGCATAGTTCTAGTAGATTTAAAGCAAAATGTGAGCTTTTTGTTCAGTTTGCTGCTTGTGAGGATCAGAATAAAGAATGAATCCTCTGCCTCTCGTACCAGACGGAACGGCAGCTTCTTCTTCTCTATTTACATTTTTGGTAGAATTTCTTTGCACCATGTTGAATCGCATCGTGTCGCATCAAATCGCATTGTAACGCACTGTGTATTATCGAAGGGCCATCAAATCAATATCAAATGGTATCGAATCAGGAACGGGGTGTATCGCATCGCATCGCATCGCATCGCATCGCATCGCATCGCATCGCATCGCATCGCATCGCATCGTATCGTCAGGGGATTCAGTGAATCGCTGGTTGTGTATCGAGGTGCGTATCGAATTGTTGTCAGTGATGGAGATTCACAAGCCTCATGTGTACTCAGAAAGTCCCCTTGACCCTAACACACACACACACACACACACACACACACACACACACACACACACACACGGAGTACCAGGACTCTGGATCCGGCTCTAGCTCGAGCCACACACTCCTTCTGGCTCTCCGCGGCTCGCCGCTGAACCTCCTGGAAGTTGTTGAGAGCTGCAGAGAAGTCGTTCATCAGACGCTCCTTCTGGAGTTTCTGCTGCCGCTGGAAAACAACGAGAACCCTGTCAAGTCTCTTGTGGGATGGAGAGAGAATGGAGCAGGACTCTTCATCAATAAGTGAAGAGCTATTAAGGTGTGTGAGGATGGATGAACTCGAATCTGTCCACTTTCTGATGAGCTGCTCATGAACACACAGATACACGAGTTTATGCTGATCAGACGCGCCCTGTGATTCATCTGGAACATTTGAGTTTGAGTGCGCAGCTTCTTTTTAACCCCGTTCAGATTCAGTGGGAGGAACACCGACGTTGGACCGCTTCACTTTCAGCCTGACGAGACGTTCACTTCAGATAACCGACATGCAGGAAACGCCTTCATTGAACCGCCCGTTTGGATGAGTTTGTTAAAGTAAAGACAAACACAACGATAAACACCGTCCCTCTGAGCAGACGCTAAAACAGGAGGGGAAAGCTTTCTCTTATCGGCGCCACGAGGAACACTCGTTCATTTTAAGTTTTTATTTGTTATCCTCTTTTCAACCGTTTATCAGACACATGGTTATATTCAGTAAATGTTTCATCTATTTATTTATTTTCCTTTAAACTGCTGTAGGAAACAGAGTTGTGCTAATTATAGAAGGATAATTATAGATAAGTGTTATTTTGGGAGTATTTGTTCTCCCCGCATGAAGATCTGCGTTTGGCTCCTTTGTTTCAGCATTTAAAACTTTATTCACTTTCATCTAATTGTAAATTGAATAAAAACGTCTTTCTCAAGAGACTTTACAGAATCTAAACCAGTCTTATGGGTTGAAGTGAGAATTGTCTTATTGAGAAGAGTCACTTTATTATAATGAGAGGTTCTGTCTCCTTCTTATCTCGGTCAGTACAAACATGTGCACGGAACAAATGCAAAACATTTAAATAACCAAAGAAAAAGAAGAAAAGAAGGAAGTTGTTTTTGATCAAATAACATATTGAGGCAGTCGTCGTCTTTAAGAGGTTTTATTTTTAATGGACATATTGAAATGCGAGCGATTCACTTCACTTTTCAAGAGATGTGATCGTATGATTATCATGTAAAGATGAATACAGTAAAACCTCTGATGTAGGGACGCCCTACAATCCAAGGGCAAGTGTCCCCTGAAGACAGATGTCCTCTCTTCAGAGGGTCATGAGGACAAATGGTAGGACCAGTTGATATTAAACAAACCAAACATGTTATGGTTATTTAAAAGCAAATAACTGAACCAATACAAACATGTATACAATATATATATACATGTATATAAGATGTATACAAAATAAGTATTACATAAGGTTTAATTTACTACGGGGACCACATACAGTCCAGTTTCATCTTGAGTGGACCAGACTGGTAAATTATTGCTATAATAACCTTTAAATTGACACTTCGTAGTTTCTCTTTGTTGTGGTCACAGTATGTGTAATGAAATTATCTTTATTTTTGCAAAATCAAACAGTTTGTACTGAAAATGATTACAATCTCAACATAAAGTAAATTTCAATGAAACTTTCTGGTGCAAAATACAATGAAATTATAAAATAAAACTTGTATAAATCCTATATAACCATTTTGCTTGGTGGGACCAGATTGGAGCCTCTTGCTCTGTTTTGGCCCCCGGGCCTTATGTTCTCTGCTTTAAAAGGAAAGTGAAACCTTTGTGTACACAGAGTACGTGTGACGTCAAAATCCTCATCCACCCTGTGTGCTAGGCTCCGACCCGCTGCGGTCGACCGCGCAGCCAGAATTCTGTGACCGCGCGACCTGTGTGCACCGACTGCGCCTGCGCCAGAGCGACTGGACGCTTGTGTGAGGAGATCCTCCGTCTCCCCGTCTGAACAATCACAATTTAAAAGCAAATAAAGATCCAGACGGCTTAAAGGTCCCTTCATTCTCCCTTTTTGAACCCATAAGAAGAAGAAGAAAATTCGGCAGACGTCAGCCAGCTGCCCAAGAAGAAGCTTTTTCGGCAGGACTGTTCATATCCCGAGGGGAAGCGGTTGAACTTGCCGGCCACGCCCCCACACCACAGGCCACGCCCCCTGCTGGCAGGCCACGCCCCCTCACCACAGACCACGCCCTTCACAGCAGCCATTTCTCTGAACTGTTTCAGTAATAAAAGAGAGTTTTTGTCAGAGCGCCATGTTGGTCTGGTTTTAACTACAGGAGCTGACAGCTGCTCGTGATGCGTTCAGGTGCATCACGTAAGCCTGCACTCCGACGTTTTAACGAGCTGCGGTGCTCGTACCTTAGCGATGTTACAAACTAA